>NC_138768.1:104010732-104748232 GCF_965119305.1 Pelophylax lessonae
TAGAGTTTCTATAATCCATAACAATTAATACTCTGGACACAGAATTACAGTTTTTTTTTTCCCACTCAAAGTACGTCGGTTTAGACTTTGAAACAGACAGCATTTCTTGATCTGATGCACAGCAGCAGGCGCGGGACATTATGGAGCAATTGTGATCTAGAAACAGTGCAGTCAGGGGCCAACAATTCCCTCGTAACTTTCAGCCCCTGTATAGCTTCTCATCAATACTGGATTTGTTTTATTATTTACTTGGGCAATCACTTAACATTGCCCCTGCCCTACACCCACTGTAATGGTCAAAATTATAGTTTAGGTCTAGGGGGCCGCAAAAGCAGTTTTACCTACCTGATCCTCCACTTCTGCAGGCTCTTTCTAGGCTGTTAGAGAGATCCCCATGCTTCTTCCACCCTGCATTCCAGTAGCTGCAGGTCCTCAGAAATCATCAAGTACTTTGCAATGCCCAAAGCCCTGCATTGTACATTTAGATGCCAAGGAACACTACCAGAGCACAGGGTAGAGTAGAATGCTAGCTACCTGAGAAGCTGCAGTTCAGCTAAGTAAAACTGCTTTTTGAGGCTCCCTAGACCTAAACCAGCATTTAACCCTTGCAATACTGGGGTAGCCCCACTGCAAAACAGCAGTTTCTTTCCCCAGAGATGGCCTTTGAAAAGTGAACACAAAAATGCATAATGCTCTGGGCATTTACAATGACATGGCATTATTTGGTACATTTTACGATAAAATAGGTATTTTTAAATAAACAATCTATGCACTTTGGTATGAAATCAGCTGCAATTGTGGTCTGCATGTTATATGATTCATTTGTGTGGCATTTGTAGTGTAAGGCAAATCAAAGATTGGTCAGTTTTTCGTTCACCCAGCAGGAAAACTGACTCAATTCCCACAGCCACACATTCGATGTGGAATGGAGGGGGAATCTTCACCTCTGAGCAAGGGCCCCCACTGTCAAAATACACTGATCAGCATTGCATGCAACGCTGATTGAGAAGGGAATATCTGACAGGGTGGCTGTGTAGAGTTTGATCTGTAGATAGACTTCTATACAACCAGAATGTAATAGGGCAGTTCTATGAGATATCAAGCAAAAAAAATAGCAGTTTAAACAGGTAAAAAAAATAATAATTACAAATGTCAATAATATCGAGTCTAAGTTCATCGGATTCAGCTGTCCCAAGACCATTTGTGGCTACCACCTGGAAAGTGGTATCAATAAACAACTGAAAATTTGGACTGTACAACGTGCAAGTGTCATTTTCTGATTTACAATCAGGACGTTTATCTTCTTTCCTAAAGAAAAAAAAAAAAAGATAAATATTACAGTGTACCGTATTGCCTTACCGAATAAGCTTATAATCTTTTTACAGTCATGGCTGGACAAAACCTGCGTGAAGATCTCAGCAGTGATTGTCATTGTTTCTTGAAAAACAACTCGCTGAATTTGTCTTTAGTTTGCGTGGGGAAAGCTTAGAACCTCAGATGGCTGTTTTATAAATGCAGATGGTGGAAGACACAGGACTGATGGAGCCGACATTGTAGTAGAAGTCACTATTTGAGTGAGTTTGGGGTGGAGGAACTTGACTAGCCTGCAGAGTCCTGACCTCAACCTGATAGAGCATCTTTGGAATAAATTAAGAGCAGAGACTACGAGCCAAGCTTTCTCGTCCAATGTCAGTGCCTGACTTCACAAATGCGCTTCTGGAATAATTGTCAAACATTCCCATAGACACACTCCTAAACCTTGTGGACAGCCTTCCCAGAAGAGTTGAAGTTGTTATAGCTGCAAAAGGGTGGGCCAACTCAATATTAATCCCTACAGCAGTGATGGCTTTAACTCTACAACTTTCTAATAAGCAAAAAAAGGTGTATACACTGGTCTGTATTCTCTTTGGAGGTATTTATCACTTCCTTTCCTCATAACTATACTATTGAAAACAGTAAATGTCCCAGATGGTGAAGCATACTGTGATAAAAATACGAAGGAGGTTCTAACCTTTCCCCATCCAGAAATAAAACCAGAAAAATCTAGAACACAAAGGGGAATTAACCAATAGCCACGGTGATCCAATTTTCAGCATTTACTGAGCTCTGGTTACAACACTGCGCCATTATTTTTGGTACCGTTTTTATTCAAATCTTTGATAGATTCAGGTGGCAAACACTTCATAAGTTTTAGGTCTGTCTGCTTGGCAATGGACCATATAAGCACATATCACTCTCTTTTTTTTTTTGTCCAGTTAACATATCAGAGCATGCAAGGAGAGGAGTGAGATTCTGTTACCCTAGGAGGCGAGTGACCACAAGGGGGAGCACAGTATACAACATCATAGAGGTTCTCACCCCCAGAGCCCAAGAGAAATACAAAAGCATGCATGGTTAAATTCCTTAATTTTTGGGATTGTTTAGAATAAAGTTTATACTGAGGGATCCCCTTACCTGTACCCTGAGGGTATCTGTTTTTTGGGAAAGTCATTTTTGGAGAGAGTTGAGCTCCTCCCCCTTGCCCTAGTAGCAGGGTAACTTTTAAGCTTGTATTGCATCAATTCAGGGCTAAAGTCCTCGTCCATTCCCTTCCTATTGCAGCGCAGGAAAGACAAGCAGACACAAAAGGAGAAGACAGCCAAGGAGGTTAGACAAGCTGGAGAGAGGATGAAAACACTAGTTACAGGTAAAGGAGAACTCTGCACAAAGATTGTATAGAAAGCTCCAGAAAGCCGATTGGCAATAATTCCCTATAGGGGTTGTGTCCTAGTCCCTCTAACAAAGCTAGAATGACATCTTCTTACTGGATTCCACAATCAATGGCTTAAAGTGTTACTAAACCCAGGAGCCTGCATTCACAAAATCTGGTTTCCCAAAGTACACAGAACATGGAAATGCAATCGTTTAAGTAAATATAAACTGCTAAATACCTTTTTTTCATCAGCAGTATATAGCAGTCCTGTGACTTCTATCAGTGTCTGGTTAGAGCTTGTAGGAGGAGTTTTCATTCTCCCTTGATTGTCCTATGAGGCTGCAAGACCCCTGACCCTGTGTCTGGACAGTGCTGATTGGCCCTGTGCTAATCACATGCACCCAAAAAAAAAACCCTCTCTAGCAATACACACCAAACTAAGCATGTGCAGAGTTCCCCCTAAGGCTCTGTTCTATCAGCAGATGGATTAGGGACAGTGAGAGAAGTGGAGGATCAGAGAAGACAGGATCAAACAGCTTTTTTTACACAATGCAGAGGATTAACCCCTTAGGATCCACAGTGAGTGAGTATAACAAGCATACTTTACTGCATATAAAGACCGATTTTACTGTTAAGGGTTTAGTAACACTTTAATAATCACCATAATAACCGCTTATAATGACTGGAAACCTGAAGTCATGCAATTGATTGTGCCTTTAACATGGCACATTTTCTTTTTAGCTTCTGAAAATAGAAGTGTCACTGCATTGCCTCTAAAATGAATTGTCAGTGGCCTGAACCATCTACCCACTGACACTTCAAGTTTAAGGTTTTACATTTTTACAGGAATATTCCAATGAATGAACGGATGGATGTAAAATAAAGAGAAAGTGTAGTCTTATTAGTATTTTAAATATGCAGGTAAAAAGATTAACTAACGTGAATAACCTTATCGCATATAGGTTTCTGTGTAGACATACATTATAACATACAAGGGAACAGCCATCTTTTCTTATTACATACACAGGCTCTGCTGCTTGCTTTCCGGTGCTACACAATAGTTTTGCTTTACTGATTCTTCTATTAGTACAAGCCAATGAGTCAGCAGACACATTGAAAACAACGCATTGTCTGTATGGCCATCATCTCAACAATTGGTAAGCAGAGAGTAACAGTAATAGCTCATCTATTCGGCCTTGCGACTAATCTACAAATCCCTACATTTAATGCAAAAAGCAAAATCTTAAAGCACACGCATGCAGAATACACAAGAAAGTCACACAAAAAATACTTGAACCACTTGTCCACTAGTGCGATTTATAAACTATATACGCTACAGCAGCCAGGAATTTTTACGGCTGTGTTTATAAAGGGACTTGATCACTTCAAACAAACCCCTGATGGAACTTAACCCCCCCCCCCCCAATCCTTTCACGAATCACAGGTTTCGATCCCCTTCTGCAAGCCTGGGACAGGCATGGTGGATGCCAACAAGTGGGTGAAGACACTAGGGAAGAAGCTGATCAAGTTCAATATGTGCTTTATCAACTTTACTGGAGTCAAAAGATAAAACAAATAAAGCAATACATAACAAATAATTTAGAGCCCCTCCCCCATGTACAAAAGACTATAACCACTGCAGAAGGGAAGGTCCTACCTACAGCCTCTGAAGATGAAAGGCTCATCACAGGAACCTACAATGCCTAATTCAAGGTTTCAACCAGACAAAGGGCTGCACAGCAGGCTGTCCTTCACTGCTATCTTTTAAGAAACCTACAGAGCTCTGGGAGTCTTGCATATTAAATGTGTTGCAAAACAAAGGTTGTATATAGTATGCTATAAAAAAAAAAAAAAGACGCAACTACAAAATAACTGACATAAAATACTATTAAAGATTTCATTATCAAAAAACAAGATGGGTTGAATGTGCTACTGTGTCAGGACAGTATAGACCTAAAATAAAAATAAAAGAAACCCCATTTACCATGACTGCATCAGGGTGTATGTGGTGGGGATTATTGTTGGTCTTCCACTTTTCCAAGAGCACGTCAGTTTGTCCTTATTATAACAAATGCATGACAGGTTCTCAGGCTTTTCAGGGGGAACTGCAACATTAAGAAAAATACAGTTAGAAATGTGTTCTATGCAAAAGAAAGATACGATTTTTAAAAGTTCTCCTCTGCGAGTAAAGGTAAGTGCCTCCTATCAGGCCAAACTCAAGGTTCATAACTTATCTTCCAAATTAGTATCCAGCAACACCTTCCTTCTCGATTCCCCCTTCCCTTTACCTCCTTTATACCTCCTCTATTCTTCACCCCATTTCCCTTACAAATTAGGAAAATACAGTCAGTGAGATCTCCGACTCTTATCTAAGTATTTCACACATATGTTGTCTCTCTAATGCTCTTTAATATAATAGCCAGTATTATTTTTCCAACAGACATTTATATACTGAATTGCTAATTACTGTGTGCAGCATGAAACTGTACAATTTCTTGTTTAGCTAACTCCGTATTCTCAACAAGAAAGCTGAATTCCAGGTAGGTTTTTATTTATTTTTTTTGCAGTTATTTTGGCCAAGCTTAGATCAATGTGCGTATGATTATTCAATACCTGGCTGATTTGTGAGGAAGCAGAAAATTACTAATAACTGCTTCCGCTACTACAGTGATCCTTGCCATCTTTCAAATCCTGTGCTGAGTGGCTGCCCTGCTGCATAATAACCACAGGAGGTTGGCACAAATGCCATTCAGAGAACCCCTTTAATTTTAAATATGATGCCCTGGTGCGTTGAAGTGCCATTAAGAATGAATGACACCGCATCATTGTGTGTTGTGGTAACAGTGTGCATAGGCTCTATGATCAGCCAGATTACGTACAGAGGTTTCATTGTTCTCACAGACATAGAACCATTCCTTGATTAAGTCATTGGCCAGATTGTGAGACAATGATCTGATGTTTCTAGGTGGTCTTTAGTCTGGTTGAATTAGGCTACATTCACACCTGAGCGTTGCGTTTTTTACCGCGATTTACAGGCGTTTTTTGTGCAGGCGTTTTTTAATTGGATACCAATGGAAAACGCCTGTAATCTGCCCAAAAAGAAGCTCATGTGCTTTTTTGAGCGTTGGGCGTTTTGCTTACAGCGTCAAAACGCTCAGATGTGAACAGGGGCCATTGAAATGAATAGGATTTGTCTTGTTGGGCGTTTTGAGAGCTGATCCTAGAGCAGAAAAACTCCCCAAAAACGCCTACATGTGAACAGAGCCTTAGAGTTATTAGATCTACAAATGTAATAATCAGTAGGTGCTGCAGATCTCAGCACTTGCCACCTTTTCTATATTGTTTCCATTTTAAGCCTTTGTTTCCTTTGTACCTTGTGTGTAAAAATTGCCTCTTCTCTATGTCCTGTTTTTAGGTAGCTCTGTCCCTTTACAGGAACCCAAGTAGCATGCTACCACCAGCACCTATATGCATCCATTGAATAAAAAAAAAAAACTGGCCAGTGAGCAACTTTCCTGTCCTCCCTTCTCCTTGCACCTTCCCTTCTGAAAGGACAATATGAGATAAATAGGGTGTGCTGCTCTCCTACCTAAACCAGAGATTTGGAGAAAAAAGCACCCTGGGAACTGGAGCTGCTGTGTATTCAGAACTGCATACATATTTGGTGAATTATACACTTGTGAATGGGGAACTTTAACAAAAGGTTTAAACAGAACTCTTACAGCCTATGCTGATGAACGTTCCCATCAGAGTCGTTTTAATCTGTCCATGTATATTCGTTTGGCAGGAGAGCAAATTGACTGAGGTTGAGGTTGGTTGGTAGGTCACCCTGGAAGTTGTCTCGTTGATGACGGTATACTGGCTCTGTGGTATACGCCAATCTTCAACCTCCCAGTACAATTCATCACTCTTGATATTGAAGCCATTTTCCAGCAGACAGGTATGATTTAATATACAGTATGCAGTGACATTGGAATAAGCTTCTGCGAAAGGCATCTGGGGGCCAATAGAAGTGCAGAATGAGGCAGAAGACCCACCTGCAACCAGAGTAACAAAAACAAAGTAGAAGTTACTACTAAAAAAATGTCACTGATCAGGAACAAGTATGTAGATAAGGGATTCTGAATTTCCTGGTCTCAATACTTGTTCTTGGTGACTGACACCTCATGACTCAGCTGAAGAGAAAGAGGCAGGCAAATCAAATAAAGATGAATAAGTGCAAGTAAATAATTCCCAAAATCATTAAATTAGCTCATTTATAATGACAAACTCCAGTCTACAGCAATCTATATTTTTATACTAAAAATTGTTGGGTGCTTGTAGTAATGTCCCTCAATAATAATTTGGAGCCACATAGTGGCAAGGAGAGGAAGAGTAAATTACAGAACACAGTTTTTCACCAAGTACCAGAGGAAAAAATGGAGGTGACAAACGGATAAGGCTGGAGTTCTTCTTTAAGGCCCGGTTCACACTGGATCGACATGAAAGTCGCACTACTGTCAGTCCGACTGACCCGCGACAACGGTCTGACATCCATGCGACTTTAATGAACGGGATCTGACTTTGAGATGAGTGCGACTTGGGTCTTGAGGGGATACCCCAAAAAAAAAAAAGAAAAAACGAAGACAAAAAAAAAAAAAATCGAAAACTGAATGCATGTAAATGTGTATGGGGTACCCCAACTGATTCACTATATAAAAAAAAACAAAAAAAAAAAAACAAACAGTAGTAGTGTAAGAAAAACAGATGGCAGTTTTTGAAAAGTCCTTTTTAAAAATGTATAAAGTCCCCCATGGTAACTCCAACATCAATCATGCTAGCCTTCGCTACCCCGATACACCCCCCCCCCCCCCCACAAAAGACTCCTGCTGTTCTGTCAGCTCTGGTGTCTTGACAGTTCTTATAACTATGGGGTGTGGCCATGCAGTGATATCACCTGAACCTGCCCTCTTTTGACATCAGCGCCCTGGGCATTATGGGTCAGTGACATCACAAAGGGGTGGGATCTACTGCTGATGTCACCCCCCCAACCACGCCCCATAGTTATAAGAGAACTGTTAGACACCGGCGCGGACAGAACGATGGGAGTCTGTCGGGTAGGGGCATTGACATTGGAGATACCACAGGGGACTTTATTATTTTTTTAAAAAATTGCCTCCTGTTTTTCTTACGCTAGTTTTTATTGGGGGGTGAATGGGTACTTACCCCATACTGATTCACATGGCTGGGATCTGGGGATCCCCCTTTCTTAAAAGGGGGCTTCCAGATTCTGATAAGCCCCCTGCCTACAGATCCCAAAAGCCACAGCCACAGCCCAGGGTTGTGGGGAAGCCACCCTTGTCCCCATCAACATGGCAGACATCGTCCTTCCCCTTTCCTGGCCTGCATGCTCAGATAAGGGTCTAGTAAAGATTTGGGGGGGGGGGGGGGCACCCCACGCCATTGTTTTATTCAAATTTGGCGTGGGATTTCTCTGAAAATCTATAACAGACCTAAGGGTCTGGTATGGATTTGGAGGGGACCTCACACCATTTTGCATTGCTAACATTGCCTCTGAGCACATGTCACATGTCCCTAGTCGGATCAGTTAAGATGCTGATGAAACTTCCATTAAATTTAATGGGCTGAAATCGGACCCAAGTCAGACCAAAGTAGTGCAGGAACCTTGACACAAGTCGGACCAGTTAAGATGACTCTCATAGGGAAACATTGATTTTTACATGTCCTGCAACACATGCTCTCAAACTCGGAGGGCATGTCACACCAGTGTGAACTGGGCCTAAGACTGAATATTCAGATTCTTGCAGAAGCCCAGTTATGACTGGTACTTATTGAAGGAAACATGAGATACAGAACCGAAGAGTCAGCCAGCTTCCACCCCAAATATACTCATTCTGTAGAGGTCTTTGGTTTCCACTCATATCCACACACATTTTGTCTCTTGAGTTAATATTTCTGAAGTGCTCTTTTTGACAAGCAAGTAAAGTTATACTGGAGATAAAAAAAGGCAGTGGATACTGGACTTGTGTTTCTTACAGCCATCTGACATAGAAATACACCTGACAAGCTTACTACATACACAGAATTAACCAGCACAGAGAGATGCTTAGGCCCCTTTTATATGGAGGAACCGATCGGCTCCAACTGTCAGTTTTTCAGACGGACCCAATCGGACCATCCATTATTCTCTAAGGAGCGGCGGATGTCAATGGACATGTGTCTGTTCACACACCCGCCGACTTTCCATCCTGTCCGCCAAAAAAAAGACGGATGGGGATCTGTTCCCCATCTGTCTGGCAGGTCGGACATTAGTTGGATGGAAACGGACAGGCGGTCCGTTTTCATCCGGCAATGCATAGAGGACAGGCTGTGTCCACTCAGCATCAGTGGAACTTACACGGACTTGTCAGCCACCTGCTCAGCAGGGGGGTCTGCTGGCAGACTCCGCTAGGGTAAAAGAGGCCTTAGGTATACTGGCTTTTAAGACATTGGTGGGTTTAGGGCAAACATTTAACGAGTGGCTCCCCTATTTCAGGTCAAGGTGTCAGGTTGTCTTCTCAGACAACCCTCCATAATTTAGGCTCCCCCGCTGCTATACTGTGACCCTAGGTAAATATTTAGTGCCTTCAGGAGGGGAGGAGTGTCGACCCACTCCCAGATAAAATGCTCGGACCCAGGTGGTTAATCGTCAGATCTGAAAACCTCCACCTGAAAAAGAGGAGACAAGAATTAACCCTGTGTACGCTCCAGGACTATCCGACATGGAGCTAACACAGGGGTCGACAAATTTGCTATGAATCTAGGAGCCAGCTAAAAAAGTTAGGAGCCAGTTTTTTTTTGTAGCGTGGGTTGTCAGGGCAAGTAATTTGCGCCCCCTAACTAACTTACAGCAGAGCGGTCAGTCAATAACTCCAATGTAACGCATTATGTCAAGGTTATGGGCTGGCCAGAAAGAATGACATTAAAAACCTATTATAGGGGAAACTCCTTTTTATGCGAATGCATCATGACTGCGGCATGTAAAATACCCTCATCTGCTGCCTATTGTAGCTTAAGGGTGGCTGTTGGTGGGTGGCAAAAACATGTCTTTACAGCACATTTTTACCACCCAACTGCACATCTAAATAAAGCCTTTGTGACATTTTAAATAAAACACCGAAAAGGATGAAAGAAGTATCCCAGCGCTGCTGATCTTCTGTTGCCTCTTTGCAGCTACTTCCTGCATGTGTGTCCCCCTGTGGTGATTGTGGATAATACACAGGGCTTTATCAGAGGACATAAAAAGATAATTTTAAAGCATGCCTTGCCTCATCTCCCCTCCTCCACCTCACAGCACACCTTAAACAACTTTGCACTATTAGAACAGCGGCTCAGTGTGGACACAGAACACACACACACACACACAGGAAGCCCCCGTTCTCTATCCTCCACCAGAACCCTCCCCCCCCCCTCCCTCACAGTAGTGACTGACAGTCTGCCTGCTAGGTCAGGTAAAGGCCACACAGGCTGCCGGGTCCCCCTCCTCCTCACCCTTCTCCAAGGTCTGAACTCCTGCTGTGGGCTCTGGGGGGGGAGGAAGGCAAGCCTGATAAGGACGCTACGGGCAGCATAAGAGAACTCAGAGAGCAGCCATTCTCACAGGATACCGATCTTCATGCTACACCGGACCTTGCTCTGGCAGAGGGGAGGAGGCCAGCCCCCTCCCCTCTCACATTACTCACAGCCGGACTTCAGATTACTGCACGGAGACCAGAGAGGGGGAGAGCAAAGCATCAGCTGCCTGACACTCTGAGCTGCGTGTCCGGGCAGTCAGTCAGGAGTTGCAGAGAGTGGGCTGGCGGCAAATTAGGAGCCAGGACGCGGTTTCTGGTCGCCATGGCGACCTGGCGACCGGGGTTTGTCGAACCCTGAGCTAACAGATGACTGATTCCTGGGCCTCACAGAGAGGCAGGGGAGCAACTGGAAGGCAAGGATCATGAGTGGTTGTTCTTACTAGAGAAGCCTTGATTTGAATGAGTTAAAATGACAAAGTGTCGTATACTGTGCTCAACCTGCATAAATTCCCAGTTACAGACACTTCCAGCATTCGGCATACCTGCAGCAATAATGATGGCAAAAAAACTGAAAATGTAGAAGAAGATCATGTTGGCAGCACCTAGAAGAAAAGAAAAAAAAAAAGAAAATGAAAAAAAAAAAAAAAATAAGGTATTTAATGTTTTGTTATGAAAGATTCAATTACAAGACCTTAAGAGTACGCCTGACAAAAGAACAATACAATCTATTT
The DNA here is from genome assembly GCF_965119305.1 of Pelophylax lessonae. Taxonomy (NCBI): domain Eukaryota; kingdom Metazoa; phylum Chordata; class Amphibia; order Anura; family Ranidae; genus Pelophylax; species Pelophylax lessonae. Next base: position 104,021,709 of record NC_138768.1, read on the forward strand.
TACTTACCGATTAATTGTTAAATGTATTTCAAACCTTACTGCAAGCACTTTAAATTTTTCTCGTTAAAGACAAAGTGTATTTTCAACATAAAACTTTGAGGATATCCATCTATTGATCTACGGTATGTATAAAATCTACAGATACAGGACTTCTCTTTAAAAACTTGGATTCGCCGCTTGGAAAGTCATTGGCCAGTTCAAACTAATTGCACTAAAAGTATGCTTGTTCCAGGCCAGTTAGTCACTAGATACTGCTCAGGATCCATTTTAGGGCTCATTCATACAGGCAATAAATACGTAGTGTCTGCTTGGATCTGTGTATCAACTCCTGCCCGCGTGTAAAATTTTAACATGCGACTGTTAGTGCAGCCGCTCTGTCTACGTCCACTTCTATAGGCTGCCTGCATGCAGCTCCAAGTAAGACACAAAATAGCAGCAAAATACAGCTTTGTATGGAAGAAGGAGCTCATCACCTATTTAAATGAGCCCTTAGGGCTAAAAATTCCAAGTCCTGAGCTACTAGCCAGGCCTTAAGAGTTACTTGCCACCAGTTGCCCCACCCAACCCCTATCCTGCCCCTAATTCCACCCTCGTAAATTATCTCATGAAATTACACTGTTAGGGCTCTTTCACACGGTCCGCCTCCGTAGGCGGATCCTTGATGCTCAGCGGGGATCGATCCGCGATCCCCGCTGAGCCGGTGGATGACAGCTCCGTCTCAGCTTGCAGAGCGGAGAGGGAGGTGTCTCATCCCCCGCTGCCCTCTATGGGGGATCGGATGAGAGCGGACCGCCTGTCCGCTCTCATCAAATCCGATACGCTCCGATTACTGAACGGATGGAAAAATAGAATTTCCATCCGTCCAGATTTCGCGGACAGGATCGGATGCGGATAGCAGCGGGTGTCAGCGGAGGTGTCTCCGCTGACACAAGCTGCCCCATAGAGCTGCATGGAGGATCCGATCAGATCCGCCTAAAAAACTGACAGGCGGATCTGATCGGATCGCCTGTGTGAAAGAGCCCTTAGATGTTTTATGCAGAATTAAGTTACAAAAATAACTATTAACAAAAACTTTAACAATAAAGCAGAGGAGTGATTGGTGGATCAGCAGTGCAGGCAGACAGGCCAATAGACAGACAGAGAGGCCGGTGCATGGACTTTTGCATTCCAAGCGCAGCTAGCAGATGTACGTTTTGTTGAGTGTCAAATCACGCAAAGCTCACCGCCCAAAAAAGTGTGGGAGCATCTTCGGCATGTTTATCACATGTAGAGCAGGTTATTCAAGTAAAAGGGTTGCCCTATGTGCGAGGGGGGTTTGTTATAGAGAAGTGGGAGGACAACTCTTACAGCTCCCATTCCCCTCGGTTGAAAGATTTCAGGCTTGCCTAGCACCACTGACAGCCCCTTTCTCTCTGATGGGATTGTCCACCACAGCTCTACTCTTTTCTGAGGACTGGAGTTACAGATTTCCCAACCAAGAAGAGGAAAGCTACACAGCTGATCTGGTACCAGCGGCGCCGCCACCCATCCCCCCCCCCCCGATGTTGTTCCACACTTGCCCCCATTTTTTTACACTCACCAAATACGAGCAGGCGAGTGGAAATTTTGAGGGCTGTGTTAGGGTGCTGTAGTACCATTCCTTTTCAGTGGAAGCCCAGAGTACCTGGTACACACAGTGCGCCATATGCTGCATTGCACGGTTAACAAAAATGGTGCAATTTTCAGTTAACTGGGGTGCACAGTGGCACCCTATTCAAATGAATGGGCTGCCCGAATGAATAAGTCCTCTTTCACTGAGGGAATACTGCAGCTGAACATCTGTTACAGACAGCATTAGCATTGCTTTCCAGTAAATGTCATTATATTTATAAGACACACTCCGGGAAAATCAGCTTGCCTGGAATTCTAGCACTTGATACAAGTTCAAAGGTTTTTTCTTTAATGTGATAATTAGCAACTACATTTCCAGTAATAATAAAACAGCAGTTTTATTGTAATGAAAATTGCTCTTCTGACAACTGAAGTTGTTTCTTTTTATTCACAAGAAGCGGCATCCTTTTAATTTAGAGAAGCAGAAAGCGTGTATCAGGGCCGGCTCACACTGGCGCAATGCCAGGCATCGTATGGGATTCGCACCGCATTGCTGTGCATCGCATTTGAACCAAACTCCTGCAGGACCCTTTTTGTGCGCACAGAATCAGATCCCATGGGTGTTCACACCTATGCAATCCCAGATTCCTGTCCGAATTCACAGTTCCCTTTGCGATCCAATCTGGGGGGGGGGTGTCATTAACTTTGTAATGACAATGCAGTGGTTTGCAGAGGGCTGATCCGCCAGCGATTCAGGTGCAATGCGGAAACCCGCACTGGATTCGCAGGGTTTCCCGCATCGCACTAGTGTGAACCAGCCCTAAAAGAGAATGTGCTGAGAATAGGACAGAAGTTTTACCATTTATCTGTAACCCTTCCTTTTTGATGTGCATACGCCTTGCTGATTGAACATGAAACGTGAATATACAAATCTAAATTAATTCCAGGGCTGCCTTATTACATAATTCTTTAACACTGTAAAGGTCCCTCTCAAAAAATTAGCATATTGTGATAAAGTTCATTATTTTCTGTAATGTACTGATAAACATTAGACTTTCATATATTTTAGATTCATTACACACAACTGAAGTAGTGCAAGCCTTTTATTGTTTTAATATTGATGATTTTGGCATACAGCTCATGAAAAACCAAAATTCCTATCTAAAAAAATTTGCATATCATGAAAAGGTTCTCTAAACGAACTATTAACCTAATCATCTGAATCAACTAATTAACTCTAAACACCTGCAAAAGATTCCTGAGGCTTTTAAAAAACTCCCAGCCTGGTTCATTACTCAAAACCGCAATCATGGGTAAGACTGCCGACCTGACTGCTGTCCAGAAGGCCATCATTGACACCCTCAAGCAAGAGGGTAAGACACAGAAAGACATTTCTGAACGAATAGGCTGTTCCCAGAGTGCTGTATCAAGGCACCTCAGTGGGAAGTCTGTGGGAAGGAAAAAGTGTGGCAGAAAACGCTGCACAACGAGAAGAGGTGACTGGACCCTGAGGAAGATTGTGGAGAAGGACCGATTCCAGACCTTGGGGGACCTGCGGAAGCAGTGGACTGAGTCTGGAGTAGAAACATCTAGAGCCACCGTGTACAGGCGTATGCAGGAAATGGGCTACAGGTGCCGCATTCCCCAGGTCAAGCCACTTTTGAACCAGAAACAGCGATAGAAGCGCCTGACCTGGGCTACAGAGAAGCAGCACTGGACTGTTGCTCAGTGGTCCAAAGTACTTTTTTCGGATGAAAGCAAATTTTGCATGTCATTCGGAAATCAAGGTGCCAGAGTCTGGAGGAAGACTGGGGAGAGGGAAATGCCAAAATGCCTGAAGTCCAGTGTCAAGTACCCACAGTCAGTGATGGTCTGGGGTGCCATGTCAGCTGCTGGTGTTGGTCCACTGTGTTTTATCAAGGGCAGGGTCAATGCAGCTAGCTATCAGGAGATTTTGGAGCACTTCATGCTTCCATCTGCTGAAAAGCTTTATGGAGATGAAGATTTCATTTTTCAGCACGACCTGGCACCTGCTCACAGTGCCAAAACCACTGGTAAATGGTTTACTGACCATGGTATTACTGTGCTCAATTGGCCTGCCAACTCTCCTGACCTGAACCCCATAGAGAATCTGTGGGATGTTGTGAAGAGAAAGTTGAGAGACGCAAGACCCAACACTCTGGATGAGCTCAAGGCCGCTATCGAAGCATCCTGGTCCTCCATAACACCTCAGCAGTGCCACAGGCTGATTGCCTCCATGCCACGCCGCATTGAAGCAGTCATTTCTGCAAAAGGATTCCCGACCAAGTATTGAGTGCATAACTGAACATAATTATTTGAAGGTTGACTTTTTTTGTATTAAAAACACTTTTTCTTTATTGGTCGGATGAAATATGCTAATTTTTTGAGATAGGAATTTTGTTTTTTCATGAGCTGTATGCCAAAATCATCAACATTAAAACAATAAAAGGCTTGCACTACTTCAGTTGTGTGTAATGAATCTAAAATATATGAAAGTCTAATGTTTATCAGTACATTACAGAAAATAATTAACTTTATCACAATATGCTAATTTTTTGAGAGGGACCTGTATATGCAGAGGGGCCTATATCTGCAGACACTTGATTTTGACAGTACAGCTCCCAAAGGACAGACGGGAAAAGGCAAACAGTTCTATCTCCAGCCAGTTTCTCTTTGGACTGGTCAGGACAAAAACTGATGGGAAATCTGACAAAAAAAGACAAAAAAGACGATTTCTCACTTTGCATTTTTTTTCTAACAATGTTTGCATTGCTGTCCTTGCCTTTGGAGACACCCCACCTTAAAAAAAAAAAAAAATGGTGGTCATTACAGGGATAGAAAATATGGAAAACCTCCCCAGTAAAGAAACAAATACTTGACAAGAAATTATAACCCTTCCACAGTCCTTTAAAATAAAAATATCGGGCTTGGCTTGTTGGGAACCACAATGGACGCCTGATCACATCGCTCCTGCTCTATAGAGGACACTAGCGGCCTGCACAGCTATCCCAGCTACCGAATCCTTCCTCAAATAGGGCGATCTGATCCCCCACACACCTCTGAACATGACGAGGAAGAGAAAGGAGGAAACCCGACCACAAAAACCGACTGCCTTTTTTGTGCAGAGGCCGCATGGAGATTTCCAAGATGGTGCCGGATCCTCTCCTCCTGCACCCGCCCGCTCTCCTCACAGCCCTGCGATGAGACACTCACCTCACAGGTATCCTGATCCCTCTCTCTGGCCTCCTCACAACCCTTTAACTCGACCCCCATGTCAGGAAGCCCTGAGAAGGCCAGGATTTAAGCTGGATGGGGGGCAGAGAGGAGTGGGGGGGGGGGGCCCTGACAGAGATACAGAGGAGGACTTCAGAGACTTACCGGACTCTATTGAGTTCCCCACGAATAACAAACCTGTTATGGACACGGTCCTAAAGGACACGTTAGTTTCCCTGCGGAGCTCCTTACAATCAGATATGGCGTCCTATATGAACAAAATGAGCAGAGACCTCCAATCGATTTCTGGCAGAGTAGATCATGTTGAAGAAAAAATGGGGGAGTTTGTGATCTTGTGGATGCGCATGATAAAAATGAAGGAGATGGAGTGGGTCAGGTCCAAACTAGCAGACACTGAAGACAGGTCGAGGAGGAATAACCTCAAAATCAGGGGGATCCCTGAAAACATCCCCCATGACAAGCTGCATGACTATGTCTCCACCTTGTTTATATTGCTTCTCCCTGACCTGTCAGACCTGGACATTACTATAGATCGTATCAACCGCTTGCCTAAACCCTCCTATCTTCCTGATGCAGTCCCCAGGGATGTGATCTTGAGACTTTTAACATGTGAAAAGAAGCTTATGAAAGCTTCCCAGGGGAACCCACAACTACCTCCTACTTATGCCGACCTGCAAATTTTCGCCGACCTGTCAACACACGCTGCAGAAGCCTCAACACCATCACTAAACCGCTGCGCAATCACAACATCACCTATAAGTGGGGCTATCCGGTTACTTATGAGGGCACCAACTATATGATTGACTCTGTGGACAAGGGCCTTTCACTCCAACAGTGGAATATACTCCTGGCCCCACAGGATTCTAACTCCCCTGCGAGCAACTCTCCTTGTCCTTCTGCAGACTGGCATCTGGTCACTGCTAAAAATTTCCGCAAACACAAATGATCTCTGGGTAGCGTATGACCCTTCTTGAAGTAACCTCTAGGAGCGAATGTTCCCGCAACCTTTTCTTTTCCCCCACCTTGAGCAGTAGCGAGCTGCACAAAGTTGTTGTCTTCCCTCCTGCACTCTTTCTGTGCAGTTGGGGACTGTTATGTTTTTGTTATGTTTTTTGCTCATGTGGTTTTGTTTTTTGCCCCTGTTCACCCTTTGTGTCACAGTTCTTGGTCACCAAGGAAGAATATCTCAAGGAATCCACGATCTCCGATATCCAGGCACTAGAATTCTGCTGGACACTTTATTCCAATTTCCGCCATTAGAGGTCACTGTCCACTCACTGTAAGTACTTGCTCATTTTTGGCTCTCAATTATCATTCACACATGTCCAAAATGGGGTTGACTTTTCTGTCTATAAACTCTAAAGGCCTTAATCACACAGTTAAACGTAAATCCTTATGGAAAGGAGCCCTGCAACATCACTGATGTTTTACAGGTCCAAGAGACCCATTTTTGAGCCGCTGCTCCGCCAAGATGCTCTCATTCTAAGTTTCCCTTTGTTTTTACTGCGAATGCGGACAAGAAGAAAAGAGGGGTTATGACTGCTGTTAAGGACTCAGTCTCCTTTACCTTGATAAAAGAAGTTAAAGATCCCAAGGGACGGTATCTCATTTTGATCTGTGAAATTAACTCCACCATCTATACCCTGGTCAATACCTATGCCCCCAACTCCCGCCAATTTCACTTTTTTCAATAAACTACTGCGTATTATCTGTAAAGAACTGCAGGGATCCCTCCTGTTATGTGGAGACTTTAATCTTACCCCGGACCCCACTGTGGACCTGTCGTCCTCGCCTAAGAGAAAGCCACAGGGTCTGCACCCCTTTATCCTAAGACATGACCTTTATAATGCATGGAGGTGTTTGAATGCATCTAAGCGGGACTATAGTTTTTTTTTTTCAGCCACCCACTGCAGCCTGTTGCTGAGAGCGTCGTCCTCCAGGATCAATGACATTACGTGGTTGGACCATGCATCGGTCTCACTTACCTTGGAGGACCCACTCTCTACCAATTCCGCATATGTCTGGAGGTTAAATGCTAAGCTTCTACAGAACTCAGAGCTTACTCCATGTTTACAGCATTACTTTATAGATATCACTTCCTCTGCCGATCAACCTTTCCTCCTTTGGAATGCACATAAGGCGGTCGTCAGAGGGACGCTTATCAAATTGGGGGCTAGAGTGCGGAGGCAGCGTGCTAAAAATCTAGATGATCTTACTAAAGAAATTCATGATCTAGACAAAAGAAATAAGGTTAACTCCTCTCCCGACATCTCCCATAGGTAATCTGCCGCACGGCAGGAGCTCCGGTCCACCCTGCTGGAGGGATTTGAGTTCCTGTCCAGGAGGCTCAAGATGAATCATTATACTCAGGGTAAAAAGACGGGGAAGCTCCTACCTCAGCGTCTAAAAGGGATGAGGCAGAGATCTAGACCCCAATTTTTGTTTCACCCCACCACTAAGGATAAGTTATACCACCCTCAAGCCATAGCGAATGCCTTTGGGGATTATTATCGTTCCATGTATAACCTCAAAGAGGACGCTAGTATCTCTCAGCCTTCCCCCGCAACGATTGCTGATTTTTTTAGCTAAACTTAACATACCTAAACTGACCCCTACAGCCCTCGCCTCTTAAAATTATCCATTTACCACAGCTGAATTGGAAAAGGTAATCGACACTCTGCCCCTTAATAAATCCCCGGGACCGGATGGCTTCTCTGGGGAATATTACTGCACATTTCGTTTCATCCACAGTGGTGTAGTGGTTAGCACATTCACCTAGCAGCAAAAGGGTCGCTGGTTCGAATCCCAACCACAACACTACCTGCCTGGAGTTTGCATGTTCTCCCTGTGCCTGCGTGGGTTTCCTCCGGGCACTCCGGTTTCCTCCCACACGCCAAAGACATGCTGGTAGGTTAATTGGATGCTGTATAAACAAAAAAACAAAATTGTCCCTACTGTGTATGTATGCGAGTTAGGGGCCTTAGATTGTAAGCTCCTTGAGGGCAGGGACTGATGTGAATGTGCAATGTATATGTAAAGCGCTGCGTAAATCTACAGCTATACAAGTACGTGAAATAATAATAATAATAATCCTCATACCACATCTAGAGAGAATGTACAATGCTGCTGCTGCCTCCTCGGCACCCCCCCCCCCTTTTCCCATCACAAATGGGACTAGACAGGGGTGCCCTCTCTCGCCACTCATCTTATTTTTTTTAATGGAGCCATTAGTGATTATAATAATGTCACACCCTAACATCTCTGGTCTTTGTGTTCACGGGATATCCCATACTATTAGCCTATTCGCAGACGATAGAATATGGATTTTGACAAATGTTGCTGAATCTCTGCCTTCGGTACATGCGGCTTTACACTATTCAACGAGATTTCTTATTACAAGGTTAATGATTCTAAATCACACATTTTGCCCCTAGGGATTCCCCCGCCCATTAGGAGTAGACTAGAGGCTTCCTTCCCATACCATTGGTCGCAGCATGGCATTCAAAATTTAGGTATAACCCTTTCCCCAACTTCACGAGATTTAATGCATGCTAACTACTAGAGATTGGCCGGTAAGCAGCAACACCGATATATCGGGGGCCGATATGCACTTTCCTCGATATATCGGAATCTGCCTTTTGATTTACAGATATTGCTGATATTTTCGTGACGTCATTCCGTATGTTGCCCGCACACGTTATGCCTGCTAACACCACCTCACACGCCTGCACGGCTCATACATGACGCCATTTCACCGCGAGCTGCACTTAAGACCACCTCTCTCAAGCCTTGTGTTACAGCCAGCTACAGTGCGGTCACGCTGCCAGCCATCCACCCACCCACCCACAGGCCCTGGCCTCAGCCACCCACCACAACAGGGTGCAAGCCCAGCGAGCAAGCAACCAGCCACCCAGATGACACCAAGCCAGCCACCTGCCACCATGACCAGTGTTCCAGCAAGCCAGCTACCTGCCACAACAGGCCAGGGTGAGTGACACCAAGCCAGCCACCCACACAACAGGATGACCCCAAGCCAGCCCCACCACCACAGTGTTCCAGCAACCCAGCCACCCACCACAGTGTTCCTGTAAGCCATCCACCACAGTGTTCCTGCAAGCCAGCCACCCATAACAGGGTGACACCAATCTAGCCAGCCAGCCACCAGTGTTCCTGAAAGCCAACCACCCATAACAGGGTGACACCAATCCAGCCAGCCACCACAGTGTTCCTGAAAGGCAGCCACCCATAACCGGGTGACACCAAGCCAGCCACCCACCACAGTGTTCCTGCAAGCCAGCCACCCATAACAGGGTGACACCAAGCAAGCCAGCCACCACAGTGTTCCTGCAAGCCAGCTACCCATAACAGGGTGACACCAAACATGCCAGCCACCAAAGCCAGCCACCCATAACAGGGTGACCCCAAGCCAGCCCCACACCACAGTGTTCCAGCAAGCCAGCCACCCATAACAGGGTGACACCAAGCCATCCAACCAGCCACCACAGACTGTTCCAGAAAGCCAGCCACCAATAACAAGGTGACACCAGTCACCAAGCCAGCCAGCCAGAAATCCATAACAGGGTGACACCAAACCAGCCAACCAGCCACCTCAGACTGTTCCTGAAAGCCAGCCACCAATAACAAGGTGACACCAGTCACCAAGCCAGCCACCCATAACAGGGTGACACCAATTCAGCCAACCAGCCACCACAGACTGTTCCTGAAAGCCAGCCACCAATAACAAGGTGACACCAGTAAGCCAGCCAGCAGCCAGTGCCACCACAGTGTTCCTGCAAGCCAGCCACCCACAACAGGGTGACACCAAGCCAGCCACACTGCCAGGCGTCAGCCACCAACCCACCACAGGGTGTCAGCATCAGCAGCAACTTCAGCAAGCCCTTTCTTTAATCTTTTTTGTGTCTTTCAAGTTGAAATGGAGATGGATGAGGAGAGAAAGAGTAAAAGAGTGGTCTGGGACTATTTCTCGTCTCAACCATCTCCAGGAAAAGCAGCACTGTGCAACACATGTACAAAAAACATAAGCATGGGATCAGTAACTTTAAAAAACAAAAATACGTCAAATCTTTGGGCCCATCTAAGAGTTCATCATATTGAATTGTATCATGCAGCACAGAAAAAACAAAATGAATATCAATGTGATTTTGATTCAATACCTCCTCCACTATCCCATTCCCAGGCAACAATATCCAGGTAGTTTTGTGAAAAAAAAAAACACAGATGTCACTGTCTAGATTCAGATGGAAGATCCCAACTGTTGGACAGAGTAATCACAGAGATGATGGTCACTGATAACCAGCCATTTACAATGGTGTCTGACTCAGGATTTAAGCGGTTGATGTCCATCCTTGAGCCAAGCTACACACTGAAGAGTGAGAAGTATTATCGAACCGAAATGCTGGCAAAGCTACACCAAAAAGGTAGTTGACCAAGTAAAGGCTATGCTGCAACCAGAGAATGCTGGCAACTCACTCTCATTCACGACAGACTGCTGGTCACAAACCGGGTCCGAGTCACTACTCATTCTTACATGCCACTTCCTTGACAGCGGATGGACAAAAAGGCAATTGGTTTTGAATAAAAAAGTGATGCAAGGATGCCACAGTTTAGTACAATAGAGAAATGTTTCTAGGCATGCTTGAAGAATGGGGAATCAACAAAGACTGAGCGATACTTGCGCAACTTCGAGACAGTGGAGCAAACATGCCTAAAGGAATGAGGCTTGCCGATACGTCAGACCTCTGTGTCATCATGAAACACAACACCCTCCAACTTTCAAATGATGGTCTGTCAAGCCAAAGAGCTGATTGATATACATTTTGAGAAGCATGAAGTGATTAAAAATGTTGTGCTTGCAAGTCTTTTGAATCCTCAATACAAGAACCATGCTTTCTCTTCCGATGATGTATTGGCTAAAGCGAAACAATGGCTGACAGAAGATATAGAGGTGCAGGAGGTTCCTGCCGAAAACACTACTTTTATGAAGAGCAGCACGCTGAAAAAACAGAGAAAATGTCCAAAAATACATCAAACGAACAGAAGAGAATCTGCTTCGTCGTCTAATTGATTAGGACATTTTCAGTGTTTTATTGGGGCCTCAAACGGAGGATTCAATTTCTTCTGAATCTGCAATGATGAGCCTTGATGATGAACTTCATCTCTATTTGAAAGAAGCTGTAATTGACAGAAGAAGTCATCCTCTTCAGTGGTGGAGAGAAAATGAGGCACACTACAAAAGACTTGGTTCCCTTCATGCTAGAAGATACCTCTCTCTTTCTCTCTGCCCCTCTGTCCTCCACTCCTGAGCATGTTTTGTTTACGAAGTTGCAGCATTGTTTCAACAAAACAGAAGACCTTTAACAGGTGACCATGGACATGCTGAAATGTTCTGCTTTCTGCATTATAATATTGTTCTACTTAACTGGGAGTATTGAAAAAAGTGTCCACTCCACTCCACTGTCTAGCTGTTGCCTACCTTTTTTTCTAGCAGTTTTGCACCGACTGCTGTAGTTGCACTGAGTGCCCTACTGCAGAGGTAGTCCACTGATTCCAATCCAAACCACTGTCTAGCTGCTGCCTAGCTTTTTTCTAGCAGTTTTGCACCGACTGCTGTAGTTGCACTGAGTGCCCTACTGCAGAGGTAGTCCACTGATTCCAATCCAAACCACTGTCTAGCTGTTGCCTAGCTTTTTTCTAGCAGTTTTGCACTGACTGCTGTCGTTTCAGTGAGTGCCCTACTGCAGAGGTAGTCCACTGACTCCAATCCAGTCTGTCTAGCTTGATAGCTTGATTTTTTTTCTAGCAGTATTTCACTGACTGCAGTAGTTGCAGTGAGTGCCATACTGCAGACAGAGGTAGTCCTCCACTGACTCCAGTCCAATCCACTGTGACCTGTGTAGCTGTTGCCTTGCTCTTTTTCTAGCAGTTTTTCACTGACTGCACTGTATTAGTTGCAGTCAGTGCCTTACTGCAGAGGTAGTCCTCCACTGACTCCAGTCCAGTCCAATCCACTGTGACATGTGTAGTTGTTGCCTTGCTCTTTTTCTAGCAGTTTTGCACTGACTGCACTGCATTAGTTGCAATAATTGCCTTACTGCAGAGGTAGTCCTCCTTCACGGACTCCAGTCCATCCAATCCACCGTGTATGTGTATTTTGTGTAGCTGTTGTTGCCTAGCTTTTTTCTAGCTGTTTTGCACTGACTACACTGCAGTAACATATTGCAGTGTGTGAGTCCACTACTGCAGCACTTTATTATGCATGATACACAATCAGATGATGTGAAATGCAAAGCAAATGTCCCTGCAATTGAAGTTTTCATATCAGTTTTTATGCAGTTAAGGTGTGAAGAACGAGGACTTAATGTTAAAAAGGTTAATAAATAAAGATGAACATGTTTATTAAGAGATTTGTGTTGAATTTTGTGGGTTTTTTTGGGGTAATTTTTACATGTGTGAAAATATCGGCCAATATCGATATGCGACCGGCAAAATATCAGTGTCGGCAACGAAAAATGATATCGGTCGATCACTACTAACTACACTCCTTTCCTGGATACCCTTCAGGCGAAACTTCGAAATATGGCAACTGTGGAGCTTACATGGTTCGGGAGACTGGCATAGTTTAAAATGCTGCTCCCTCAGCTGTTATATTTGTTCCGTTCGCTACCGATCCCAGTTTCGGACGCCTTTTTTAGACAAGCCCAGTCCTTACTGAATCAATATCTTTGGAAGGGTAAACTAGCGCGGTGTGCCTTTAGCAAATTACTCCCTAATAGGATGGCGGGAGGAGTTGGTCATGTCTCGATTCGGGACTGCTATTTTGTGACTATTCTCGCACAAACCAGGGATTGGTTTAACCCCCCCCCCCCGACAAACTATGGACCCTCTTTGAGTCCTCGCAGGTACTTGGTCACAATCTGCTCCATTATTTGTTAGCAGGTCGCTTTCTCCCCCACCTACCTCTTTCCCTCTCCCCGACAATCCGGGCTACGATTGCCACTTGGCAAACATTCACGCCACGGATGCATACCCAACCAGGTCCTTTCCATTGCCTATCCACATCTTACAGGTAATCATTCCTGACCATGACATTGCCACATGGTCCCTTAGAGGTATATCGGACGTAGAGGACCTACTAGTAGGTCCAGCGGGCAAGACGTTCCACTCTTTACAGCTTGAATTGAAACTCCCGGCCCAAGACCAATTTAAGTACATGCAGGTCCACCACTTCCTTCAAAAGACAACATGACTCTGACCCTCCCGTGGCACGTTGCCCACTTTTTCACAGCGCAGGCCCCTAGAGTGAACGGTATTTCTGTATTTTTTAACACCCTACAAGACACGACCACATTTGTCAAAACCGCCCCGTACCTCCAATGGGAAATGGACTTTGAACAGCGGTTTCATGCCCTGGAGTGGCCGAAGGCATTAACTATAACATACACGGCTACTAAATTTGCAAACTTGTGGGAATTGACCCACAAACTTAACCTGAGGTGGTATCTTACACCCCAACGTATAGCAAAGTTCTCACCGCATGCATCTCCACTGTGCTGGAGGGGGTGTGCAGAACTTGGCTCCTTATTACATATGTTGTGGCAATGCCCAAAAGTGCAGGGATACTGGGGGGCTGTCTCAACCCTAATACGCGAAACCATAGGCCTTCCATCCCGACTGACTCCCACATTGGCAATCTGTTCATTGGGCATAGAAAAGTCACCCAGACACCTTAGACCATTACTTACCCATATCCTGCTAGCGTCCTGCCTAGTCCTCCTCAGACACTGGAAAATACCTAATCCTCCTGTGATTGAAGAGACCATCCAAACACATGCTAGGTATGAACTTCTGTTTGCATCCTCGGTTAATAAATACCAGATTGCCTCCTCGCTTTGGGAACCTTGGACTACTAGATTCCCCTCTGGAATCTTTCAATAAACTCTGACGGTACTGTGACCCCTACCTCCCCCCCTTGCCCTGTTATTTGTTCCCGACAGTTTAAGGTCTGTGTTTTTCAGACGAGTCACACGGGTATGTTGGACATTTGTGCTTAAGTGCCTTCCACATTATGGCATCTTTGTGTGTACCTTATTATGTATGTTGCTACTTTGATACTGTACTGACATGCTAGTGTTTGTTTCTTCAAATGTTACCTATGTCATTTGAACAATCTTTGATGTTTTGTTTATTTGCCTGCTTGTTCCTCATATTTAAAATCCAATAAAAATAAATTGAAATTAAAATAAAAATATTGATTTTCTCACTACCGGTTGAAAAAATCCTTTGGTTTACTTCTAAATTACTCACTGGGTGATTCATTTCCTATCAAAAAAGCCTGATGTCTCTGTAAGACAAAAAGGAATGCATAGCAATGAGCTCTGCTGTCTCTGGATAGCCCACAGTGCTGTGGGAATCCTCTCATGTATTAAATCCATAGAACAAAAATAAATACTTGTAACCTTATAAACTAAAAATTGGAGATGCAACATAATTTTGGTTAAAAAAGGGTTTTCTTTTGTATTTTGCCAATAAGATAAAAAGGTGCTAATAATAGGTTTTTACTGTGCTTATGGTTAGTTTTTCATAGGTCATGTAACTAAAAAAAAAAAAAAAAAAAAACGCATAAAAATAAACCACACATGCGTTATTGATGCTCTCTAAATGCATTTCAACGGAAAGGTGCGTTTTTGGTGTTTTTTTTTTTTTAACCAAAAATGCCGCAAGCAAGATTTTTAGAGGTACTCTGACACTGTAGCAAAATCGCTGTAAAACCGAATATGTGTTTTTACAGCAATTTTGCTGCATTTCAGATGTGTGTTGCTGTGCATTTCTGGTGTGTTTTTGGGTTGCTCGCACCTCTGAAAAAATGAACATGTGATCAAACGCACCAAAAAACGCAAAATCACGGTGCGTTTTTACAGTGATTTCCATTCATTTTAGCGGGAGGCTGCATTTTTTGGTGTAGTTTTCAAAACCGCACCAAAGATGCAGCATGCAGGACTTTTCAAAATGCAATGCACCTGTAAGGCAGTGGTGTAAAAATTCCCACAGGATTTGAAGGGTAACATTTTTCTTGCAAGGAAAAAAAAATGCATCAGTGTGAAAGGGTACAAAAGATAATAATGGCAGACAAATACATATTAATTTAAATCCATGATATTTATTAAAAAGCTGAATATAATACAATTATATATAATAATATAAATATATATTTTTTTAAAACGGTCATTTTCCGTCAAGTGCATGTGGTTTCATCACAACAATTTCCATTTGGTGCACCTCTACTAAAAATCCTAAAATCCGTGACCCAAACCCACTCTAGTTTCCCTAGAGCAATGAATAAATGAGTGTATCGGGATTTGGCCAGCTTGCTTTGTAGCAACATAGCCACCAGCAGCATGGGACCAATTGTGGCTGTTACCTATCGCTCCATTGCACACAGAATAATTACAATTCCTACACTTGTTGCCTAACAAAATTCTAAGTATATTCTAGGAAGGGAATGGAACAGCACATCTGTGGATAGTTGTTACACGGGAATGGATAAGAATTGGATAGGTTGTTGGATAGGAATGCATAGTTTAGCATACAGTCAGAATTTCAGCAGAATCAGAACACACAAATTGCTGCAGCAAATATAAGACTATGAATGACTAGTAGTTTAAACAAGCAAAAAAAAAAAAAAAAAAAAAAAAAAAGGAGGAAAAAAAATAAAACGCAACTGAAATGAATAAGAATTATCAGGAAATAACAAAGAACACAAGGACAGAGGTTTCAGCTGATGTCGCAATGTGCATTTCCCAGAAGAGGGGAGAGAAGAGATTTCAGGAAACATTAACTAATGTACTGAGCAAGGACAAACAATTTAGGACTAGGATAATAAGCGAATAAGTGGCGAAAACCAAAAGCACACAGATTTTAGTTTACCATGTTCTAATCAATGACAGATGAACTCCAATTGCTAATGATAGTGCATGATGAATCTTATCAGCACTACAGGTACTGCTTGGAAGCAGGAAAATTAACCTGTTACTGTGCAAAAATGGAAAAAAAAAAATCACAAGATCTGATTAGAACTTTTTTGCACAAGACTGAAGTTTCAACCAGTGATAACCAGATTTATATTCAGGATCTGCTTTTTAACTATCAACTTTGAAGACAATCTGCATTGGAAACTGCTGGTCAGTTCCAGGTGTAGGGTCAGACGACTTCCTTTGGCAACACATTATAAAGGCTGATCTGGTATAATTCACTTCACTGCTGATACTTAAAGTGAATATAACCAGAAAATTGATAATAAAAGTGCTGCATTTTTTAAACAAACAACTAGTGCATGTTATACCTGTATACCTTTACATTCTGTGTTACTAGGAAACACTTGGTGATCCTGCCAGTTCACCGGCCTCAGTTGCTTTCACCACGCTTGACACATTAACAGATCCATCCTAGGCCATGTATCCTGATATACTAATGATGGCACTGGGTGACTATAATAATAATCTGGACCCTGCTCCTAATAAAACGTCTGCTGTTACAAGTGCTTAAACTACTCCTCCTCCTGATAGAGAAACCCCCTTTGCCAGACGTATTGCTGAAATGGGCTTCAGATTTGTGGATGGAGAAAAATCTGAAAAGCCCATACAAATATATCACTACTGCACAAAACAACAAAAATAAATACTTTGAGAAGGGTGAGAACAAAGGCCACTTCATAAGAATGGTGGCAAGAGCACAACAAGGTCTTTTATTGAAAGATATTTTGCTTCTGTCCTAACTAGAAAGCTATAGCATGCGGTGCTTGTAAGAGACTACTGCTGACATGTCCACCATTGTTGGCACACCCCAGGGTGGATAAAAAATCTCTGTTTGGAAAAAAAAAAAATGATTTTTTTTATTTAAATCAAATTTATTTTAATAAAACGCTTTTGGAGTAAAAATATATCTGAAGATGGTTTTCTATTTAAGATACTGTATATACTTGAGTATATGCCAACCCAAATATAAGCCGAGGCACCTAATTTTACCACAAAAAAGTGGGATAACGTATTTACTCGAGTAGAAGCCTAGGGTGGGAAATGCAGCAGCTACTGGACCACCACAAGACACAAAACAGGAGCTGCGGGCATGGTACAGGAGATGGTTCGTGCATGGCACAGGAGATGGCACAGGCATGGCACAGGAGATGGCACAGGCATGGCACAGAAGATGGCACCAGACATTGGCACAAGAGATGGTACAGGCATTGTACAGGAAATGCAGTGCTGCGGGCATGGTATAGGAGAATGTCCTGTACCATGCCCGCAGCACCGCGTAAGGAAATGCAGTGGCTGTGGAGGAGTCTCGCTTACCTGTCGGTGAGGCGCCTTACATTTAAAAATGGCGCCGCCCGGCACCAACACATCGATGCTCGGGAAAGCCTGTACGCGTTCAGCTATTCCCGGGCAGACGGCGCATGCGCGATGACGTGTTGGAACCATTTTTAAAAAGATAAGTGAGACCGTGACTCGAGTATAAGCCGAGGGGGGCTTTTCCAGCATAAAAAAAATGCTGAAAAAGTCGGTGTATACAGTACTCAAGTATATACGGTACATTAAAAATGTAGTTTGTTCCGCATGAAATGAAAATTAGTTATGTAGCATGAGGTTGTATAATCTGCAATATTTACATTTTTGGTGAACTCATTTAACAGTTCTGGACTGGAAGGATTTACCCCCCTAATGACCAGGCCATTTTATTGCGATTCAGCACTGCGTTACTTTAACGGAAAATTGTGCAGTCGTGTGACTCTGTACCGAAATAAAATTGATGTCCATTTTTCCCCCAGAAATAGGAGCTTTAAACAACCAAATATTTAAAAAAAAAAAAAACCAGACAATTCTGAAAAAAAAAGAAAACCATATTTTTCACATTCTGCTATATAACATTCCCCAAAAAAAAAAAAAATTGTAATCAAAATTTTTCATCCTTTTAAGCCAATTTGTATTCGGCTACATATTTTTGGTAAAAAAAACAAAACCAAAAAAAAAAAAAAAAAAAAAAAAAAAAAACAATAAGCGTATATTGATGGGTTTGCGCAAAAGTTATTGCGTCTACAAACTAGGGGAAAGATTTGTCATTTTTATTTATTTATTTTTTTTACTAGTAATGGCGGCGATCTGCAATTTTTAGCGGGACTGCAACATTGTGGCGGACAGACCGTACCCCTAACTGACATTGAGGGGGAAAGTAACATTACTACAGTAATCGGTGCTAAAAATATGCACTGTTACTGTAATAATGACACTGGAAGGGAAGGGGTTAACCTAGGGGTGATCAAAGGGTTGATTGTGAGCCTAGGGGATGTTTTCTAACTGCGAGGGGAGACACTTGTGAAATGATCAAAGAGACCTGGGATCCTATATAGAAGGATCCCAGGCGCTCTGATCATTTCAGAGAGAACAATGGTCAGCTGTGTTTACAACAGCTGCCCGTCCTCTATCAGCGAGGAGCGATCGCGGGTGTTCAGGCAGGAGTGTGCAGCTGGCAGAGCGCACTCGCCCCTGAGCACCACTCCCGCGACCCACGTACCCATACGTTGTTTTGCGCAGCTGAGCCAGCCTTCCGCAACGGTCAGCAAGGGGTAATGAATTCAAGCTCTGCATTGATGCATTCATACAATTTCACACCAACTACCAGCAAGAATGAGTCCTTACATTTAAAGAGCACCTGTCATATCAGATGCATCGTTCCCTGGGGAGCTAGCGCGAGTGACCGGCGGCTCCGATGGCCGCTGGCCACTCGCGATCTCGCTCAGGAGAGGGAGAAAGACAGACGGCTAATATAAACACAGCCGTCTGTCATTCTCCCTGATGTAAGCACATAGGCTATGCGATCCTGCTATGTAGGATCGTATGTTTCTGTGATTACATCACAAGCCACGCCCCCCACAGTTAGAAGCACGCCCCTAGGGACACACTTAACCCCTTGATCACCAATAAAGTTAACCCCTTCCCTGCCAGTGTTATTTTGACAGTAACAGTGCATATTTATAGCACTGATTACTGTAGTAATGTCACTGGTACTCCCAAAAGTGTCAAAAATGTCAGTCAGGGGTCCGATCTGTCCACCGCAATGTCGAATAATAATAATAATAAAAATGACAAATCTTTCCCTAGTTAGTAAAAACTTTTGCGCAAACCAATCAAAATACGCTTCTTGCGATTTTTTTTTTTTACCAAAAAGCAGAAAACAAATTGGCCTAAAATGTTAAAAAATTTTGATTTTTACATTTTTTCTTTGAGAATTTCATATAAAAAAAAAATATGTTGCTATTTTTTCAAAATTGTCGCTCTTTTTTTGTTTATAGCACAAAAAAAAAAAAAAAAAAAAAAAAAAAAAAAAAAATTGCACAGGTGATCAAATACCACCAAAAGAAAGCTCTATTTGTGGAAAAAAAAGGACGTCAATTTTGTTTGGGTACAGCGGCGCACGATTGCGCAATTGTCTGCTAAATTCACGCAGTGCCGAATCGCAAAATAGGGCCTGGTCTTTGAGCTGCCAAATCTTTCGGGCCTTAAGTGGTTAAACCTGATGACAATCAAGTGGCATATCAGACAGGGTATTGCATGAAAAGAAGGCGGGCCTCCATTGCATAAAACCATTTTATTCAAAACGCGCATAAAAAAATTCAAATGCAAACCCGCATTCAAATGTTCATAGCTTTACACTCTCCTAATCTTTTAGTGGGAGTCCAGTCCCATCTCTGCAGCACCATTTCTGGGTGTCCTTTGCATCATTCCTGGTTGTGTGGGATGGTGTCCTCAGGGGAAAAAGACCCACACAACCCTCCCACCCCCCCCCCCAAAAAAAAAAAAAAGTGTGTGGCCACAGACAGCCTACAGAGAATATGTAATGGAGAGATGACAGCCGACAGCCCATCCTCCCATGTCAGCCATTATCTTTACAGACAGGAGAGAATAAATTGAAGTCAGTGAATCAGAAAGTATTTAATTCAGAGATAGACAGACAATTTTAGAAGGAAGCGTCCTGTTTATTTTTGTTACAACAGGATTCTATGAAACAGAACTTATCTATTTTTACTTTTTGTGCTGCAAGTCAGCACTTCTGACTTTCCGGCCTAGTCTGGGCACGGTCGCTGCTTAGATTGCCATCTCACAGTTATCCCAGGAGGCACTGGGGTGGATTTACTAAAGGCAAATAGACTGTGCACTTTGCAAGTGAAATGAAGTGGAAGCTCCTACTTCCATCATCCAATCTTGTGCAGTTGTTTTATTTTTTATTTTTTTATTTCTTTGCATGTGATTGGATATTCTTTGCAAAGTAAAGCGTCACCCCATTTACCAAGATGCAGAGCAAATGCCCTTTCAGACTACAACTGCACCTGCAAAGTGTACAGTCTGTTTGCTTTTAGTAAATCAACCCCATTGTGTAACCAAGCTGAAAGTTTAAGGTGTATTTCCATGCATGTGTGCAAATTACACAGGGAAACACAGTGTTCATCCACCAGAAGCTGGCAGCATTTGTAGGCGAGTGTGCGGATGTGATGCTGGTCTCTGCCAGCTCCCAAATGCATGGAAAAGACTTGGCAACGCATCTGTGCACATGCTCAGGGACAGCTTCAACAGTAACACATTACACCCTGAACCCTGGGTGTAACATGAGAGGAGAGGTAAACTTATTCTTTGAATGGTAGTGTGAAAGAGGAGCAGGGAATAAGTCATTTAGAAGTGGTTAGGTTCTGCTTGAAGACAGCCATACACGTG
Source organism: Pelophylax lessonae (assembly GCF_965119305.1). NCBI lineage: Eukaryota > Metazoa > Chordata > Amphibia > Anura > Ranidae > Pelophylax > Pelophylax lessonae. The sequence continues at coordinate 104,042,333 of NC_138768.1, forward strand.
GCAATTTTATAGAATGATCAAACATTCCATTCATGTTGAAATCGCAAAGATCAAAGACAAAAAAATTGTGGTTTTAATCGACTGCAAGGAGATGGAACCAAAATTGCTCTAAGCGAACAAAGTGGGGGAAAAAAAAAAAAAACACAATTGATTGAGACAATTCTGGTCTGTCCTGATCCCATTTAAGTTTCTATCTTTCAATAAGTGGTGTTAGGCATACATTTTTTTGCTCAGTTTCTGGTGATAATTTGAGACCCAAATTGTGATTTCCAGTGGCTTGAAAGGAGTTGGGAATAACTGAAAATTGTTATGAGTACTGGCAGCTTTAAAGTTATAAAAGAGCAGCAACTTTTCTGGCTCTGAGGAAGGGGGTTCGCCCCTGAAACGCGTCAGCCCAGCCATAGCAGCCCCATGCGGCACACTGCATGCCATTCAGCTTTGTGTGGGACTTTGGCTACCTTGGAGATTTTATGGGCAATATTGATGTGTGTATTATCACACCTGCCTTGTGAGTATACTGTACACTAGACATATGCCGGTTTTCGGTAATTCGATATATCGCGGTATTGCATAGCCACGGTATTGTTATTGTGGCATTTTTAAAATACCGAGTTTCTCTGCTCCTGGGTCTGACTTGTGAATTGATACATTTCAGTGAGCTGGATGACATTCACTCACACAGCTAACGCCTTTCAGCATTAAGTCTCCCAGTAAGGGCTCTTTCACACGGGCGGGCCGATCAGATCCGCCTGTCAGTTTTTTAGGCGGATCTGATCGGATCCTCCATGCAGCTCTATGGGGCAGCGGGTGTCAGCGGAGGTGACCTCCGCTGACACCCGCTGCCCTCCGCATCCGATCCTGTGCTGAAATCTGGACGGATGGAAACCCTATTTTTCCATCCGTTCAGTAATCGGAGCGGAGCGGATCTGATGAGAGCGGACAAGCGGTCCGCTCTCCTCCGATCCCCCATAGAGGGCAGCGGGTGCTGAGACACCTCCCTCTCCGCTCTGCAAGCGGAGACGGAGCTGTCATCCGCCCGGCTCAGCGGGGATCGCGGATCGATCCCCGCTGAGCAACACGGATCCGCCTGCGGAGGCGGACCGTGTGAAAGAGCCCTTACTATAAACAAAAATGTTTACATTGTATCTTTTCCTTCCCTCTGCCAGGGAGAAAGGAAGTTTAACCTCTTAAAGACTGGATCTTTTTCTGACACTTGTTGCTTGCAAGTTAAAATCAGTTTTTTTTTTGCTAGAAAAGTACTTAGAACCCCCAAACATTTTATATATTTTTTTACAGAAAAAAATGGCGATTGTTGTAATATTTTATGTCACACTGTATTTGCGCAGCAGTCTTTCAAACGCAATTAATAGACTTTAATGAATAAAAAAAAAAAAAAAGTAACAGTAAAGTTATCCCAATTTTTTTTTTTGTTACACAGAGAATCGTGATCTTTATTCCAAGCTAAAAAATCGTGATTCTCCTTTTGGCCAGAATCGTGCAGCTCTAATATATTATATATATATATATATATATATATATATATATATATATATATATATATATATATATATATATATATATATATATATATATATATATATATATACACACACACACACACACACACACGCATAGCAGCCCACATTACATTATTATATAGCCATCAAGCAGTGTCTGGCCTACCTGGTGATGACTGGTCCTGGCGCTCTGATCCGATGGCCTGGTCTTTAAAGGGGCAAATCCTTGCGTTCCAGAAGTGGTTAAACCTGCAGGAGGACCGGTGTTTTTATCTATTAATGACTTTACTATTGCTTTAGGCCTGGTTCACATGTATGCGGGTTGGTGGTTCACATGTATGCGGGTTGGGGGCCCACATTTGCACAGGCATAGCAGCCCATTGATTTGAATGGGCTTGAGCTGCTATGCCTGCGTTTTCAGCTGAAAAAAGGTGCATGCAGAATTTAAAAAAATGCAGCGGCCATGAAATCCATCCTTCTTTTGCACCATGCGACTTACCTGCCGTTGCTGCACACGCAAACTGTTTTTAAATGCCGTGCCCACGTATACAAAAAATGCAGAAAGCTTGCCAGAGCAGGAACTGCAGGTTAGTCGCATGGTGCAAAAGCAGGATGGATTTCAAGGCCACTGAATTTTAAAAAAATGCTGCATGCACCTTTTTTCTGCGGAAAATGAGGGCATAGCAGCCCGTTCAAATCAATGGGCTGCTATGCCTGTGCAAATGTGGGCCGCCAACCCGCATACATGTGAACCTCCAACCCGCATACATGTGAACCACCAACCCGCATACATGTGAACCAGGCCTAAAGCAATAGTAAAGTAATTTATAAACAACACATCCTTCAGGTTTAACCACTTCTTGACCACAAGGATTTGCCCTCTTAATGACCAGGCCATCGGATCAGAGCCGAGCGCCAGGACCAGTTATCACCAGTTAGGCCAGACACTGCTTTATGACCTATTTTAGGCCTGGTTCACAGAGTCTGTACTGACTGACTATATAATAATGTGCATAAGTGAACCAAAGCCCCTAAATTCAGCAATGAAATTCAAGTGAGGTAGAAATGTAATAATAGAATACCGTGATAATACCGTATACCGTGGCAAAACCTTAATTAATCGCAGCATGAAAATCTGATACCGTCACAAGCCTACTGTACACTTTTTAATATTTTAATAAATGGTTTTAGTGGTGATGCATTAGGTCGGTGCGCCCCTTTTCTTTTGTCTTCTTTTTCCCAGCTTTAAAGTTATGGCAGCACAATAAACCAATAAACCCTTCTTTCAGACTATAGTGCTGAATAAGTAAAATAAAAAAAAAAAAATCGGGAAGTTTATTTTCTAGTTAATGTGATAAAGAAAAACACATAATGACATTTGCCTACAACACTTGGCAGGACCAAATAGTGGAAAAACTTGTATAGTAAACTGCAGGAAAAGTGGATAAAGGAATGGAAAGTCTAGTCATGTCCATGTCACCAGTTACCGTTACTGTGCCATTATTCCACAGAAATAACTGTGGATGACTCTATTCCACATGCAGGTTTACTAGCTCCAGACATCGGTCTGCCTAAACCGCACATTTACAACCTCTACACCCCCCCCCCTCCCCCGGATGAGTAACTATTCAGTCATTCGCACTCCATTGAAGCTGGCAACACCTCACACCCACACTGCAGTCTATGAGAATCTTATTACACAGCCACACAAGAGGTAGGAACCCAAAAAAAAACACACGGATATTACTTACAGTAACTATAGTAAAAGGTTGACTGGAAATCATGTAAAATAATACACCTGGGCATATGAAAGGACCGGTATAACGCTGACTATGACCACCAACACCACCACCGTAAAGTTCCCGTGTTACTAAACCCAGGACCCTGAATTCATTATACCGGATCTCCCACAGTACACAGAACATGGAAATACAATAGTTTTGGTCAATATAAACTGCTAAATACTCATTAGCAGTATATAGAAGTCTTGTGACTTTTTTCAGTGTCTGGTTAAAGCTTGGAGAAGTTTTCATTCTATTCTGACTGTCCTTTGAGGCTGCATAACCCCTGACCCTCTGTCTGGGCAGTGCTGATTGGCTCTGTGCTGATCTCATGCACCCTCCCAGGAAAAAAGGAAAGAAAAAATCTCTAGCAATACACACCAAACTGACCATGTGCAGAGTGACTCCAAAGGCTCTGTACTATCAGGAGATGGATTAGGGACAGTGGAAGAAGGGGAGGAGCAGAGAAGACAGGATCAAAGAGCCTTTTTCCACAATGCAGAGGATTAACCCCGTAGGTTCCACAGTGAGTATAACAAGCATGCATTACTGCATATACACAATTGTGTTGTGGGTTTTGTAACACTATTATTGACGCTTTTCCACTGCATGGAACTGAACGGTTCGGCTGGCTTTTGTGCTTTTCCACTTCTGGTACGGTTCGGTACGGTACGGCGGCGCTTTTCCACTGCATGGAACCGAACGGTACGGCTCTCAAAAACAGTACCACCTTGATTGTGGTTCCAAGAGGTACCATACCCAGTACCATATCCCACAATCCTTTGCATGCAGTCACTACTAGCCACTGATTGGTCAGAGAATCCCACCCACCCCATTGTTATCCCACCCACTTAACTTTAGTACTACTTTAGTGGAAAAGTAAACCATACCGTACCGAACCGTTCCAACACCGTACCATGCCATACCAGCAGTGGAAAAGCAAACCGGGCCAAGCAGGGCTGAGTAGAGCCGAGCCGGTACTTGCAGTGGAAAAGTGCCATAATATTTATTCCCCACACCCCTTTAACACAGATTTATTTTTTATTTTTTTGCAGCTACCTATTTTGTAGCCATTCAAGACTTTTGTAAATATTGCTTCGGAAAGAATAACGTAGTCCCAGCTGCCCCACATCAAGCATCCCAGGAGGTTTCAGGGCCCAGCTGCATTACACTGCACAGTGCATGTGATCAGGGAGACCGCTGCAAGGACCTGGCTCCCAATGATATCAGCACTACGTACACTGAATACGGCACTACATTAAGGTGCAGATCGACCTGCAGTAGAGCTTGAAAAAGTAACTCCACTTTGTTACGAAAAAAAACATTCCCCTCGGAGTGATCTATGCACATTGCAGGGATTTTAACACATTTTATTGCAGATTCCTACCTTTTGTTATTCTGAAGATATAGCAGTTTGTGTCCATGTGCTAGGTGAATCTGTATAGGAGTGGTTTTATAATCATCAATCAGCTGCTGCTGCACCTTCAGGGCTCTAATGAGAAAACTTCTAGGTTCTGCATCCCTTTACATGTGATTTCCCTTTGGGAGTATCTCACCAAAAATGACATTTTGGTGCAGGGATGCTAAAAATAGGACTTGTATCTTAGGCTGGCCATACACGGTTTAAATCTCGGCCGGTACCTGCTAAACCGAGATTTAAAGCGGGAATGGGCATCCAGAATATACCAAGTTGATCGATCGATCATCTTGGGTACAACCAGCCTGCCAGATTCACTTCCAATTATTGCAAGCAGTTGCAATTGCCGCTAGTGATAATAACGGTCTTTGTCGGGATAAGACAATTGCCGATCCCCCTGTCAGCGCTCTGTGTTGATGGGGGAATCATGCAAATTTATTTCCTGCAACCAGAGACAATGATTGGTGTCTATGCGGCCAGTAAGCAAAGAGCCGGAACCGAAAGGGATGAAATAGTCGTCACTCGGTTCTGACGTCACACAGAGGGAGGAACAGCTTCAGTTCCTCTGCCTGTGAGGCTGGACCTTGATGCCGCTGGCCACATCATTACCGGGCTTCCTGACCGGCAATGGTGGCAGTGGCGGGAGGGGGCTGGGACCCCCTTCTGCTACCTGTAAAAGTATTGCAGTTGCTTCCCAGCAGCTCTGAGTACTTTTACATGGAAAGAGAATCGCCGGCCCTATAAAATGACACCTTGATCATGGTTGTAGCCTCAACCATGAGCCTGGTAAAACCACTTCTCTAAATCAAATATATATATACTGTGGCCGGTAGGGAAGCGGTTAAATCGCCACAGGATTTTTTTTTTTTTTGCTAAAGACTGAAAATTAAAAAAAAAAAAAAAAAAAAAGGGTTCTAAGTAGAGCTGCACGATTAATCGTGTGAAAATCGCGATCTCGATTCACCCCTCCTGACGATCTAACCCTGACATATGCTCGATTCTTTGCATAGCTGCATAGCAGAGAGAACAGCTGTGGAAAAAAAAAAAAAAAAAAGCCTCCCAGCAAACAGCTATCAGCATAGTCTCCCAGTAACTATAAACAAAAATGATTACATTGTATCTTTCCTCCCACAAAGGCTATCAGCATTAAGTCTCCCAGTAACTATAAACAAAAATGATTACATTGTATCTTTCCTCCCACAAAGGCTATCAGCATTAAGTCTCCCAGTAACTATAAACAAAAATTATTACATTGTATCTTTTCCTTCCCTCTGCCAGGGAGAAAGGAAGTTTAACCTCTTAAAGACTGGATCTTTTTCTGACATTTGTTGCTTGCAAGTTAAAATCATTTTTTTTTTGCTAGAAAAGTACTTAGAACCCCCAAACATTTTATATATTTTTTTTAGCAGAGACCCTACAGAATAAAATGGCGATTGTTGTAATATTTTATGTCACACTGTATTTGCGCAGCAGTCTTTCAAACGCAATTAATAGACTTTAATGAATAAAAAAAAAAAACGTAACAGTAAAGTTATCCCAATTTTTTTGTTACACAGAGAATCGTGAGAGAATCGTGATCTTTATTCCAAGCTAAAAAATCGTGATTCTCATTTTGGCCAGAATCGTGCAGCTCTAGTTCTAAGTCTCAGTTATAAAAAGGTAATTTTTCTCTTTCACTGATGTGCGCTGATGCGGCTACACTGATAGGCAGCACTGGTGGGCATCGTACTAATAATCAGGACAAATCCTTTTTACACTATGATCACCTGTGACTGGACACAGCTGGTGACATGATTGGCTCTTTACCTCGATCTGTCATCAGCTGTGTCCAAAGGACCCAGGGATTACAGATCACTGATGATGCGCTCCGCAAAGGGACGTGCAGGAAGCGCGAGCCATGTTGTATGTTGTATGATGCCATCCTGGCAATGTGCGACCGCGCTGTTGCCATAACTCGGCTATAGCACGGTTGTGAAGGGGCTAAAGTTTAGCTTATGCAAAATATAGGGGGAATCAATATTTTTGCCATTTCATGGGCGCATGCAACTATAAAGTTTGACATGTTGGGTATCTATTTACTCGGTGCAACCTCATCTTTTATTTATCAAGGAATCCTCATTTAGTGCATTTATGTGCCCTAAAATTCACTTTAGTGTATTTTTTTTCTACTGAAATTTGTTTAAAAAAAAAACTAATGTGTGATAAAAAAATAGAAATTTGTACTACCACTATTTTATTCCCTAGGGTATCTGCTTTCAGAAAATATAGGATGTTTGGGAGCAGCGCTCCCAAATCCCAAGCGCCAGGTCGCCATGGCGACTAGAAATTGCATCCTGGTGCCTGGGCTTTTGTCAGCTCATTCCCGGGTGTTAGCAATTCCTATTGCCCAAACACCCTGGAGATGCAGTTCTGGGTGCTGGGCAGCTGGCTGCTGACTACGCGAATGGCTAGCTCTGGGAGGGTGTTCATAGACATCCTCCCAGAACCCCACCCCCTACACTCTTCGAGAGCGCTCTGTGATTAAGGTAAAGGGCAAATCCCAGCGGCCCTTTACCATGTGATCAGCTGTGTCCAAGCACAGCTGATCCCATTGTAAATAGACTTGCCGGTTATTGTAGGTACTTTCCTCATGTGCTCTCACAGCGTGAAGAAATGAGAGGTAGTAACCAGCAATTCTGAGAATATTTACACTGATAATCAGTGCCTCCTCACCAGTGCCGCCGTCAGTGCCCATATGTGAAGAATAAAAATTTCTCTTTTGCTAAATTTTAAAGAATTTTTATTTTTTTTTCACAATTTTGTGGTATTTATTCACCAGCCCCACTGGTGAATAAATACCACCAAAAGAAAAAGGACTCCAAAAAATATTATAAAAATTCCCTTTTGGGTACAGTGTTGCATGACCGCACAATTGTCATTCAAACTGCAACAGCATTGAAAGCTGAAAATTGACCAGGGCAGGAGGGGGAGAAAACCTGCAGCAGAGCTAAAGTTTTTTTTTTTCTTCAAATACTATACTGGCACCTCCATGTATAAACCTGTTGTGCATATGGGCTATATAAGAGAAGGGGTTTGGTCATTGAAAATAAAGCTTTGCAAGTTAAAAAAAAAGAAAAAAAAAAAAAAAAAGGCTCCCAACTTTTTTTTTACCTGGCTTCTAGATTCAAAACATATTTGTCAAGCCTCATTTGGGAGTTTAACTAATATTTAGACCTAAAATTATTTTTTTAAACGGGTGTAAAAAAAAACAAAAAAAAAAACGCTCTGGCAGCGAAAGGGTTTAATAAACTTTTCCATTAGGAAATATATCAAAATACTGCTACAGCAATGAGGAAGGGTACAGAGACCTTATTAATAAATTTGATTCTAAATCACTCGTATTCTATTCAGAACTAAGAATATGAAACCGATCCAGCTAATTATTTTTATAGCACCAACAGCTTGCGCAGTGCTTTGAAACATGAAGGAAGAAAGTACATTTAGGCTCCTTTCACACGGGCTTTCCAATTCGATCTGCCTGTCAGTTTTTCAGGATGACCGGATCAGATCCTCAATGCAGCTCTAGGGAGCAGCGGATGTCAGCGAAGACATCTCCGCTGACACCCGCTGCTATCCGATCCGATCTTGTCCGTGAAATCCAGACAGATGGAAACCCTATTTTCCATCTGTCTGGAGGATCGGATGAAAAACAGACAGGCAGTCCGTTCTCATCCAATCTCCCTTAGAGGAGAGCGGGGATCTGACAGCTCCGTCTCTGTACAGTAAGCGAAGACGGAGCCGTCATCCGCCTGCTCAGCGGAGATCGGCGGATCGATTCCCGCTGAGCAAAACGGACTCCGTCGGGCGCACTGCTCGTGTAAAAGGAGCATTACAATACAATTCAATACAGGAGGAATCAGAGGGCCGTTAGAGCTTACAATGAACAATCCCCAGTATAATTCCCCTGCCCTGGATGCAGGCTACAAGTGGGCTTGTTGCTGTGCTTTACCCTCCATCATATACACTGTGCACCCTGAAGTAGAAAACCGGCAAAAAGAACACCTCCTCCTTCTATGCAAAAAGTTATTTCTGCTCTCAGAGGAAGCACTACAGCCGTGGTAACATCCTCTTGTTGCAGTTAGTTTAACAAAATACATCTAGCTTCCCTATCTCTGACGTACTGCGTTTGCCAGTTTTGGGGCGACATTAACAATAAATGGCAGCTCAAGGAGTTTTTAACATTTCATAAATATGCAAAATACTGCGAGGTGTCATGGTACACTAGAACACAACTCTAGTGCAACAGCCTGCCTCAATTTTATACTGACTTGGTTACGTTTTTCCTCATATTATATGGTAACTCCATATGAAACCGTACAGAGATTGTATAGTGTATGGTCAGTCTTAAAGCGGAGTTCCGGCCGCAAAATCGTTATCTTAGATTTTGTGGCATCCGCTTCCTTATTGTACCCTGAAAAAGAACTGGATATTCCCAAATTTTTTATTTTTACTTACCTTGTTTCAGCAGAAAATATACTCACCTTTCCTTCCACTTCCTCCCAGTTCGGCCGCGGCCCGCGCCGTCATTTCCTGTCCCGCAATGCATCCTGGGAGCTCTTACTGATCACTCCCAGGAGGCAATGGACAGTGACATAGGCCGCCGGTCGCTCCTCTCATCGCGTTATTTCCAAACAGAAAAGGACGCGATAAGAGGCGGAGCACAGCGCGGACGGCGCCAGCCTATTGCCAGTACTTTCCTTTGTACTGGGCATGCGCGAGATTTCGCGCTGCATTGATCTCCCCCCCCTCCATCTACAACCAGGAAGCAGGGCATATATGTGCACACTGCGGCTTCGGGTGACCATGGAAAAGATGGTGGCGCTCTGCCAAAATTTTATAAAGTAAGATTTTAGTATTGTCAATTATTTACATGTATAAAATCAGATTAGCGGATGTAAGAAGGGCAGTGGATCACTGTTTGGGAGGTATTTAAAAAAAAAAAACTAATCTGTGGCCGGAACTCCGCTTTAAGCTAGGGAAAATGCTGTTAATTATAAATGTATAAAAATATTTACACTACTCCAGGGTAAGAGCCGGTTCACACTGGGGCGACTCAAAGTCGCCTGACTTTGAAGCCGCCCGTGCAGCACGACTTAATTGCGGCTTGCAAACGACTTCTCTAATAGAAGTCAATGCAAGCCGCTCCGAAGTCGCCCCCAAGTAGTGCAGGAACCTTTTGCTAAGTCCGAGCGACTTGAGTCGCTCTGATTAGAACGGTTCCATTGCACAGAATAGTCGGAACAAGTCGCCTGACAAGTCGTGGCAGTGTGAACCCGGTCTAACAGGTATAAAACTAAATTAGACACAATTTGGGGGGGTTAACATCATATATGTAGCAGAACTTATGTGCAAAGATTTAAGATGTGGCAATCTATAAAAGGAATTCTGTCTTTCACTTTAAATAAACGTCATTTCTATAATAGAAAGCTCTTACAAAGTACAGCAGATGTGACTAATTATTCAGCACTTTTTGTTCCCTTTTTTTGTGAAACACAAACAAGGTAAATCACATGTATATCTTACAACAAGCTAAGAAATCAAAGCAACCATCACCATGTACCACGCATTCTACACTGTCCACAACGCAGGAAAAGTCAGAGCCAAGAATTTGGTTGCATTTCTTCATTTATAAACAATCGCCCCTTTCACACTGTCTGAACCTTTAACAAGTAGATGTCTGTATATTGAACAGTCATTTGTTTTTTTTGCCTTACTTAGAAGGAACTCCTTTAAACCAGAATTGTATCTATAATTTCTAATAGATGAACCATTTAAAAGCATTATAAACCTTCCAACTTGCACCTTGTGTTTTTCACCTAAGCAAGATGTGTAACAATTATGTGGCATGGCACTTCACAGGTAAAAGGTAGGTGTTTCTATATTGTGCATTCTCTACATTAAGCATTACATAGGCAGACTGCCGTTCTGCCATTCCACCGAACAATCGGTGGTTCCGGTGGCCATCGCAGCCACCGGACCCGCTAATTGGCTCCTGTTGTATCCAATCACAGCGGGAGCGGGGCTACGGCGGCGCGCACATGCCAGCCCCGGAAAACCTGTGCACAAAAATCACATACGTGTATGCAATTTTGCTCAGTCGGGCCGCCCTGCCACAGTATATATGCAGTGGGCGGTCCAGAAGTGGTTAAAGCATTTAATACAGCACTGTGCTGCGTAATTTGGCCCCTTGGATCATATAAAATACCTGGCTAATCCTGCCTGGTTCTGCCCTCCCCCCTGTAAACTGACCACAGTTTATCATAGCTGCTGAGCCCTGACACCGTGGTCAGTTTATGTGCCTCTGTCATCCGCAGCTATCTGCAGCTCTCCTCTGCCCTCCTCTTCCGCCCCCACCTGTCTGCTCATACCAGTGCCCACCCCCCTCCCCAAACTAAAAAAGATAAAAAATTTAAACTGACAATTGTGCGGTCGTGCTGCGCTGTACCCAATTAAAATGATTCCCCCCCCCCCCCACAAATAAAGCTTTCTTTTGGTGGTATTTAAACCTCTGTGATTTGTATTTTTTGCGCTATAAAACAAAAAAAAAAAAAACACAATTCTGAAAAAAATAGTATAATAAGAAAAAATATGTGAACGCTTTTGACTGATATGATTTCTGCACAAATTGGTCATAAAATGTGATCTGATCATCATCTAAGTCACAACACTAGACAATCACAGTCTGCTTAAACTAATACACATAGAATGAAATGTTGCCATGTTTTTATTGAACACACCATGTAAACATTCACAGTGCAGGTGGAAAAAGTATGTGAACCCCTAGACTAATGACATCTCCAAGAGCTAATTGGAGTGAGATGTCAGCCAACTGGAGTCCAATCAATGGGATGACATTGAAGGCGTTGGTTACAGCTGCCCTGCCCTATAAAAAACACACACCTGTTCTGGGTTTGCTTTCCATAAGAAGTATTGCCTGATGTGAATGATGCCTCGCACAAAAGAGCTCTCAGAGAAGACCCACGATTAAGAATCCAAAAGGCAAATTACATATTAGACATTCTTATAATATGTCAACAAAAGTTAAGATTTTATTTCCATCATTTACACTTTCCAAATTACAGAAAACAAAAAATAAGAATGTCTAATCTGTAATTTGTTGCCCTTTGGAGATTTTTCCATCTTTCCTTGGCTTCTTTATGCACATTAATACAAATATTTACCTGGGGTGCCCAAACTTTCGATCCATATATATATACATACATACATACATATACATACATACACACACACCAAATAAAAATAAAAACAATTCTCTATATCTTTCTTCCGCTACATACTTTTGGTAAAAAAAAAATCCCAATAAGCCTATATTGATTGTAGATGCAATAACTTTTGTGCAAACCAAACTATGGGATATTTTTATTAAATTTAGATTGATTTTTCTTTTTTTTACTTGCAATGGCGCTGATCAGCGACTTACAGCGGGACTGCGAAATTGCGGCAGACAAATGAGACACTAATGGGCCATATACACTATAAGATTTTCTGAAGACTTTTTCCTTTAGATTTACCAAAACCATATAATATGAGGTCAAACCTAAACACTTTCAATTTGTATGCAATCTGGCAGGCCCTTGCACTACATAGAAAAGGTAAATCTGAAGGAAAAAGTCTTCAGAAAATCTTATAGTGTGTATGGCCCTTAAGACCCGGTTCACACTTCTGCGTGTGCCGGGTTCGCATGTCATGTCGGAGCGCACTGCTCCGACATGACATGCGATCAGCTGTGCGGTGCGAGTTTAGCCATACAGTTTGTATGGCTAAATTCGCACCGCACCCGCAGCAAAGACGCACAGGAGGCATTTTTGCTGCCGCATCAGGATCGGATCGCACAGCGGTTCACACTTGTGCGATCCGATCCTGTGCGAACTGCACGATCGCACTGCGATATGCGATCAAACTGGGGGTGTCGTTAAGATTACATTGACACCCCCAGCGGATCGCATATGGCAGTGTGAACTGCCGGGGGTGCGTGTGCGATGCGGGAACAGGCTGCGAATTCGCAGCCTTCCCGCATCGCAATAGTGTGAACCGAGCCTAAGTGACACTTTTGACAATTTTTTGGGGGACCAGTGACACTAATAGAGTGATATAAAAAAAAATGCACTGTCATTATACGAATGACACTGGCAGGGAAGGGGTTAACATCAGGGGCAATCAAAGGGTTAAATGTATCCCTAGAGGGTGCTTTCTAACTTTGTGTGTTGGGGGGGGGGGGGGGTGCTTGCACTGTAAGATGACAGATCTCTTGGACTGTAAGATGGCAGAAATACAAAATCTCGGTCTCCTCCTGTGACAAAACAGTGATCTGCCTTGTTTATATAGGCAGACCGCCGCGCTGACGATCAGCGGGTCCCCGCTGCAAAATAAGGTAGAATCTCCATTTTTTTTTTAATAAAACATATGCAGTGGGGCACATGTCCTTATTTTACAGAGACTATTGTATGATTATATCATAGTGACTTTACAACCACTTTACCTGAGCCCCATCTCGATCCAGTGATGTTGCACAAGAACCTCTGCTGTCTGGGACTCTCCCTCCTGATTGGATGAGACACAGCAGCAGGTGCAATTGGCACCCGCTGCTGTCGATCAAAGTCACTGAAGAGAGAGGGAGATGGGGCAGAACTGTGAATGGACATAGAGCAGCAGTTCGGGTGCCTCCATAGCAAGCTGCTTGCTGTGGGGGCAGACGCGCCGGCAAGGGATCCAAAAAGAGGAGGATCTGGGCTGCTCTGTGCAAAATCACTACACAAGGCAGGTAAGAACATTTAAAAAAAAAAAAAAAAAACACACGACACTTTAAATCTCTCTTTAATGCAGGACCTCTGTCAGCATTCAAAGAACAGACACTTCCTATGAATAAACTAAATATCCCACAATCCCTGGGTCTCCCAGTCAAGCACTGGTGCAGGTGAGAGCTCAACAGTAACTAGATCTGACACAGACACAAACAGGCAGAGAGCAATGAAGGGAAGAGATGTGTTTTATCACATTAGCACTTCCACTTTTGTGATGAAAAAACTAGGAAATGGTGAGGCATTGATTGGAAGCTGTGTGACCGGAAGTTGCCTTCCTATTTATTTACCAATGCTAGCAGCACAAGGATTAAAAATGGTAAAGCATGTTTGTTAATAAAGTCTTACTTATTACACAACGTGGGTAAGAGGCACCATTGCCACCTAGCCAACCAATATATTATGGTTTTATTTTGGTATGGTTGTGTACCTGTGATTGCACTGTTTAGCATGCATGTAATGGGTGGCTGGTTGGATGGTGACCTCGCTCTATCCAGGAAGTTTGAATGTTCTACCAGTAGTTTATAATTCGTTACTGTCCTGGCTTTTATACTAATTTTAGCGAATTGGGACCCTCATCGTAGACCGAATCTGCATGTTACGGCCTTTAAAAAAACTCTATTGAACCCCACATTTGTATGTTTCCTATGTTACATGCTCGGAGCGTGCGAGGATTGTTTGCTGCTCTACTAAGTGATCCCCTTCTTTGTCCTTGTTAATTAAAAACAATAAAAACCATTGAAACAGAAAGATAGTTTTTAATAGTGATTGAGAGTTTAGCTCAGCTTTAAAACCATCAGCAAGGCACAATGTTACATCTCAAATCACAGTCTACCTAGAAAGAGCTGTATGTCATTTTGAAACAAACAGCTGCTGCAGGGCAGTCCTTTAGAATGAAATAATGTACCTGTACGTAGTTTATTTCTGGGTCTGGGGTGCGCATGCGAGCTGCTGGTGACCCACTCCCACTGTCATTGGACACAGAGCCAATCAGTGGGCCTGGCCGACCGGTTGATCGTTCCCGAGAGAGGCAGAGCGGCGGCCTGGCTATGTAAACAAGGCAGATCGCAGTTCTGTGAGAGGGGAAGATGGAGATCTTGTGTTTCTGCTAAGCAGCAACACGGATCTCTGTCCTCCCCCAGTCAAAGCAGACCCCACAGTTAGCAAGAACTCCCAGGGAACACATTTAACCCTTTTCTTTTTCCTAATCGCTCCTGATGTTTACCCCTTCCCTGTCAGTATCATTAGTAAAGCGACAATGCATATGTTTTAGCACTGAACACTGTATTCGTGTCACTGGTTCCTTAACCACTTGCCTACAGTGCACTTTCACCCCCTTCCTGCCCAGACTGATTTTCAGCGCTCTCACATTTTGAATGACAATTACTCAGTCATGCAACACTGTACCCATAAAAAATTTGTGTCCTTTTTTTTCACACAAATAGAGCTTACTTTTGATGGTATTTGATCAATACTGGGTTTTTTATTTTTTGTGCTATAAATAAAAAAAAGACTGAAAATATTGTGAAAAAACGCATTTTTCTTTGTTTCCGTCATAAAATTTAGCAAATGAGTAATTTTTCTTCACAAATTTTGGCCAAAATTTATACTGCTACTTATCTTTGGTAAAAATAACCCAAATAAGTGTATATTATTTGGTCTTTGTGAAAGTTAGAGAGTCCACAAGTTATGGTGCTAATCATTGAAAATTGATCACACTTGACCACACCTGATGTACTGAAGGCCTATCTCATTTCTTGAGACACTAAAAAGTCAGGAAAGTACAAATACCCCCCAAATGACCCCTTTTTGGAAAGTAGACATTCCAAGGTATTTAATAAGGGGCATGGTGAGTTTTTTTGAAGTTGTCATTTTTTCCCACAACTCTTTGCAAAATGAAGATTTTTTTTTTTTACAAATTGACGTATTAACAGGTTATTAACAGTTGTATACTTGCAACTACACCCCAAAACACATTCTACTACTCTTCCTGAGTATGGCGATACCACATGTGTGAGACTTTTTCACAGCCTGGCCACATACAGAGGCCTAACATCCAAGTAGCACCGTCCGGCATTCTAGGAGCACAAATTACACATATAATTTCCTGACAACCTATCGCACTTTTGAAGGCCCTGGAGCACCAGGACAATGGAAACCCCCATAAAATGACCCCATTTTGGAAAGCAAACAGCCCAACGTATAATTTTTGAAGCATAATGAGTCTTTTGAATATGTCATTTTTTTCCACAAGTTTTTGGAAAATGTGGAAAGAATATGAAAACATTTTTTTTTTTTTTTTTTTTTACACAAAGCTGTCCATTTATGCAATATTTCTAACACATAGCATGTACAAAGCAAAAATTGCACCCCAAAATACATTCTGCTATTCCTCCTGAGTATGGCGATACCACATGTGTAACACATTTACGCAGCCTAGCCACATACAGAGGCCTAACATCCAAGTAGCACTTTACACAAAGTTGTCCATTTATCCACTTTAAGACTGGGCCTATTTTTGACACTTGGTGTTTACAAGCTAAAATCATTTATTTTTGCTAGAAAACTAATTAGAACCCCCAAACATTATATATATTTTTTTAGCAGAGACCCTAGAAAATAAAATGGAGATCATTGCAATATTTTTTATCACACCATATTTGCGCAGCAGTCTTCCAAATGCAATTTTTTTGAAAAAAAATGCACTTTTTTGAACTAAAAAATAAGAAAACAGTAAATTTAGCCCAATTTCAAAATTGAGCATGCTCACAGAATGGCGCCAAACATTGGTACTTAAAAATCCCCATAGGCAACATTTTAAATATTTCTGCAGGTTACCAGCTTAGAGTTACAGAGGAGGTCTAGGGCTCAAATTATTGCTCTCGCTCTAACGATCGCGGAGATACCTCACATGTATAGTTTGAACACCGTTTACATATGTGGGTGGGACTTGCGTATGCGTTTGCTTCTGCGCGCGAGCTAACGGGGACAGGGCGCTTTCATTTTTTTTTTCCTATTTATTTTATTATTTTTTATTTTTACACAGTTTAAAAAAAAAATGTTTTGATCATTTTTATTCCTATTACAAGGAATGTAAACATCCCTTGTAATAGAAATAGGCATGACAGGTCCTCTTTATTGTGAGATCTGGGGTCAAAAAGACCTCACACCTCACAACTACACTAAAAAAAAAAAAAAAAAAAAAAATTGTTGAAAAAGGAAAAAAAAAAAAAAAGCGGCCCTTTAAACCGGTTGCTAGGCGACGTCTTTTGACGTAGCTCCGGTCCTCCAAGACCATAGAGTCAAGTGAGGGCCATCTTGCCCTCACTCGACTTCCTGTCTCTGAGGATCCGGGACAGTTTTCCCGCTGCTGGCGGGTCCGGTAAGCTGGGAAAACGTCTGGGACGCGGCAGGAGGGGGGGGGCACCTCTTCCCCTGCACCGTAAGGGTAATTCCGCGGCGAATCCGCCACTGGGACCACCCTTATCTGAAAGCCGACCGCCCGCCGTTTCAAAAAATACCGGGGTTATGGCAGCTATCTGCTGCCATAACCCCAGTATTTAGCTTTGAATGGCCGACGCATATAGTCGTTAGGCAGTCGGTAAGTGATTGCATGTATATAGCAAACAGGTGACGATGACTGACGGGGTGACAGGTGACGATGACTGACGGGGTGACAGGTGACGATGACTGACGGGGTGACAGGTGACGATGACTGACGGGGTGACAGGTGACGATGACTGACGGGGTGACAGGTGACGATGACTGACGGGGTGACCGGTGATGGTCACTAATGGATGACAGGTGACGGGCGATGGTGCACGGCGGTACAGATGGCAGTCTCTGGTGACCGGTGAACTTTAGGCTATGTCCACATGTGAGTGTAGCGATGGCGGGCAGAATCACTGCGATTCTGCCCGCGATCCAGAAATCTTTGCAAATCGCGGGACGCCTTTGCGAATGAGATGAAGAGCAGAGAAAAGCAAATGGGCAACACCGCTGTACATTAGAGATTCTCTATTACTGAAGCAGTATTAAACCATAAAGTAAACATTTATTTTATAGCAGCTTATCATTTCTTTGATGTGATGGCTACATTCATTTTCTTTTTTTTTTTTTAAAGCTCTTTAGACTGTTTAAATATATAAATAATTAAAAGAATAGATAAACTAGGGAATGGTTAAAACTGATGATGTTACTTTTTTTGTGGCTGGTCTCCCAGGGAATAGCTCCCATCCTAAAGGCATAACAGGAAATCTCTCCAAAATTGAAGGGAATTTCCTAAATGGACTAAAAAGATTTCAGGCGTACCCACTTGAAGACTTTCCTGACCTCTTGTTCTGACAACAACAAAAAAAAAAAAAAGGCTTTACATACTCTTCACCACTTTACTATTGCTGTATGTCTTTACATGGTGAAATGATGGACACAAAAACCAGCCATACATGGTTTAAAACTTGGCCCGGTTCAGCAAGGACCGGACAAATTTCAACCCACATATGGGGGTCGACTTCTGTACAACCAGCCTGTAGGGTTTTTCACAAATCGATCAGTCCTGCCAGCTACAGAGCCAGCAGTACTAATCAGTGTATTCTGATGGTGGAAAAGTCTCTCTGCTGTCAGAATACAAAGGCACAACAGGATTCCCCATCCATCTTGAATTTATTGATGGGAAAGCCCACTGGCTGAATGGGGAAAATATATATATATATATATATATATAAAAATGTATAGGCTGCTATATTTCTGCAGAACTGTTTAAAACTCCAATGCATAATTAACCCTTGGGCAGACACATATTAATGGCCTTTTTGTGAGCAGTCCTCGCACTACTTACACCACAGACACATTGTATGGCACTGATCTGAGTGGCTCTGATCGCTGTGATGACCAATCACAACAATCACACAGATGTAAACAGTGTAGTACAGTATTTACATCACCAAGCCCGCCCTTCCTCTTACAAACGGCAGGAAGGAGGAACTGATGAACAAATGATTCATTACTTTCAGATCACATGCAGCAGCGGATATTCGAAGTCTTCACTGATTGTTTAATTTTTTTTTTTTTTTAAATCAGAAACAAAGTTTATTGAAGAAAACAGAAATTTACAGGCTTCACAGAACACATGCATTTGCACAGAGGAAGATACATCCATAGATCATGAGCATTACACACCCAGAAGAACAGACCCCCACTGAAAAACATTTGGCCAATCAAGCAAATCACCAAGACATCCTTTATACCCCCCCCCCATGGTGCCCACCCAGCAACCGCAGAAACATCACATTACTGTAGTAATCGATCAAGAATCAAGTCAGCAGGAGCCAAACCCGGTAGTGCCAGCCAACCACCCCAAATCCTGTCATATCTAAGCGGTACTCCTCTTTGTTGGTATATCATACATTCACATCTTAGAGTGACGCCCATGGTATGTAACCACATCTCCAGGGGATGAAGAGTGCAGAATACGTTTTCGGGCTTGAAACAGAGCCCTGGACACCGCCAATCTTACATTGACATCAGATGTATATTCCTCCACCATACCAAGGAGGCAAGGTTTCAGGTCCACCGGTACAGACAGGAGGTAATCAGTATTAATAGTCCGAACCACTGCTGTCCAATACCTATGAAGCTTAGGGCAACGCCACAAGAGGTGAATGAGATCCCCACAATCCCTGTTACACCGGGTACACAATGAGTCCGCCCTCAGGTCCATCCTATGCAGTCGGAGTGGGGTGTGATGCACCCTGAGGAGTATGTATGATTGCGAGAGTCGCCGCGCAACGTTAACCGGTTGCCGACCGCCGCACGACTATATACTGCGGCGGTCAGCCCCGGCCAGGCAGAGTGACGTATCGGTACGTCACTCGCCTGTCACTGACTTGCGAGCCTATCGCGGGCGGGCGCGCGCCCGCCGAGGCGCGCGCCCGCCGCGGCTCGTTCACAGGCAAGTCAGTGCGTGTGACCGGCGGACTCGATGTCCGCCGGCCACACTACGATCGCTCCTGTGAAGGGAGAAAGACAGAGCAGCTTGTGTAAACAAGCTGCCTGTCAGTTCTCCCTGTGTAAAAGTGAAGATCTGACCGTTCTACTATGTAGAACGGTTGATCTTTGCTTTTACACCAATAGCCATGTCCCTACACAGTAGAAAGCACGCCCCTAGGACACACTTAACCCCTCCCTGTCCAATAAAGTTAACCCCTTCCCTGCCAGTGTCATTTTTGCAGTAACAGTGCATATGTATAGCACTGATTACTGCAGTAATGTCACTGGTAACCCCCAAAGGGTCAAAAATGTCAGTCAAGGGTCCGATCTGTCCGCCGCAATGTCGCAGTACCGAAAAAAAAAAAATCGCAGATCGCCGCCATTATGCGTTAAAAAAAAAAACACCAAAAATGACAAAAATCTTTCTCTTTGTTAGTAAACGCGATAACTTTTGCGCAAACCAATCAAAATACGCTTTTTGCGATTTTTTTTACCAAACATAGGTAGCATAAAACAAATTGGCCGAAAAATGTTAAAAAATTTTGATTTTTACTTTTTTTTTTTGGGGAATTTCATATAAAAAAATGTGAAAAATATTGTTATTTTTGCAAAATTTACGCTCTTTTTTTGTTTATAGCGCGTGATCAAAAAAATCGCACAGGTGATCAAATACCACCAAAAGAAAGCTCTGTTTGTGGGAAAAAAAGGACGTCAAATTCGTTTAGGTACAGCGTCGCACGACCGCGCAATTGTCCGTTAAAGTCACGCAGTAAAAAAATCGCAAAAAAACCCCTGGTCCTTTAGCAGCCAAATCCTCCGGGGCTTAAGTGGTTAAAGGAACAATGTCGCACCGACTCCAGCGCCTCATCCCACTAGTCATCAGTAATGTCACCTACATCAACCTCCCACTGCATTTTAGCTGGACTAGGAAACTTATCCAAATAGTCTCCCAACAGCATCGCATAGCACCCAGAGATAAACCCCTTAGTAGAATCGTAATGTTTCATCAAGGAAAAGACCGGTGTCTGGACATTTACGGGAACTGCAGAGAAGTCTGAGCACTAACCGCATGCCTCAACTGAAGGTAGGGGGAACACCATGCTCTGGGGCAGATCAAACCTGACCCGCAGCTGCGCAAAAGTCAGCAACCGGCCACGTACAAACACGTCGGAGATGGGTAACACCCCGTGCCTTCGACATCGCCGCACACGGCAGGTCAGCCAGTTCTGGATCGGTCAGGTTGCGCCAGATCGGACTGTATTCTGTAAAACTAGTAACCCTTTGGAGTTGTTTCACCTTGGCCCAAATTTTATGTTTCAATTCCATAGGTGGGAAACAATTTATTTGATTTCAAAAACAATTGCGATTCCAGGGCCTCAGGGAGATTAACCACACCCACCGCATGAAGCATAACCCCTAAAGTGGATTCCCTTCTCCCCCCGATCACGTACCCCAAGGGCCCCCACCAAGTGCTGTAGTCGTGCCACCAAATAATAGATCCAGGGGTTAGGGAAGGCAAGCCCCCCACCATCTTTGGACCTCTGTAGTTGCTCCAACTTAATCCTGGCTACCCCCGACTTCCACAGCAAAGAGCGGAAGATGGAGTTCACCAATCTAAATATCTTCAGTGGAATAACCACCGGTACATTATGGAGAAAGTACAGTAGTTGGGGCATTAAAATCATTTTCACTAAATTCCCCTTCCGGCAACCAAAAGCCACAGCTTGGTCCAGATATCGACCTTGTCCCTAAACCGCGTTAGTTCAATCAACAGTAGTCTGTAATAGTGGCCGAGACAACTACACCACCGGCACAGGGCAAAAAGGTAGCTAAGTGGGGGTTCAGCCCCTGGTCCAATGGCAACAAGGCCAACTTAGACCAGTTGATGGCAAGACCAGAAAAGCCCCCGAAGGCAGTGATAAGATGCATCACTGCCCGATCAGCCGACAAGGCAGGGAGATCCACCCCCAGTAAGTAGTCAGCCAGTGCCGAAGCACCATAGGTAGCTTTGGAGGAATAAAGCTCGGTATAGAAGCACACTAATTTCACCATAATCAGCTCTGGAGAATTAACCAAGCTACCAGAGGGCAAACATAGGGCCCCTATAACAGGTGCCGCTGGGCGCACGTTAATTTTCACCAAGAGACGGCCAGTCTGCTCCCCCTCCTCATAAAAAGTGACTTTAGAAAAGAACCTCTACTTTTCCGCCTTGGATGAGATAAAGCTGGTCAGAGCCTCCTGTGCCGACAGCCACGCAGCCCTAGAGGCATCAGTGGGCTGCCCTACATACTCCTCCTCAAGGTCCCTCACATGTCGGGTCAAATGGTGCTCCCACTCTCTGGTAGAGGTCTTAGCCTTATTTACAATGAATACTCCGCATAGATAACACTTAAAACGCATCCCATTGGGTCAAAACTTCCGGGTACGGGTCATTATCCAAAAAGAAGTGGGACATGGCTCTGGCAATGTTACTATCAGGTGGGAGAAGCTTAAGCCAGTAAGCATTAAAATGCCATGGGGGTTTAGGTAGGGAGGACTCAGGTCTCATCTCAGTCCAACAGACCAGAGGTGAGTGGTCCGAGACCCCTCTGCGGGGCATACTGTATCTTAGACACTGTGCCCAGAGATTGGGCCATCCTGACACACAGATCTATGGGAGACAGAGACCCGTGCATCTTGGAGTAGCAGGAAAATTGGACGGCAACAGGGTGCCGCACCCTCCACACATCCACCCAAGACATTTCTCCCAGAAAACGGGAGAAAGGGGTGCCTTGGGCACCCGGCCCTACACTAGGAGGAGGGTGTCTGTCTCTGGATGGGTCCAACACCCCATTGAAGTACCCCAGAACAAACAACAAGGCAGTAGTCTTATCCAAAATAAACTTCACCAGTTCCCTCAACACATCCAGTGAAAAGGGAGATGGAATATATACTATTGCCAGTACACAAATACGGGAATATAATGTACAGTACAGAAATATAAACCTGCCCTCCGGATCACACAGCTTTGACAGTTCCTGGTAGTCCACAGACCTATGCATTAAGACACAAACTCCCCTAGAAAAGTAGGTATGGGTAGAGTGGTAAATCTGTCGTGCCCAAGCATACCGCACACAGCTCACAGTTTCGGCAGTAAGAGGAGTCTCCTGGAGACCAATAATAGCCGGGTGGTATTTGCGCAGGACAGAGTTCACCATGGCCCATTTCAAGGGATCCCGCAACCCCTGAACATTCCATGAAACCAAAGGGACATTAGACATGGCCCATAATGCGTACAATCATATACAGGGTAGTGCATAAGAAATATCCCCCTTTGCAGAGTAAGCGAGGCAGGCACAGCAGGGATCTGTCCTCATGTTGAATTGTTTTTAATCACTTCAAGACCCCAATACACGTATATATAGAGCAGGGCTTGACAAATTTGCTTGAAATGTAGGTGCCAACTAAAAAAAAAAATAAATGTTAAGAGCCAGTTTTTTTGCGCATGCCAAATGGCCGGCTTCTGTCGGACCAGCTGTCATACACACGGGCTCAATGGCGGCCAATTTTTACTGAACCGGCCGATGTTGCCCAGCATTCGACCCGTGTGTACTTGTTTGGTTACAGTTTACATATGCTGATGGAACAGGAGGAATACCTTCTAGTTCCAAACTGCCTCTCCTTTCCACACCCCTGATCAGTTTAGAAAACAAACCACCAATACACATATGTGTATTAAAAGACACCATCAGCCAGCAATAATACAATACTGCATTGACAAGTCAGTCCCTGCTCCTCTGTTAACCAATGTAAACATGTGGTTGGCACTGCCAAGGTTGTTTATTCTTCCCTCTAAAAAGCTGGTTGTCAATAATAGTGAAGTCAGCGCCTACAGCAAAGAAGAGTAGAGCAGACGAGTGAAGAGCGTAGGGAAGAGCGGAGCAGAGAAGTGAAGAGATGAAGAAAAGGGGCAGAGAGGTGAAGAGATGAAGAAAAGGGGCAGAGAGGAGAGTAGAGAAGGTCTGCGGCCAGCTGGCACTATAGAGGAGTCAAGAGCGGGGCAGAGGAGTCAAGAGCGGGGCAGAGGAGTCAAGAGCGGGGCAGAGGAGTCAAGAGCGGGGCAGAGGAGTCAAGAGCGGGGCAGAGGAGTCAAGAGCGGGGCAGAGGAGTCAAGAGCGGGGCAGAGGAGTCAAGAGCGGGGCAGAGGAGTCAAGAGCGGGGCAGAGGAGTCAAGAGCGGGGCAGAGGAGTCAAGAGCGGGGCAGAGGAGTCAAGAGCGGGGCAGAGGAGTCAAGAGCGGGGCAGAGGAGTCAAGAGCGGGGCAGAGGAGTCAAGAGCGGGGCAGAGAAGTCAAGAGCGGGGCAGAGAAGTCAAGAGCGGGGCAGAGAAGTCAAGAGCGGGGCAGAGAAGTCAAGAGCGGGGCAGAGAAGTCAAGAGCGGGGCAGAGAAGTCAAGAGCGGGGCAGAGAAGTGAAGAGTGGAGCAGAGAAGTGAAGAGTGGAGCAGAGAAGTGAAGAGTGGGGCAGAGAAGTGAAGAGTGGGGCAGAGAAGTGAAGAGTGGGGCAGAGAAGTGAAGAGTGGGGCAGAGAAGTGAAGAGTGGAGCAGAGAAGTGAAGAGTGGGGCAGAGAAGTGAAGAGTGGGGCAGAGAAGTGAAGAGTGGGGCAGAGAAGTGAAGAGTGGGGCAGAGAAGTGAAGAGTGGGGCAGAGAAGTGAAGAGTGGGGCAGAGAAGTGAAGAGTGGAGCAGAGAAGTGAAGAGTGGGGCAGAGAAGTGAAGAGAGGGGCAGAGAAGTGAAGAGTGGGGCAGAGAAGTGAAGAGAGGAGCAGAGAAGTGAAGAGAGGGGCAGAGAAGTGAAGAGAGGGGCAGAGAAGTGAAGAGTGGGGCAGAGAAGTGAAGAATGGAGCAGAGAAGTGAAGAGTGGAGCAGAGAAGTGAAGAGTGGAGCAGAGAAGTGAAGAATGGAGCAGAGAAGTGAAGAGTGGAGCAGAGAAGTGAAGAGTGGAGCAGAGAAGTGAAGAGTGGAGCAGAGAAGTGAAGAGTGGGGCAGAGAAGTGAAGAAGAGTGGAGCAGAGAGTAGAGAAGATGAGAGAAGGTCTGCGGCCAGCTGTCACTATAGAGAAGTCCCGTCTCTCCTCTCCCGGAGGACTGGTCGTCCTATAGACAGAAGGGTGTGACCGGCCTCCACAGGCCAGGCTCGGACACTGACTTACCAGCACAGCGAGGAGACCCCATAACACACAGCAGCGTACGAATCCGGTGTGACTCCTCCATAGGAAGGCCGTATCCGGCTCACACTCCACACCCAGGCCTCTGTCTCTTCCCGGGCCTCTGTACACACATCCCGCGGCCTCCGGCTACAGGCTGACCCCTCACACAGACATCCCAGTCACTGCTGGGGAAGCGGAGCGTAGAAGTCCGCTACACGTAATAGGAGGATACCACCACGTGACTTCCTAACAGCACACAAAAAGATTCCCCGCCTGGTCGCTGCGTACACGCTCTGACACACAGCTCGCCACTCCCCCTGCTCCCGCCTGATTGGTTGTTATTCCCACCCTCCACGCCTAGTCGCTGGATGCCCGCCGTGACTGGCTACCCATCGCCCCCTCTAACCTCTGAGTGCCCGCCTTGATTGGCTGCACGTCAATCACACACTTCCAGTAAACCCCGCTTCCTCCTCTATCGGTGTATATTGTGTGCTCACTCAGTCACACACTGTACTCACAGCCCAGAACGACATTGATGGGACAAATGTTGTATTTGCCTGACGTAGTTATGAATAAAGTGTAAACATTACCATTATTACCACGAGTTAATGTAGAAGAAAATCCCACATTTTGGGTTGTCACCAGAACAGGAATAGAAAGAAAATCTTCCAATGGGGACACTAGTTCTGATGACAACCTGGATCCCCTCCCACTCTGGATAGATGTCTTATCACTTCCTGTTGTGGCTATGGAACAGGAAGTGAAAGGGAATCTCCCCAATAGGACACACACTATCTAAAATGGGAAATAAGGCGCTGTACACTGTTTGTAACGGATGCTCAGTGTTGCCAACTGTCTGTAAATTTATAATTTATAATACTTTGTAAAAAAGCAGGGAATTTTCTCCTGTCTGTAAATGTCTGTAGACAGGAGAAAAGTGCCTTAAAAATCCATTGCCCCATGTGCAGTTCTGGAGCCAGCCAATTAGAAAACTGCCAGGCTGGGCCTCTGATTGGGCAGCGGGTGTGGCTTATATTCACACTTGCTCAAGTTGAGGCCAAGCTCAGCAGTTCACTGTCAGCTGGCTCCAGCAACACACATGTGCAGTTCAGACTCACCAACAAGGATTGGTTTTTTAAATTGCTTTCCCGCCAGCTGTTTGCTCGCAAGTCTCAGACAGCTGCCAGGAACAGCAAGGTGAGGCACTAAGGGAGCACTCAATATGGAGGTACTAAGGGGGCACTCTGAAGGCACCAAAGGGGAAATTTGTCTGGAGGCTTTAAGGGGACACAACCTGAAGGTACTAAGGGGGCACTCTGTCCGGAGGCACTGATGTAAGGTGGGACTCTGGGGGCAGTGATGTAAGGGGGCACTCTGGGGGCAGTGATGTAAGGGGGCACTCTGGGGGCACTGATGTGAGGGGGCACTCTGGGGGCAGTTTTGTCAGGGGGCACTCTGGAGGCACTGATGTAAGGTGGGACTCTCGGGCACTGATGTAAGGGGGCACTCGGGGGGCACTGATATAAGGGGGCACTCTGGGGGCACTGATGTAAGGTGAGTCTCTGGAGGCTCTGATGTAAGGTGGGACTCTGGGGGCACTGATGTAAAATGGGTCTCTGGAGGCTCTGATGTAAGGTAGGACTCTGGGGGCACTGATGTAAGATGAGACTCTGGGGGCACTGATGTAAGGTGGGACTCTGGGGGTACTGATGTAAGGTGAGTCTCTGGAGGCTCTGATGTAAGGTGGGATTCTGGGGGCACGGATGTAAGGTGAGACTCTGGGGGCACTGATGTAAGGTGAGACTCTGGGGGCACGGATGTAAGGTGAGACTCTGGGGGCACTGATGTAAGGTGAGACTCTGGGGGCACGGATGTAAGGTGAGACTCTGGGGGCACTGATGTAAGGTGAGACTCTGGGGGCACGGATGTAAGGTGGGACTCTGGGGGCACGGATGTAAGGTGAGACTCTGGGGGCACTGATGTAAGGTGAGACTCTGGGGGCACGGATGTAAGGTGGGACTCTGGGGGCACGGATGTAAGGTGGGACTCTGGGGGCACTGATGTAAGGTGGGACTCTGGGGGCACTGATGTAAGGTGGGACTCTGGGGGCACTGATGTAAGGGGAACATAAAGAAATATTGCAGCTCTGTAAGTGTAATCCAATAAAAACAAAGAAAATGAATCTCTAATACTGTATATACAATACAATAAAGTGCATAAAGTAGTAATAAATGTCCTTAGTCACAAGAAAAAGTGTCCTTTTATATATCAAATCCAATCCAAATGCAGATAAATGACAGTCTCAGGTGTCACCCGTGGTGTCTTGCCTCCATATAGCTGAAATACAAACTCACCGGGACCAAATGCTGTCTAAATTATAGGACAGCAACAACGCCTCCAACAACTAGTGTTCTTCCTCTCTGGTTGTCAGTGTTAATCGCTAGGATGTAGTAGATCTCCCAATCTTTTATGATGAGGCCATCAGGAAACTCTCAACCGACCAGGCAGGAAAATCACCAACGCAAGAGAAAGTGCTAAAGAAACAGATCAATTAATCACAAAGGGGTTCAAAAATCTATGTGAAATGTTTGTTGTTAGACACAATATATGTGAAATGTTTGTTGTTAGACACAATATATGTGAAATGTTTGTTGTTAGACACACCATAATAAATATAGTGTATCCATCTGAAATATCATACATTAACCGGTTGCCGACCGCCGCACGACTATATACTGCAGCGTTCAGCCCCGGCCAGGCAGAGTGACGTATGGATACGTCACTCGCCTGTCACTGACTTGAGAGCCAATTGCGGGCGGGCGCACGCCCGCCGAGGCTCGTTCACTGACAAGTCAGTGCGTGTGACCGGCGGACCCGATGTCCGCCGGTCACACTACGATCGCTCCGGTGAAGGGAGAAAGGTGGAGCGGCTTATGTAAACAAGCCACCCGTCATTCTCCCTGGTGTAAAAATTAAGATCATTTTTACTATGTAGGACCGTTGATCTTTGTTTTTACACCAATAGCCATGTCCCTATACAGTTAGAATCACGCCCCTAGGACACACTTAACCCCTCCCTGTCCAATACAGTTAACCCCTTCCCTGCCAGTGTCATTTTTGCAGTAACAGTGCATATGTATAGCACTGATTACTGCAGTAATGTCACTGGTAACCCCAAAAGTGTCAAAAATGTCAGTCAAGGGTCCGATCTGTCCGCCGCAATGTCGCAGTACCGAAAAAAAATCGCAGATCGCTGCCATTACGCGTTAAAAAGAAAAACCACAAAAAATGACAAAAATCTTTCTCTTTGTTAGTAAACGCGATAACTTTTGCGCAAACCAATCAAAATACGCTTTTTGCGATTTTTTTTTTTTTTTTTTTACCAAACATATGTAGCATAAAACAAATTGGCCGAAAATGTTAAAAAATTTTGATTTTTACATTTTTTTTTGAAGGAATTTCATATAAAAAAATGTGAAAAATATTGTTATTTTTGCAAAATTTACGCTCTTTTTTTGTTTATAGCGCATGATCAAAAAATCGCACAGGTGATCAAATACCACCAAAAGAAAGCTCTGTTTGTGGGAAAAAAAGGACGTCAAATTCGTTTAGGTACAGCGTCGCACGACCACGCAATTGTCCGTTAAAGTCACGCAGTAAAAAATCGCAAACAAACCCCTGGTCTTTTAGCAGCCAAATCCTCCGGGGCTTAAGTGGTTAAAAACCAACCTCAAAAGTACATCAAAAAAGATTCTAATCTATGACAATATGTAATAATGGTATATGACAAGAAAACATCTATTATAAAAAACTCTTTGGGAAAAATGGAAGTGGGAATCTAAGATACTAATAAAGACTGCATATTAACATATGACAACCCAAATAAAACTTAACAGAGAACAATAACGGACAGAAAGAGGATGATAGGCATACCTAACCAATTACTGGAATGAATGTCAAATGTCCTCGCAGAGTATCCGTGGGTGTCAACAAAACAGTTGACATCCCATTCCACGTTATCCCCATGGAGGAAAAACATTTCAATTCATAAAGCCACTTCATTTCTAATTTGGAAATCTCTGTGGTGCGGTGGCATCCCCTCCAATGGGGTTTAAGTTTTGCAATACCTGTGAATTTTAGGGAACTAGGGTCTCTACCAAGAGAGGTTCGAAAATGAGCGGATAAGCTATGATGTCTAAAGCCTTTCCTGATATTATAGATATGTTCTCGTAACCTGTCTGTCAATCTTCTGGTGGTCCTGCCAATGTATTGTTTATTGCAGGAACACTCACAGAGATATACCATATGTGTCGATTCGCAAGAAATAAAAGTATCAATTTGAATACTCTCTGTCTGTAATAGTAGAGGAAAATAGGTAATCTTTCTTTTCCTTTCTTTATTTGCTGTCTAAATTAAACACCACTACAAGAGAAAAATCATTTTAACTATTAAATAGTAATTACATTTTCGGGGCCAGGGGGGTCTCTTAAATTAGGAGCACATCTAAAAACCACTTTCAGTTTATTTGGCAAAATGATTTTTAGTATGAGGTCTGCCTGTAAGATGTTCCATCGGTTTTGTATGATCTTTTTGACTTGATAATGTTGGACTCAAAAAGTTTGTTATAAACGGGTAGAGCAATTTCTTCTCCTTTTTATTGGTGTTATTCGATGATAGTAAGGCATCTCTATCTAGATTACCAACCTCCTCAATCGTCTAGGCTACAATGAGACCACTTTAGACCAGTCTTTAAAACAGAGGATTGTTGCATATCATCATCAAAACTATTGCAGTTGCGTCTCATACGTAAAAATTTACCTTTCGGGACTTTTTTTAGCCATAAAGGATAGTGGCAACTATCAAGAGGGATGTAACTATTGCGACCTGTAGATTTAAAAAAGGATTTAGTATAAATCTTTCTATTTATTATCTGTAAACTAAGATCCAGAAAATTGGCTTCAGCCTTACTATAAGTATATGACAATTGGATATTCAGAGTGTTCTCATTTAGGTAGGACATGAAATCTTGTAAAGAAGTCTCATCTCCTCTCCATAACAGCAGAATGTCATTAATATAACGTTTATACAGAAGTGAATTATTCCACTGTTATATATGACTTCTGATTTCCAGCTGGCCATGAACAAATTGGCCAGACTGGGAGCAAATTTGGCCCCCATAGCTACCCCTTTAATTTGTAAATAGTAGGAGCCATTGAACCATCAATAATTATGTAACATGGAGAAGTTTAAAAGGTTCAGAATAAATTCCTGTTGTGCCCTAGGGATTGTACTGGTGTGTAGATAACGTTCCACTGCTCTATAACCATAACTACGTGCTATATTAGTGTAGAGTGAGGCTACATCAGCCGTGACTAAAAAGGTGTTCTCATATACCAGTAAATTATTTAATTCATTTAGAACCTGTTTAGTAATTTTCAAGTATGAGGGAGTTTGTATTACCAGTGTTTGTAAAAAGAAATTAATATATTCACCCACTTTGGCAGTGAGGGAATTCATCCCACTGATAATCGGCCTGCCAGGTGGGTGTGCCAATTTTTTGTTTATTTTTGGAAGAAAATATATAATGGGAATTCTAGGGGCTTTAGGATAGTCTCTTTCTTTTTTATTTGGAATACCCTGTTCAATGAGGAGCTAAAGGGGGCAGGCCGAAACGTGGCTCCATATCTGAATGGACACACAGAGCTGTGGCTGGGGTCGGGTGCTCCCAGAGCAAGCTGCTAGCTGTGGGGGCACTCGACCGGACGGAGGGGCCAGGAGCACCGGTGAGGGACCCGAGAAGAGGAGGATCTGGGCTGCTCTGTGCAAAACCACCACACAGGACAGGTAAGTATAACATGTTTGTTATTTTTAAAGAAAAAAAAGCGAGATTTTAGTATCACTTTAAAGTAGAGCTATAGGCAAAACTTTTTTCCCTTGGGAGGTTTCCAAGGAAGGTTTATAACCCCTGTCAGATTTTTTTCACCATCTGTGTCCCATTGTGGAAATTTTCCTTCACTTCCGGTCCTACAGCCAAACAAGAAGTGAGAGGAAATCCCTGCAAATTAAGGGAATTCCTTGGGGACCCTTAGGTCACCAGAACTAGTGTCCCCATTGGAGGATTTCTCATCTCTTACTTTTCTGGGATTTTCTATTACTTTGACTTTCAATGATAATGGTAAACAGGACAAATACAGAGGGTAAATCTCCTTAATGGAGTCACAGACAAAAAAAAAAAAAACCGACAAGGGTTCTAATCCCTCTCCACTCTATCCAAAACATAAAAAAATTACCTTTAGTTATACTTTAATGATTACATATTTTTCGTACTGTTTAAAGGCTATGTTCGCCTTTAGGAACATGTTGTTATATGTTACGCTTGTATTTAGGGTGTAAAATCTTGCTAAGCTCCCCAGCCCTCACCCCATGAGCAGCGCACTCGTGTTACTTTGACACTTCCTCCAGCTTTCGGACCGAAAAAGCTGGAGGAAGTGTCTGCAGGAGCCTAACACTGTACCCGGGATCCACTGATCTATTGATCGTGGGTGCAATGCTTTGCAGGTTCCTGTGGGAAAAAATAAAAAATTTACATTTATTTCCTGCAAATATCGATTGCCTTAGTTTATCATAGGAGTATCTGTCATACTGTATTTCAGTTTGTCAGTAAAGAAATGTGCTCCATGAGTAAATTTGTCCTGTTTTGTCAGTAAAAAAACGTCATTGGGGGTTGGCAACACTGCTGATACTACATACAGTTTATACAGCGCTGACAGTGGAGTAGATAGCTTGTTTGGGCCAGCTTGGCTAGAACAAAATATTTAAAGGGTTTGTTTACCTTTACCAAAAAACTGTCTATGCAGATAAGAGGCATCTTTAACCACTTGCCGACCAGCCGCCGCAGTTATACGGCGGCAGGTTCCCACGAATCGCCGTACCTGTAAAGCGGTTCGTGGGAGCGCTCCTGTGGGCACGCCTACGCCCACTCAACAGCGGGGAAGCCAATTGCCGACGGGCACCCGCGATAGCTCCCCTTGAAGAGAGAATGGCGGTCTGCTGTTGTAAGCACAGTAGACCATTGTTCTCTCTGCTATCAACACAGAGCCCCTGTGTTCCTGCTATTTAGGAACACAGCTCTCTGTTAATATTACAAGCCCATCCCCCCCACATTTAGAAAACACCCCCTAGGCTCACACCTAACCCTTTGATCGCCCCTGGGTTAACCCCTTCCCTGCCAGTGTCATTATTACAGTAACAATGCATATTTTTAGCACTGATTACTGTAGTAATGTCACTGGTCCCCCCAAAAGTGTCAAAAATGTCAGTAAGGGGTCCGATCTGTCCCCCACAATGTCGCAGACCCCCACCATTACTAGTAAAAAATAAATAAATAAAAATGACATAAATCTTTCCCCTAGTTTGATAACTTTTGTGCATAAATATGTAGCAGAATACAAATTGGCTGAAAATTATGAAAAAATTAGATTTTTAATTATTTTTTTTTAAGGGAATGTTATATAGCAGAAAGTGAAAAATATTGTTTTTTTTTTTTTTTCAGAATTGTCGCTCTTTTTTTTTTTGTTTATAGTGCAAAATTAAAAATCGCATAAGTGATTAAATATCACCTAAAGAAAGCTCTATTTGTGGGAAGAAAACTACATACATTTTCTTTGGGTACATTGTCGCAGGACCGTGCAATTGTCCGTTAAAGTAACGCAGTGCCGAATTGCAAAAAATGGCCTGGTCTCTAAGTGGGAAAATCTTCCTGTCCAGAAGTGGTTAAATAAAAACAAACTTTGTAGCTTTGATCAAAGTGGAATATTGCCCTTGCTATAAGTGGAGGCCATTTACGTATGAAAACTCCCGGGATGTTGGTAAGCGAGGCTCCACTGTTACTGGTCATCTTCATCATCACAGATGCAAGCTCTCAATCTCAGAGCTACTTCATCAGGGAAGAGAAATGCATGTGAGGGGGTTTGAATCAAGGAAAAATCTCACTCCTGTGATGGTAAGGGTGAACAGTAATAGCTGGGCCTCACGTAGCAACCGCCTAGCAACATCCTGGGAGTTTTCAGGTCAAGCTTCATGAGGTACATTTACACTAACCTGTGCAGTGCAGGTACAGCTTCACTGCAAGGAAGAATTTTCAGATTTCCCTGTGTTGGGACACACACATTAAGATTTTTTTCCCGATCCACGTGTAGCACCCTCGTAGGTAGGTGCTAGGTAAAAGCATCTTATGCTCCTTCTGCCTATCAGGGGAGCCTGATCTATTAGGATGCCTGTTGCATGTTCGCAGGTGTGATTCACTGGGTCTAAGGGAGTGTCCCCATTGCATCCAACTACTCTTGTAGTGCATCCTGGGATTGCTCATAAAGGCTGGGGGGACATGTGACAGGGTGTCTTTGGCGGGAAGCAGAGTCCCAGGAGGAGGCTGACGGCTGGTTTCTCCTCCTGCTATATGAGGAAAGTGGTCATAGGCAGTCAGCCTAGTGAACCAGGTGTGGAGCTGAGCCACAGAGGATCCAGTAGAGCTGACAGTGGAGCTTTGGCAGAGTCTTCCGGGAAAAACAGTGACCGTGAGTACAAGGGGACTTGCCAAAGGGTCTGCCCAGGAAGGGGGACCACTCCAGTGAAGTCAGAGGATCAAGGGGCCAGTTCACACAGAGTGTCAGAGTAAAATGGGGTGCCGTTTATAACCCTGAAGAGTAGGGACAAAGGGGGTGCCGAGTAGGACCCTGAAGAGTGATTCACAGTGCAGTACAGTTCAGTTAATTCTTCTTCACTAAAGTGGCAAGGTGAAGCAGCGGCCTTGCCGCACTCAGCATTACATAGAGGTCCCAGTAATTGTGCATAGTTTGTTCAGTTGGAGTATCCCACTCATCCCTTCTCCTATCCCAGTTCTCAAATAAATCAACAAAAACCAAAAACCCCTGGACTGTTTTCTGACTGAGCTGAGCACTTAGAATATGCTATTTTGTTGTTTCTATGGGTAACCCAGGGGAATCCATAACCAGCAGCTCCCATGGGAGTAGTGCTACATACGCTAAACAATATGGATGGACAAATCTGCAGTTGTGTTTCTCACAGCCATGGTTGTCTGATTGGATCTAAAATTTGTTCAGCCAGTTTTTTCACCTAGAGCTTTAAAACAATTCAATTGAAAAATAGATTTTTGTTGAGCCGTGTGTAAAAGCAGGCCACCTACAGACAAACATTTCAGACGATTCAGCAGGAACTGTTTTAATTTGTACCATGTATGGCCAGCCTAAAGTGGACTTTCATTCTCAATATAAACTTTAGCTCTCTCCACTCCACAACATAAATTGGCAGTTTTTTTTTTTTTTTTGGTTAACTTTTGCCTAAGTGAGAATGAGGTGTCCCTGCTCTTTCAGGATCCTAGGATATCTCCGTCCTATATCCCAGGAGGCTGCAGTGGGCAGACCCAGCAGCATGTCATTGGGGACCAGCTGTAGAACCTGAAAAAAACAGTGAGAGCCAGTTCACACTATTACGACTTGCCAGGCGACTTGGTCAGCCTGGCAAGTCGCGCACCGTCGGGTCCATTGAGTAGTACAGGACCAGTTCTAATAGGAGCGACACAAGTCACTCCGACTTAGAAAAAGGGTCCTGTACTACTTTGGGGCGACCTGGAGGCGACTTGCATTGACTTCCATTATGTGAAGCAGTGTTAATTTCGTCGACTAAAACATTTTCGTCGACTAAATTAACACAATTTTAGTCAACTAAAATACGACTAAAACAAAAACAATACAGATGACTAAAATACGACTAAAACTAAAATGGCATTTTAGTCTTAAGACTAAAATACGACTAAAACTAAAATGGCATTTTAGTCAAAAGACTATAACTAAATCGAAATTTGCTGCCAAAATTGGTGCATGCTCAAAGCTTAATACCATAAATAATAACATATTTGATTTTTCACTCCAGGACCAGCAGTAGTATATAATGAGTTTGGAAATTGTAGAGAAATGCTTAAATAATGCATTACAAATTACAATTGAACTACACCCATTCGATTATAGATGACTTAAATGAGTTTAAGTCGACTAAAATGTAGGACGTTTTAGTCGACTGAAATGTAAGACGTTTTAGTCGACTAAAATGTACTGGAGTTTTAGTCGACTAAATACGACTAAAACTAAAACACTTGTAAAAGACTAAAATGGGACTAAAACTAAAATGCCATTTTAGTCCTAAGACTAAGACTAAAACTAAATTTAAATTTGCTGCCAAAATTAACACTGATGTGAAGTCCGTGCAAGTCGCGCTGAAGGCACGCTGCACGCGACTTCACAGGTCGCCCCCTAAGTCGGAGTGACCTAATGTGAACGGGGTCTGAGAGATCTGAGCTGTGGCAGCAAATCACAGCAGGGCAATGCTTGATTTGCTGGTCAGTATTGGCCTGAACTGCTCGCTCAACTCTAACCTTTATAATTGCAAGATTCTTTGACATACCTCACCAAAAATGGGACTGCTATTGCAGGGGATGTTTGTAATTTGACTTCAAACTACGCGCAGGGGGAAGAGAATTCTGGCGTGTGCAGTACACGGTACTGCTGCTTTATCTGTAAGCAAGAGAAATGTTTCTGCTGTTTGACAAAATAGGTGGCTGCAGCAGTGTTAATTTTGGCAGCAAATTTCAATTTAGTTTTAGTCTTAGTCTTAGGACTAAAATGGCATTTTAGTTTTAGTCCCATTTTAGTCTTCTGCAAGTGTTTTAGTCGTATTTAGTCGACTAAAACTCCAGTACATTTTAGTCGACTAAAACGTCTTACATTTTAGTCGACTAAAACGTCCTACATTTTAGTCGACTTAAACTCATTTTAGTCATCTATAATCAAATGGGTGTAGTTCAATTGTAATTTGTAATGCATTATTTAAGCATTTCTCTACAATTTCCAAACTCATTATATACTACTGCTGGTCCTGGAGTGAAAAATCAAATATGTTATTATTTATGGTATTAAGCTTTGAGCATGCACCAATTTTGGCAGCAAATTTCGATTTAGTTATAGTCTTTTGACTAAAATGCCATTTTAGTTTTAGTCGTATTTTAGTCTTAAGACTAAAATGCCATTTTAGTTTTAGTCGTATTTTAGTCATCTGTATTGTTTTTGTTTTAGTCGTATTTTAGTTGACTAAAATTGTGTTAATTTAGTCGACGAAAATGTTTTAGTCGACTAAATTAACACTGGGCTGCAGATTGAACAAAAATATCTTTTTGAATGACAATAAACCAGGAAATGGCTCATGCAGCAAATATTACTTTCTATTTTTGTTTGCACAGAAATTGGTTTCATTTTTTCTTTTGAGTGCACAGGATCTGGTCTGTGCCTAGTTTACAGTGCCCGTAAAGCACAAAATAACAGAAATACCATGAACATGAGTTGGCTTTAGTGAAGCTTGCTTATTTTAGTTTACAAGTAATATTTATTTTACACATTTACCGTAAGCCACAAAAGGCCTTCAAACAGAAAGGAAAATTCCAAGGAAAAGGAAGTGCATAGTTTGCTTCATCCAAAACGGGCCACAAGCCAGCAGAATGGAAGGAAGCTGAATTTTCCTGGCTAAAAATCATATACTATAGTCATCAGTCACCGGGAATATTTCATTGTATTCAACATGATTGTAAAATGACCCTAAGCCCCCGTTCACATTACGTCGCTCCGATTTAGGGGGCGACCTGTGAAGTCGCGTGCAGCGCGACTTCGGCGGGACTTGCACGGACTTCATAACATGAATGTCTATGCAAGTCGCCTCCGGGTCGCCCCGAAGTAGTACAGGACCCTTTTTCCAAGTCGGAGCGACTTGTGTCGCTCCTATTAGAACGGCTCCTGTACTACACAGTGGGAGCGTGAGGACCGCGACTTGTCAGGCTGACAAGTCGCCTGACAAGTCGGATCAATGTGAATGGAGTCTAACAGTAACCCATTGTCAAATGCATAATTATTCAAAAAAAAAAAAAATTCCTGTTTGAAACACTACTTTTTTTTTTCTTTAATTAAAGTGCAATTTTTTTGGATAGAATGGGAAAGGGTAAGAACCACTTGCAGAGTTTTTATTGCAGTCTGTGTTGCTGCTAGGGAGATTCACCCCTCAGTTTGTCTTGTGATTATCCTCACCGACCATACAAGTGCATCTCATAAACTTAGAATATCATCAAAGAGTTTATTTATTTCAGTAATTCAATTCAAAAAGTGAAACTCATATATTTTATCCACTACCCCCTTAATGACCAGGCCATGTTTTGCGATTCAACACTGCGTTACTTTAACAAAAAATTGCCTGGTCGTGCAACGCTGTACACAAATACAATTGATGTCCTTTTTTCCCCACAAATAGAGCTTTCTTTTGGTGGTATTTGA
Source organism: Pelophylax lessonae (assembly GCF_965119305.1). Lineage (NCBI taxonomy): Eukaryota > Metazoa > Chordata > Amphibia > Anura > Ranidae > Pelophylax > Pelophylax lessonae. The sequence goes on from NC_138768.1 coordinate 104,079,463, forward strand.
TCACCTCTGCGGTTTTTAGATTTTGCGCTATATACAAAAAAGTGTGACAGTTTAGAAAAAAAAACACCATATTTTTTACTTTCTGCTATAAAACATTACAAATAAAAAAAAAATTAAAAATCACATTTGTTTGTCAGTTTAGGCCAATTTGTATTCTGCTACATATTTTTGGTACAAAAAAAAAAAAAAAAATCCCTAAAAACTTATTTTAATTGGTTTGCGCAAAAGTTATTGCGTTTACAAACTACAGGATAGATTTTTGGATTTTTTATTTACAAACCCAATTCCAAAAAAGTTGGGACACTGTACAAATTGGGAGTAAAAAAGAAATGGACTAATTCATAAATCACATAAACTTACAGTATATTTTATCACAATATAATATGGATAACATATCAAATGTTGAAAGTGAGAGATTTTGAAATGTCATGCCAAATATTGGCTCATTTTGGATTTCATGAGAGCTACACATTCCAAAAAAGTTGGGACAGGTAGCAATAAGAGGCCGGAAAAGTTAAATGTACATATAAGGAACAGCTAGAGGACCAATTTGAAACTTATTAGGTCAATTGGCAACATGATTGGGTATAAAAAGAGCCTCTCAGAGTGGCAGGGTCTCTCAGAAGTAAATTTGATAAAAGAAAAGGAATTGGCAGCACTCCAGGTTGAGTCAAAATCCAGGTTTATTGACTGGACATCCAAATATGACAATCGTGACAAGGTAGTCGCGTTTCACACACTGACTGTGTGCTTAATCAGGTAATGATTAAGCACACAGTCAGTGTGTGAAACGCGTCTACCTTGTCACGATTGTCATATTTGGATGTCCAGTCAATAAACCTGGATTTTGACTCAACCTGGAGTGCTGCCAATTCCTTTTCTTTTATCAAGTTTTCACGGAGGCGAGCCGGGGCATGCACCTGTGTGAGTCATCAGGCAATCACACCACCTTGAGCAGTGACTCCTTGTCTGTTCAATCTCTCAGAAGTAAGATGGGCAGAGGATCACCAATTCCCCCAATGCTGCGGCGAAAAATAGTGGAGCAATATCAGAAATTAGTTTCTCAGAGAAAAATTGCAAAGAGTTTGAAGTTATCATCATCTACAGTGCATAATATCATCCAAAGAATCAGAAAATCTGGAACAATCTCTGTGCATAACAGTCAAGGCCGGAAAACCATACTGGATGCCCGTGATCTTCGGGCCCTTAGACGGCACTGCATCACATACAGGAATGCTACTGTAATGGAAATCTCAACATGGACTCAGGAAAACTTCCAGAAAACATTGTCGGTGAACACAATCCATCGTGCCATTCGCCGTTGCCAACTAAAACTCTATAGGCCAAAATAGAAGCCAAATCTAAACATGATCCAGAAGCGCAGGCGTTTTCTCTGGGCCAAGGCTCGTTTATAATGGACTGTGGCAAAGTGGAAAACTGTTCTGTGGTCAGATGAATCAAAATGTGAAGTTCTTCTTGGAAAACTGGGACGCCATGTCATCCGGACTAAAGAGGACAAGGACAAACCAAGTTGTTATCAGTGCTCAGTTCAGAAGTCTGCATCTCTGATGGTATGGGGTTGCATGAGTGCGTGTGGCATGGGCAGCTTACACATCTGGAAAGGCACCATCAATGCTGAAAGGTATATCCAAGTTCTAGAACAACATATGCTCCCATCCAGACGTCGTCTTTCAGGGCAGACCTTGCATTTTCCAACATGACAATGCCAGACCACATACTGCATTAATGACAACATCATGGCTGCGTAGAAGAAGGATCCGGGTACTAAAATGGGCAGCCTGCAATCCAGATCTTTCACTCATAGAAAGCATTTGGCGCATCATAAAGAGGAAGATGCAACAAAGAAGACCTAAGACAGTTAAGCAACTAGAAGTCTGTATTAGACAAGAATGGGACAACATTCCTATTCCTAAACTTGAGCAACTTGTCTCCTCAGTCCCCAGATGTTTGCAGACTGTTATAAAAAGAAGAGGGGATGCCACACAGTGGTAAACATGGCCTTGTCCCAACTTTTTTGAGATGTGTTGATGCCATGAAATTTAAAATCAACTTATTTTTACCTTAAAATTATACATTTTCTCAGTTTAAACATTTGATATGTCATCTATGTTGTATTCTGAATAAAATATTGAAATTTGAAACTTCCACATCATTGCATTCTGTTTTTATTCACAATTTGTACAGTGTCCCAACTTTTTTGAATTTGGGCTTGTATTTATATTTATTAGTAATGGCGCGATCAACGTTTTTTAGCGGGACTGTGACATTGCGGCGGACAGATCGGACCCCTAACTGACATTTTTGACACTTTTTGGGGACCAGTGACATTAATACAGTAATCAGTGCTAAATAATATGCACTGTTACTATATAAATGACACTGGGAAGGAAGGGATTAACACTGGGGGTTGATCAAAGGGGTTAATGTATGCCTGTTGGTGCTTACTAACTGTGGGGGGGGGCTCTGTGACAGGCACAGAGAGATCAGCGTTTTAGCTTAGCTGAAACTCCTGATCTCTCCCTGCCTATCTGACAGAAGACTGTCTGTTTCTCTGACGATCGCGATCGCCGCTGCTCCTCCTGCAGCCCGCGGTCTAAACACAGCGGAAGCACGGCTCCGGTGGCGCACGCACGCTGCCAAGACCGCATGCAGAAAAAATCACATAGATCTACGTGATTTTGTACAGCCGAGCCACCCTGCCACAGTATATACGTGGCGGGTGGTCGGGAAGCGGTTAAATAGATGCGTTACACAGAGAGTGATGCATTTCAAGCATTTCTTTCTTTTAATTTTGATGATTATGGCTTACAGCTAGTGATAACCTAAAATTCTGTATCTCAGAAAATTAGAATATTACATTTGACCAATAAAAAAAAAAAAAAGGATTTTTAATACAGAAATGTTGGTTTACTGAAAAGTATTTCCATGTACAGTATAGTATGCACTCAATACTTGGTCGGGGCTCCTTTTGTATAAATCCTGCATCAATGCGAATGCACACATACACATATCATAGGTTGAACTGGATGGACTGGTGACTTTTTTCAACCTCACTATGTAACACTAAAGCCCCGTACACACGTACTGATCGTCGGCCGAACGATCGGCTGTCTTTTGTCCAGGGCTGTCGTCTCTGTTGAAAACTGCAAAAGACTGCACACGAATTTTGTCGGCCAACAACAGCCGACTGCAGAAGTGATGTCATGTGATGATTAACTTTCCTTGTCTTTTTTCTTTTCTGAGCATGCCCAGTCTTGCTAATCTGCTGTCTGTCGGCCGAAATCTGTACTGACTGGCGAACAATCGGCCGTTCTAGTGTTGGCCAACAAAAATTTTAATGCCTGCACGACAGATTCTGTTCGGCCGAAAATGTGCTGTCGGCTGTCAGAAGCATCATACTAACAAGCCTACAATCGGCCGATCGGTCGTCGGCCGAATATTTACGGCCGACAATCGGTACGTGTGTACGGGGCTTAACTATGTATTGCAGCATGGCATGGAGGGGGATCAGCCTGTGGCACTGCTAAGGGGTTATGGATGCCCAGGTTGTTTTGATAGAGGCCTTCAGCTCATCTGCATTGTTGGGTCTGTTGTCTCTCATCTTTCTCTTGACAATACCCTACAGATTCTCTGTAGGATTTAGGTCAGGTGGCCAATCAAGCACAGTGATACCATGATCATTAAACCAGGTATTGGTACTTTTGGAAGAGTGGGCAGGTACCAAGTCCAGATGGAAAATGAAATCAGCATCTCCATAAAGCTGGTCAGCAGAGGGAAGCATGAAGTGCTCTAAAATTTCCCGGTAAAGGGCTTCACTGACTTTGGACTTGATAAAACGCAGTGGAAAAACACCAGCAGACAGTGTAAAATTTTGCATTTCATTTGGAAATCCAGGTCCCAGAGTCTGGAGGAAGAGTGGAGAGTCACTGAATCCAAGTTGCATGAGATCCAGTGTGAAGTTTCCAAACTCAGTGGGAATGTCTCATTCCTAATAATGTAGAGTTACCCTGTGTGCCCCCACTGCTAGTCTGTCCTGGGAGCTGCACACAGCAACAATTTACAGAGAAGCAATTGGAAAAATTATTTTTGTATTTATTATTTTTTCTGTGAGGGCTTGTGAATGGGTTTATTTAGAGTTTCACTAAACCCAGGACCCTGCATTCACAACATCTGGTCTCCCACAGTACACAGAACATGGAAATGCAATTATTTTAGTAGGTTTAAACTTCTAAATACCTTTTCTCATCAGCAGTATATAGCAGTCTTGTGACTGCTATGAGTGTCCAGCCGAGCACCGGTTAAAGCTTATAGTTTTCAATCTCGTCTGACTGTCCTATGAGGCTGCTTGACCCCTGACCCTCTGTCTGGACAGTGCTGATTGGCCCGGTGCTGATCACATGGAAACTATTTAGCACTTCACACCAAACTGAGCATGTGCAGAGTGCCCCCAAGACTCTGCTCTATCAGCAGATGGATTGGGGACAGTAAAAGAAGGGGAGGATCAGAGAAGATTTTTTACACAATGCAGAGGATTAACCCCTTAGGTTCCACAGTTAGTATAACAAGCACACTTTACTGCATACACAGACTGATTTTACTGGTGTGAGTTTATTGCATTGTATACTCCTTCACCAACAAAAACACTCAAACTATGCAGGGGCAGCAGCAATGAGGACCCAGCTGGATTGAACTGGCTTTCAGGGCAGCATTTGGGAGCCTTAGGGTCTATGTACACTGCAACTTGTAAACGGCCGTTTAGCAGCAGTTGGGCGTTTTTTTCAGAAGCCCCTGAACCCACCTCTATGTTATCTTACCTGTCCATGTACAATGGGTCGTTTACAGTCATTTACAGGCAGTTGAGTTCAGTGTCGTTTTTTTGGAAAGCAATTATTTGCATTCGAACGTGTGTTTACCGACGTTTCAAAAGCAAAAACGCGACCGAACGCGATCACCCGCGTTTAGCACTCGCGTTTTTCCATTTTAAAGGGGAATGATTTTTTGACCTCTAGAAACGGTTCTGAGCGCAAACGCCCGCTAAACGCGTCCAAATGCGGCATGCAAGCGCGACACAACGGACGTTTTAAACCTCCTTTAAATTCCAGCGTTCAAGGGACTTTTTAAAACGTCCCGTGTACATGTAGCCTTATATTATACACGTGGATGTGTAAATGGTGGTCCCAGGTCATGGCATATATTGGCTATAGAGAGCCAGCCTTTTTGATATATAGATTGAGGTGCTCTATAATAACATATGAATAAGAAATGGAAGTACTGAGCAGGCAGGCAGTATGTATGGATCTCCCTATCGATGCTAACTGTCGGCATCTAAAATGCATTATATGTTTTCTGGACAACTGCCATGAACTTTTGGAAAGTCAAAGTACTGTAGACATCACTTATCAAACTGACTTTTGCAGATTAAACAAACTCACAAAGAATGTTGCAAGTTCTATTTGGGGAGTGTTTGATAAGTGTCAAATAACTTTTATTACACAATACCTATAGTATAGACGCTTAGTCAGGGATTTCTGCTTTCACATTTTACTACACTCCCACAATAATCATATACTAGATCAACCAGAACCATTTATATGATAATTGGATTGTGGTGGTTGGGCCTAACAGGTATCATATAGCAAGAGGCTGAGAATCTGGTATCCTGTGGGAATGACTTTCCAGTAATGACAGACTACATCTCCCAACAAGTGTTCGCAGTCATTGAAGCACACACACGGTGGGGGAGCAATGGTATCACTGCACAGGCACTTTATCTACCATAAAACATGACTAACCACAGGAATTCTGTTAAAGGAAATTTGTACCTTTGATCATAGTTTTTATTACGCTACGCTTACTACCCTACAAAATAATTTACCGTAAGTTCTTGGCCCTGCGTTAGCTTTTCACATTAAAATTCCCTGTTTTTTTGCAGACAGGACACCATGTGTTGGAGACAGAGCCTGATTTACTATGACGTGGGGTAAAGCTAAGCTGGATATAGTAAAGGGTAAAGTGGTCTAAAGAGAAGGAATGATCTCATGTCAAACATCACTCAACTGCAGGAGAATAAAAAACAATTGTCAACTTTTTTCAGTCAAGGCACCCTTTAACCACTTCTGGACCGGAAGATTTCCCCCCTTAATGGCCAGGCCATATTTTGCGATTCGGCACTGCATTACTTTAACCACTTAAGCCCCGGAGGATTTGGCTGCTAAAAGACCAGGGGGTATTTTGCGATTCGGCACTGCGTGACTTTAACGGACAATTGCGCGGTCGTGCGACACTGTACCTAAACGAATTTGACGTCCTTTTTTTTCCCACAAACAGAGCTTTCTTTTGGTGGTATTTGATCACCTGTGCGATTTTTTGATCTCGCGCTATAAACAAAAAAAGAGCGTCAATTTTGCAAAAATAACAATATTTTTCACATTTTTTTTAATATGAAATTCCCCAAAAAAAAAAATAGTAAAAATCAAAATTTTTTAACATTTTCGGCCAATTTGTTTTATGCTACATATGTTTGGTAAAAAAAAAAATTGCAAAAAGCGTATTTTGATTGGTTTGCGCAAAAGTTATCGCGTTTACTAACAAAGGGAAAGATTTTTGTCATTTTTGTTGTTTTTTTTTTTAACGCGTAATGGCGGCGATCTGCGATTTTTTTTTTTTTGCGGTACTGCGACATTGCGGCGGACAGATCGGACCCTTGACTGACATTTTTGGGGTTACCAGTGACATTTCTACAGTAATCAGTGCTATATATATGCACTGTTACTGTAAAATTACACTGGCAGTGAAGGGGTTAACTTTATTTGAGAGGGAGGGGCTGTGTATGTCCCTAGGGGCGTGATTCTAACTGTGATTGGCTGTGGCTTGAGCTGTAGAAACACTGATCAACGGTCCTACATAGTAGAACCGTATGATCAGGGTTTCTACACAGGGGAGAATGACAGGCGGCTTGTTTACACAAGCTGCCTGCCTTTCTCCCTCTCCCCCGACAATCGCAGAGTGACCGGCGGACATCGGGTCCGCCGGTCACACGCGCGGGGGGTCCGTGACCGCGGGGGAGCGGGAGCGCGCCGCCGGCGGCGCGCGCTCGCTCCCCAGAGCCTCACAGGCTAGTGACGTTTATTTACGTCACTTTGCCTGTGAGGGGCTGACCGCCGCAGTAAATCTACTTGCGGCGGTCGGCAAGCGGTTAAAAGTACAATTGTGCGGTCATGCGACCCTGTACCCAAATAAAATTGACGTCCTTTTTTTCCCACGAATAGAACTTTCTTTTGGTGGTATTTGATCACTGTGTGATTTTTCTTTTATGTGCTATAAACAAAAAAAGAGCGACAATTCTGAAAAAAATATATATATTTTTCACATTCTGCTATAAAACATTCCCAAAAAAAAATCAAAATTTTTTAGCATTAGCATTATAGGCCAATTTATTTTCTGCTACATATTTTTGGTAAAAAAAAAAATCGCAATAAGCGTATTTTGATTGGCTTGTGCAAAAGTTATCGCGTCTACTAACTACGGGAAAGATTTATGTCATTTTTATTGTTTTCTTTTTTTTTTTTACTAGTAATGGCGGCGATCTGCAATTTTCTGCGGGACTGCAACATTTCGGCGGACAAATCGGACTGACATTTTTAACACTTTTGGGGGAACCAGTGACATTACTACAGTAATCAGTGGTAAAAATATGCAGTTATTGCCGGGTCACACACTTGTGCAATGCGGGAAGGCTGCAAATTCGCAGCCTGTTCCCGCATCGCAAACGCACATCTGGCAGTTCCCACTGCCATATGCGATACGCTGGGGGTGTCAATGAAATGTTAACGACACCCCCAGTTTGATCGCATATCGCAGTGCGATCTGACATTTTGCACAGGATCGGATCGCACAAGTGTGAACCACTGTGTGATCCGATCCTGATGCGGCTGAAAAAATGCCTCATGTGCGTGTTTGGTGCGGGTGCAGTGCGAATTTAGCCATACAAAGTGTATGGCTGAATTCGCACTGCACATCCGATCGCATGTAATGAAGGAGCAGTGCGCTCCGATATTACATGCGATCGACGCACACGCGGAAGTGTGATCCGGCACTTACTGTAATAATGACACTGGCAGGGATGAGAGATGATTTAGAGATGATTATTGGAGATAAGTTTATATACATACAAACTGGGGAACAAATCTGTGACTAAAAATGCATTCATGTAAAATAATGTCCCACAATTGCAAACAAATATGTTATTATAAATGAAAAAAACAGTCCACAATAGAAACAAAGTCCATCCACAGGGGAAGAAGTGCTGATTGGAAATCACACATGATCACTCCTGTGCTCCAACACAAACCACAGCCTTTTAAAAGAGATTTCAGACCTCTAAAGCCCCGTACACACGTACCGATCGTCGGCCGACCGATCGGCTGTCTTTTGTCCAGGGATGTCATGTCTGTTGAAAACTGCAAAAGACTGCACACAAATTTTGTCGGCCAACAACAGCCGACTGCAGAAGTGATGTCATGTGATGGTTAACTTTCCTTGTCTTTTTTCTTTTCTGAGCATGCCCAGTCTTGCAAATCTACTGTCTGTCGGCCGAAATCTGTACTGACTGGCGAACAATCGGCCGTTCTGGTGTTGGCCAACAAAAAGTTTAATGCCTGCACGACAGATTCTGTTCGGCCGAAAATGCGCTGTCGGCTGTCGGAAGCATCATACTAACAAGCCTACAATCGGCCGATCGGTCATGGGCCGAATATTTACGGCCGACAATCGGTACGTGTGTACGGGGCTTAACACACAGTAATCGTTACCGTTACTCTTCTGTTGTTTTGTATGCGGACAATCACAGAGTGCTGCTTCTTTATAAGTTTGTAAGCTTTTATTATGGTTACCATCATCTAGTGCAGATTTTTTTTTTTTTTTTCCCAGATAGAGACAATTTTTTCCAGTCTGCAAAGAGCTGGTTGGCCATAATTTAGACTTCTTGACTCCTGGACAGGCTTGCCCAGATGGCAAGGTGACTGGAATAAAAAAAGAAAGTTGAAAATGAGATTTAACAGGGAATAAAGCTTATATACTTTTTTGCTATCAGCATGGATGTCAGTTGAGGCCTAGGGAGCAATTAGAAAACCACTAACAAGTTATTCTACGTATACCCCACTGACCAACAGCAAGTTCATGTTTTCTAGGTCACATGTGGCTCACTTTTGCTCAGTACTGGCTTAAAGTGGTTGAAACCCTAAAAAAACAAAACAAGCAATAAAACATGCTCCAGACAGGCCCGGAGCAAAAAAAAAAAAAAAATAGGCGTAGGGCCTCATGAGGGGGTGAACAGGGGACATGGCATGGAAGGGGTTAATGGTGGGGCTGTGGCCGGTGGCCAAGGGTGGCCATTGGCTAGCAAAAGGTGGGGTGGGGCAATGGCCTGGTATCACTGGGGGGGGGGCTTGGAATCTGCAGCAGTGCCTCGTGGGATCGCTGGAAGGAAGAAGAATCCCCCTGCTGCGGCACTGCTGTTACTTGCTGTTCTTTATGGAGGACTTGGATGCACTTTTGGGCAGGCTCAGGGAGGCGGCCGCCTCGCAGGGGCCTGACTGGTTGCGGGCTCAGGTCTCCTCTCTGCTCGCAGGGGAGCCTGCTGCGGTGGGGGACGGGCGTTCCCGCGCTCGGCGGTCACGGCCGCCGGAGCGTTTCAGCCCTCCTGTGTCCCCCCGAGCTGTGCGCCATCTTGGGAGCCCACACGTGGACCCTCCAGGCTCGCCGGTCCAGCGTTCTCCTGCTGGGGCCGGCGGGGCCCCTGGGAGGAATCCCCGGCAGCGGCGGAGCTCGGCCGGGCGGGGTCCCGCTCGCTCATCCTTGCAGACCCCGCCTGCTCGTCGGATGTCTTCCGGATCTTCGGCCGTCCCGGCCGGTGTGGATCGTGCGGCCGGGACGGCTCAGCGTGGGAGGCGGCTTCCAGCGGGCACCGGCCTATCGGAGGGAGCGGCCGGAGGCTCCGGTCGGCGCACGCCCGGTGCGTTGGAGCGGTCGGAGGGAGCGGCGGTGGATGGCTGTGCGGGGCCTAGCCGGAAGAGGCCCAGACGAGGAGACGGTGGAGCGGCGGCCGGTCGGCGGCAGGGGGGGGAGGGCAGTCGGCCTGACCCCGTGATGCCTTCCAGCAGCGGTCCGGAGGAAGAGCCTGCGGTGCTGGAGACGCGTTCTGAGGGGGAGCTGTCGGGCTCTGAAGACGATGCGGTCCTTGGTCCTTTGCCAGCGGGGGATGCCGGACCGGCGGCGGCGGGGCCTGGCCCCGCTCGGCTTGGTGAGTCTTTACATGTCACTTCCTCTGTTTTGTCAGTGTTGCAGGCTCTGTCTGGGGGGTTGGGGGCGGGGCCTAGCCGGGGGGGGTTCGGGGGAGCGGTGGGGGTGCCTTGTGAGTCGGGGGCTCCTGCTGCCCCTCCTCTGGCGGGACATGGGCTCGGGGGGGCTGGGGGGGTGCCTCGGGAGTCGGGGGCTCCGGCTGCCGCGCCCGTGGGGGAACGTGGCCCCGCTGCTTCTGGAGTGGGGGCTGGACTGGGGGATCTGCTGGCGGGGCTGCGCTCTTTGGTGCAACGCTTCGATGGCTCGGGTGGCGGTGCGCCTACTGCGGCGTGGGGCCAGGTGCCGCCCCCCGGCCTGGTGGCGGACAGTGTGGCAGCGGCTGGGACTGGATCGGTGGCTGCCGCTCCTGGGACGGCTGTTCCGGTGGCAGTGGTGGCGCCGCCGGCGCAGACGGCGGGGGACAAGGCCGCGGACCCCAAGACTACAGGTAAGGATGTGGATTCTGTTCGGCTCGCGGATGCGGCCAAGTGTGAGGTTTACGTGTGCTTTGAGGGCCCCTTGGGGGCGCACCTTAAGCCCGAGGTCAGGGAGAAGATTTGGAAGGATGAATATGTCGAAATATTCACCTTGCTTCCTTTGGAGAAGTTCAATTTGGATCGGGTGAAGCCGGAGGAGACCAAGAAGGAGGACGAGGAGCGTCGGCGCTATAGGTTGATTCCGCGCACTTTTGGTAACTGGCTGCAGGCCTTCGCCATTTTTGCGAGCGTGGTGGGGGAGAAACGGCCGGAGCATTGCTCCGCCTTGTTTTGTTACTTGGATGCGATTGGGGAGGCGTACAGGGTGTATGGTGGGGTTGCTTGGCTTCGGTATGACGAGCAATTCCGCCAACGGAAGGCGTTTCGCCCTGCGTTGCGCTGGGATCATAAGGACATTAGCCTGTGGATGCGCCTCATGACGTCAGCGAGGGCCTCGCCATCCCCTTTTCCTGGGACGGCCGGTGGTCAGAACTCCCCTGGACAGCCGGCCACAAAACGTAGGGGTTTCTGCTGGCAGTTTAACGAAGGGGCGTGTAAGTTCGGGTCTGCGTGCCGTTTCAAGCATGAGTGCTCCGGATGCGGTGGCGCACACCCCCTCTCCCGTTGTTTTAAACAAGGTAAGTCGCGTTCCGGAGACGCTCAGCAGAAGAGGGAAGACGCCGGTGATGGTGGAAAGGATGCGTCCTTTTCTAAGTAGGTATCCGGATCGGGCGGCTGCTCGTTTGCTGGAATCTGGGTTTTCGGTGGGGTTTGTCATTCCGTGTGTTATGACCGCTGTCCCCCCGGTGGCGGACAACTTGCGGTCGACGCGTCTGAATCCGGGGGTGGTGTCGGACAAGTTGGCAAAGGAGGTGGCATTGGGCCGCATGGCAGGGCCTTTCGCCCTGCCGCCTTTGGTCGACCTGGTGGTATCCCCTTTGGGATTGGTGCCCAAAAAGGAATCGGGTAAGTTTCGGCTGATTCATCACTTGTCCTTTCCCAAAGGGGGGTCGGTCAATGACGGCATTGACCCTGAGGCCTGTGCGGTGTCCTATACTTCCTTTGATGCGGCCATATTTTTGGTGCGTCAGTACGGGCGGGGTGCGCTGCTGGCGAAGACGGACATTGAGGCGGCCTTTCGGTTGCTTCCCGTCCATCCGCAGAGTTTTCGGCTGTTGGGCTGCCAGTGGCTGGGCTCTTTCTATGTGGATCTGTGTTTGCCCATGGGGTGTTCCATCTCGTGCGCATTCTTTGAGCAGTTCAGCTCCTTCGTGGAGTGGGTCGTGCGGGAAGTGGCCGGGGTGAATTCGGTCATCCACTACTTGGATGATTTCCTGTGTGTGGGCCCTCCTTCGTCCACTCTGTGCGGCACGCTGTTGGCCACTGTTCAGCATGTCGCGGAACGCTTTGGCATTCCGTTGGCGGCGGACAAGACTGAGGGCCCGAAGACTGCGATTGGGTTTTTAGGGATCATTATTGACTCGGTGGCCATGGAATGTCGCTTGCCGGAGGACAAGCTGCTGGACATTCAGGCGGAAATCTGCTGGCTGGTCGGGAGGAGGAAAGTGCAGCTTCGGCGGTTACAGTCTCTGTTGGGCAAGCTCGCTTTCGCGTGTCGTATCCTGCCCATGGGTAGGGTTTTCAGCCGGCGTTTGTCGGCTGCTACGGCCGGTGTCCGGTCGCCGCATCATTTTGTTACGCTGACGGCGGATCACGTGGAGGATTTGCGGGTCTGGCATGTGTTTCTGTCGTCCTTTAACGGTCGGTCGCTCTGGCAAGGGGGCCCGGTCAGCAGCCGCGATCTGGAGTTGTACACGGATGCGGCTGGCTCGACGGGCTTTGGCGCCTTCCTCGGAGGTCGGTGGTGTGCGGAGCGTTGGCCAGCGGCATGGCATGCGGCGGGATTCTTGCGGAATTTGGTTCTGTTAGAACTTTTTCCTGTGGTGGTTGCGGTGGAACTGTGGGGGGCGGAGTTCAGGGACAAGAAGGTGCGACTGCACTGTGACAACATGGGTGTGGTGCACGTTATCAATCGGCTCTCCGGTTCGTCTCCACCGGTGATCGGATTGTTACGTCATTTGGTTTTGCGTTGTTTACAGTTGAATATTTTCTTGTATGCTGTTCACTTGCCCGGTGTGGACAACTCGGTGGCTGATGCTTTGTCTCGGTTTCAGCTGGATCGATTCCGGGAGCTGGCGCCGGAGGCGGAGCGGCGGGGGGAGCCTTGTCCGCCGGGACTGTGGCGCATTGCGTTGGGATCGCCTCGAGTCTGCTCAAAAGGTCGCTGAGTGCTGCTACGTGGACGGCCTATTCGAAGGTATGGCGGGAATGGGCGGAACTTCTGGAGCGGGTTGGAGCAGGTGCGGTGAGTATGGTCTATCCGTCACTGGTACTGTATTTCTTGTGTCTGAATTTTGAAAACGGGGTGTCGCCCTCGGCCATCGGCCGCAAGCTGGCGGGCTTAGCTTTTATGTTCAAGGTGGGGGGTCTCCCCGACTTTACGAAGGGTTTCGTGATTCGACAGGCCTTGAAAGGTTATAGGAGGGGTTCGTGTCGGCCGGATGGCCGTCGCCCGATCTCGTTTGGCATGCTGGGTGAGTTGGTGCGGCAGGTGGGCTGCACGTGCTCGTCCACGTATGAGGCTTTGCTGTTCAAAACGGCTTTTGTTTTGGCCTTTTTTGGGGCGTTTCGTATAGGCGAGCTGGTAAGTTGCAACCGGAGGGTTCCTGGGGGCCTTTTGGCAGGTGAGGTGAGTTGCTATGGCTCTTCGGTGGCGATTTTTCTGAGGAAGTCCAAGACCGACCAGTTGGGCAAGGGTAAGTATATTCGCCTGTATCGGGTGGAGGGGTCTGCCCTTTGCCCCGTGTTGGTGGTGCGTGAGTTTCTGGGGGTGCGCCCCCCGTTTGGGGGTTCCTTCCTGGTGCATTTGGACGGGACGTCCTTGTCCAGGTTTCAGTTACGGGCGGTGCTCCGGGGGTGTTTGTCTACTTTGGGTTACAGTCCTGGCGAATACTCGTCGCACTCCTTCCGCATCGGGGCGGCTACTGAGGCCGCCAGGTGGGGAGTGGATGACTCTGTTCTGAAACGTATTGGTAGGTGGGAGTCTAACCGTTTTAGGCTGTACGTTCGTCCTCATTTGTTGTGAGTATTGACCTTGTGTTGTGTGCTGTGGCTTTGTTTGTCATGTTTCTTGCTGTTTTCCTTACAGAGGGACCTGCCTGCCTTATATGGATCCTGGGGCATTCTTATGTGTTCTGGGGGGCTAGGCGGGCGGAGGTTCGTCCAAACGGGCGTCAATTGGGTTTTTCCAGGGGGGAAGCCATTGTTCGTTGGATTGGTGTTCCGGGATTGATCTGGTGCAAGGTCCTGCCGGAAGTGCACCGTTTTGCTCGGCTGGACAGGGCACCGGGCGTCTTGGTGCTGCACGCTGGGGGCAACGATTTGGGTGTCCGTTCCATGCGCCACCTGATCCGCGATATCAAGTTTGATTTTCTGCGGCTGCGCACCTCTTTTCCTGATATGATCGTTGTGTGGTCGGAAATCGTTGGCCGGACCTCGTGGCGTTTTGCGAGGTCGGCTGCGAGTCTGAATAGGGCCCGTATTAAGGTGAACAAGGCTGTTGGCCGTTTTGTTTGCCGTAATGGGGGTTTGGTGGTTAGACACCGGGAGCTGGAGGTTGACACGTGGCGTTACCTGCGGAGCGATGGGGTGCACCTGAATGCTGTGGGCACCGACTTGTGGGCCCTCGGCATCCAAGACGGTGTTCAACGGGCTCTGCGAGTGTGGCGGCGCTCACAGGTGTAAGGTGTCACACCTGTGTGCTGTGGCGGTTGGGGGTCTTTGGAGGCGTTAATAGATTTTGGTCAGTGCATAGGGTGACCCATCCAAGGTATGGAGCCCTCTGGTGGATCCCGGTTAGTAGGGGATTAACCGGGAAGTGGTAAAGAAGTGGTATCAGGGGTAAAGTGTGTTTGTTCCCGTGCTGGTGTTTTGCGGCTGGGGACCGTTGGATTTTTGGATACTGATACCGTTTTTGAATTGGAATTTTTGGTGCCTCCCAAGACCAACAACCCCTTTTCTTGATATGATACTGGAGTATTTATGGTTCATGTTTAAAATGTTTATTTTGGTATTTTGGTTTTGTTAATAAAATGGCCTACAAGGCCACAATTTTCTCCAAGTCGGTTGTCAGTAGTGTTTTGTTTAGAATTAAGAGAAGGGGTGTGGGTACACGTAAGATCGAGAGTGGGCATCGGTTATACCCCAATCATGTCCTTTTAAGGCACAAGATATAGCATGGTACAGTACAATAGCTGGTTGATCCTGCCTGTTCTTGTCTACTCCTCTGTAAACTGACCACGTTTATCATGACTGCTGATCTCCGATAGCGTAGTTATTTTACGTGCCTCCGTCATCCAGGTATCTCCTCAGCTTCTTGGCATGTCCCCCTCCCTCTCTTCCTGTCTCTTCCATAGCCTGTGTAAGAGTTGATCTCCTCCCTGCCCTCTCCTTCCTGTGTAATTCTATTCCTTGCAGCTGCTCCGGTGTTTGTAAAGCAAAGAAACATGTATTAATTACTTTGATCCTCTCTGTTTTAGGTCCCTTTTCAGTACAGTGTATGCGCTTTCCTAAAGTTATAATGTTAAATACCTTCTTTCCAGTGCCCTGCTGTGCAGACATGTGACCTCCCTCTGCTAGCTTGCATTCATCAGAGGGAAATCTCAACCCCTCCCACTGTACTCACTCAGGAAGAGAAGCAGAGGGAGGTCACATGACAAGACAGCAGGGCAGTCTTGGGCACCATGCATACTGGGTGTTTAGCCCCTGTGCATGGGGCTCTGGCATTTAGCCACAGACAGAGGGAAGAGGTGTACCATCTAGCACCTGTGCCTGCAGCCTGTCAAACTCTATGAGAGGCTGACAACTGCTGTGGCTTGATGGGGCTAGGTGGTGCACCTCGTGGTACAAATGTTTGAGACAGTGGGCAAGAAGTCTGTGTCCTGCCCTAACCAGAAGTACACTGCGTGAACTGCCAAGCCCCATATAGCCGCAACACTTGTCAGCTTCTCATAGAGTTTGACAGGCTACCAGCAGAGGGGCTGGATGGCGCACCTATGCCTCTGTCCACGGCTAAACACCAGAGACCTATGTTCCAGAGTTAAATGTCCAGTGTGCATGGTGGCTTTACCTGGCTCACAAAAATGGAGTAAACATTTTTGCTGCAGAGATTTACCCCCAGATTTGTCTGTAGCAACCAATCAGTTAACAGCTTTTCTGTTTTCTTAACTTTCTTAACTAAGGCCGGTACTGAGTGAGTAGCCATATGCTAAACATATAAATACCAAATACATTACTTTCTAGCATTACTCACTCTTGATCTCTGCATTCTGTGTGTTACTTGCTCGTGACCCTTGTACTGTGTGCATTATTTGTGCTTGACCTCTGCAATCTGAGTGTTAATCCTGACCCTTGAACTTTGTGTCTTAATCCCCTGTACATTCTGTGTTACTTACTCCTGATCCCTGCACTCTGTGCATTACTTACCTTGAACCTCTGAACATCATGCATTGTTTATTTACTTTTGACCCCCTACACTATGTTCTTTACTGGCTTTTAACCTCTACAATCTGTGCATTACTTACTCCTGACCTCTGCACTCTCTGCATTACTTACTCCTGACCCCTGCACATTCTGCATTACTTACTCTTGACCCCTACACTCTATGTGTTACTCGCTCCTGACCCCTGCACTTCTGTGTTACTTACTCCTACACCCTGTGCATTACTTATCCTGACCCCTAAACTTCATGTGTTATGTACACCTTACCGCTGGACCCTGTGCATTACTTACACTGGACCCCTGCACATCATGCATTATTTGTTTCTGACTCCTGCACTCTGTGCTTTACTTGCTCTTAACCTCTGCAATCTGTGCATTTACTCACTCCTGACCCCTGCACTCTCTGCATTACTTATTCCTGTTCTGTGCACAAACTGCATTACTAACTCTTGCCTCCTACACTGCTTCTGATCTCTGCACTCTGGACATTATTTACTCCTGATCTTTGCACCCCATGCATTAAGTACTCCTGACCCCTGCACTCCATGGATTACTTACTCTGTACATTTGCACTTCACGCATTTTTTTCTTCTGAACTCTGCACTCCACACATTGCTTACTCCGGACCTTAGCACCCTGTGCGTTACTTACCCCTGACCCCTGCCTCAATGTGTTATGTACTCCTGACCCCTGCACCCTGTGTACTATGAATTCCTGACCCCTGCACATCACGGACTCCTGCACCCTGTGCATTATGCACTCCTGACCCCTACACTGGGTGAAAGAAGGTTTGCTGTGTAACCTCTAGCTCTTGTATGTGTAATTTAGTCTCTTCCTGTTCAAGTCTACTCACATCAATGGATATTCAGAGCAGAGCAGCAAACTTTTGCATAAAAATGGTAATCAGCAACATTGAGACAGAAAAAAAAATGTAATGTTTCATATTTACTTAACAATATAAAATAAATAATATACACAACAAAAATATGGTATTTTAAATAATACACACACAAAAACACAATTTTCATAGCAAAAACAGGATTTTTTTGCTTACTATAAAATTAATTTCTTGGAGTTCATTGAGGGACACAGGAATTCGGAGACTATTGGGTTATTCTACTACCTACAGGAGGATTTGGAAAATGGCAAACAAAAAAATTGTGGTAAAACTGCTCTTACTCCCAACATGTTTTATTTTTGTGGAAAAGCAGTAATGTGCATGATTTTGACATGGATGGGTAGGACTTGTGTCCCTCAATTAGCTCCAAGAAATAGATTTTACTGTAGGTACAATAATTCAGTTTTATTCATCGTTCATTGGGACACAGGAATTTAGAGTAGGGCTGCGCATCTTCACTTACCTCACAATTCGATGCGATTACGATTATTAGGGTCACAATTCGATATGATTCGATTCCGCGATGCATCACGATAACTGCCCAATGCCCATGCCCAGCCCACTTCCCATTGGTTTTCAAAACTTTATTACAAAAAAAAAAAAACAATCAAGCAGGCACAAATTAAAGAATCATTTTTATTTTCATTTGCTTTTAAAGGACACTTCCCTGGACCCTGTCATGGCCTGCAAGCCCTGCATACTCAAAGTGCACTTGCACTACAAACATATAGGAAGATCTGAAAATGAAAATAGCATTGCAGAGACAGACAACAACACTAGTATTTACTAGACGTAACAGTAAAAATTAGCAAAAACTGTAGTAGTGCAGTTTACTGCTTCATAAAAGAAAATATTAATATAAGGTCTACCTTTTAAAGTACAACTAAAGGCAAAACGTTTTTGATTTTGGATAGAGGAGAGGAGGAGATGTATTAGAACAGGGGTGTCCAAACGATGGCCCTGGCCTCCAGCTGTTCAGGAACTACAATTCCCATGAGGCATCTATGACATTCACATCACACAGTCAGACTAGGCATGATTGGAATTGTAGTTCCTGAACATCTGCCAGCTGGAGGGCCATAGTTTGGACATAGCAATAAAACACTGACAGATGTTCTAATACAGCTGTCTCTGTTGTCCCACGCTGGAGAGATTCACCCACTCTATTTGTCCTGTGTTTTTTTTCATTATCATTGAAAGTAAAATGAAAACCCCCCACATTTTGTGGGATTTCTATTTTCCTCTCACTTTCAGTTTGAGACAAAAAGTGAGGGTAAATTTCTTCAATGGGGGCAATATGGCAAAAATAAACCTTACAGGTGTAATAATTAAAGAACCTTCCCTTGCTCTATCCAAAATTAAAAAAGCTTTGCCTATAGTTGTACTTTAAAGCCAAGATAGAAGCCAGCCAGCCAGCCAAGCTAATATTCTTGTGAAAATGGTCATCATAAATTCCCACAAAACATTATATAAATCCTTTTATGTGAATATATGCATTGCAATAAATTCCAGGTGTGCCATAACCTGTCCTCTACAAAACAGAGCACTTCCTGACTAGTAGCAAACATCAAGGTGAACCTGGCAATAGTGCACTGCTGCATAACTTCCATGTTCACCGTGATGTTTGTTTCCCCCTGCAACTGCCAGTCAACTCAAGTTAGTTGATGGCTGCTAGAGGGGAGTTATAAATATAAGCTTTAAGCTTATCAATTCACTTATGTCACTTTTATGTCACTTTACAGAAAACGTTACCTATCCTGCAGATAGTCTCTGTCTCTACCACGAATAACCCAACTGAAGCCAAGCCAAGCCACCATTAGAGGAAGGAAAACCCTTGACAGAGTAAATTGTCAACTGAAGCTTAAACCTTGAGTAAATCTTTATGGGATCACAAAACACACAACACGATTGTCTGCATCAGAATCATGAGAAAGGTTTGGCATTGGCACTGGTACAACTCAAGGCATATGGTTAGGTCAGGTTTGTGTGTATTTGTGATCCAGTAAAGATTTAATCAAGGTTTTACGCTTCAATGTATGATTTAATCTTTCAAGGATGTTCCTTGCTGTACCGTGGCTGGCTTGTCTTCAGTTGTCTAGAATAGATACAATTTTACCTTTTAGTATTTGTTTGGTTGAGGGAGCCCCTACACTTGCTATTGTTACAGAGTAAAACAGACAGACATGCTTTGCAATAAATCCCAGGTGTGCCATAACCGGTCCTCTACAAAACAGAGCACTTCTTGACTAGTAGAAAACATCAAGGTGAACCTGGCAATAGTGCACTGCTGCATAACTTCCATGTTCACCGTGATGTTTGTTTCCCCCTGCAACTGCCAGTCAACTCAAGTGAGTTGATGACTGCTAGAGGGGAGTTATATAAATATAAGCTTTAAGCTTATCAATTCACTTATGTGAATGGACCATTTTTGAAAACAAGCCATTCTCCATCTCTCCAGTGCCAGAAAAGCTGTCAAAAAAATAAAATGTTCCAGGTTCACTGTGATTGTGTTTGCCCCTGCCATTGCCAGTCAACTAAACACACAGTGTGTGTGTGTGTGTGTGTGTGTGTGTGTGTGTCGTGACAACTCAAAAGCTTATACGCAGCTCTAGCATCAACTCAACACACACTGTGTGTGTGTGTGTTGAGTTAATGCTAGAGCTGCGTTATAAGCTCTTGAGTTGTCACGACACTCAGTCAGTCACGTTACAGAAAGAAAACTTTACCTGCACTGCACTCTACCACGTCGATGACATCTGTAACTGAAGCCGAGCTAGCCAACAAGCCACCATTAGAGGAAGGAAAATCATTGAGAGAATAAATTGTCAACTGAAGGAAATCTTTATGGGGTCACATTCACAAACTCACAAATATAGTAATATTACACAAGAATCCAAAATGGGTGTATTTATTTGTGATCCAATAAGATAAGATTTACTCAAGGTTAAGCTTCAATGTACAAGTTATTTCTCTCAATGATTATCCTTCCTATAATGCTGGCACCGTGGCTTGGTGTCAGTTGTCTAGAAGAAAATACACTTTAATGTTATTTATTGGGTTGAGGGTTAAATGAACCCCTAGACACTTTTAGTGTGAAGCAACAGATTATGGATTGGCAATGGACATTGGACAGGACAATCTTCAAAAACAAACCATCAGTGCTATAAAACAACACTGGTGTGACTGGCAGACTGAATTAGTAACTACTAATTCATTAAAAACATGAATTAGTAATTATTGCAGTGCTTAGCATTTGGGAACATGTAGGTTTTTCTGTAAGAACACTAGCTGATCCACATGCTCAGGTTTCAGACTGCTTCTTTTTGCAGTTATAACATCTCCTGCAGTAGAGAAAACCCACTCTGCAGATACACTTGTACCTGGGAATGGGATACACAAGTATTGCTTTGACAGCTGAGAGAGGAGGGGAAATATGACCTCATGCTCACGCCACCATTTCAAAGGGTCCTCAGTGAGAGGCAGAGGTGGGGCTTTACAATATTTTTCCATTTCGTCTTCTGCCTTGGCATAAGGAGTCTTAGGTTCTATTGCACCATCAGTGAAAGACTGCCCCAGCAAAGTCATGAGCAGCAATGTTGTGGCCTTTTTTTTGGGAGGAGAATGGCTGTCCTCAATGGGTGTTTCTTCTTCCACAGTTGCTTTTTCCCTAGGCACTTCATCCACATTTGTCCTTCTATTAGATGTAATCTGTGTTTGAACCAAAGATAATAGTATAAGAAGAGCTGAACTGCCTAAGAGTGTGATTCATTCTGATGAGGTATGGGAAACCGCACGGTAATCCATACAGTTCCACTTCCCACACTGCATCAGTGAATCAGGGCTTATTACACAACACAATGTAGCTGAGCTTCTAGCTGTCTGGGAGGAAACATGATGAAATTCTTATTACCTCCAAAGATGCAGCCTCCTCAGTCACTCCTCTGTATATCTCTGATCTCTCCTCCTCTGTGAGAATAAAAGGCAGTCCTTTAAAGCGAGGATCCAATGCAGAGGCTGTATGAAGGATCTTCTTCTCTGCCTCAGGGCTGTACCTCTTCAGGAGATCTGTTTTGATGGCATTCTTGATCTCATGGGTCATGGGTGTCTCTCCCATGGTGTCTGTCATGCTCTGGAGCAGTTGTGCATTTAGAGGGGCAATGAGAGACACTGTTGGGTTGCGCTCTTCTGACATCAGCAAGGTTGCATCCTTCATTGGCTTTAATGCACTCACAGCGTCCTCTGCATTTGACACATCTGTTTCATTGAGAGTGCAGAGATCAGATACTCCTTTTCTGACTTCTGGAGACAGCCAGGTGGCACAAACTGCAGGTTGTTGTTCTAAGAACCTCTCGACCATGTCATATGCGCTGTTCCATCTTGTTGGCACAACAGTTATTAGCTTATGATTCCTCAGGCCCAGACATTTCTGTTTCTCTTTTAGACAGTGGCTTGCTCTAGTGCTGCGATGAAAGAATGTGGATATTCGTCGAACTCTGCCGAGAAGCCTGGAGAGAGTGGCCCCTTTCAGTGCCCACTGACATGCAAGATTGAGTGTATGGGTGAAACATTTAACATGAGGAAATTTACCAACTTGAGCTGCAACTATCATGTTCGCCGCGTTGTCGGTCACAAGCACTACAGATTTTTCAGACAGCTGCCATTCTTCCACGACATGAGACAGTAGCTCTGCCAGATGAGCACCTGTGTGAGACTCCTAAATGGCTCTCGTTTGCAACACATGTGACAAGACCTGCCAGTCCTTAGTAACGTAATGTGCTGTTATTGTAACATAGGACTCCGTTGTGACTGAAGTCCATGAATTGCACGTTATTGCGACTCGACTGGCTTGGTTCATTGACGCAAGTACCTGAGCTTTGGTGTCGTGGTAGAGTGCAGGTATAACGTTTTCTGTAAAGTGACTGCGTGATGGGATCTTATAACGTGGCTCTAGCGTCTTCAAAAGGTAGCGAAACCCAGGGTTGTCCACAACAGAGTAAGGCCGTAGGTCCTTGGTGATGAAAGCTGCCACATCTTTGGTTCGTTTCTTACCCTTTTCAGAGTTGGGCGGATAAGTTGACAGTATGGCATCAATTCTTGGCTGATCTGGGTCTAGTAGTCTTTCCTTGGCAGTGGTGGCACTGCTGGTGGCGACAGGTGTTACTAACTCAGAGTGAAAACGGCTAACACGGTTTCCCAAGTTCGTAGTATTCCCTAGGTATTTAATTTTTGTGTGACAGGCTTTATACACAGCGTGTGTCTTGTCCAACTCACGCTTCCCTGTGTGTTCGTAAAATCCGAAATGTGCCCAGATGTTTGCTCTTAAAACACTAGGTGCATATTTTATCTCTCGATCTTTTTCTCCTTCTGCCATTACCATACTACCACGTATGTGACGGAGACGGATGACGTAAGTTGCAAAACTCTGTCAGTGTTTAAAAAAAAAAAAAAAGAGCACTTGTAAACTAAGCCGCAACAAGCAAGCAACATATTTCATAAAATATTACTGTGTGTCTGTCTGTCTGTCAGTCCCTTTTATGCATGCACTGAGCCAGAGATCCCCCTTCCCCCACAGTTGCCTGACTGACACTGACAGTCAGTGAGACCCCCTCCCTTCCCCCACAGCTGAGCTGCCTGACAGAGACCCCCCACAGCTGAGCTGACACACTGACAGAGACCTTCCCACACCTTCCCCAATCCCCCACAGCACTGACAGAGACCCCCCTTCCCCTGACCCCCACAGCTGACACTGACAGAGACCCCCCTCCCCCCACAGCTGAGCTGACACACTGACAGAGACCTTCCCACACCTTCCCCAATCCCCCACAGCACTGACAGGCACCCCCCTTCCCCAGACCCCCACAGCTGACACTGACAGAGACCCCACCCCCACTGACAGTTCAAGACCCCCCCTGCCACCGCAGAACACTACCCCCGACGGTCCCCTGTCCCAGGTCCCCCCCATCACAGACATCCCCCCAGAGATACAGAGAGACCCCCATGATTAATACAATTATTCGTTCGGACTTAACATACCTGCTGTGTGACTGTGTGGGTTGTTGTGCACTGCATTGCAGAGGAGGACAGGTGCTCTGCTCTCTGGGCTCCAGTGGCTGGCTGGCGTGTGGCGTGGCGGCTGGACCTGGGACGACCACGGTGAGGCGGGTGGTGCTGGCTGGCTGCGATGGGAATGCTTGGGGCTCCAGGTCCTAGATGGCTGCAACACTGTGTGGACTGGAGTGTGGACTGGCTTGGCTGGCTGGCTGGCTTCTTGGCTGCAAGGCCGCAGGTGGGACGCCGATACATGCGGGGGATGTTCTTGCTGCGCCTCGGCCCGGGTCAAAGAGAGGGAAGAGGAGGGGCAGAGCCTTTTTATTAAGCTCCCGCACTAATCCACCAATCAGCTGTGTTCTTGTGACTTTCCGCACTAATCCACCAATCAGCTGTGTTCTTGTGACTTTTTTCTCCCAGACGCGATAGGGCGTGGCCGCGGCTGATGACGTAATTTCCTAATCGATGTTGATGGCACCCCGAATCGATGCAGAATCACGAAGGGTCGCATCGCGATGCATCGATTCGCCGATTATATTCCGCAGGCCTAATTCAGAGACTACCAGGACGTCCAAAAGCAGTCCCTGTTATATTCACATAGAGATCAACTTAAGCAGCTTGTAGAGGAATCTTGATGGAAGAAAAAAAATATCTTGATTGAAGATAAAATAACAAGCAAAAGGTTTATACTTTTCTCAAAGCAGAGAAATGGTGTCCATCCTCCTAGGACACTAGCAAATCTTTGTACCCCTCAATGAACGAAAAAAAAAAAAAAAAAAATGATTATCATTTTAGTGTGATTTTACGAGGTTATTAAAAAAAAAAAGCCCAGGCAATAAGGTTATGATGTACTGTATGTAGGTAGATAAAAAAGTAATAATAATCAGTGCAAACCATAAAATTCAAAAAATTCAAATAGTGCACACAAGGCTGCAAACAATCAGTGTTAAACACAAAACACCAGTGACAAATCAATAAATAATATTGCTGTGCCAAGTGAATAAATCAATAAATGTGTCAAAATAATTTTAAATATCAAATCTTAATACATCAACTCTATTATTAGTGATTTCCAGTAATCTTAAAAGTCCCAATTATTAGTGAGTCATAAGGTGAAATCAAAAATGAACAAATCAATCTTCATCTGTGATCACAAATTAAAGTGCTCCCAGTGATTGGTGCAAGATAAGCAGCTCACCTTAGGATTAGACTCATGAGAGTCAAACACGCTTTGGGATATACATATATCAGCCTGATGTCCCTTTCTTTCACCGCCTGCAGCTATGCCTCCGTATAGACCAGGAATCCGGTGTGAAAAGAAGAAAAGATCTAATGCTCTCTGTATTGCAAAAGGCTATTTATTCTCTCTCAAACAGATGAAATTCCACTTACATTGAAAAGCACTTAAAGCAGTGCTGGCTTACAGCGTCGATAACAGCTCTCTGTACACCTACAGGAATCGACGTACTCCGAGCAGGCTCCTCCCCCGTACGCGTTGCGTCAGAGACCCCGCTGCCGAAGTCTCTGAGGCATCTTTATAGCGTTAGGCTCAACAACCATCACATGAAGAAAGAATTCATATGAGACACATTGCTGTAAATAACTCTGGCTTAATTAAAAAGTAGGGCAAAACTAAGGAAACCCAACTGTAACGAATGTATAATGTAGGGCAGCATTTTAACCACTTGCCGTCTGAGTACGGTAGTACTACTGCGGCAAAGTGGTTCGTTATCGTCTGACGACGTAGTATTAACGTCGTCAGACACTCCCCCTTCTTGCGCGCCGCCGGAGGCTCGCTCCCGCTGTTTTCATTCACAGCGGGAGTCGGGCCAGGGGAGGAGCAGCGGCGATCGCCGCTGCTCTGCCCCGATCGCCGGGGATCTAGTGTGGAGATCCGCCCGCCTGTGTAAACACAAGCGGGCGGATCTCCATAGTGACAGGGAGTGACAGATCGGACTGTTCAGCATAGCTGGACATCCGATCTGTCCATGACTCACTCAGTCACCTCCTCCCCTACACGTCAGTAAGCACCAGGCATACATTAACCCCTCCCTCTCCAATAAAATTAACCCCTTCCCTGCCAGTGTCATTTTTACAGTAACAGTGCATATATATAGCACTGATTACTGCAGTAATGTCACTGGTACCCCCAAAAGTGTCAAAAATGTCAGTCAAGGGTCCGATCTGTCCGCCGCAATGTCGCAGTCCCACAAAAAAAAATCGCAGATCGCCGCCATTACGCGTTAAAAAAAAAAACCACCAAAAATGACAGAAATCTTTCCCTTTGTTAGTAAACGCAATAACTTTTGCGCAAACCAATCAAAATACGCTTATTGCGATTTTTTTTACCAAACATAGGTAGCAGAAAACAAATTGGCCAAAAATTTTTGAAAAAATTGGTTTTTACATCTTTTTTGGGGGGAATTTCATATAAAAAAATGTTAAAAATATTGTTATTTTTTCAAAATAAACGCTCTTTTTTTGTTTATAGTGCAAAAAGTAAAAATCGCACAGGTGATCAAATACCACCAAAAGAAAGCTCTGTTTGTGGGAAAAAAAGGACGTAAATTTCGTTTGGGTACGGCGTCGCACGACCGCGCAATTGTCAGTTGAAGTCGCACAGCGCCGAATCGCAAAAAGTGGCCTGGACGGAAGACAGCAAAATCCTCCGGTGGTAAAGTGGTTAAAGGGATACCATTTATTTGTACATTATTTACAGATATATTATATTTGGATATAATCAGTTTACAGGATGACATGCTTCCATAACATTTACAAGTGTAAGAACTGGCATTCCCCTTTATGTAGAATTATAAATATACAAATGTTCGGCCTTTTGTTTGCTTTTTAAAAGGAGAGTAAGTGATGTCGCCAGGTGACCTCACCCCTTAGCTATTTAAGAACTGTCAGGCAGAAGAGCAGGCAGATGGCTGGAGCCTTCAGCACTATCGAAGCTTTTTTTTTTGGGTCGCTGTGATGCTGGTGTCGGCATCGTCATTTAGAATTGATCTACACCAGGGACATTTTTTTTTTATTATTAATAAAGGACTTGTCAAAAACTCGGGTTGTGTCTTTATTCGCTTTTTACACTTTTTACACTTTTTTGGTGAATGGGTACCCCATACTCATTTACATGGGGGGGGGGATCTGGGTGCCCCCTTGTCAAAGGGGGCTTCTAAATTCCAATAAGCCCCCTGCCTGCAGACCCCCACAACTACCAACTAGAATTGTGGGGAAGAGGCTCTTATCCCCATCAAAATGGGTACAAATGTGACGTAGACAGGTGGCCCACCCCTTACCTATATAAGAAATGTAAAACAGAGGAGCCTGCAATAGGCAGAGGCCCTCTGTGTAGGTGAGAGTGTATTTTCTTTTTTTTCTTTTACAGGTGCGGTGGATGATGTGATTGACGATGGATTTACATCGGGGGACATTGTTTTTAAGGATTTGTTAAAAATTGTGTGTGGGTTTTTATTACTTTTTGACACTTTTGTTGGTGAATAGGTAGGGGTACTATGTACCCTATACTCATTCCCATAGGGGGGCGGGATCTGGGGACCCCCTTGTTAAAGGGGGCTTCCAAATTCTGATAAGTCCCCTGTCCGCAGACCCCCACAACTACCAACTAGGGTTGTGGGGAAGAGGCTCTTATCCCCATTAAAATGGATACAAATTGCTTTGAGGTATGGGGGGCACTGGTCCATGACATCAGAAGGGGGGCAGTGCCACCAGGTGACGTAGACAGGTGGCCCACCCCTTACCTATATAAGAAATGTAAAACAGAGGAGCCTGCAATAGGCAGAGGCCCTCTGTGTAGGTGAGAGTGTCTTTTCTTTTTTTTCTTTTTCAGGTGCGGCGGACGACGTGATTGACGATGGATCTACATCGGGGGACATTGTTTTTAAGGATTTGTTAAAAACTGTGTGTGGGTTTTTATTACTTATTGACACTTTTTTGGTGAATAGGTAGGGTTACTACATACCCCATACTCATTCCCATAGGGGGCAGGATCTGGGGACCCCCTTGTTAAAGGGGGCTTTCAGATTCCGATAAGCCCCTTGCCTGCAGACCCCCACAACCACTGGCCATGATTGTGGGGGTGAGGCCCTTGTCCCCAAGGTGCTTTGGGGTGGGGGTGGGGGGGGGGTATGCCACATCTGACATTTTCCTGCACCGTGGTATGATTACTTAAAGTAATTGTAAACAATCGCCTTATAAAACATCCCATTTAAAATTGAAATGAAAGGTGAAACATTTTTCTATAGATGTAAAAATAAATAATATAAATACCTTATTTCCCTTTTTACAAGTGATCACATTCCCTCTCTTCTCAGCTGCATAAAAGCTTGGGGGGGGGGGGGGAGAAGTAGCAGCACACTGAGCTTCCCAGGTGAATGGCTGTGTAAAGGGGGCTTGTCAGGATAAGTCTGATCATTGGAGGAGAGTACACTGAGTTCCCAGCATAGCTATAGAACTTACAACGCTGTGCTCTTCTGCTTAGTGTGATCAGTTTTTAATAGGAAAGCAAGGGGACTAGTAGGAACATCAGGGATTTCACATACAGGAAGCAATACAAAGAGAACAGGATACTTTCTCATACAAGTACATGGTACAGCAGGCACATATCAGGAATATGAAGTGTTGGGGTAACAATCGCTTTTTTATTTCACTGGTATTTGACTTTAAAGTGTTACTATACCCAGGGCCCTGCATTCACTGTATCTGGTCTCCCACAGTACACAGAACATGGAAATTATTTTAGTAAAAATAAACTGCTAAATACCTTTTCTCATCAGCAGTATATAGAAGTCTTGTGACTTCTATCAGTGTCTGGCCTAGCACTGGTTAAAGCTTGTAGGAGAAGTTTTCAATCTCCTCTGACTGTCCTATGTGGCTGCATGACCCCTGATCCTCTCTCTGGACAGTGCTGATTGGCCCTGTGCTGATCACATGCACCCACCCAAAAAAAAAAAAAAACAGCTCTCTAGCAAAACACACCAAACTCAACCTGTGCAGAGTGCCCCCAAGGATCAGAAAAGACAGGATAAAACGGCTTTTTAACACAACGTTGAGGATTAACCCCTTAGGTTCCACATATACAGACTGATTTTACTGTTGCAGATTTAGTAACACTTGAAAGTCAGGGGTGGGAGGTCAATAAAGGGGATATTTATAAAAAAAAACAGTGACTCTAACATTCACTGTAAGTGAACTTTGAAGATGCATGTGTTATAAATGAGTGACTCATTCACCACCATTGAGTATTTTGGCTTTATAAATATGCCCCTAACTGTTGCTGCCCTGCCAACTGCCTGATCTTATACAGTCTTCCAGCTTTTAGGTGTACATAGGACAGAGATTAAAAAAGACCTGTATTTGTTTTTATTCCACTTACAGGGGTTGCAATTTAACACTTATTGCACTTTCAGGGTGTATTTCCACTATAAGACCCCATTCACACTAGTGCGACTTGTCAGGCAACTTGGTCGCCTGACAAGTTGCGGTGGGTCGCCTGCCATTGATTAGCACAGGACCCGTTCTAATAGGAGCGACACAAGTCGCTCCGACTTAGAAAAAGGGTCCTGTACTACTTTGGGGCGACCTGGAGGCGATTTGCATAGCTCACTAGCTGTGATGGACAGCAGTGGGAGCCAATGGCTCCTGCTGCTTTGTGAGTCAATGAGGAGAGCGAGACCCGGGAGAGCCGCTGCTCTCATGCACATCGCTGAATTGAGATGGGGCTCATGTAAGTATAAGGAAATGTTGCATCCAGAAGGTTTTTTTACCTTACTGGATAGAATGCAGTAAGGTACAAAACCTTCCGCATTTAGAACCACTTTAAGGCATATTAAGGCAATACAATACTAATTGTTAAAGAGGTTGTAAACCCTTACATATACCCAGTGAAGTGATTAGTCTCAAGTGATACACAGAGATCAAACAAATCCTCCTACATAAGTTGTACCTGTTTATCTGCAGCAATCTCTTCTCTACATCTGTTTAAATCCGAACATCTACACAGCTTTTGAGGGCTTCCAGAGTCAGGGGGTGGGGATCTGATGCCACACACTGCACATTTCAGAGAGTGGAGAATAATTTGAGACCTGAGTAGGAGGTAGGGACACATCCCCAAAGCCCAAAATGTACACAGTTTTATATGAGATTCCAGAGACAGGAAGCAGGGATCTGATGACATACACTGCACAGCTCAGAGAGGACAGCTGAGACTAATGTTAGGCCTAAGTGGAAGGGAGGGGCACCCCCCTCTACACAACCTCATAGGGAAACATGCGCAGCTGAGGCTGTCAATAACAGGTTGTGTGCTGAAGCACCCCTTCCCCCTCTATCACTTGCAGTTAGCATAGCCTATCAGAAATTTATTTCCAGTCAAAACCTACCTAAGCCAAAACCTGCTCCCACCCCTGTTCTAAGACTATTCTATCTACCCTGTAAAAGGTAAGATGCCTATACTTACCTTTTCTTGACATGCTCTAGTCTGGTCACATGATCAGGTTCCAGCTCCGGCTTCAGTGTAGAGGAAGGGACAGCCGACGAAGGCCACCCCATAGTAAGACTATAGGTGGCATCATCACCCAGGCTCTGTAGCCATTGTCGCTGCTCTCTCCTCTACACTGATGTCACCACTGGAGAGATCATGTGACCAAAGTGACTTCAGAATAGGTAAGTATAGGCATCTTTCCTTTCCTATAGAAAAGATAGAATGGGGGTGGGAGTAGATTTAAAGGAGTTGTAAAGGCAGAAGTTTTTTTATCCCAATACATTCTATGCATTAAGATAAAAAGCCTTCTGTGTGTAGCAGCCTCCTCTGCACTCCTAATACTTATCTAAGCCCCATCTCTGTCCAGCGATGTCCACGAGTCCCTTAGCCACCTGGGACTCTCCCTCCTGATTGGCTGAGATTGGCGCCATTGGCTCCTGCGGCTGTCAATCAAAGTCAGTTAGCCAATAAGGAGAGAGAGGGTGGGGCCGAAAGGCAGCTCCATGGCTGAATGGACACTCGGAGCTGCAGCTCGGCTCGAGTGCCCCCATAGCAAGCTGCATGCTGTGGGGCACTCAATAGGAGGGAGGGGCCAGGAGCAGCAACAAGGGGCTCGAGAAGAGGAGGATCCGGGCTGCTCTGTGCAAAACCACATGAAAATAACATGTTTGTTGTTATTTCTTTATTTTTTTTTTTTAAAGAAAGCTCTATTTGTGGGGAAAAAAGGGACAATTGTATTTGGGTACAGTGTCGCACGACTGTGCAATTGTTAGTTAAAGCAACGCAGTGACGAATTACAAACAATGGCCTGGTCATTAAGGGAGTAAAACCTCTCAGGGCTGAAGTGGTTAAAATGGAGCAAGTGCATTGTGGTCTGTTGCAGTACATGTGCGTTGTATACTTCTATATTAGCTCATCGGGGTGCCATTCATTTATGTGTTATCTTAACATACAGTAAACGCAACGTTTTTTCAGATTATCACAAACACACTATCCACGTTTGGTGCGTTGCATTATCATTTAGACTGAATGCACGACAACACACTCATTTCCTGTGTTTACAGTAACCTATGGTAAAATGCATATTTACTGCGTCAAAGTCACTTAATCTCTTTAAGGAAGCAGCAAAACTAAATAAGGATACATATAAAAATATTAATCAAGCAAGCCTGCACATTTTTAACAATTCAGTGCCATGCCACACTAGCAACTTTATAGCAGCACAGCAGTTTGTTTCAGGTACACATCCCTTACTTTATGTCTGATAATTTTTAGCAACTACAGAGGCTACAATCAACATCACGTCATAGTTATCATCAGAAGCTGTGTTGTTCTGTTGCTAGCTCTATATGCTGCAAAAAGTCAATGCCTCTGCAACTAAGCTAGTAATCGCTCTGAATTTTATTGACACAAACCTTTCACTTACTACAGTTCTATTTTTATAGCAACAAAAATGCTAAGAAAAGAGATTCTATAGCTGCTACAACATTGCCTGTGTGAGGAGGGCCATATAAAATGTTATGCAGATTCTTGTAAGAGGACCAGGAAGTTACATTTACAGTTTACACATTGTCTGAGTTAATGTGATAGAAAAAATCCTGTAATAGTGAAAATATGTTTGCTCTGTTTCCCTGTCTGATAAACGCTGTGATATCTCTTCTGGGAAAACGAAACAATGCTCAGGGAAATGCAGTGAACTGTGCTTTTTGTAGCTGCATCTGCTGCTGTATGATAATATACAGGTATTTAGAAGAATTCAGCTCACTGCCGCATATTGTTTGCCACATGTACATTCTAGTAAATAAACAACGTACTTTGTGTCACAACAAATAAACAAATCTATGTCATAATTCTTGCATGTAGTATGCAGTTAACTTACAGGTAAGTTTCATTCTCATACGTTGTCCATTAGGTATATTTTGTAGCCATTAACGGTAATGAAAACTAATGAGGGTGGTGTAACTATTCCTGTCAGATGTCTTAAAGCGGAGTTCCGGGCACAGAAACCATTTTTCAACAAACATACCCCCGGGACAGTCAGGGCTAGTACATTCCACAATGGCTAACCTCTGATCTGTCCCGGTTCGCACTTACCTTTTAGAAGAAATACTCACTTATAAAATTTCTTCCACAGCGTTGCCATCTCTGTTGTGGGCAGCTGAAGCCAGCGCGATCCTCTTCGGCATCCTCTTCCGCGTCTTCTTGTCCCAGAATGCGCCTGCACCGGCCCCTCTCATCACTTCCGGAGCAGCGCCGTATTCCTCCACAGCTTCTGGGCATGCCCAGAAGCTGTTTAGCGGGGAATTCGGCGTCGCCCCGGAAGTGACGAGCTGGGCCAGCGCCGTCGCATTGATTTCTGGGAGCGATGACGTTCAGCTCCCAGGAATCATCGCAAGACAGGAAGTGACGTCGGAGCCGCGGCACCGAGGGAGGAAGTAGAGAATAGGTGAGTATATTCAATCTCCAATTACAAGGTGAGTGAAAAAAAAAATGCTTAACTATCCAATTCCTTTTCAGGTGAGGGAGACCAAGCGGATGGGCACAAAAAAAAAAAGTTTGTTTTTGTGCCCGGAACTCCGCTTTAAAAAAAGAATTTAGTGAATATTTCCCCATTTTTGACAGAGATAATTTAAAAATGTATTTCCTCTTTGCTTTAAACAAATGTTACTTTTAGATTATGAGCAAAAACAAGTAGGGACACAAAGGGGGTTTGGGATACGGACTTTACTGGTACCAGATTGGAATAAGATGCCGTATACTAATATAATAAAACATCAAAATTTATTACAAATTATATAGAAAATTGTTAAAAACAATGCATCATAATATTCCCAAAATACAGATTCCTGATATTTATGAATCTCTCAATATAAACATCCAGAGGTCAACACGTTTCACATATATATTTGCTTCCTCAGGACCTGTAATCTTGGTATAAGAGAGAAATCCTATTCATATAATGAGAGAATGAGAGTTTCACAGTATGACCAAATATCATCTTGATAGATATTACACATTTGCATGCTTAAGGCCATTGTGTTCAATAGCATTAACATAACTAATATAACAAACCGAGCAGCCTCATCAATGATGGTCAGGAAATAAGGTACAAGATATGAAGTGCGCACCATAAAATATGTTGGTGGTATATCAGGTGTATTGCCTAGACAGTTAAACCATAGTAAATAGTAATGAACACTCATATCCCCTGTAACAAAACCTCAACCCACACTGTACTTGTGGACTTATGTCAGTATATGGCTTACTCCCAGTCGTGAACATAGATATCAGATTTTCCCAGCCGCCCTATACAAACCTAGCCTACAACTTAGCTTGTACTGAAATCTCTGCTTCTTTGAACAGTTTCACACTCAATTTATACACACATGAGCACATTCCCCTCCTGATCAAATTACCCCATCAGGTCAGGGGTTGCCTGATTACATTATCCTATGCAGATGAAATTGTATACAGAAATATAATTAACATATCTAAAAAACAACCAACACAAACTGTATACTATTTCCCCTCAGCAACTAACAGATGACAATTATTCAACCAACCTGAGCCAATTAACTAGCAGATGGCCATCCTCGCTCCTGAAATACAATACACATCATCTCAATACACATCTAAGCAAAGCTTTGATTATTTAGGAGTCACAAACTTCATGGCAACAGGCTATAGGTCTCACAGTGTGAAGTGGGATTAAATCTTCATATTTTTTGAGAGATATTGTTGATAAATATTACTCTCCCATTCGAAGTTGTCCAAACCATTAAGTATCTGCCTTTCACTCCCAGTGACGGTGAGTACCGTCACATCCCCCTATTCCAAAAGATTTCTTATTGAAGGAAAAACTTACTGGGATTCGCTAGATGTAGTCAAGACATATTGGTATGTATTAAGCCTTAAGTGTTTTCACTAGTACGGGACTTTTTCTATCACAGTTAAATCAGACAATGTGTAAACTGTAAATGTAACTTCGTGGTCCTCATACAAGAATCTCGGTAATATTTTATAAGGCCCTTCTCACATAGGCAATGTTGTAGCAGCTATAGAATCTATCTTTTTTAGCATTTTTGTGGCTATAAAATAGAACTGTAGTAAGTGAAAGGTTTGTGTCAATAAAATTCAGAGCGATTACTAGCTTAGTTGCAGAGGCATTGACTTTTTGCAGCATATAGAGCTAGCAACAGAACAACGCAGCTTCTGATAACTATGACATGATGTTGATTGTAGCCTCTGTACTTGCTAAAAATCATTAGACTTTGTCCTCCCTAAATAGACACTTAAGACTTAATACGTACCAATATGTCTTGGCTACATCTAGCGAATCCCAGTAAGTTTTTCCTTCAATAAAAAATCTTTTGGAATAGGGGGATACAAGTGTTCATTATTATTTAATATGGTTTAACAGTCTACGCAATTCACCTGATATACCACCAACATATTTTATAGTGCAGGGCAACGGGGGCACACAGCAGGGCAACGGAGGCACACAGCGGGGTATGGGGGCACACAGCAGGGAATGGGAACATGCAGCAGGGAATGGGGGCATGCAGCAGGGCATGGGGCACGTAGCAGGGCAGTGTGGCATGCAGCAGGGCAATGAGGCACACAGCAGGGTAATGGGGGCTCACAGCAGGGTAATGGGGGCTCACAGCAGGACATGGAGGCACACAACAGGGTATGGGGGCACACAGCAGGGCATGGGGACACACAGCAGGGCAATGGGGCACACAGCAGGGCAATGGGGCACACAACAAGGCATGTGAGAACATAGCAGGGTAATGGGGGCTCACAGCAGGGCATGGTGGCACACAGCAGGGCAATGGGGAACACATCAGAGCATGGAGGCACACAGCAGGGAATGAAAGCACACATTAGAGCATGGGGCAGACAGCAGGGCATGAAGGGAGTCAGCAGGGCATGGGGGCAAACAGCAGGGCTTAGGATTACACAGCAGGGCTTGGAGGCACACAGCAGGGTATGGGGGCACACAGCAGGGTATGGGGAAACACAGCAGGGTATGGGGAAACACAGAAGGGCATGGGGACACACCGTGGGGTAATTGGGCGCACAGCAGGGCAATTGGGCACACACCAAGGCATGTGGGAACACAGCAGGGTAATGGGGGCTTACAGCAGGACATGGTGGCACACAGCAGGGCAATGGGGAACACATCAGAGTATCGGGGCACACATTAGAGCATGGGGCAGACAGCAGGGCATGGGGTCACACAGCAGGGCATAGGGGCACACATCACAGTATGGGGGCACACAGGGTAATGGGGGCACACATTATGGCATGGGGGCACATATCACAACATGGAGGTACACATCATGGCATGGGGGTACACATCATGGCATTGGGGCACACATCACCGGATGGGGGCACACATCACGGCATGGGGGCTTACATCAGGGCAATGGGGACACACATCATGGCAATAGGGGCACACAGCTGGGCATGGGGGTACACAGCAAGGCATGGGGGCACACATCAGAGCAATGGGGCAATATCAGAGCTTGGGGGCACACAGCAGGGCATGGGGGCAGACAGCACGGCATGGGAGCAGACAGCAGGGCATAGGGGCACACAGCTGGGCATGGGGCACACAGGGCAGTGGGGACAAACAGCATGGCAATGGGGGCACACAGGGCAATGGGGACAAACAGCATGGCAATGGGGGCACCCAGCTGACCATCGGGGCACACAGCTGGGCAATGGGGAGTACACAGCTGGGCACATAGGTCGCTGGGCAGATAGAGGGACACGGGACATAGGGCACACAGCAGCATACAGGCAGGCTGCACTTTCATCCATGCAGAGTAGCGCGGGAAGCGGCTTTCATTAATCCTCTCATGCTGCGCTCCTCCCCACTGCACCCTCCTCTCTTCTTGTTCCTCCGAGGTGATGACCAATACAAGCACCTGGGGTGGACAGGAGGAAAGGAGGGGCCAGCGGGGAGGAGTGCATCACGAGACGAGAGGTCTATTTACACTACAGTCTAGCAGGGAGCAGGGACCTGATATAGTGCATGCGCACTAGTCTGAAACGATCTCGGTGTCCGTTAAAAAAACCTACCGACGCGGCGGTGACATAAAATAGCTGTGCTGCACTATGAGTCATCTCCACTCCTGTCCCGGTCACTTCCCTGATCTCGGCTAGTAAATATAAAAGCGGCTGGCGGCTCCGTGATTTATCTTTTCATACAGCCGCCGCCGCTTTTATATTTAGTAGCCGAGAGCAGGGAAGTGACCGGGACAGGAGCGGAGATGACTCATGGTGCAGCACAGCTGTTTTAATGTAACTGCTCGCGTTACACAGACTGCCGTGAACCGGAAGTGACGGGGGTAGGTTTTTCTCACGGGTAGGTAATTCTCACGGAACACCGGTGTTCCGTGAGAATTACCTACCCGTGAGAAAAACCTACCCCTCGTCACTTCCGGTGCTCGGCACTGTATGTAATGCAGCGGGTACATTAAAACAGCTGTGCTGAAATACGAGTCATCTCCGCTCCTGTCCCTGTCACTTCCCTGCTCTCGGCTAGTAAATATAAAAGCGCCGGCGGGTCTATGAAAACATAAATCACGGAGCCGAGAGCCGCTTTTATATTTACTTGCCGAGAGCAGGGAAGTGACAGGCACACGAGCGGAGATTACTCGTATTTCTGCACAGCTGTTTTATGTAAGCGCCGCGTCGGTAGGTTTTTTTCACGGTACACCGTGATCATTTCATACTAGTGCGCATGCGCACTAGTAAGCTCCTCAGTTCTTCCATTCGGTATCCGGGGCTCTGAGCATGCGCACTGCTGCGCTGCTCAGCTGTTCCTGGCCGGAAGTGACGAGGGTAGGTAATTCTCACGGGGTAGGTAATTCTCACGTTACACCGGCGGATCACTTGGCGGTGATCAGCGCCCTGGCCGCCGCACAGGCAGAAACACTGTGTGTGACAGTGTGAATCAAAACAGATATAATGGGGAAGGAAGCTGACATTCCAGGGGGGGGGGGGGGCACTCGCCCTCCCTTGCCCCTCCTTGCGGACGCCCATGGACACAGCCCATCCCTGATCGGTGTAAAGAGCCATCGGTGTAAAGGGCCATTAAAAAAATGGCTCTTTACCATGTGACCAGCTGTGTCCAATCACAGCCAGCCACATGCACTTTCCTTGTGCACGCCGCTCCTGCGTGCCCCCAGGGGCACGCAGTGTGGCAACCGGGGATGGAGAGTGTCACTCTGACACAGTCCATCCCTGATCAGGGTAAAGAGCCAATTAAATTGGCTCTTTACCACGTGACCGGCTGTGTCCAATCACGGCCGGTCACAGAATGTCAACAGAGAACACGGTAACTAGCTGTTACCGTGTTTTCCTCTTCACATACTGATCCTGTGTGAGAAGGAGATTGCGTTAACAGCTAGTTACCGATCACAGTGCACCCTAAAACACACTGATTACCCCCAATAATGAGTACCTGTCGCTAACCCATCAAAGTACCTGTCACTAGCCCCTCAGAGTACCCAAGTACCTGTTACCAGACCATCAGGTACTCTGATGACAGGTACTCGGGTACTCTCATGGGCTGGTGACAGGTACTCGGGTACTCTGATGACAAGTACTTGGGTACTCTGATGACAAGTACTCGGGTTCTCTGATGACAGGTACTCAGTTACTCTGATGACAAGTACTTGGGTACTCTGATGACAGGTGCTCGGGTACTCTGATGGGCTGGTGACAGGTACTCAGGTACTCTGATGACAGGTACTCGGGTACTCTGATGACAGGTACTCGGCTACTCTGAGTACCTGTCATTAGAGTACCCGAGTACCTGTCATCGGAGTACCCAAGTACCTGTCATCGGAGTACCCGAGTACCTGTCATAGGAGTACCCGAGTACCTGTCATAGGAGTACCCGAGTACCTGTCATTGGAGTACCTGAGTACCTGTCACCAGCCCATCAGAGTTCCCAAGTACCCCTCTGTATCCCATCAGAGTACCCGAGTGCCTGTCTCCGTCCCAGAGTACCCGAGTACCTTTCTCCACCCCATCTGAGAACCCAATTACCTCTCTGCAGCCCATCAGAGTACCCAAGTACCTCTCTGCAGCCCATCAGAGTACCCGAGAACATGTCATCAGCGTACCCAAGTATCTGTCACCATCCCATCAGAGTACCCAAGCACCTTTTATCAGAGTACCCAAGTACCTGTCATCAGAGTATCCGAGTACCTGTCTCCAGCCCTTCAGAGTACCTATCTGCAGCCCATCAGAATACCTGAGTACCTGTCCCCAGCCCATCAGGGTACATGATCTGCAGCCCAATAGAGTACCTGAGTACCTGTCTCATGCCCATCAAAGTATCCGGGTACCTGTCTCCAGCCCATCAGAGTACCCGAATACCTCGCTGTAGCCCATCATAGTACCCAAATACCTCTCTGTAGCCCATCAGAGTACCCGAGTACCTGTCTCCATCCCAGAGTATCCACGTACATGTCTCCAGCCCAGAGTACCTGAGTATCTGTCTCCAGCCCATCAGATTACCCAAGTACCTGTCTCTAGCCCATCAGAATACCTGAGTACCTATCTGAAGCCCATCAGAGTACCCGAGTACCTTTCTGAAGCCGATCAGTGTACCTGAGCACCTGTCTGCAGCCCATCAGAGTACCTGAGTACCTATCTGAAGCTCATCAGAGTATCTTAGTACCTATCTGCAGCCCATGCCTCCTAGATTATGTTTTGGGGTGTTTGCTTTCCAAAAATGGGGTCATTTTGTGGGGGTTTCCATTGTCCTGGTGCTCCCGGGCCTTCAAAAGTATGATTGGTTATAATGAAATTATATGTGTAATTTAGGCTCCTAGAACACCTGACGGTGATCCTTGCATGTTGGGCCTCTCTATGTGGCTATACTGTGACAAAGTCTCACATATGTGGTATCGCCATACTCAGGAGGAGTAGAAGAATGTATTTTGGGGTGCCATTTTTGCTATGTACATGCTATGTGTTAGAAATATCTTATAATTTGACAACTTTGTGTAAAAAAAATGCGTTTTCATTTTCTTTCCACATTTTCCAAAAACTTGTGGAAAAAAAAGACATGTTCAAAAGACTCATTATGCCTCAAAAAATATACATTGGGGTGTTTGCTTTCCAAAATGGGCTCATTTTGTAGGTAATTCCATTGTCCTGGTGCTCCAGGGCCTTCAAAAGTGTGATAGGTCGTTAGGAAATTATATGTGTAATTTATGCTCCTAGAACACCTGACGGTGCTCCTTGCATGTTGGGCCTCTGTATGTGGCCTGGCTGTCTAAAAGTCTCACACATGTGGTATTGCCATACTCAAGAGGAGTAGCAGAATGTATTTTGGGGTGTAACTGCAAGTATGCATATACTGTGTGAGAGTGAGAGCCGGGAGCCGCAGTCAGGAGCAGAGGGGCTGGG
The DNA here is from genome assembly GCF_965119305.1 of Pelophylax lessonae. Classification (NCBI taxonomy): domain Eukaryota; kingdom Metazoa; phylum Chordata; class Amphibia; order Anura; family Ranidae; genus Pelophylax; species Pelophylax lessonae. Next base: position 104,118,740 of record NC_138768.1, read on the forward strand.
CGCGCACGTGACGTCACCCCCCAACTCGCGGCCCGGCTGGGAGTGAGAGCCGGGAGCCGCAGTCAGAAGCAGGGGGGCAGGGCGCACACACGGGACGTCACTGGTTGCTGGGACACCCGCGGTCCCAGCAAACCAATGACTGCTCATAGGGGCCTAACGGTGCGGGCGGAAGTATCATGCGGTCCATTCACGGATCGTGGGCTGCCATTTAATGATGGCTGCTGTAAACTGTCCCCTGTTTTGTTTTTGTGCAGCGTGTCTCACTTACTTTATTCTTCTCCTATACAGCGCGGCCATCTGCAGTCTAGGCATCTAAAGCTGCACTGTTCTTCTTCTGGGATTCCATGCATGCTGGCTACCCAGCATGCACCTCCTGTTCTCGCGTATGCGCAGTGCACCGCAGCAAGTCCCACAGTTTGCTATGAGCCGGCGATGCTCATTGACCCCTGGGATTGATGACACTCATCTCCCAGTAGCAAATGCAAAGCACAAAATGACTTAGGCGGCCACAGTGCAATAAAGAGGAAGTGAAGAGATTACAGCAAAAATAAGGTAAAGGAACCAAAAGAAAAAAAATAGCCAAGTTGCTTTTAGCATGTAAAAAAGTTATGCATGGTGTAAAATGTGGCCGGAACTCCGCTTTAAGATGTGCACACTCATATTTCATTATCAATCAGCAAGGAGTATGCACATCAAAAAGAAAATGTTACAGAAACTACAAAACTTCTCCCCATGTCTCATTACATTCCCTTTCTGCTTCTCTATATTAAAAGGATGCTACTTCATGTGAATAAAGGGAAGCGACTTCAGGTGTCAGAAGAGTAATTTTCATAACAATAAAACTGTTCTATAATTATTACTGGAAATGTAGTTGCTAATTATCACATTAAAAAAAATAACCTTTGACCTTTAACCTTATATCAAGTTCTAGAATTCCAGGCAAGCTGGTTGTTCAGGAGTGTCTTATAAATATAATGACATTTACTGGAAAGCAATGCTAATGTTGTCTGTCACAGATGTTCAGCTCTAGTATTCCCTCAATATAACAAATCCCAACACTTTGTCTCCCTCTAGTGCTCAAAAAGAAGAACTACAAAGATACATCTCTATATGACCAAGGGTACAACATTTTACCACACATCAGTGAATTCTTTCCCTCCAACATCAATGTATTCACCAAGAATAAATGTTATTTTCCGCTTTAAATGTACTTTAGCGAGTGAGGTGGGAAAGATTGGACTATATATATATATATATATATATATATATATATATATATATATATATATATATATATATGAAGTGGTTGTAACAGTAAAATATTTTTTACATTAAGGTGTCATGAAACTCACATCATTAAAATCTATCAATAAATGGTGTATTACATATTGTTCATACTCACTTAGTCACTATGGTATTTGTTTTCTGTAAAAAACCTGGTTGATCCTTCTCTTCTTTGTCTCCTACTTCTGCCCATGTCCCCGCTGCAGTTAGGGATTTTGCAAAACAGTGTTGGCATCTAGTGCACATGCTCAGTTTTCAGTGAGTTTCTATGCTGAGCATTTCCTCCCAATCACATCTGAGCAGCCCATGTGACTATGGAGTCACACATGTGGGCATATACACTTCAGATAAATGACAGCCCACTCACTTCCTCCTCCTCCATGCCCAATAACCAGCTAAACACAATGGGAGTGCGATATTGCATTGATGGAGGCTTCACCTCCCTGGTATTCAAAGCCAGGGTGTGACAGGCAGAAATCCACCCACACCATGTTTTTGCTAAAAAATAATAAAGGTTTAATTTCAAATATAAATATGTATGTCAATTTATTAATTTTAATTTATTTTTCCTCTGTATTCCAAAAGCTGTTTTTTTTAAATTTTAAACATGGCAGGCTGCAGACAGACTGGGAAAGAGCTGGGTCATGTGACAGCTGTATATCGAATAGGAATGTAGCACTACCCCCGTAGGAGTGGCAAGTGATAGGGCTCCCCACTGCTGCAAAGCCAGGCACCTTTTCAACTGACATCCAGGGTCAGTGAACAGTCCTTGAGCTGTGGTTTTATGTTTTATTAGGGGATAATAACTTGGATAGGTAGGGGAATTATGGGATACACAACTTAACAGTTACAAAACCAGGAACAACTTCTTCCCTATTTACAGCTCCTCTTGATCCTTCTCCTTTATCCTGTACAACTCCATTTTCTTCTTCTGTGGTATCTAACAGTCCCTGTTAGTTTAGCAACAGCCCATTACAGGCTAGGAACTCTCAGTCCCTTTAGAAAGTAGCACAATGTGGTGTGAACTGTATCCTAGAGTACCTCCCCTGTAGACATTGGTCCCAGCTGTACCATCCAGGAAATGCTAGCCCGCTTGGTTGTTCTTCCACCAGCCCACCTGGTTGCTTCTCCTCACCAGTCTACCCGACTGACTCTCTTCACCAGCCTACCTGACTGACTCTCTGGAGATCTCCCAGGGAAAGGTAGGGAAGATTTAAGCACCCTGCTATCTTCCAGGAAGACCTTCTACCTATGGTAGTTTCCTCTCCTTGTAAAACCCTGCACCGTGCTGTAGTACTCACACTACCCTCCTTGCTCCCACTGCATCTCAGAAAAGCCTCCTTCCAACTACTCCTTTGGTAGGATCCTTCCAGGCCAGCCATCTGAGCCCCTGCCTGAGGTAGAGCCCTCCCCGACAGGGGTCCCTTGAGGGCCACCGACAGTCTCCCTTAGCACTGCATCTCCATTTTCCACCCGACTCGCTTGATGGCATGGCTCATCTATGTTTAAAGGTTGTCTTACAGAAATTGTAAAATTAGCAGTGGGGGAGCCATGGTTGCTTCCATGTTGTCCAGACCTGCTTTCACAAGGTCCCATAGTTCACCCTACGTTACGGTCGCTGAATTTGAGGGTTTGGCTATTGGGACCAGAAGCTTAAGAGATCGTGGGGTCTCTAGCCCACCTGTGGCTACGTTGATAACTGCCAAAAAACCTGTCTCTAGCAGAATCTATGATAGGGTCTGGAGATCCTACATTTCTTGGTGTGAATCCAAGAGATAGCATCCTCGTGAGCATGTCATTGGAAGAATTATTTTTCTTCAAATAGTAGTGGACTTGAAGTTGGCACTAGGAACAATTAAGGGGCAGATCTCCGCCTTGTCTATTTTCTCTCAGAAACCATTAGCAATGCACTCCTTGGTGCAGGCTTTTTTGCAAGGTGTGATTTGCACGGTTCCGCCAGTCAAGCCACCCCTATGTCCTTGGGACTTAAATCTTGTGCTCTCTGTGCTACAAAAGCAACCATTTGAGCCTATCAGTGTCAAGGTCTTACCTTTCCCTCCTTTTGGCAGCCTTCTTGGACATGTGCAGACTGCTGCCTCTTATAGACTCTGATTGCATCATTGCTTCCTGCTGCCTGGGTGTCGCACATTGATGATGTCACACACCTTACTATATCTATCACCTGCAGGGTTGCAATCATTGCCCTTGTGTTTGTGCTCCAAGGTGCATCTCTGCTAGCAGTCTTTTGTTCTTTGTGTTCCTGGCTCTCGACCCGGCATCGGCTGACGACTCTCCTGGCTCTCAACCCGGCATTGGCTGACGACCCGGCTATGGCAGACAACCCAGCTTCGGCACACTACCCACTTCTGGATCCAACCCTGGCTTGGAGTATTACCCGCTCAGGGACTTGAGCCCGGCTTGTTCCTGCTCTCATTTCCTCACTGTGCAAGTGATAAATCGGCATTGCGTAGATAAAGTTCTGGGGAAGTTTCTACCAACAGCACCAACTTTCATCTACAGGAGAGGACCTACCTTCGGGGATCAGATTGTCCAGAAAATTTTGGACCCTCCGAGTTGACCTAAGATGTTCTGGGTAAATAGAAAAGGGTTTTTTGCCTGCCGGAGATCCAAGGCCTGCAGGCAAGTGAATGCACATTTGAGGGGTTTCACCTCGGCTAATGGACGCACATTTGATATAAAGGATTTTATATCATGTCACACTACACATGTGGTCTATGGCCTGGAGTGCCCGTGTGGCCTGATTTACGTCAGGAGCACCAAGAGGACTCTAGCCAAAAGAATTTCAGAGCACATTACAAACATAAGGAAGGGTTTCAAGGACCACAGTGTGTCTCTACATTTTAGACGCAGTCATAATAGAGACCCCTCTAACCTGAAGTTTTGGGGTATTGAGAGTGGATCCTGTTTGGAGGGGCTCTAACAGAGTCAGGGAACTCTCCAAACGTGAAACCCATTGGATTTCTTACCAACGCCCTGCATCCTAAAGGGTTAAATATAGATCTCGACGTGAATTATTAATGTATTTCAAGGTGAAAATATTCTTCCTATGGGGTTGACAGATGATAAGAGTCCCCAATATCTATATCTTGGGCTGTGTCTGAGAGCTTTATTAGCTGAAGGAAGGAATAATATTATTGGACATAGTACTGAGATTAGATTCTGATTAGGATTTACTATTAGCTTCCTTATATAACAATTTGGGCAACCAAGGTCGCATTTGATTTCTGGGTTGCAGTTTTATTTAATTTTATATCCATTTTATTTGTATTTATATTTTATATAAGAAATATTTTTATAGATTGTGAATGTGGAATATCTATGCATATATTTATGTTCCTATACAGTACATAGGGCCTTCGATGCTATGTAGTATACTCTATAGTTATCATGCTTTATACCAGCCATGTTCATTAACTTCAAATGATCCGATAGACTCTAGTTACCCTTGGCCCGTTAAGGGAATGAACAAGTTAACCTGCCCGGAGAGAAAGCGAGACATTGAGCTGGCGGATGTTATACACTAATGGTGTCTCCCTGGTGTTGGTGGAAGTTTGTTCTGCTCCGTGTGTCTTCTGTGTGAGCAGATTGGAAGTGAGCGGCGCCCCCCTGGGAGTGAGAAAAATTATGGTGGCCGTGCCGTGTGCCCACGCCCTCCGTAGACGTCCTTTAATGACGAAACACGTAAGGGCGTGTATATAGGGGGGTAGGGGACAATTTTATTAATAAATGTATGTGAGTTACGCTATGAGTTCTTTGTCCTTTACTTACATGGTATGCACATGAACTGAGAGTTCCATTTGGGCTAAACATTAAGGTTTGCTGGATAACATCTGTGGACAAGGGAATATCCTGACTTGGTGAGCAGCGGGACAGCGATTATCCCTGGAGACACAAGCACTAGAGGGGTCCAATCAAGGCGCATTTAAAGCCATATCTGGTGAATGAGCATTGTTGTAGGGGCTTCACAGAGGTGTGGTGGAGGTACACTATTGACCGTTGGAGCACGGATGTTTTGGGATCCATTCACCTAATTTGTTTACCGAACTCCTAGTGGCTTGGGAGTGCAAGCTGCAGTAGCAGGGCTCTCATCAACTTGGAGGACTGTTTTGCACATATATGTAGCACTGCTAGTGTGACTGTGTTCTCATACTTGGACTTTGAGCCAATTTTGCACCTATGTGATATATATGGTTTGATTTAATAGCAGCAGCTTTGTTTCCCTTAAGGGATTTATTATATATTTTAATAAGTATTTTACCAGTTATTTACTTATATTCTTTTTAGCACTGGGTGAGTGGGAATAATAATAATTATATAAATCTGCACCTACTCCTTTTTATTAATTTCCTCACTGTTGCTGTGCGATTATTATTATTGTTGTTCCTCCAATAAACTGCCTAATTTTAACTGCATTCCCGTGTGGTCTGGTTTCCTGACACCCTAACAATCAGGCATATTCCCTTGGTTCTCTTGATAAGGAAATTGGTCCTTTTGGTTGCCATAACCTCGGCCAGAAGGGTGTCAGAATTGGCAGGTCTTTCCTGCAAAGAGCCATTTTTGATCCTTCGTTAGGATCAACCTTACGCCCTCATCCAGCCTTTTTGCCTAAGGTAGTTTCCGGTTTTCATCTAAACCAAGATACTGTTCTACCTTCCTTTTTTCCAAGTCCTCAGACTACAGAGGAGAAATTGTAGCATTCTCTTGATGTAGTATGAGCAATAAAAGTCTATTTAAAAATGTCAGCACTAATTCGTAGTACTGATGCTTTCTTTATCCTGCCAGATAGGCCTAAGAAAGGCCAAGCAGCAACTAGTTCCACTATTTCCAAGTGGATTCGTCAAGTCATTTCTCAGGCACATGGTTTAAAGGTAGTATAAAAAATAACCGCGCTATGCACAATTTGGTGAATGAAAAAGGATAACTAATGTAATAAAGCTGCAGCTGTAGTGGGAAACACTATATAAATAATAAAGAAAGAAAGACGCGCTAAATTGAGGTGTTTGATGACAAATCAAACAATAAAAGAACTTATCTTACTAAGGTAAAGGGTGCTAATGTAAACCAATAGCATAAAAATAAATCTCCAAAACATTAACACAAATCAAATATGTTGTATATGAAATAAATAAAAGTCCAAAAAAGGAACAGCAAATCGAGTAAGAGGTGCTGCGTGTAGAAAAGAAGTCCACCACCAGTTAATGTGCCTTCATCCACGCCAAGTGCTGCATGCTATGAGCTCACAGAAGGCTTACCAGATCTCGGGTAAGTATAGGCATATACCAAAGGTAGAGAGACATCAGCAGATCCAGACAAGAATGATGGCGTCTCACACTGTGTAATCTCTGTTGTCAGCACGGGATCACAATGCACACCATCACTGTAGAGAGCCCGGTCACGTCCACAGCCCAATGCTCCCAAAGGGATATGTAAGACAAGGGGGGCCACAATAGTGTAGTTTGCAAAGACTACTTTATTTGAAATATGGTAAAAAACTGACATTTATGTCGACATCAATAGCGCTAAGACAAAGATCGTTCCACAGAACGCTGCCGCCCGACTTCCGGGTTCCTTGTGGTGATGTCAGTGCGCCTTTCCAACGCGTTTCGTCACAAATGACGTCTTCCTGGGGTTAACGTCCTTTTTATTAATTTCCTCACTGTTGCTGTGCGATTATTATTATTGTTGTTCCTCCAATAAACTGCTTAATTTTACCTGCATTCCCTTGTGGTCTGGTTTCCTGACACCCTCACAATCAGGCATATTCCCTTGGTTCTCTTGATAAGGAAATTGGTCCTTTTGGTTGCCATAACCTCGGCCAGAAGGGTGTCAGAATTGGCAGGTCTTTCCTGCAAAGAGCCATTTTTGATCCTTCGTTAGGATCAACCTTACGCCCTCTTACGCCCTCATCCAGCCTTTTTGCCTAAGGTAGTTTCCGGTTTTCATCTAAACCAAGATACTGTTCTACCTTCCTTTTTTCCAAGTTCTCAGACTACGGAGGAGAAATTGTAGCATTCTCTTGATGTAGTATGAGCAATAAAAGTCTATTTAAAAATGTCAGCACTAATTCATAGTACTGATGCTTTCTTTATCCGGCCAGAAAGGCCTAAGAAAGGCCAAGCAGCAACTAGTTCCACTAATTCCAAGTGGATTTGTCAAGTCATTTCTCAGGCATATGGTTTAAAGGGTAAAGTTCAACTGTTTAGGTTAAAAGCTCTCCCAGGAGGGTAAGTGCTTCTTGGGCAGTGCATCATCAGATGTCTACGGCTCAAATTTGCAAAGCTGCTACGTGGTCTTCAGTTCATACATTCACGTTTTACCACGTGGATGTAATAGCCAGAGAAGGGGCTCAATTTGGAAGTCGCATACTTCAGGCAGCAGTATAAGCTCTTTCTTTGCCCGGGGGAAATTTTGGGGTTACTGTGTCCCCTCCCTTCAAGGGCATTGCTTTAAGACATCCCAGATAGTCATTATTACTGGCTCTGTGTCCTGTGATGTGCAATAAAGAAAATAGGATTTTTCCTTCAACTTACCTGTAAAAACCTTTTCTTGGAGTTCATCACGGGACAGAGGGCCCCTCCCTCCTTTTCTGGGATCTTCGTTGCTTGCTTCGAATACTGAGGTTCTTCCTATATGGGAGGGGTTATATGGGAGGAACTTCCTGTCTATTGGTTGTCAGTGTCCAATCACCTAAAAGTAGCGTATAACCCAGATAAGTCATTATTACAGGCTCTATGTCCCGTGATGTACTCCAAGAAAAGGATTTTACAGGTAAGTTGAAGGAAAAATCCTATTTTTGCAACACAAAGGAAAATAAATAAAACTATTTAAAAACGTAGAAACAAAAAATCTTAAAATAAGTGAGCCAAACCCACTATAGTTTCCCTAGAAAAAGATTGAGTATTGGGATTCAGCCAGCTTGTTTCGCAGCAATATAGCCACGAGGAGCACGGGTCCAATTGTGGCTGCCACCTATTGCTCCTTTGCTAAACTAAAAAAAAAAAATACAGTAGAATAATGGAATGTCTATACAGTTCCTATGTTCCACAGTTAAAAGCATATTCCAGGTAGGGAATGTAACAGCTAATCAATGGAGGGTTGAACATATAGTCAGTGACTTCGCTTTTAGGTGTAACATATAACAGGCTCCTATGCATTCCCCCCTGTTCAAGGATCCCCTCTTCTTTGACAGTGGACAAGGGATCCTCTCCCTGCACCGCTGTCACTTTCTGCCCATACAGCCGCATCATCTGTGAATGGAAAAACTTCAAGCACTGTCTGCCACTGTGCCAGACATACTTATAGTTTGAATGGGCTGCGAGCACGCTGCTAAGTTTGCTCATAGTTTATTCAGTCATCCTCTAGCTTTGTAACTGAACGCCCATATGAGGATACAGACACAAACGTAAAGGACAACTGTGCAGGAGACTGACAATGCATCAATGAAAAAAAAAAATAAAAAAGTGACAACTCAAATGAATAAGAATTACCAGAAAATAACACAAGGACAGACGTTTCAGCTATAGTTGCAATGTGCATTTCCCAGAAGAGGGGGGAAGAAAAGATTTCAGGAAGCAATAACTAATGTACTAAACACAGACAAACAATTCAGGACTATGATAATAAGCAAAGTTGTAAAACTTAGAGCACATAAATTTTAGTTTAACATGTTCCAGTCAATAAAAGATGAACTCTGATTAACAATATTAGTGCATGTTGAATATTATCGGCACTATGGGTACTGACTGGCAGCTGCAAATTGAACCTTTTGCTGTGCAAAATTCTAAAGAAAAAATAATTCTCAAAATATTATTAGAACGTTTACGCACAAGACAGAAGTTTAATCAAAAGAATACCAGATCTGTGATTTTAATTAATAAGGATCTGCTTGTCAACAATCAGCTTTGAAGAGGACCTGTATTTGAAACTACTTCTCAGTTCCAGGTGGAGGGTCAGGAGACTTCCTTTGATAACACATTATAAAGGCTGATCTGATATAATTCGTATCAATTGCTTAAACTCACTGCTTATACCTAAATATGTAACCCTAAAATTGATAATAAAGTAATGCATGCTTTATTTTATAACCTAGTACATGTTCCATCTTTACTTTTAAAATATTTTACTAGGAAATACCGGAAGATCCTGCCAGTTCCCTGCCCTCCCTTGCACTCTAACCAGGCTTGAAAGTTAACAGGTCTGTCCTAGCGTGGTCAGTTTGTCTCTCCCCTTCAAAGCTTCAGGACACTGTGCCCTAAAGCATGCCATAGATGGGTAGAATCTCAAATAAAAATTCATAGAATAGTTTGTTAGTTTTCTTATGATTAGTGGGTCGTTTTCGACTGCAGTAATGAAAAAAATTGGAAGAAGCAGGATGGAAAATTTTTCTCGAATGAACAAATTTTGAATAGTGTATGTGGATTCCGTTCAGTAAGGTCTATTCATTCCAAAATCAAATATTGAAAGCAAATTAAATATTTGGAATGTTCTGAGAATTTATGTACACATTTTGCTAACACTTTTCCTAAGAATCCTAAAAGGTCTGACTACTGCTGACATACCCCCCATTCCCACTGTGGGCACACCCTGAACCACACATCCAATACAAGCCACACTTTGCAATATGATGTAGTCAGGGAGTGTCCAGGGCTTGTCAATCATCCTTATATTCAAGCCTTCAGCTAAAGGACTCCACTGCTGCTCCTAGAACAGTGTTTCTCAACCTTTTTTCAGTCAAGGCACCCTTTAAAATTATAGACAATCTCAAGGCACCCTTTAAAATTATAGACAGCCCCAAGGCACCCTTTAAAATTATGGACAGCCCCAAAGCACCCTTTAAAATTATGGACAGTTCCAAGCAGTGGCGGCTGGTATAATGAGGGCGCAGGGGCGCCGCCCCCATCCATGCGTCCGGTCCCCTAATCTGCATGCAGGGGCGCTGGACGCATGGAGCTTAATGAGTTTTTTTTTTAATCACCTGATTAGAGCCAGAGGCTCTAATAGAGTGATGCAAAGGGTGTAGCCGGGGCGCAGAGCAGTGCGCCCCGAGCCCACCCATTGTGTGACAATAGCGAATGAAAATTCGCTTTTGTCACACCGATCCTCCTCCTGGCCAATCAGGAAGCGCGTCCGATACGCGCTTCCTGATTGGCCGCAAGGCAAACCCCATGCCATTGGCCGAGGAGGAGGCGGGAGCAGCGGGAGGACTCAGAGACGCGCCCCCGGGACTGAGGAGAAGCCGACGCCGGGACACTGATGAGAAGCCGCCCGCCGCCGCCGCTGCTTCAGGTAAGTAAGGGGGTACGGATGCTGATCTCTGCATTGGGGGAATGTATGCTGGTCACTGCATTGAAGGGGGCACGCACGCTGATCTCTGCATTGGGGGAATGTTTGCTGGTCACTGCATTGGAGGTGGCATGTACGCTGGTCACTGCATTGAAAGGGGACATGTATGCTGGTCACTGCATTGAAAGGGGGCATGTATGCTGGTCACTGCTTTGAAGGGGGCATGTACGCTGGTTACTGCATTGAAAGGGGGCATGTATGCTGGTCACTGCATTGAAAGGGGCATGTATGCTGGTCACTGCATTGAAAGGGGGCATGTATGCTGGTCACTGCATTGAAGGGGGCATGTACGTTGGTCACTGCATTGAAAGGGGCATGTACGCTGGTCACTGCATTAAAAGGGGGCATGTATGCTGGTCACTGCATTGAAGGGGGCATGTACGTTGGTCACTGCATTGAAAGGGGCATGTATGCTGGTCACTGCATTGAAAGGGGCATGTACGCTGGTCACTGCATTGAAAGGGGGCATGTATGCTGGTCACTGCATTGAAGGGGGCATGTACGCTGGTCACTGCATTGAAAGGGGGCATGTATGCTGGTCACTGCATTGAAGGGGGCATGTACGCTGGTCACTGCATTGAAAGGGGGCATGTATCCTGGTCACTGCATTGAAAGGGGGCATGTACGCTGGTCACTGCATTGAAAGGGAGCACACTGGTCACTGTGCATTGAAAGGGGGCACGCTAGTCACTGTGCATTGAAAGGGGGCACGCTGGTCACTGTGCATTGAAAAGGGGGCACGCTGGTCACTGTGCATTGAAAGGGGGCACGCTGGTCTCTCTGCATTGAAAGGGGGCACGCTGGTCTCTCTGCATTGAAAGGGGGCAACCTGGTCTCTCTGCATTGAAAGGGGGCACGCTGGTCTCTCTGCATTGAAATGGGGCACGCTGGTCACTCTGCATTGAAAGGGGGCACACTATAACTTATTTACTGAAGGCCCCTTTCACACTTTTGGGACCTCAAAGTCACGCAATTTTTTACAGCGTTTTTTGCCGCAAAGCAATGCCTATTACATTTTTCTGTTTGCGCCCCCCAAAAATTTTGAGCACCAGCCGCCACTGGTTCCAAGGCACCCTTTAAAATTATGTACAGTCCCAATGCACCCCATTCTAAATTATACAAAAACTATTCTAATAGTTTTACATAATGCAGCAACATCCACATATGTAAGACACCAGCCGTTAGAGGTGATTTTTTTCTCCAAAGCAAATACACTTTTGCACATTGGTACTGACCAGTATTCCAATGTTTCTCTTCTCCCTCAATTTCTCTCCATCAGTCAGCTAATGTCACCCCAGTGCTGAGGGAGAGAGGCAGAGGAGGGTCAAACAAGGATGCTGTGGAAGCAACTGACATCCTCCTTATCAACTGAGGATATCATTGGTTGTTAGAGTGCCAGTGTCTAGAAAGTGGAAATGGTGCAAATTGAAAACCTGTGGCTTTGTGTAACTAAAAAGCAGGCTTCATATACCTGCCAACTTGTATATATTTTTGGTCAATTTTTAGGCATTTTGCCAAGGCACCCCTGAGCAAACCTCAAGGCACCCCAGGGTGCCTAGGCACCCTGGTTGAAAAAGGCTGTCCTAGAATATGTTACGTTGGCAGTAGCTACCAATTGTCATAAGGAGAATGTGCCCCCCAGCCCTGAGATTCAGAATAATTCTCCAAATAGCAGTCACATGATAAGTATGAAAACTAGATGAAAAAATGTTTTTTTTTTAAATAATGTTTTTCTATTTTACTAAAGCACTGTGCCAAAATAGGAATGCAAACTGGGCCTCAAATGCTCCCTCTCAATACAAGTAGTAAAAACAAGCTTTTGAAAACGTTTTGCATTAATATGAAGCCCCCTTCGCATGTCTCTTATTTTCAAATAGTTTCTAAAATCTTTCTTAACGGGAGTAGCTGGTACTATGTTAGGTAATGTCTGAGTCCGCACTATGCTGTACTTCCACCTTTTTTTCTTATCCCTGTGTAATCTCTAACATGCGCAGTCATTTTTAGCGGACTTCTGAATGGGACTAAAATATCGCGGGATCTCGGTGCAGTGCCGTAGCGAGAGGATATGACGGAGCTACAGCATGTAATGAAAGGACCAACGGCACAATGAGCGTGCCATGAACAGGGGGAAATGTGCGCATGAGTTGGTGACGTCAAAAAAGAAACAGATTGGATTACAATAAAACAGAGAATGATGATGAATGGACACACAGAGTTCAGTAAAGTGTTTATTAATAATTTATACGGGGAAAATTCATCAGGGAGACTTTACTACCACTTTAACATGTAGCTGGGTCCAGACTACCATGTTTATGTGTACAGACTTATCTTTTGTTAGCTGGAATCGTTCTTGTTCCCCTTTAATATTGGACTCAGATGGGATCATCATCTTGCAGGAACTGGAAGATTGGCATTGTGGGAGCTGTAGTCTTTTACAGAGTGCTGATCATGAGCTTGGATTGTTCAGGAAACTACCTTCCCAGGAAGCAAAGGGGAGTAGAGCATCATGGGAGGAGTTATAAAACTATCTGCTGCACAGATCTGAACTCTCTTGCTTCTGGGCCCATCGCGTGCACATTAGCCTACTGAGTGTGTGTGAGACAGCAGATTGTGGCCTACTGCACGAGGCCTGACCTGCTTCCAGAACTCAACCTCGGCAGAGCGGATGCCTGTCACTACACTGCGGATGTCTCTGCAGTAATGCTGAAAGAGAAAGTGGGGGTCGGCTGAATATCCTGAGGCAGTAGAGCGCAGCAACTTTTCCAGACGCCGGAGCGTGGGAGACCACATCGCCTGTTCCATAGGGCCCTCACAGATGGACATCAGAGTTGGTGAGAGGGTGCCTGCCATTGATCCAGACCACAAGTATACACCTTATCTTTAATCTGATCACAAACATTTAAGCAGATACCAGACCCCTTGAGATTACAATTTAATATCTTGCTAGTATATTAAACCACAGTGGAAATTGTCTTGTATGAGCTCCAACTGCCGGTGAAGAACATAGCAAGGCCTTGCTAAGGGGAGGGACATTGCTGTATAGTTACTCTTAAAGGGGACATGTTCTAGTTATATTGCCATATCTTTAATTAGAATACTGATGGTATAAATTAGCTCAGAGTTCTTCTTTAACTTGAGTATTGCTTTAATACAATACAGAATATCTATATACTTGTAGAATATACAATATTATGGTGAATACTGTTCCTTGATATAATAACATTCTGTTTACTTGTTGTTTTCTGTGTCAGTCCTGCTGAACCCTGATAGTTAATGCAGGGTTTAGCTGACTGACATAATATCACTTGCTTATTCATTGAGTAAATGTTAAAGCTCATTTACTATACTGTGTCAGTGTGTTCCTTAAACACTTCAGCTCCGGAAGGTTTTATCCCCTTATTGACCAGGCCATTTTTTGAGATTCGGCAATGTGTTACTTTAACGAAAAATTGCACGGTCGTGCAAAGCTGTACCCAAATACAATTGATGTCCTTTTTCCCCCACAAATAGAGCTTTCTTTTGGTGGTATTTGCGCTATAAACAAAAAAAGAGCGACAATTTTGAAAGAAACTCAATATTTTTTACTTTGTGCTATAAAACATTCCCAATAAAAAAATGTAAAAAATCTAATTTTTTTTTTTATCAGTTTAGGCCAATTTGTATTCTGCTACGTATTTGTGGTAAAAAAAAATCCCAAAAAGCATATAATAATTGGTTTGTGCAAAAGTTATATCGTTTACAAACTACGGGATAGATTTTTGGACTTTTTATTTTTTATTTGCTTTTATTAGTAATGGCAGCGATCTGCAATTTTTATCGGGACTGTAATGAAAGGACCAACGGCACAATGAGCGTGCCATGAACAGGGGGAAATGTGCGCATGAGTTGGTGACGTCAAAAAAGAAACAGATTGGATTACAATAAAACAGAGAATGATGATGAATGGACACACAGAGTTCAGTAAAGTGTTTATTAATAATTTATACGGGGAAAATTCATCAGGGAGACTTTACTACCACTTTAACATGTAGCTGGGTCCAGACTACCATGTTTATGTGTACAGACTTATCTTTTGTTAGCTGGAATCGTTCTTGTTCCCCTTTAATATTGGACTCAGATGGGATCATCATCTTGCAGGAACTGGAAGATTGGCATTGTGGGAGCTGTAGTCTTTTACAGAGTGCTGATCATGAGCTTGGATTGTTCAGGAAACTACCTTCCCAGGAAGCAAAGGGGGAGTAGAGCATCATGGGAGGAGTTATAAAACTATCTGCTGCACAGATCTGAACTCTCTTGCTTCTGGGCCCATCGCGTGCACATTAGCCTGCTGAGTTTGTGTGAGACAGCAGATTGTGGCCTACTGCACGAGGCCTGACCTGCTTCCAGAACTCAACCTCGGCAGAGCGGATGCCTGTCACTACACTGCGGATGTCACTGCAGTAATGCTGAAAGAGAAAGTGGGGGTCGGCTGAATATCCTGAGGCAGTAGAGCGCAGCAACTTTTCCAGACGCCGGAGCGTGGGAGACCACATCGCCTGTTCCATAGGGCCCTCACAGATGGACATCAGAGTTGGTGAGAGGGTGCCTGCCATTGATCCAGACCACAAGTATACACCTTATCTTTAATCTGAACACAAACATTTAAGCAGATACCAGACCCCTTGAGATTACAATTTAATATCTTGCTATATTAAACCACAGTGGAAATTGTCTTGTATGAGCTCCAACTGCCGGTGAAGAACATAGCAAGGCCTTGCTAAGGGGAGGGACATTGCTGTATAGTTACTCTTAAAGGGGACATGTTCTAGTTATATTGCCATATCTTTAATTAGAATACTGATGGTATAGATTAGCTCAGAGTTCTTCTTTAACTTGAGTATTGCTTTAATACAATACAGAATATCTATATACTTGTAGAATATACAATATTATGGTGAATACTGTTCCTTGATATAATAACATTCTGTTTACTTGTTGTTTTCTGTGTCAGTCCTGCTGAACCCTGATAGTTAATGCAGGGTTTAGCTGACTGACATAATATCACTTGCTTATTCATTGAGTAAATGTTAAAGCTCATTTACTATACTGTGTCAGTGTGTTCCTTAAACACTTCAGCTCCGGAAGGTTTTATCCCCTTATTGACCAGGCCATTTTTTGAGATTCGGCAATGTGTTACTTTAACGAAAAATTGCACGGTCGTGCAAAGCTGTACCCAAATACAATTGATGTCCTTTTTCCCCCACAAATAGAGCTTTCTTTTGGTGGTATTTGCGCTATAAACAAAAAAAGAGCGACAATTTTGAAAGAAACTCAATATTTTTTACTTTGTGCTATAAAACATTCCCAATAAAAAAATGTAAAAAATCTAATTTTTTTTTTATCAGTTTAGGCCAATTTGTATTCTGCTACGTATTTGTGGTAAAAAAAAATCCCAAAAAGCGTATAATAATTGGTTTGTGCAAAAGTTATATCGTTTACAAACTACGGGATAGATTTTTGGACTTTTTATTTTTTATTTGCTTTTATTAGTAAAGGCAGCGATCTGCAATTTTTATCGGGACTGTGACATTGCGGCGGACAGATCAGACCCCTAACTGACATTTTTGACACTTTTTTGGGGACCAGTGACATTAATACAGTAATCAGTGCTAAATATTATGCACTGTTACTATATAAATGACACTGGCAGGGAAGGGTTTAACACTAAGGGTGTTCAAAGGGTTTAATGTATGCCTAATAATGCTTACTGACTGTGGGGGGGGGGGGGCTCTGTGACAGGCACAGAGAGATCGGGGTTTCAGCTTAGCTGAAACTCCTGATCTCTCTCTGCCTGTGTGAAAGAAGAAGCCTCCCTTTGAAAATATTTGGGAGGTTCCCCTGCTTACATTATCCCAGAAGGTGGCCTTTTTGGTGGCTATCACATTCTGCGCACAGGGTGTCAGAGCTGGCGGTGCTGTCTTGTCATTCACCTTACCTGGTGATTCACCAAGATAAGGTGGTTCTTCGCCCCTGTCCGTCCTTCCTTCCAAAGGTTCTCTCTGATTTTCATTTGAATGAAGACATTATGTTGCCTTCCCTGTGTCCCAGGCCTAAACATCCAAAGGAAATTGCCTTGCATGCCTTGGATGTGGTCTAGGCAATTAGGGTGTACCTGGCAGCTACAGGGTCTTTCAGGAAGTCAGACTCTCTCTTTGGGCTCATGGATGGACCTCGAAAAGGGTTGTCCGCTTCCTCTGCGACCATTTCAAGATGGATCAGACAGATGGTGGTTCAGGCCTATTCCATCAAGGGTCAGGTTCCTCCTTTCCCTGTCAAGGCGCACTCTACTAGGGCACTTAGTACCTCTTGGGCTTTCTGTCATCAGGCATCAGTGACACAGGTTTGCAAGGCGGCCACCTGGTCGTCTTCTTTTGGCCGCAAGGTTTTGCAGGCTTCTGTTTAAGAGAACCTGATCCTCTTTGGGGTGTGTTTTCTTTTTTTTCCAGGTGGGCTCCAGTTGTTTGGTTGAACTCCTGTTGCCTGGTTGGCTAATGTTTAGCCTTGGAAATTTTTCTTTTGTTCCCACCCCTCATGTTTAACACTGCTTTGGGACGTCCCAATGGTTATGACTATCAGGAGCTGTGTCTGTCAATGATCGAAAGAGAAAATGGGATTTTTGACTTACTGTAAAATCCATCTCTCTGATGTTTATTGACGGACTCATCACCCCTCTGTGGAGTTATAATTCTCCGGAATTCTCCCGCTGCTATCAGTGCAGCCTGTGGGAGTAGAGAGTAGAGCTGCACGAATAATCGTTAAAATATTGTGATTTCGATTTGACCCCCCACACAATCTTAATCCAGCATTTCTACGATTCATGTACTTTCAAGCTCGGTTATTTATTCTGTCAGTGGGATTCCCCCACTGACAGCTGAAATGAAAAATAAAAAAGCCACAATCACAGGTTGTTAGGAGCGGGGCCGCTGCTTGCTTAACAACCGATGACTCATTCAGCTGTTAGAGGAGTTCCCATGCTCACAGCTGTAAAAATGAGAAGCAGCTGGCAATGTTTATCAACAACATTGCTCAGCCACTGAAAGAGATTTATAAAAAGGAACATTGTATCTTCTTATCTTATCAAAGGGATGAATTTTCATCTGCAAATGAAGTCAGTTTAACCGCTTGCCGACCGCCAGCAGTACATATACTGCGGCAAGTCGTCTCTGTCCCGCAAAACAGCGTATCTGTATGTTGTTTCGCGGGGCTGCTAGTGGGGGGCACACGCACGCGCCGATTGGCTACAGGGGGAGGCAATCAGCAGGTCCGGTGGCTGCGATTGCCGCCGGGCACCCGGGATCGCTCCCCGTGGAGATAGAATGGTGGTCTGCTGTTGTAAACAAGGCAGTTATGAACACAGGGATCCTGTGTTCCTTTTATTTAGGAACACAGGTCTCTGTGTTCATGCAGCAAGCACATCCCTCCCAAAGTTAGAAAGCACCCCTAGGGACACATTTAACCGTTTGATCGCCCCTGGTTTAACCCCTTCCCTGCCAGTGTCATTATTACACTAACAGTGCATATTTTTAGCACTGATTACTGTAGTAATATCACTGGTCCCCCCAAAAGTGTCAAAAATGTCAGTTAGGGGTCCGATCTGTCTGCCGCAATGTTGCAGTAATGCTAAAAAACGCTGATCACTGCCATTACTACTAAAAAAAAAAAAAAAAATGACATAAATCTTTCCCCTAGTTTGTAGACGCGATAACTTTTGTGCAAACCAATTAAAATACGATTATTGAGTTTTTTTTTTTTTTTTTTACCAAAAATATGTAGCAGAATAAAAATTGGCCTAAAATGATGAAAAAAATAGATTTTTCTTTTTTTGGGAATGTTATATAGCAGAAAGCGAAAAATATTGTTTTGTTTTCAGAATTGCCGCTCTTTTTTTGTTTATAGCGCAAAAAATAAAAAATGCACAGGTGATGAAATACCACCAAAAGAAAGCTCCTATTTGTGGGAAAAAAGGATAATCCATTTTATTTGGTTACAGCTTCGCATGACCGCGCAATTGTCCGTTAAAATAACGCAGTGCAGAGTCGCAAAAAATGGCCCGGTCATTAAGGGGGAAAATCTTCCGGTCCAGAAGTGGTTAAGGTAAAAAAACCTTTGGAATTTAGAACCACTTTAAAGCGGAACTAAAGGCACAAAAACTTATCTCAATTCTGACAGTGATGCCTGCAAGGTCCCTTACCCCCATAGGCGGCTCTCTAATTAGGCAAATTAGGCGGTCGCCTAAGGCCTCGCACCTACAGGGGCCTCGCGGCCAGTGGCTAAGCGACAACATTTAGAAGGGCGCAGTCAGGGAAATCTCCCAAGTAAAAGATTGTTTTAAATCCTCGGATATAAAAGTTGCAGCAGTGTGCTGCAGTCCCCTTCACTGCGGCTGCCAGGTGTCTGTTGTCCGCTGACACTTACCCCGCCTTCTCTGCCTGGGGATTGGCCGTAAATCCTAATCATGTAATCCTAAAATGTGGAGGAATCGGTGGGCTTGTACCTGCATCAGTAGGAAGTGACTGCCCGGTCAGCTCACTCTGCTATCATCGGTTGTTGCTCTGGGAGGAGAGCTCTGCCCTGGCCCAGGAACATACAGGTAACCAGGCCCGACTTGTCACTCTGCAGGCTGGTCATAGATTTGTGGTGTCTACTACGCAAAGGGGGTGAGTAGCCCCAGGGAAGTTGGAAGAGTCTTAGAATGGTTGGTGGAAGAGGAGGAGAAGAAGAAGGCCCTGGGTGGCTGGGGGCGGAAAGGGTGGCTGGAAGAGAAGGAGAGGGTCCCTGGGTGGCTAGGGGAAAAGGAGAGGGCCCCTGGGTGGCTAGGGGGAAAAGGAGAGGGCCCCTGGGTGGCTAGGGGAAAAGGAGAAAGCCCCTGGGTGGCTAGGGGAAGAGGAGAGGGCCCCTGGGTGGCTGAAGGAGAAGGAAGAGGGCCCCTTGGTGGCTGAGGGAGAAGGAGAGGGCCCCTGGGTGGCTGAGGGAAAAGGAGAGGGACCCTGGGTGGCTGGAAGAGGAGGAGAGGGCCCCTGGGTGGCTCGGGGAGAAGGAGATGGCCCCTGGGTGGCTGGGGGAGAAGGAGACGGCCCCTGGGTTCCTGGGGGAGAAGGAGAGGGCCCCTGGGTGGCTGGGGGAGAAGGAGATGGCCCCTGGGTGGCTGGGGGAGAAGGAGATGGCCCCTGGGTGGCTGGGGGAGAAGGAGAGGGCCCCTGGGTGGCTGGAGGAGAAGGAGAGGGCCCCTGAGTGGCTGGGGGAGAAGGGGAGGGCCCCTGGGTGGCTGGGGGAGGAGAGGGCCCCTGGGTGGCTGGAGGAGAAGGAGAGGGCCCCTGGGTAGCTTCGGGAGAAGGAGAGGGCCCCTGGGTGGCTGGGGGAGAAGGAGAGGGCTCCTGAGTGGCTGGAGGAGAAGGAGGGGGCCCCTGGGTGGCTGGAGGAGGAGGTGAGGGCCCCTGGGTGGCTGGGGAAGGAGGAGAGGGCCCCTGGGTGGCTGGGGGGGGAGATGGTGGCCCCTGGGTGGCTGGGGGAGAAGGAGATGACCCCTGGGTGGCTGGGGGAGAAGGAGATGGCCCCTGGGTGGCTGAAGTAGAAGGAGATGGTCCCTGGGTGGCTGGGGGAGAAGGAGAGGGCCTCTGGGTGGCTGGGGAAGAAGGAGAGGGCCCCTGGGTGGCTGGGGTAGAAAGAGAGGGCCCCTGGGTGTCTGGAGGAGAAGGAGAGGACCCCTGGGTGGCTGGAGGAGAAGGAGGAGAGGGACCCTGGGTGGCTGGAGGAGGAGAGGGACCCTGGGTGGCTGGAGGAGAAGGAGGAGAGGGACCCTGGGTGGCTAGAGTAAAAGGAGAGGGCACCTGGGTGGCTAGGGGAAAAGGAGAGGGTCCATTGGTAGCTAGGGAAAAAGGAAAGGGCCCCTGGGTGGCTGGGGGAGAAGAGAGGGCCCCTGGGTGGCTAGGGGAAAATGAGAGGGCCCCTAGGTGGCTGGGGGAGAAGTAGAGGGCCCCTGGGTGGCTGGGGGAGAAGGAGAGGGCTCCTGAGTGGCTGGAGGAGAAGGAGGGGGCCCCTGGGTGGCTGGAGGAAAAGGAGAGGGGCCCCTGGGTGGCTGGAGGAAAAGGAGAGGGGCCCCTGGGTGGCTGGAGAAGGAGAGGGCCCCTGGGTGGCTGGGGAAGAAGGAGAGGGCCCCTGGGTGGCTGGGGGAGAAGGAGAGGGCCCCTGGGTGGCTGGAGGAGGAGGAGAAGCCCCCCGTGACACCAGAGTCAGTTGCCAGGGAAGAGAGTGGAGCTGAGCCAGTCCTGCATATCTGACATCAAAGCCAAACATGGTGGAGCTGGAGCCCTTTGCCCTACACAATAACAGCACCCGAGGTGGAAGGTGAGGGGTAGCGGGGCTGTGACATTATATAGCATATGGACTCTGTACATTATTGGTAGTTTTGTTTGGAGTTGTCCTTTAGATGTTTAACTGTTGTTTAACTGGGTGGCTAGGGGAAAAGGAGAGGGTCCATTGGTGGCTAGGGAAAAAGGAAAGGGCCCCTGGGTGGCTGGGGGAGAAGAGAGGGCCCCTGGGTGGCTAGGGGAAAATGAGAGGGCCCCTAGGTGGCTGGGGGAGAAGTAGAGGGCCCCTGGGTGGCTGGGGGAGAAGGAGAGGGCTCCTGAGTGGCTGGAGGAGAAGGAGGGGGCCCCTGGGTGGCTGGAGGAGGAGGTGAGGGCCCCTGGGTGGCTGGGGAAGGAGGAGAGGGCCCCTGGGTGGCTGGGGGGGGAGATGGTGGCCCCTGGGTGGCTGGGGGAGAAGGAGATGACCCCTGGGTGGCTGGGGGAGAAGGAGATGGCCCCTGGGTGGCTGAAGTAGAAGGAGATGGTCCCTGGGTGGCTGGGGGAGAAGGAGAGGGCCTCTGGGTGGCTGGGGAAGAAGGAGAGGGCCCCTGGGTGGCTGGGGTAGAAAGAGAGGGCCCCTGGGTGTCTGGAGGAGAAGGAGAGGACCCCTGGGTGGCTGGAGGAGAAGGAGGAGAGGGACCATGGGTGGCTGGAGGAGGAGAGGGACCCTGGGTGGCTGGAGGAGAAGGAGGAGAGGGACCCTGGGTGGCTAGAGTAAAAGGAGAGGGCCCCTGGGTGGCTAAGGGAAAAGGAGAGGGTCCATTGGTAGCTAGGGAAAAAGGAAAGGGCCCCTGGGTGGCTGGGGGAGAAGAGAGGGCCCCTGGGTGGCTAGGGGAAAATGAGAGGGCCCCTAGGTGGCTGGGGGAGAAGTAGAGGGCCCCTGGGTGGCTGGGGGAGAAGGAGAGGGCTCCTGAGTGGCTGGAGGAGAAGGAGGGGGCCCCTGGGTGGCTGGAGGAAAAGGAGAGGGGCCCCTGGGTGGCTGGAGGAAAAGGAGAGGGGCCCCTGGGTGGCTGGAGAAGGAGAGGGCCCCTGGGTGGCTGGGGAAGAAGGAGAGGGCCCCTGGGTGGCTGGGGGAGAAGGTGAGGGCCCCTGGGTGGCTGGAGGAGGAGGAGAAGCCCCCCGTGACACCAGAGTCAGTTGCCAGGGAAGAGAGTGGAGCTGAGCCAGTCCTGCATATCTGACATCAAAGCCAAACATGGTGGAGCTGGAGCCCTTTGCCCTACACAATAACAGCACCCGAGGTGGAAGGTGAGGGGTAGCGGGGCTGTGACATTATATAGCATATGGACTCTGTACATTATTGGTAGTTTTGTTTGGAGTTGTCCTTTAGATGTTTAACTGTTGTTTGTCCCCCCAGCTGTGAGGGACTGAAGAATGACAGCCCACTATGCTGGGACTTATAGTGCCCTAGAATGTGGAGGACTGAGGAATCCTCAGTCCCTCACAGAGGGCACTACAAGTTCCAGAATAGCAAGCTGCCATGCCTTAGTCCCCACAGAGGGCACTACAAGTCTTAGCATAGCAGGCAGTAGTTCCTCAGTCCCCTCAAGAGAGCAGTACAAGTCCAAGCATAGCAGGCTTCCATTCCTCAGGGAGGAATGGCACTGCACTATACTGGAATTTACAGTGCCCTCTGTGGGAACTCAGGTATGGCAGCCTTCTGCAGTGGGACTTGTCGTGTAAGGGGGTCTCTGGAAACTCCGATGCAAGGGGGAGCTTTGGTGACCACAGAGTTCCCTTTTACACCAGAGTCCCCAGCTTTCCCCCTCAAATCAGGGTTCCCAGAACTCTCCTTACATCAGATTCTCCAGCATTCCCCCTTAAATTGGGGTTCCCAGAACTCCCCTTACTTCAGAGTCCCCAACATTCCTCCTAAATCAGGGTTCCCAGAACTCCTCTCACATCGGAGTCTTCAGAGTTCCCTCTTACAGTGTAAGGGGGAAATTCTGGAGACTCTGATGTAAAGGGGACTCTGTGAAATTTGATTTCACTTATGTAAGGGGGGGCACTGAACTCTGATGTAAGAAAGGACTCAGGGAATCATGACCTATAGGGAAATGCTGGGGACTGTGATGTAAGAGCTGACATATATATATATATATATATATATATACATACATACATACATACATACACGATGTTTAATGATCTTTGATTAAAGAAGAATTGGTTGGAGAAAATGTGAATTCATAGTACAAAGGTTAAGGCTCTTAATATATGCAATTTATACAGTTAATTTTTATCGCTTGAATTATTTTTCCATTTATGAGCGTGAGTGGGGACTCATGTCCAAGTTTTGCCTTAGGCCTCACAAAGCCTAGAGCCGCCTCTGCACCCCTCTGGGTGTCGGTCTTCGGCCATTTTGAATGGTTGACGCAGGATCATGTCCCTCCAGCACATGCACGGGAGTGCAGTCATCCCAGAACACTGGCAGTGTGCCAGAATGTAAACTGAGCTGCTTATGTGCAGCTCAGTGTACATCCTGCAGTGGATTGCAAATAGGCAGGTACGTGTATTTTATTGTATTTATATACTTTACACTGCATGTCTCTTCTGCAATGAAAAGCCTGCTTGTTAGCAATATTTAGTTTTTTACATTTAGTTTCAACGTGGATGGACAAGAAGGGAAGGGGGAGGAGGTGGGGGGCAGGATGGTTGAAGTGAGGATCTGTAATAATAGATGATCTTTATTAAGAAAAGCTACAGCCTTAGCATTCCTTTATGAATGCAAGAATGTTGGAAGTATCAATCTCACCAATGATGACACTGCTATTCAGGGCCGGATTAAGAGCATCATGGTCTTGGTGCTGAGGATTTTGAAGGGCCTTAAGGGCCGTGCCTTGGCATGCACCCAGAGGAGGAAGGGTGCAGCCATGCATGCCTAATTCAACATGGGATGCTGTCTCTGAAGCCCATAAACACATCCATGCATCGGCAACTGTCCCTCCTTGTCCGGCCTTCGCGCTGTGTGGGGAGGTTCTGAGGGTGCTGCCTGGGGAAGCGAGCATAGAAGCCAGACTTCTGTGTTTACAAGTGACAGAAGAGCGGTAACAGTGAATATGGCCAACCCGGGGCCTATATAAAAGGTAGGGGCCTGGAGCTGCAGCTCCAATAGCCCCTACGTTAATCTGGCCCTGCTGCTATTGCAGGGGATGCTTGTAATTTGATTTCAAGTTGTGTGCAGACTTATATGAGCGGGGGGAAAGAATTCTGGTGCGTGCTGTACATTGTCTGTAAAGTAGATTACATTTTTCTGTCATTCACAAAATACCTGGCTGCAGATTGAACAGAAAGGTATTTTTTAATGACAATAAACCAAGAAATGGCTTGTGAAGCAAATATTACATGTTATTTTTCTTTGCACAGAAATTGGTTTCATTTTTTTCTTTTGAGTGCACAGGATCCGGTCTGTTAGAAGTGGATTACAGTGTCCGTAAACCACAAAATAACAGAAATCTCATGAACATGAGTTGGCTTTAGTGAAGCTTGCTTATTTTAGTTTACAAGTAATATTTACTCTACACATTTACCGTAAGCCAAAAAAGGCCTTAGAATGGAAAATTCCAAGGAAAAGGAAGTGCATAGTTTGCTTCATCCAAAATGGGCCATAAGCCAGCAGAATGGAGGGAAACGGAATTTTCCTAGATAATAATTATGTACTACATTCATCAAAGTCACTGGGAATATTTCATTGTATTCAACATGATTGTAAAATGACCCTAGCAGTAACCCATAGTCAAATGGATAATTATTAAAAATAAAGGTAATTAGGATTAAACCACCTCTATCAACATTTTTTGTTGTTCATAGAAAGGTCAGACCCTGTGCAGAGTTTTTCTTGCAGTCTTTGTTACTACTAGTTAGATTTACCCCTCTGATTGTCTTGTGACTATCATTACCTGCCATACCTGTTGAAGCAGAGAAGCACTGTAGTAGTCACCACCACTACAGTGATCACCACTGTCTTCTGGATCATGTGCTGAGCCGAGCGGATGCCTTGCTACATAGTAACCACAGGGGGTGGCTCACTTGGAATGGGAAATATTCACAGATTGCCTTGCATTTTTATTAATGAATGCAAGGCAATCTGTGATTGGACAAGGTAGAGAGGCGTGGCGGTGACCTTACAATCTCCACTGTGTCCAATCAGAGATCGGACTGTAGGGTGTTAGTTCATCTTTCCAGTTTTTCTGGAAAGATAAACTAACACTGTAAAATAACAGAGTTAGGTACCTGGTAACCCTTTTTCTAAGAAGTCTTCCAGGGCAGCACCTGAGAGATAGACTCCTCCTACCTGAAACATGAAACACATTAGTCCACCATTATAAAAATGCCAGTCATACCTTTAGCTCCAGTAATACCAAAGCACCGAAGGAACCCTTAGTAAGCTCTTTGAATCCTCAAAGCCCCTTTTATAATGTTGTTTAGGGCAGGAACAGATATTGCCCTGAAAGACTTCTTAGAAAAAGAGTTAACAGGTACCTAACTCTGTTTTCTCTAATCGTCTTCCAGGGCAGCACCTGAGAGGATGTAGCAAGCAATACTTACTGGGGAGGGGAAAAAGTCTAGAGCACCTTGCGACCAAATAGCTGGTCCTGGCTGGACAGCTGGTCGATACGGTAATGCCTTGCAAAGGTATTGAAGCTTGATCATGTCGCTGCCCTATAGATCTGCTCCAGCGTTACCCCGACTCTTTCTGCACTTGACAATGCCAAAGCTCTGTTATGGGAAAGCCCTTGTCCGCTCCTTCCTGTAAAAAAATCTAGGTTTGCCAGAATAGCCCCCTTGTCGGGGTCTCCTTTGTTCTCGTACCAGAAGACAAACTTTTTCCTCACTTTCTCATAGATGGCTCTAGTCACCGGTTTTCTGCTAGCTAAGATAGTCTCAGTCACCCTGTTAGACAGACCTGTTATCCGATACCTGCATTTAATTGCGGTTAGGGTAAAGAGCTTATTTTCCGATTCTTCCCATTCTTTTTTAACTATGTTTTTTAGAGAATCATGTACCGGAAATGTTCTAGCTTTTTTTGGTTGTAAACCTTTGTACATCTTGTCATGTAGAGAAAGCTCTGCGATCTTTTGCAATTAGATACCCAGTGTATCTGCAATGGCTCTCAGTAGATTATCCAAGGGAAAGAGTTTACCCTCTGATGCTGGGTCCTCATTATCTGAGTCTGAGCAAAGGCCAACTTTCGGATTCTGATTCCGAGCTATCTGCATCAGATCTCTACTCCACCTGATCCAACTCATCCCTGCTGCATGAGGGGATGGGTGACGCGATGGTAGCTGGCGTGCTGGCCTGGCTGGAACCTTCAGTTTTTTTATGGCTGTACGAAGGGGACCCATTGTGCTTTTAATCTCCTTTTTAAAGGAATTAAGCATATCTTTGAGGAACCCCTGAGATTCTTTGGCCACCATTTTATTGAGGTATTTCCGACATACAGGTTTTTTTCCATTCTGGAAGAAAACTTGTGACCGCAAGAGGCCCATGCCTTGCTACTGGTCTTCGCCTTTTTCTCTTCTGGGGTCATTGTCTGTAAGTAAGCACAAAGGACTCAGTGAGGCAAACAGTTGCCATACACAACAATGAAAAAAGCAGTTTGTGAGTGAGGTAAAGACAGAGGGAACACCAGAGTAATCACAGCAGGATCTGTAGGGCAGGCTGGGAAGGCATCTGACATGGTCAGTCTCAGAAAGGGAACCACAACATAGGGGCCTTTAACTGCCCAGCTCCAGCCCAGCCCCACTCCGCCCCTAGCTGCTCCCATACAGGTTGGTGGACATACCTGTATTGACCCTTCCTGGTATCCTCTGGTCAGCCACCTGATCCAGCCCTATTCTCGTGAAAAAAGGGCCCCAACATCTTCTGTTAGTTTTGCGAGTTGGGTTGTTTAAAAACCGTGCTGCCGCTCAGAAGTGACGTCAGCGGAAGTACAATGCTCCATTATCTACTTCTGCCTCCTCCAAGATGGCTGCGGCCTGGAAGTGCGTCACCAGAACTGACGTGACTTTTCATTCCTGCCGCCATCTTGCTCCTCCAAAGGAGCTCCATGAATCTGAAGACTCCGTCAACCGTGCTGTCAACCAAGCTGCTGACGTGGTAAGCCTGGACCGGTGGGGACATCTGATAGGCGAGGTTGCCGTGTGGGGAGGGGCACCGCCCGCCATATAGGCGTGGGACCCAGAGGGGATGGGTGGCCGGGGCACTGCCGGAGGGATCATGGGACTAGCCTGGAAGCTCTTCAGGTCATGACCAGGTACAGTCTGGGGGGGGGGGTTTAGCCGACATCCTGACAGCTGGTATATTCTGGCCTGGCCTGGCCTGCTCTGCCTATTGTGGGTGTCTGGACTGTGGCAAGGCTGCTGAAACAGTTTGGGGGATCATCGGTTCTTGTGGTCTGAGAGATACCCTGCTAAAGGTTGGATGCAGAGGAGGAGATAGTGTATGTTGCTGCAACTACAAGCGCCTATTATCTGCAGTTCGGTAAGGGACCAATTTGGGTGATTTTCACTTGGAGATTGGAAGCACCTGGGATTGCTGTGTTTTCTCAGTTTATTTGTACTTGCTTGCACCTTATTTTCCGTCTGGTAAGGAGGAATTTCACTTGGTGGTGGGTTTTTTCACATTGAAGTTGAGAAGCACTGTGTTTCGTTGAATCATCAGTTTGAAATAACCACTTATGGACACTTATGATTCATTATTTATGGACTTTTGATTTATATATTTTTTGGATCCTCAATATTTTTATTCACATTATTCATCATCCTACATATATGTTTTTATTTCACATATGTTTTTTTTTTGCAATTTTTGAGTTGTATAGGTTGGATTCACTATTTTTTTTAGCGCACCCTCACTATTTATAATTATCATTTTTATTCAAAAAGGCACTGAAGATCGGTAGCAGCTTAAACATCTATCAGCGCACCCTCCCAACATATACATACCTCTCAGTAGGGTGAAACCTCAGGCGGGGGCCTGCTTGCCCCAATGTGCTGCCCCTGACCCGCACTGCCCAAGGCTCGCTGAGCTGGATGGGAGGCTGGTCAGGGAGCCTCCTGCAAATAACAAACGGCTGCAGCCCCTGTGAGTCAGAAGGAAACACAACCAAACTGAGGCTGAAGGTATGACTGGCATTTTTATAATGGTGGACTAATGTGTTTTCTGTTTCAGGTGTTTTTTGTTTCAGGTGGGAGGAGCCTATCTCTCAGGTGCTGCCCTGGAAGACGATTAGAGAAATTAACTTCACATCAAAAGCCCCATCCTCCCATCAGAGGTCTCCTTTACATGAGAGGCCCGCCATCACATCATAGGTCATCAATCATACCAGAGTCCCCTCTTCATGTCAGAGTCTCCATAAAGTCTCCCATATATAAGGTCCCCATATATAAGTCTCCCTAACACAAAGCCCCTGAGTCACAAGTCCTCCATTAAAAAGCCCCTAAGGCCTTGTTCACACCAGATGCAGAGATGTCAGTTTTTCTGCATGTGTTCTGCAAGGGCAAAAAGAAAACAATTGTTCTCTATGTGACCTGTTCACTCCACAAAACTAGTATCACGTGCAGATTTTATCTGCGCAGGAATCTGCAACATGTATGACACAGGGTTTGTCATACACAGATAAACATAATACCAGGTGTGCCATACACAGATACACCTGACACAGGGTATGTCATACACAGATAGACATGACACAGGGTGTGTCATACACAGCTACACATGACACCGGTTGTGTCATACACAGATACACATGACATAGGGTGTCTCATACACAGATACACATGACACTGGGCAGTGGCGGCTGGTGCTCGGTAATTCAGGGGGGGGGGGGCGGTAAACTAACGCACCACCCCCCCAGGCCTGCCTCCTTACCTCCTCCTTTCTCCTGTCTGAGCGGGGGAGTGCTGGATGGCTGAGCCGCTGTGCTTCTCCTCCAGCCATGTGTCTCCTCCCTCTTCCTGGCCAGTAAGATCGCTTCTCCTTTTGGCCAATCGGGAAAGGGGTCTCACAACCCTCTTCCTGATTAGCTGGGAGGAGAATCAGTGTGACAATAGTGAATATTTATTCGCTATTGCCATACAACTGGGTGGGCTTAGGGCGTAGTGCTCTGCTCCCTGAGCCCACCCTTTTTTGAAGCCTATTAAAGCCTCTGCCTCTAATCACGTACTTAAAAAAAAAAAAAAAAAAAAACCTATTGGAATCCATGCATCCGGTGCCCTGCATGTAGATTAGGGGGCCAGATGCATGGATGGTGGGGCGGCGCCCCTGCGCCCCTAATGGAAGGGCCGCCACTGACACTGGGTGTGTCATACACAGATACACATGACACAGGGTGCGATGTCTATCTGTGCATAGAAAAAAACGTGCATAAAAACTGATGTCAATGTGCATAAAAACTCACTGAAACATGCATGAAAACTGATGTATGACTTATGTACTTGTCACTCTACAAGTGAAATCTGTTTGTTTTTTCCATTGGTTTTCATGCATAAATGGTGTGAACGAGAAGAAAATCAAACAATCCCCCATCACTGAGCCATTGGTTGTTATAGTGCTGGCAGCCAGCTCACCCACACCATTGCAACTCATGATGCTGATCCAGGGAAAGCTGGATGCCATGCTTCCGGCACGCCGGTAAACCTAGATGGAACCCTGGTTGAGAATCACTGGCATATACAGTAGATGCTTGAGGATCATTCAATCTCACTGTATTTTGCCTCACGTTACTGCATGGCACACTTGAATTAATCAGGCCCTTTTACCAACACAGTACCCCCTTAGGTTACCTGGCATTGTCGGGGGCTATTTTCCTCTCATGTAAGCATTGCTATCTAATCCTAAAAGCACATACTAGTTCCAAGTCAGGCATGTCACCCTTAACTCCGGGACTAGTAACTGTCCCAAAAGTCAGATGGCAGGGACTATCACAACAGAAAAATACCCTGCATCAGATAAGGTATGCTAGTCAGTGACAAGTTCTCTTTAACATAACGGATTAATAATTATAATCACAGTAAATAAAACAAGGTTCTATCAATACAATATAGAATTTAATGAAACTATTTATTGTAAAGTTTCCTCTGACATTTTTTCATGTTGTTTTGGTGTGGAAGATCACAAAATAACAACTTAGAAAAAAGATTTTATTTTTGTTTTATTTTTAAAAAAATAGCAAAAACCTAGTTCATGTTTATAATTATTTTTCAAGAATGTACAAATGACACACATGGTTTCTGTCTCACAGACCCTACATACAGTGTGATGTACATGAAATACACAATGGAGGGACTCTTCTACTCTTGGCTCCAGATGTGGCGCTAGTCATTGGTGTCAGACTTTTTTGGAGATCTCATAAGGCTTTCTGTTGCATTTTGGCCCTTTTGACTGGGAATGGCGGGCAGGACGCGAGTTGTCCTCAAGGGCTCTCTTCTTAGGACCGGCAAGAAGGAATAGAGTGAGTGACTCTGAGTTTTAGAGATGATTAATGGAGACAAGTTATTTCCCATCTGCAGAGAGTTGGTTGGCAAAGACATAGACTTCTTGACTCCTGGACAGGCTTGCCCAGATGGCAACTGGACTGGAATAAAAAGAAAAGTAGGAAATTATATTTAACAGCAGATAAAGGTTATATACTTCTTCCTATCAACATGGATGTCAGTAGAAGCCTAGGGAGCAATTAGCCCCATTGCACTCAATCAGTTTACTATGACGCATACACCACTGACTAACAAAAACTAGAGAGTTTATACCAGATTACCAGACATGTCAAGTTGATGTTTTTTTAGGTCACGTGCAGCTCTATTTTTGCGCAGTATTGGTTTTATTATGTTTTTCAAAAACAACATGTTATGTCATTTAAGCCCCATGCATACTGTGTGTCAGCCTAAGTACATGTGGCTCTGGTGGGTAGATGCGGGTGGAAGACACAGGTGCACTTACTGCCCTAAATGGTAATGGCATTTGGTGCACCTTCCAACATCAGATGCTTTTAGGCTCCCGCTCTGATCGCCTAGGCGTTGGAGCAGAAGGGGGTACCTCTCAAAATAAGGTACCTGTTCCCCCTTAAACAGTGGAACTTCCCCTTTTGGACGAATCACTAGTTATTGGGCTTGTTTGGTAGGGATGAAGACTTTTCGCCACTCATCTAAGTGGTTTCCTTTGTTCTTGTGTGTGTCAGAAACATACATCAGCATTTATAACCACACAAAGGTTGCCAGGGCCCGTTCTTGTTTTGGAAGATCATAATTTTTTAAGGATTATCTTCTTACAGCACAGATGTGGTTACTTCACCTACATTTTTAGGCCCCTTAAACATTGGGCATTTAGCGCCGATGCATGGGCCACAGATAGAAGGCACAAGTGTACCATCCAGCCCTTCTGCCGGCAAACTCTATGAGAGGCTGACAGCTGCTGCGGCTTGACAGGGCTGGGTGGTGCACCTAGGAGTACAAACGTTTAGGACAGTGAAGCAAGAAGACTGAGTCCTGGCCATTTGTCTCTGGGCGCATACTGCACTAGACACAAGTACAACTGAGTGCACCCCCAAGACCTCTAGCCACAAGAGCTGTTAGCTTCTCATAGAGTTTTATAGGCTGCTGGCAGCAGAGCAGGATGGCGCACCTGTGCCCGCCATAAACACCAAGACCCTTTGTAGTGTCTAAATGTCCAGTAGGCATTAGGTTTACCTGGTTCACAGAAACATTTTTGCAGCAAAGATGAACGCCCAGAGTTGTCTGTAGCAACCAATCAGTTTACAGCGTTTCTTTTTTCTTAACTCAGTATGTGCTAAACATATAAATATCAAATACACTATTTTCTAGCCTACTTTTAACCTGTGCATTCTGTGTGTTCTCTTGCTACTTGCTCCTGACCCCTGCATTGAGTGCGTTACGCGCGCTTGACCTCTGCAATCCGTGGTACTTATTCATGACCCCTGCACTCCCTGCATAACTTGTTCCTTATTCCTGCACATTCAGTGATACTTTCTCCTGACCCCTACACTCTATATGTTACTTATCCCTGCATTCTATATGCCTGACCCCTGAACTCCGTGCATACCTTACTCTAGACTCTGCGCACAGTGCATTATTTACTTTTGACACCTGCACTCTGTGTATTTTTTATTCCTGATCCCTGCACCTAATGGATTACATACTTCTGAACTCTGTGCATTGATAAATCTGCACCTCTGCCGCCTGTGCAATATTTACTCCTGACCCATGCGTTACTCCTCCTTTGCACCCTGTGCATTAATTACTTTTGAGCCATGCACTCTATGCGTTATGCCCTCCTAAACCCTGCACAATATTGAATATGGCCTCCTGACCCCTGTACCCTGTGCAATATGGACTGCTAAACCCTGTACCTTATGGATTATGAACCCCTTTACCCCTACACTTTGTGTGATAAGCACTGTTGATATAGAGGAGGCTTTTTTAACCATATTACTTTAAAATGATCCCAATATTAATGCAATTTGTTCAAACCCACAATTCCTTAACCACCTGCCGACCACTCAGAGTAAATATACTGTGAGTGGGCAGCAGGTACAGGTACAGGTACAATCACGTACCTGTAAGTCGTCAGCTTCATATGGGTTGAGCGGTGCCCTTTGCCGACCCATGCTGTGATTGGACACAACATGAGTTTGGCAGCAGATTTCAGCCAATAATTTTTTCTGAAGTAAGCTCATTGGCTGTGTCCAATCACACACAGAGTTCTGTGTTTACAAAAACACAGAACTCTGTGTACTTGGAATAGTGATCTGGCTATTTCTTCTCCCTGCAAAGCAGGAGAAAAAAAGCTAGACAGAAAAGTAAAAGCAGCACACATTACACATTGTTAGGTACACAATTAACCCCTTGATTGCCTTTAGATGTTAAACCCTTCCTAGTCAGTGTCATTAGTACAGTGTCAGTGTACAGTATTATCACTGATCACTGTATTAGTGTCAATAGCGAAGTCAGTGTCAGTTAGTGACCCTCCCAGATAATGTCTGTTAACATCAGATTGCCTGCCACCCTATCAAAACCCTGCTATAAGTTGCCGATCCCCACTATTATAGTATTGCGTAAATTTCAATATACTGTATATACTATATACCATAGTTTGTAGATGCTATAAGTTTAGTATAAACCAATTGATATACACGTATTGGGATTTTTTATTTTTTTTTTCAAAGAAATGTAGCCGAATATATTTTTGACTCAATTTGTGAAGAAATTTGATTTATTAATTTTTTTATTGGATATGTTTTTTAACAGAAATGATAAAATATCTTTTTTTTTTTTTTTTCTTCAAAATCTTTAATCTTTTCGTTTATAAATAAAAAATAAAAAACCCAGTGGTGATCAAATACCACCAAAAGAAAGCTATTGGTGTGGGAAAAAATATAAAACTTTTACTTGTGTACAGTGTTGCATGACTGCGCAATTGCCAGTTAAGTAGTGAAGCGCTGAAAAGAAAAAAAAATGGCCAGGTCATAAAGGGGGTAAAACCTTCCAATGGTCAAGTGGTTAAACAACTGTGTGCAAGTCAACCTAAGGGAAATTATTCTGTTTTAATGGCAAAGGAGGAACATTTTTAGGCTAATAATTGATACAGTGCCTTGAAATAGTATTCATACCCCTTGAAATTTTCCACATTTTG
This sequence comes from Pelophylax lessonae, assembly GCF_965119305.1. NCBI lineage: Eukaryota > Metazoa > Chordata > Amphibia > Anura > Ranidae > Pelophylax > Pelophylax lessonae. The sequence goes on from NC_138768.1 coordinate 104,152,420, forward strand.
ACATGTTACAACCAAAAATGGAAATGTATTTAATGGGATTTTATGTGATAGACCAACACAAATCCCAATAAAATACATTAACGTTTTTGGTTTTAAAACAGCACCTAAGAACTAAGGTTCTCTAACAAACCTCTTAGGGCTTCACAGAACAGCAGCATTTTTTTTACTGAGATTAAAATACACACAGGTGGACTCTATTTATCAATTAGGTGACTTCTGAAGGCAATTGGTTCACTAGATTTTATTTAGGGTATCAAAGTAAAGGGGGCTGAATACAAATGCACGTCACACTTTTCAGATATTTATTTGTAAAAAAATTTGAAAACCATTTATCATTTTCCTTCCACTTCACAATTATGTGCTACTTTGTGTTGGTCTATCATATAAAATACCAATAAAATACATGAACGTTTTTGGTTTTAACATGACAAAATGTGAACATTTTCAGGAGGTATGAATACTTTTACAAGGCACTGTAAATACACAAGTTTTGCATTATTTCGAAGACTTCCTAATTTTGCAGCATTTTTCACAATTGCCTAAATATTACAGCATAGACTGACATATTACACACACACACACACACATTACAATTAAATGTGTAATGGAGTGCATCCATTTGTTTCCTGTAATTGAATAACTATTACAGGCCTTGTCTTGCTAGTGTAGCACTGCCCCTAGAGGACTGCTGAGAATTGCACTTTCTGGATTCCCCTGGGTTCCCCGTAGCAACAGTCTATGGAAACTTATCACTTTAGACACTTGGCTCAGACAATGAACAGTCCAGGGGATTTGTTTTTTTGTGTTTTATTTAGAACTGGGATGGGAGAAGGGATGAGTGGGATAATCCAACTATGAACTATGCACAATTTCTGAGGACAACTGACTGTAGTGTGCGGCAAGGCCGCTGCTTCACCTTGCCAGTGAAGTGAAGATAGAAAGTATGATCCTGTTTAAGTTACTCTTCAGGGTCTAACTTGGCACCCCCTTTCTCACTTGCTGTGTGTGCTGAACTCTTGTCCACTGACACTCCACTGGAGCGGTCCCCCTTCCTGGGCAGACCTCTGGCAAGCTTCCCGGTACTCAAGGACACTGTATTCCCAGGGTTGCTTCTGCCTCCAACTCCACTTGTCAGCTTTCCTGGACCTCCTGGCTCAGCACCACACTCCTGGTTCGCTAGGCCAACCGCCTGTGACCACCTTCCACAACAGACAGGAGGAGAGACAGCCGTCACCCTCCTCTTGGGACCTGGCTTCCTGCCCAAAGACCCCCTGTCACATGTGCCCTTGGCTTTTATAACATATCCCAGGATGCACCACTGTTTGTGCCAACCCACTGGGATAGTTACAAAGCCTGTGTGTCACTGGCTGGGTTTCCTCCACTGTACAACAGGCTCCCCTATTGGATGCAGTGGGGACACTCCCTCAGCCCAGATGAATCACACATGGACACATGCAACAGTCAAAAGTAAATAATGCACTGTGCGCGGAGTCTAGAGTAAGGTATGCACGGAGTATGCCACAGGTGCGCCATCCAGCTCTGCTGCCAGCAGCCTATAAAACTCTATGAGAAGCTAACAACTCTTGTGGCTAGAGGTCTTGGGGGTGCACTCAGTGGTACTTGTGTCTAGGGCAGTATGCGCCCAGAGACAAATGGCCAGGACTCAGACTTCTTGCTTCACTGTCCTAAACGTTTGTACTCCTAGGTGCACCACCCAGCCCTGTCAACCCGCAGCAGCTGTCAGCCTCTCATAGAGTTTGCCGGCAGAAGGGCTGGATGGTGCACATGTGCCTTCTATCTGTGGCCCATGCATTGGCGCTAAATGCCCAATGTTTAAGGGGCCTAAAACTGTAAGTGAAGTAACCACATCTGTGCTGTAAGAAGATAATCCTTAAAATAATATAATAATATGATCTTCAAAAACAAGAACGGGCCCTGGCAACCTTTGTGTGGTTATAAATGCTGATGTATGTTTCTGACACACAGAAGAACTAAGGAAGCCACTTAGATGAGTGGCGAAAAGTCTTCATCCCTACCAAACAAGCCCAATAACTAGTGATTCATCCAAAAGGGGAAGTTCCACTTTTTAAAGGGGGAACAGGTACCTTATTTTGAGAGGTACCCCCTTCTGCTCCAACGCCTAGGCGATCAGAGCGGGAGCCAAAAAGCATCTGAGGTTGGAAGGTGCACCAAGTGCCATTACCATTTAGGGCAGTAAGTGCACCTATGCCTTCCACCCAGGGGAGGGCTGGCAGCCTTTGGCCTGGGGGTCAAGTCCAGTCAAGTGGCCCATTGAACCATGGAATCAGCTCACCATCCATGCCCACCTGGTTTTGGACTGACAGCCGTATACAGTGTCTGGCCCCTACATTAATCCAGCCCTGAGTTCGACCTTTTTACCGGTTTTTACCACTTTTCAGAGTGGCCTGGGGGGCAATTTCCACCTTGCCCCCCTTGCCAGTCCTCCCCTGCTTCCACCCGCATCTACCCACTAGAGCCTCATGTACTTAGGCTAAACACACAGTATGCATGGGGCTTAAATGACATAACATGTTGTTTTTGGTAAAACATAATTAAACCAGTACTGCGCAAAAATAGAGCTGCACGTGACCTAAAAAAACATCAACTGACATGTCTGGTAATCTGGTATAAACTCTCTTGTTTCTGTTAGTCAGTGGGGTATGCGTCATGACATCACTTCCGGGTACTGGCGCCAGATTGAAAAAACTGACAGCACTCAAATCAGCCAAACTTGGCGTTTTGAATGCTTTAAAGTGCAGAGGAGACCCCCAGATCCCTCCTGTAGAGTACCTGTCAAGTGATAAAAATTAAAAAAAAAACATTTTTTTTAAATATACAAAAATATCGGCCAATATTGGCCGATACTGATATGCAATGGCCAAAATATCAGTATCGGTAACGAAAAAAAACCGATATCGGTCGATCACTAATATTTACTCCTATTCCCAGTATGTCTTAGTTTTCTAGAAAAGCAGTAAGAAGGGCATGATTTTGAACATGGACTGGTGGGACCTGTATCCCTTAATTAGCTCCAAGAATTAGATCTTACAGTAAGTACAATAATACAATATCTTTGCTTGCTCATTGAGGGACACATAAATTCACAGATAGTTGGACGTTCAAAAGCCAAATGAGAGGTGGAAAACTGCAACAAAACACTAACAAGAAAAAAAAAAACAGAACCAGGGACTGTCAATAAGACACAGGTTCCCTCAAGATCATGTTCAAGTGCATAAAAATTGCAATTAACAAATTGAAGACAGTTATGGGCATCTAGTGGTGAAAAATGAGAACTACATGTCTAACGCTATGTTGCATTCATTTAGCGACCGGCTTAAGTGAATTTAAGAGGATTCTTGATTGAAGAAAAAATAGCAAGCAAAAAAGGTTATACTTTTCTGAAAGCAGAGAAAGGGCATTCGTAATTGACTTAGTTTATTGTGCATGAATTATTGTCATCTGTGCTACACAAAGTTTGTAGTCAACTTGTTCTTGTATTTGGATGCACAACTTTAAATTATAATAAAAAAAAGTACACTAGCAAAAAAAACGAAAGCATACTTGGAGTATGGAGAGTTATACCAGGCTGGCCACAATGTTTTGGTCTGCCAGTGTCCAAATCTTCCAGTAGGTGGCAATATAGCCCACGTCTCCCTAGTCTCTGTGTCCCTCAATGAACAAAAAGAAATAATGATTATCATTTCAGTGTGATTTTATGGAAAATATTATGTAATAAAAAAAAAAAAGTCATGGTAATACAGTTATGATGTATATGTGCATATAATATGTATAAATGTATCTGCACATATGTCCTAATGTATTTTATATGTCAAGGGGTTATGAGAAGCAAGACATCTTTGTAACCATATGCTCAACAGCTATCACATGAGACAAGAATTCCTGGGAGTCAAGCTGCAAAAATAACTCTGGGTTAATTAAAAAGTAGGACAATATTTTTGTAAGAACTGCCATTCCCCTTGACAAAAGGTAGGATTATAAGCTTACAAATGTGCTGCCTTTTGTCCATTTTTTTTTTTGTTAGTGGAACTTCACCCTCATCATAAAAATAACAACAAAAGCATCTTTAGAAATGTTGTTTAGTTGTCATATTTTTGTCCAAATCTTGTGGAAAATTAAGAATTTAAATAAAATGTGTTTTTTTCCCCCCACAATTTTTTGTTCGTACATACTGTCACCAAAGCACTACAACGTCACCATATGACTGACGTGGCGGTGATCAGGGATACTAACTGGTGACAGTATGTAAAAAAAAATAAAACATTTTTTGTAATAATTGTTTTTCAATTTTTGTAACACTTTTTCTTAATTTTTTTTTACATACTGTGACCACAGAAGTACAGTGTTATAGTGACATTATGACACCATAATGGCCATTCATGTATTATTGTGTATTGTGTATTATTGTGTACAATTGTGATAGCTGTGGTTGGCCACAGCTATCTCATGGTACAGGCCCGCTGTGATTGGCCCTGTACCATGTGATCACTGTGACCAAGCTTACACCACTCTTCTAAACATAAAAATGGAGCAGATGCTGCTCCTAACTAACAAAGGGATGCAAGTCCCTTTGTTAATAAGGAGTGACCAGTTCTCTGTTCTACCATGAGACACAGCACAAATAACAGAGCTGCATGCTTTGATCCCTCTGCTTGTCCCCTGCTCAGCTCAGAGCAGGAGAAAGGAGGAGGGTTGGTAATCTTGCAGATCTGTGAGCTGTCTCCTGATAGCTCCCATCCAATATGACAAAGTCACACCTAGTGGGAATCTGTATTAGTTTACTATATGGATACAGCCGCATTCCCCCTATCACCCCTCCGTGAGGACATCGAATGACGAAACTAGTCAGGCGGGGCTAGGAAGCCGGACACTACCGCTCATGCCAAACTCGTAGTCTCCTACGGAAACGCTTTTAATCCTTAGTGTCGGTAGAAACTTGTAAAATTTGAGTGTTAGAACTGGTTTTAAATAAATGAGTGAAGTTTTACGGATTCACACTATATGGATTCTCCTTTCTTCCTAAATATTACGTACCCTCACACATCCTTATGAGATTGCCTGTATGTGAAGACGGAAACAACTATTATGAGAATAAGAACCGGCCTGCTGGATATTTTATGTAAAAAAGGCGCACTAGCTGGTTTATCATTTTACCAGCCACCCCATCTGGTGAATCTGTTTGGGGTGATCGGTGGAAGGATTACACATGGTGTATTGCATGAATTTGTTCACAGAAGAAGTTGCACAACGTTATATGCACTTGAAAGTGCAATATTTCACTTGGGGCTTTATGGAATATAGAACATCAATTGTTGATTTTTGATCATTCTATTAGGACATTTTTCTTTGAATTCACAGTATATGTATAATATGAATTCATAAGTATTGATGACTTAATTGTTTCTCTTATATATCATTTTCAAATTATTGCACTTACATTTTTATTTTTTTTTATAATTTTGAATATTCACTTTGTTGCACTAGCATTTTAGGAAGAAAGATAATATTCTTACCCATTAGGGGAGCATATACTTGCGCTGATTTATTTTTCTATTTGCATTCCCGCCCAATAATTAGGTGCAGACCTGCGCTAGGTGGAGCACGTGGCAAAGATAGACCTGAAACTGTTTAGTTAATGTGGCACATTCCACGTCTGACAATTTCTTGTGCTATTATAATTGCACAGGAAGCTTCGGTAATTCTCCGGCAAGAGTTTCAATTGAAAGTTCGGGGTAGGAGGTCAATAAAGGGCAATTTTATAAACCAGTGAATCTGACATTCACTGTCTGTAGATGAAGTTTCCAAATGCATATGTTTTAAATGAGTGATTGATTCACCACCATTTGTATTTGATATAAGTCTTGGGCCTGCTTTACATATATGTCCCTAACTGTTGCTAACCTGCCTACTGCCTGGTCCCATACTGTACACTGTCTTCCAGTTTCTGGGTGTATATAACAGTGTGTATTGAATTAAAAAGACATGTAGCTGTTTTTATTCCACTTACCTACAGCGCTTATTATTTGACACTGTTTTGCACTTTCAGTGCCTGTTTGCACTATATATTATGTTAGTGGATATTAAATTAACAGGTAGGTCCAGCATGGTGCAGTGGCAGTAAACACTTATGGCCCGGTGGCAGAAAACAGAACTGTATTGAAATAAAAGTTCAGTAATGCACAACAAGCCTGGAAGGAAGACAACCTGACTGGGCAAATTCACAGGATGTACATCGATGAGTAGTAGCAGTAGGTCTCAGATGTGCCAATAACATCTGTCTCGAAGGAGCATAATGTGGCCTGGCTGGTCCAAACCCAAGTGGGAGGCTTTCAGGAAGAATGACGTGTCCCTGTGCTTTCCCTACTCGTCTGGAAGCACTGTCCCTGACCTGTCCCTACTTGGTCCACACATGAAATGCTCACCAAACCTGGGAGCCAGTGTCTTAAATAGACTCTTCAAAGAAATGATTCCAGCTCTACCGCTCTGTATAGAGGTCCATAGACTGGAGTCTGGTGCTCTAGCCAGGGCATTGAACTCCCACAGATGAGTATTCTTAGTCAGAAATGCTATCGACTCGCCGAGTTGCGACTCTTAAATAGACTCTGACTGATCCAAGATGGCCACCAAAGTCACATGGGATACCAGCATCCAATCAGATACAGCCTCTCCATGACTTAGAAGATTATAGAGGAACGAAGCTCCTCTTGACTTCCTCTTCCACCTGCATTGCCACTATGGATAAGCGCCACCTGCAGTGGAGAAAATAGACTGCACCTGCCTACAATGCTGTGTGTTAAAGACGACTGTGTTAAAGCAGTTCATTCATTTTGCATGGGCTGGAAAATGAACATGTAATTTTTGAATTGAAGCTTGTGCATTGTGGTGTGCTGCAGTGCTGTGCGTTGTCTGCTACTATAGTAGTAGGTTGGGTGTCATTTATTCATGCGTTACGTTGAAGCACACTAAACACGTAGTTTCTGCAGGTTATTTCAAACACTCTATCCATGTTTGGTGCTTTGCCTTGTGGCATTCTGACTTAATGCACCGTATTGCACCCAGCACATTCAGCAAATCTGAATAAGGAGGCATAAACAAATGTTAATGAAGTAAGCCTGCACAGTTATAACAACTCATTGCTGTGCCACACTAACAATTTCTATAGCAACATTCTGCTGCAGCTACAAATCTCTCTTTGTCTTTTTGATTTTTAGCAGGTACACATGCACTACAATCAATGTCATGTCATAGTCATCAGAAGCTGCATTGTTCTGTTGCTAGCTCTATATGCTGCAAAAAGTCAATGGCTCAGCAACTAAGCTACAAATCGCTCAGAATTTCATTGACACAGACCTTTCGCTTACCTCAATTCTATTTTTATAGCAACAATAATGCTAAGAAAAGCGATTCTCTAGCTGCTACAATATTGCCTGTGTGACATGAGCCTTAGAAATTATTTGATTTTTGTATGAGGACCCAGCAAATGATGTTTACATGAGTTATCTGGAATAGAGTTGAGCGGACACCTGGATGTCCGTGTTCGGCGGGTTCGGCCGAACTTGAAAAAAAAGTCCAGGTCCGTGTCCCGGACTTTTTCCGAACTTTACCCGGACACCGAACCCCATTGAAGTCAATGGGGACCCGAACTTTCAGGCACTAAAATGGCTCTAAAACACCAATGGAAAGGGCTAGAGTGCTGCAAATGGCAGCAAAACGTAGTTAAGAGCATGGCAAGTGCTCTGCAAACAAATGTGGATAGGGAAATAACTTAAAACAACAAAAAAAAAAACAGAAAAATAAAACAATGTTCTTCATCTGTGAAGGACGAGGCTCATATGGAGTAGGAGGGAGGTTGAGGTGGTGGTGGATGTGGCGGTGTCATAGGCATGCGCACAGGGTGTGCCGGGTGTGCCTGGGCACACCCTAATCACCTAGGGCACATTAGCATTATCGCTCTGTTTGCCAGTGAGGAGATGGGAAAGATCTCCCTCGGACTTGCTCTACCATAAGAGAAGTGCCACACACTTCTATTTCACTTTGCCAGCAGGGAGAGTAATGTACTGGGGCCATATACATGTAGGCAAACACATGCATGTGTATTTAAACTTTGGGGTGCACACCCTAATGCAATAGGCTGCGCACAACTATGGGCGGTGTAGGTGGAAGCGGCGGTGGAGGAGGACAAGGTAGCCAACACTGCTTTTTTTCAGTCATTTTAAATGAGGGTACACCCCAAAAGAGTGAGAAAGATCAAAAATAGAACAATGGCTGGGTAAAGTCGGTATCCATCTCTATTCTGCACAAGGTACGGAAAAGTCCTGTGGGATCCATGCCTGGTTCATTTTAATGAACGTGAGCTTGTCCACATTGTCTCTGGACAGGCGGCTGCGCTTGTCTGTGATAACGCCCCCAGCCGTGCTAAATACACGTTCAGATAATACACTGGCTGCAGGGCACGCCAGCACCTCCAAGGCGTAAAGGGCAAGCTCAGGCCATGTGCCCAATTTGGAGACCCAGAAGTTGAAGGGGGCAGACCCGTCATTCACTACATGTAGGCGTGTGCACACATACTGCTCCACCATGTTGGTGAAATGCTGCCTCCTGCTAAGACGTTCTATATGAGCTGCTGGTGCTGCTGTTTGTTGTGGCGTGCTGACAAAGCTTTTCCACATTTCGGCCATGCTAACCCTGCCTTCTGAGGTGCTGGCGGTGCCCTGGTTGCGTTGGCGACCTCTTCCTCCTCCTCCTCCTCTGCCTTGGCCTTGTGCTTCCACTGTGGCCCCGCTGTCAGGTGGGAATGCCAGCAGCATAGCGTCTACCAGCGTGCGCTTGTACTCGCGCATCTTGCGATCGCGCTCCAGTGAGTGAACTAAGGATGGTACGTTGTCCTTGTAACGGGGATCCAGCAACGTGGCCACCCAGTAATCAGCACAAGTTAGAATGTGGGCAACTCGGCGGTCGTTGTGGAGACACTGCAGCATGTAATCGCTCATGTGTGCCAGGCTGCCCAGAGGCAACTAAAGGCTGTCCTCAGTGAGAGGTGTATCGTCTGTGTCCTCTGTATCCCCCCAGCCACGCACCAGTGATGGCCATGAGCTGGCCTGGGTGCCACCCTGCTGTGAACATGTTTCCATCTCCTCCTCCATCTCCTTCTCCTCATCCTCCAGAACTGTGCCCCTGCTAGACAATTGTGTCCCTGGCGTTTGTGTGTGCAGGAACCCACCCTCGGAGCCCCTTGCGAATGACTGCCCTGAAAGCCTTGGAAATGTTACCTCTTCATCCTCCTCCTCCTCCTCCTCATCCTGTGCCACATCCTCTTCCATCATCGCCCGAATCGTTTTTTGAAGGAGGCATAGAAGTGGGATAGTTAAGCTGACAACGGCGTCATCGGCATTGGCCATGTTGGTAGAGTACACAAAACAGCGCAACAAGGCACACAGGTCTCGCATGGAGGCCCAGTTATTGGTGAAGAGGTGCTGTTCCGCAGAGCGACTCACGCGTGCGTGCTGCAGCTGAAACTCCACTATGGCCTGCTGCTGGTCGCACAGTCTTTCCAGCATGTGCAAGGTGGAGTTCCACCTTGTGGGCACGTCACATATGAGGCGGTGAGCGGGAAGGCCGAAGTTACACTGCAGCGCTGACAGGCGAGCAGCAGCAGGGTGAGAACGCCGAAAGTGCGCACAGACGGCCCGCACTTTCTGCAGCAGCTCTGACATATCGGGGTAATTTTTAAGGAACCTCTGCACCACCAAATTCAGCACATGCGCCAGGCAAGGGATGTGCGTCAAACCGGCTAGGCCCAGAGCTGCTATGAGATTTCGCCCGTTATCGCACACCACCAGGCTGGGCTTGAGGCTCGCTGGCAGCAACCACTCATTTGTCTGCTGTTCCATGCTCCTCCACAACTCCTGCGCGGTGTGTGGTTTTTCCCCCAAACAGGCAAGTTTTAAAGCTGCCTGCTGTCGTTTACCCCTGGCTGTGCTGAAGTTGGTGGTGAAGGTGTTACGCTGACCGGATGAGGAGGCGGTAGAGGATGAGGAAGCGGAGTAGGAGGAGTTAGGAACAGGAGACAAACTGAAGCACCCTGCAATCCTCGGTGGTGGAAGGACGTGCGCCAAATTGCTATCCGCCTCAGGCCCATCCGCCACTGCATTTACCCAGTGTGCCGTTAGGGAGATATAACGCCCCTGACCGTGCTTACTGGTCCACGTATCGGTAGTTAGGTGGACCTTGGCACAGATGGCGTGGTGCAGTGCACACCTGATTTTTTCCCCCACTTGGTTGTGCAGGGAAGGGATGGCTTGCCTGGAAAAGTAGTGGTGGCTGGGCACGACGTACTGTGGGACAGCCACCGACATAAGGCTTTTAAAACTGTGCGTCTCCACCAGACGGAATGACAGCATTTCAAAGGCCAAGAATTTTGAAATGCTGGCATTCAGGGCCAGGGATCGCGGGTGGGTAGGGGGGTACTTCCTCTTCCTCTGAAGTGTTTGGGAGATGGAAAGCTGAACGCTTCCACGGGACATTGTGGAGATGGTTGGTGACCCAGGTGGTGGTGTTGCTGACAGATCGTCTGTTTGCGGGGTGGCAGGTGCCGGTATCACTACAGATGTGGATGGAGAGGCCGAGACTGCAGCAGAAGAGGAAGCAGGAGGAGCCAGAGACCTTTCCTGGTTTTGAAGGTGTCTACTCCACTGCAGCTCGTGCTTTGCACTTAGATGCCTGATCATGCAGGTTGTGCTCAGGTTGAGAAGGTTTATGCCTCGCTTCAGGCTCTGATTGCACAGGGTGCAAACCACTCGTGTCCTGTCATCAGCACATTTTCTGAAGAACTTCCACGCTAGAGAACTCCTTTGAGCTCGCTTTGGTGCGCTCGTTCCCTTGCTGCGTTGGGCAGTAGCAGGCGTAGTGTCTAGGGCACGGCCGCTCCGCTTCTGCACCATGCTCCCTCTTCTGCTGTGCTGGTGGCTCTGTGCGACCACCGCCTCTTACTCCAAACTACTCAGGTCACCTGCATGACCTTCATTCCATGTGGGGTCGAGTGTAACGCTCCTGCGTTTTTATATGGTGTGGATTTTCAGCTGCAGAAATAGTTCCACGTCAGCAGTCATGTAAGAGATATGCTGAGACACCATTCCCAACCTCAATGACTCATCATGTGTGGAAGGTCTTATTTCAGCCAGTAAATACACACAATTAGCAAGCCGGTTCTTAGAGTGACTTTATGCATGTGGTAACACAATGATGAAGGTTGAGTGGAGGTGGTAGGTGATAGACACTTGAAGGTGAGACAGTAGTAGATGGATGCAGGAAGGTTTAGCAATGTTGTATGATAGCAGATGATAGAATAGCAGGTGGACATACAAAAGAGATCAACCCAGTGCAGAAAAGTAGCAGTAGTCTCAAGAGCTAGCAATCTAGTTTATGCAGATGTGATAAACAGTCTCTACTATGCAGAGCTAGATAGTGTAAGCTTAGTATAACTTTATAGAGAATTCCCCTGTGGGGTACTTAGCACTATTAGCGATACAGCGGAAGGGTGGTTCAGGAGGAGCGGATGATCCAGTAGCGGGATACAGGGATCAGCGCAGCGAGGTTCCGTCAGCGAAGTAAGCTTGCAAGCATGGAAGCTTCAAGCAAGGTTAGCATCCAGATAAGGGTGTTTGAACGAACACATGTGAGTGAGAACCGACGCCTTAAATAGCCATCTAGTCCGGCGCTGAGTGATGACAGTTCCAGTCTTAAAGGTGTATGCGCACCTTTCCCAAAGTAAATGGTAGGGCGCATACACTTGTGGAAAGTGTAATTTAGGGTACCAAAGGTACCGGAACATTACATCGAGGACCTCATCATCCTCCACATCATCTTCCACCCAGTCTTCACCCCTGCCCTCCTTGTTGGTCTCCACAATTCTGAATGCCGCAGCAGTTTGCACCTGCGTTTCGTCATCATCGGAGACGTGCTGCGATGGTCCTTCCATGTACTCATCTTGAGAAATAAGTGGTTGGGCATCGCTGCACTCAATCTCTTCCACTTCTGGGGCAGGGCTAGGTGGATGGCCCTGGGAAACCCTGCTGACAGAGTCATCAAAAAGAAGAAGAGACTGCTGCATGACTTGGGGCTCAGACTGCTTGCCTGATTTGCAAGGGGGTGAGGTGAAAGACGGTTGGACATTGGCTGCAGGTGCCAACTCTGACCTTTCTGCAGTACACTGGGTGGGAGACAATGTGAAGGAACTGGAAGCACTGTCAGCAACCCAATCTACTATCGCCTCTACTTCTTCTGGCCTCATCACTTCTAGAGGCGTATGATGCCCTACCAAATACTGCTGCAGGTTCTGTCGCCTACTCACACTTGAGGAAGTTGTTTCACTTGTGCGTGTAGCTGACACAGATCGACCACGTCCTCTCCTTGCAACAGGAGCTCTACCAGCAGCACCACGACCCAGGCCACGGCCCCTATTTGACGGTCTCCTCATATTTCTGTAATTTATGATCTTGCCCTAGAAAGGTGTTTATTGAATAGCGGAACAAAACAACAACAGTATCGCACGGGTGTATCTCACAGTCAAATATGCAAACTATGCCGCAATTTAAATTTTTTTACCCCAAAAGGGTGTATATTGAATAGCGGAATAGTAAAAAGGATAAAAAACGGTGTATCTCACACGTACCGATACAGACTATGCCGTAATTTAATTTTTTACACTCCAAAAGGGTGTATATTGAATAGCGGAATAGGAAAAATTTTATAATACGGTGTATCTCACACGTACAAACACAGACTAGGCCCCGATTACAATTTTTTGTACCCTAAAGGCAGGATGAAGAAGAGGAGTAGGAGGAGTTCGGAACAGGAGGCAAACTGAAGCGCCCTGCAATCCTCGGCAGTGGAAGGAGATGCGCCAAACAAATTTAAAAAGGTGTATCTCACATGTACCGATACAGAGTATGCCGTAATTAAATTTTTTACACTCAAACAGGGTGTATATTGAATAGCGGAATAGGAAAAATTTTACAAAACGGTGTATCTCACACGTACAAACACAGACTAGGCCCCGATTACAATTTTTTGTACCCTAAAGGCAGGATGAGGATGAGGAGTAGGAGGAGGTCCGAACAGGAGGCAAAATGAAGCACCCTGCAATCCTCGGCAGTATGAGATGCGCCCCAAAAATTGGAAAGGTGTATCTCACACGTACCGATACAGACTATCCCGCAATTTAATTGTTTTTACCCCAAGGGTGTAGATTGAATAGCGGAATAGAAAATATGATATCAAAAGGTGTATGTATCTCACACGTACAGACCCAGACTAGGTCCCGATCACTATTTTTTGTACCCCCAAAGGCAGGATGAGGAGTAGGAGGAGGTCCGAACAGGAGGCAAACTGAAGCACCCTGCAATCCTCGGCGGTATGAGATGCGCCCCAAAAATTGGAAAGGTGTATCTCACATGTACCGATACAGACTATCCCGCAATTTAATTGTTTTTACCCCAAAGGTGTAGATTGAATAGCGGAATAGAAAATATGATATCAAAAGGTGTATGCATCTCACACGTACAGACCCAGACTAGGCCCAAATTACTATTTTTTGTACCCCCAAAGGCAACATGAGGAGTAGGAGGAGTTCGGAACAGGCAGAAGGCACACTGAAGCACCCTGAAATCCTCGGCAGTATGAGATGCGCCCCAAAAATTGGAAAGGTGTATCTCACACGTACCGATACAGACTATCCCGCAATTTAATTGTTTTTACCCCAAAGGTGTAGATTGAATAGCGGAATAGAAAATATGATATCAAAAGGTGTATGTATCTCACACGTACAGACCCAGACTAGGCCCAAATTACAATTTTTTGTACCCCCAAAGGCAGGATGAGGAGTAGGAGGAGTTCGGAACAGGCAGGAGGCACACTGAAGCACCCTGCAATCCTCGGCAGTATGAGATGCACCCCAAAAATTGGAAAGGTGTATCTCACACGTACCGATACAGACTATCCCGCAATTTAATTGTTTTTACCCCAAAGGTGTAGATTGAATAGCGGAATAGAAAATATGATATCAAAAGGTGTATGTATCTCACACGTACTGACCCAGACTAGGCCCAAATTACTATTTTTTGTACCCCCAAAGGCAGGATGAGGAGTAGGAGGAGTTCGGAACAGGCAGGAGGCACACTGAAGCACCCTGCAATCCTCGGCAGTATGAGATGCGCCCCAAAAATTGGAAAGGTGTATCTCACACGTACCGATACAGACTATCCCGCAATTTAATTGTTTTTACCCCAAGGGTGTAGATTGAATAGCGGAATAGAAAATATGATATAAAATTGGTGATTTTTCAATAGCACATGTGAAGAGCAGTGTCTTATATCAGTCAGCTCTGCTGCAGGCTATGGAGGGAAAAAAGAAAATTCCCCTTTTAAGTTTGTAATTTTAAATAGATTAGTACAGACTATGCCAGAATTACATTTTTTTTAACCCAAAAGGGTGTATATTGAATAGTGGAATAGAAAAAGTGTATAAATTTTGAAATCACTCAATAATAGCACATGTGAACACAGCAGTGTATTATCACAGTCAGCAGCACTGAAGGAAAAACGCTGCACACAACTGACTGATAAAAAATATTTTTTTCTCCCTCCTCCTCAGAGGGCAAAAAGATTGTGTTCACACCACCCCACACACAGCAAAATCGATGTGGACCACTGACCCTGCCTATCTCCAGCCTGGCCCTAAAATGATCGATAAGATCGGTCACTGCCGGCACTGCAAACCCCCCACACAGCAAAATCGATTGTAGAACACTGACCCTGCCTATCTCCAGCCTGGCCCTAAAATGATCGATAAGATCGGTCACTGCCGGCACTGCAAACCCCCCACACAGCAAAATCGATTGTAGAACACTGACCCTGCCTATCTCCAGCCTGGCCCTAAAATGATCGATAAGATCAGTCACTGCCGGCACTGCAAACCCCACCACACAGCAAAATCGATTGTAGAACACTGACCCTGCCTATCTCCAGCCTCGCCCTAAAATGCCCTAACAACTCGCCCTGCCTGCAGCACTCCGACTTGTCCCTGATTCTGAATTCTTTTCAGACACAATATAATTTATGACTGTCTGTCCCTAATAAGCAGCCAGCACGTATGATGTGTGCTCTGTCCCTGTACTACAGCAGAATGACGCAGCGGCGCTCGGTCTCGAACTTATAAAGACTTGGTCACATGCTTCAGATGGCCAATCACAGCTACTAATACATTTGTAGGCATGGCTGGGATGGCTTAAGGCACACCAGTTAAACGCTTGTTGATTGGCTGTTGAAAGCCCGCCATTAAAAGCGCGCCAATACATACAAACACGGAAATAAAATGACCGAACAACGGGTAACAAAAATCCAATTATTCGGTACGAACACGAATAATACAGTCCGTATTCGCTCAACACTAATCTGGAATAGAAAAAGTCCCATGCTAGTGAAAACATGTTTGCCCTGTATCCCTGTCTGATAACACTGTCACACCTCTTCTGGGAAAGTGAAATGCTGATCAGGGAAATGCAGTGCATGATTCTTTTTTAAGCTACACATGCTGCTTTATGATCATTTACTGGTATTTTGAAGAATTCAACTCACTGGCAAAAAATAAACAACTGATTCCTTTGTGTAGGTCATAGGAGTTACGAAAGACAACTTCTTGCTCTTTATATGTCTATATTTTTTCATTGATATAGATTTTATATATATATATATATATCATACACATACACAATATATATATTTTATATATTTTTCATCAAGTGAGACTTTACTACCAGGAAGACCATGTTCTCAGATCAACCGCATTGGCACACAGGCTATTTTAGCAGAATTTGGCCATATTACCAGAAATTATGTCATGTTACCACAGAGGCAATAGATGTTAACTACTTGCCTTCTGTGCACTTAAACACCCTTCCCATCCAGGCCAATTTTCAGCTTTCAGCGCTGTCACACTTTGAATGACAATTGCGCGGTCATGCTACACTGTACCCATATAAAATTTTTATCATTTTTTTCACACAAATAGAGCTTTCTTTTGGTGGCATTTAATCATCTCTGGGTTTTTTATTTTTTACAAAAAAAAAGAAAAAAGACAGAAAATTTTGAAAAAAAAAAACGTTTTTCTTATTTTTTGCGAGTAAATTTTGAAAATAAATAAATTTTTCTCCTTCACTGATGTGCGCTGATGAGGCGGCACTGATGGGCACTGATAGGCTGCACTGATGGGCACTGATGAGGTGGCACTTATGGGCACTGCTGCGGTGGCACTTATGGGCACTGATGAGGTGGCACTGATGAGGAGGTACTAATATGCCGCACTGATGAGCACTGATAGGCGGCACTGATGAGCACTGATAGGCGGCACTGCTGGGCACTGAGAGGTGGCACTGAGAGGTGGCACTGACGGGCACTGAGAGGTGGCACTGACGGGCAGCACTGATGGGCACTGGCGGGCGGCACTGATGGGCACTGGCGGGTGGCACTGATGGGCACTGGCGGGCGGCACTGATGGGAACTGGCGGGTGGCACTGATGGGAACTGGCGGGTGGCAGTGATGAGGACTGATGGGCGGCACTGATGAGCACTGATGGGCAGCCCACACTCAGTGGCCATAGTGCTGCCAGTCAGTGCTCATCAGTGCCTAGATGAGCAGGCACTGACTGGCAGCACTATGGGCACTGATTGTGTGCACTGATGGGGGGCACTGATGGGGGGCACTGATGGTGGGCACTGTGGGCATTGAAGGTGTGTTTGGTGTACCTCTAGTAATCAGGGCACTGGTGATCAGTGCCCTGATTACATGTCTCTGTGTCCCCGGCGCTGTGCAGCTCTCCCTCCTTCCTCACACGCAGGCTCTGTGTGAGGAAGGAGCGCCGGCGATGAGAGATGATCTCATATGTTTACATATGAGATCATCTCTCATTGGACGGCTTGATCACGTGGTGAATGGTCGCTGTGATTGGCCATTCACCACGATCTGTGATCGGCCGTGTCCAAGGGACACGGCCGACACAGATTCTCCCCGCTGCGCGCTCGCGGGAGCGCACGGGGGGCGTGTCACTGGGAGGCCGTTTAAAAACGGCCTCCCGAAAATTCGAGTCCGCGCTGCAGCCGTATATAGGCTGTAGCGCGGATGGCAGGAGGTTAACAAAGGAAAATATAGGCATGTGTACGGGGTGTGCCGGATGTGCCTGGACACACCCTAATCACCCCGTGCGGTGCAGATTCCCCTTGCTTCCCCCTCCCAACCTGCAGTGCTGCCAGCTTCCCTCCTCTCCGCTCAGGAGGGGAAAAGGGGCAGGTAAATATTTCATTAACCGGGCTTCCTTTTCTAAATGAACACCATGAGTGATCTGTACCGATCGCTCCTGACTTCATTCTTAACTGAAGCATAGTAAACTATGTTTACTGCAGACTTTAAAGAAAGGGACTGGGGAATCTCTGTCCTCAGTTTCTTTCTCAAAAGTGAGGCAAAAGTTTTCTTTTCTCAAAAGTGAGACATCAGGAGTCAGTTTAGGCTCTTGATATTTCACTAAAGCCTTATAACGGGGCTTCTAAAAAAAATGTAAAGACTTTATAAAAAAATTGTAAAAAAATAATTTAAAAGCAATAAAAATAAAAAAAAAAAATACTGACACTGTCCACTGCCCTACTGACACCAATCTTTGCTCTACTGACACTGTCCACTGCTCTGCTGATATACACCCATGTGTGTTTGTGCTTTGGGGTGCACTCCCTAATACTATAGGCTGCACACACCAATGAAGGAAGATCATTACAGAGACAGAGTTCAGAGATCCCATTTTAAATGCATTGTTAGATGATATGGAAGGAGAAAAAACATTAAAAATTATTCTATACACTACTTTCTTTGTCTATAAATGACCATTGCAGACAGTAGCACATGATGCATCTGAGCTGTCATTGCTCTACTGTTTTTGGAAATACATAATGCCGGGCAGTTGCAGGTCTGCGGTGGCAGCATACTTCTCTCATTACAGGTTTCAATTAACATTAAAAAAGGAGGGAGGATGGGGTTAGGGCACCCTGACACAGGGCCACTATTGGCAGAATTAATTGACTGGGCAAGTATAAAAGCTAATCATAAATCCTAAATATTCATTTAGATTAGCACATCATCTGGTCCACCATCAAAACCTGCCTCTCAGTCTACCAATAATGTTGATAGATAGATAATCCACCAATGGTCCTGCCTTTTTACCCACCCAAACCTTAATAAGGGTTGCCCCACACAATTGGCAGTGGCTCCATCATTCCCCAGGTTATGTTCTTGTGACCTGACATGCTGACTCCCAGTTTTGTTCAATTGCATTGCCCTCCTGGTTTATATTAAGAATCTGCCTAGGTTGCCATGTGGATCCCCTTCTGCACACTATAGCCTGCTCCCAGTCTGACTTGCTTTTACACTCATCTTGAAACTTTATTCTGACCAAAGCCTCAATTGTACTGTTAAGCTAAAGACTGGCATGTTACACGATAGCTATCACATACCATAACCTGCTGACTACTATGGCACAAGAGAGAATGTCCATGTTATAAAAGACTGCTGAACTGCACACATATTAAGAGATTTGCATAAGACTCCTGTTAAAAAACTGTTGTTATATGATAGACGGTTATATTTTTCTTTCAAGCTACAGAGGACTGTTGAAGACTACTGCCCTGTTTCAAGAGACTGATAGACCACCGCCAAATTATAACTTACTTATCATGAACACAAGACAAGGCTGGGGGGGGGGGGGGGGGGGGCACTATACTGATCAAAAGTAGACATATCAAAGTAGTCAAGGATGTCAGCTAGGGGAGTATACTCTTAGGAAAGACTGAATACCATATTAAGCATTGAAATAATATTGTACCACTATCAGTGCAGTTTGGGACATCTCTACAAAAGGTGAATAAGATCAACACTATACTTCCAGCACTTACTACAATTAGAAACCTTGTTTTTTCGTTCAACCCAGCGAGTTGAACGCAAAAAAACCTCACAGCTCAGATCAGAGCCACAGTACTAACAATCCAATGTTAGTACAGCAATCTCCCCTGCTGTGCTATTGTGTTCTGACAGGGGGAATACCCCCCCCTCCAGAACACTCCAGTCAGCGCTCTCTGCCATTGGCACTGAGAGCACTGATCAGGAGCTGGTCGGCTGCAGGCCGAATGTCGCCTGT
The DNA here is from genome assembly GCF_965119305.1 of Pelophylax lessonae. Classification (NCBI taxonomy): domain Eukaryota; kingdom Metazoa; phylum Chordata; class Amphibia; order Anura; family Ranidae; genus Pelophylax; species Pelophylax lessonae. The sequence continues at coordinate 104,171,690 of NC_138768.1, forward strand.
TTTTTATTGAACCGGCCAATGTTGCCTGACATTCGGCTCATGTGTAATAGGCTTTAGAATGTCTTCCCAATGATCCCCTGAGATATTGTTAAGATCTTGTTCCCACCTGTGTTTACTCTTGTGGGAGTTTGGTAACATAATTAGCAAGTAACTGGAAAACTAGATCTATCAGTCCACTTGTGTTAGTCACCTGCACCAGGGTATCAAGCACTGGGGTGGGGGTCGAACATTATGGAATATCAGAGTTGTACACATTGATAGTAGGATTTATAAAATTTTTTTTTTTTTTTTGCTGCAGATAGTGGTTGGAATATTTTAAGAGCACCATCCTTATATAAGGTGGTCACAGTACCCACCCTAACTTGTTTCCATTGTGACATACGGTTAAATACCTAATACCCATCAACAACGTTTCAGCATTCCACATCCTCTCCCGAAGGTAGATGGTGTGACAGCTGGCGTTTGCTTTAATATACATATCAATTTCAGGAAGGCAACAGTTTACACCCTTGCAAATAGTAGGAAATAATTGAATAAGAGGAGGATGAACTGTTGACCGCTTTCCAGCCTGCCAGATGATGCAACTGGGAGGCAAGAAAATAGATTCATGGGTTCAGAAAGGAGACACATCCCATATCTTTAAGGTTACTGTAAAGTTATTAGATTCATTCTAAGAACCCTCTTCTTTCATATATGGTCTCAAAAAACACAAATGAATAGTTGGAAATGCACAAGGGGATCAAACAGTGGAAGTATGAAGAATGTACAGAAGCTGTGGCATCTGCATGATTTTAGGAAGGTTAGCCCTACCAACAACTGATAACAGACGTTTACATTAGACACTGCATTAACATTTGCAGCAGAGAAATAAGGAAAAACAAATATGGATAGGTGGGTAGACCTGTCCCAGTTGATGAATAAACCAGAATAATGTCAAAAATTGCGAATCGTAGACATGGTGTTAGAGAGAAAAATAGGTGTGTTAGCCAAAATAACTAAAGTGTCATCAGCATACAGGGCAATCCTATCCTCTTTAGTGCCTCATACAAAGCCCACCACTTGTTCAGATTGTTTGATAAGGGCAGCAAGCTGCTCAATTGCCAGAGTAAATACCATAAGGGAAGGTGGGCAGCCCTGATGTGTACTCTTCTGGATAGAAAAATTGGAGGAAAAGGCGCCTGTTGCAAGTTATTGGGTGAGTATGTAGAAGCTGCACCTATTTCATGTAAGCAGAACCTAACCCAAACTGCTAAAGAACCTCCAAAGTTATGACCATTCCATGCTGTTAAAAGCTTTAGCTACATCTAATGCAAGCAAGGCTCTATTTCCCAAATTATCCGATGGAGTTTGCACATTTAAGAAAATTCTATGAATATTTAAAACTGTAGATTTGACAGGCATGGACCCGGTTTGGTGTGGACAGATTATGAGAAAGGGGGCTAATATAAGCCCCCCTTTCTTATGGGATGGTGGAAGGGTGAGAGTAAGGTAGTTAGCTTTAGTGAGGCCATTTTAATGTGGGATATATTGATGAGCCATGTCAGGATAGTGAACTATTGACCCTGAGGCTTGTTTTCCTGGCTTTCCTTGCCCAGGTTTTCCCGCCTTAGGTGTAGCTGGGCAAACTAGGTACAGTAGCTAGGCAGTTTTTTAGTCAGGCTAGTAGTTTCAGCGAATGAGCCCCTATCCACGCCCACACTCTCCCACCTATGGGAGGAAGGTTACCTCAGAAGGGGGGCTATTTAAGGGTCCGCCCGAGCCCTCACAGCTCAATCTTTTCAAAATCCTCACCTGTTTTTTCTTCTTCTCGCGTGTGGTGGACTTCGAGTGCGTTTGGGCAGTTATGAGTCTCATCAGGCAAGTTATCGAGAGGGCAGGAGAGGAGGGAGGCGATGCCTGGATCCGTAGGTGTCTTGAGTTGCCGCGGGACCCGGGTTCCGGAGTTTCGGCTGCATCTACATCGGCAGTGGCGGCGGCGGAGGAAGTGATGCTGCCGCCCGGGAGGTCAGAGGTTCCAGTCGTGGGTCACGCTGCCGCGTCATGTCCGCCGGGAGACTCGTTCGGTCACCGGACCTCTGACGTCGGCCGTGACTCCGGAAGAGGAAGAGGTTCCGGGGCGGTCGGCCCCACGAAGAGGCGGAGTACACCTCGGAGAAGATTTTCCCCTTCGGCTGGACGGCGCTTGGCGGACGGAAGATTCAGGAGAGCGGAGGAGGATGGACCGGGCGAGGATGCGGACGTCCGGAGTCGGAGCTCGTCGGCGGGTTTCATGCCGCCCCCCCTACCGGCATCGGGATCCCAGACTGGCGGATGGGCGCCGGCTGTCCAGCGGAGCGCAGCTTCTCCCCAGGTCGGCGGATGTCTTCCCAGCCCTGTGATGCAGGAGCATCATGCAGCGGGACCGGAGCAGGAGGATCCCAGCCCCCATGGCCATCAGCCCACGCAGGGTGGTGAGTCTATTGCACTGTCTGATTCTGTCATTTTTGATATGTTTAAAAAATGTGTGCAGAATTTACAGGCTCAGAAGCCTGTAGAAGTCGCTCCAGCCGTATGTGACGTCTGGCTGCCACCTAGTGGCTCTGTTAGGGACAACAGTGTATTTTCTGTAGCTCAGAGCCAGAACCTGCCTGAAAGTTTTCTAAAAGAATCAATGCCTTGCGAGGTCTCCCCTTTGGGCTTCCACCTGCCTGATGCTTTAAAGGAAAAGATCTGGCAGGGAGTGTACGTTGATCTCTTGTCATTGCTACCCTCTTCTAGGGAGTTCATGACAAAAGTGGATAAAAAGGAAGAGGAGGACAGGAAGAGGTTTGTGCCTAAGACCATATTTAATTGGTTGCAGGCATTCTGCATATACTCCTCTGTCCTGTGTGAGAAATTCCCCGCTAGAAGCGTAGGTTTATTTCACCACGTAGAAATAATCCTGGAGGCTTATAAAAGCTTTGGAGGAGTTGCGTGGTTTAACTACGACATGGCTTTCAGGCAAAAAATGGCAGTGCACCCTAGTCTTAAATGGGGTACTAAAGATGTAGGTTTGTGGCTTGATTTGTTTCTGCCGCAAAGGCCGCCCTTTCAGCCTAGGGTGCCTTCCGTCCCCCCCCAGCAGGTGGCAGGTACCTCAGCCTATAAGCGGGGGATCTGTTTCAGTTTTAATGACTCGCAGTGTCGATGGCCGGGTACGTGTAAATACCGGCACGAATGTGCATTTTGCGCTGGAGCACATCCGGTCGCAAAGTGCTTCAGGAGAATGGCCGGGGCCCAGCAGGGAAGTCTTTCAAAAGGCCCCAACGCCGGTGAAAGTGGCAGAGCTGCTCCCGTGGTTACGGGTGTACCCAGACCGGTGGAAGGCGGAGCTACTAACTGACGGTTTCCAGTTTGGCTTTCGCCTTCCGCGTTTTTCTGGGTTAGGCTATAACATGTCTGATGTTGTTTTTGAAAAGATAAATAAAGAAATTTCTGAAGGTCGGTTTGTGGGCCCTCTCTCTTACCCCCCCCTTTAGGAATTTTAGAATATCGCCCATTGGGATTGTTCAAAAGAAGGAGCCGAATTCCTTTAGATTAATACATCACCTTTCTTATCCCAGGGGTGCTTCCCTGAATGAGGAAATTGATGCTGAGGATGCGTCTGTCTCATATGCCACATTTGAGGACGCGCTGGTGATTATCAAAACTTTAGGTAAAGGTGCATTGCTAGCAAAAGCGGACATTAAGTCCGCTTTTCGGCTGTTGCCCCTGCATCCATCTTGCTTTAATTCTTTGGGTATATTTTTTGAAGACAAATTTTATTTTGACAGGTGCCTGCCCATGGGCTGTTCTCTGTCATGCTACTACTTTGAGTGCTTTTCAACATTTCTGGAATGGGTGCTGCAGCAGGTGACAGGGTCATCCAAGGTGATGCATTACCTGGATGATTTCCTGTTTATGGGGTCAGTTGGTACATCCGACTGTGAATTTCTTCTTAATACCTTTTGCATGCTCTGCAAGTTGTTTGGTGTTCCTTTAGCGTCTGAAAAAACTGTTTGGCCATGCACATGTTTAGAATTTTTAGGAATCATCATCGATACGGTCCAGATGGAGTTCAGATTGCCGGCTGACAAGATACGAAAATTAAGAGGTATGTTAATTTTGGTCATCAGGAAAAAGAAAGTTTGCCTCAAAGAGATGCAGTCCTTATTGGGTTTGTTGGCCTTTGCCTCCCGGATAATCCCGGTGGGCAAGGCCTTCTCTAGAAGGTTGTATCTCTCTGTATCTGGTCTGAAGTCTCCCTCGGCCCATGTCCGAGTGTCACATGAGATGAGGGCAGACTTAATGGTTTGGCTTCAGTTCTTACTACATTTTAATGGTAAGGCCGTTTGGCAATCAGATTTTGTCTTGGACAAGGATTTTCTCCTTCGCACTGATGCTGCGGGTTCAGTTGGTTTCGCTGCAATCTGGCGTACACACTGGTGTGCGGAGCATTGGTGCGAACGGTGGAAGTGTTTAAAACTTGTTAAAAATGTGGTATTACTGGAACTGTTTCCTATCGTGGTGGCCCTGGAGCTGTGGGGAGAATTTTTTAGAAATCACCGGATTTTGGTAAGGACAGACAATAAGGGCGTTTTATACATCTAGTGTTTAAATGCTTAGCCTTTAATATCTGGATTAAGGCCTCGTACGTCCCAGGTAAGGACAATGATCTGGCGGACTCTCTGTCTCGCTTTCAGGTTCAAAAGTTTTTTCAGCTGCTCCCAGACGCAGACCCCGTGGGTATCCCATGCCCGGCTCACCTCTGGGACCTGGTTTAGAATTGGTGACGAAGTGTGTAGAGAAGTCCTTGGCGCATAGTTCTTGGTCGGGTTACCAATCAGCCTTTACTATGTGGCTGGAATTCCTGGATGCGGTGAACAGCCCTCATGCTGCATTTTCTGAGGAGCCTGTTCTTCTTTTCCTAAATTCATTGTTTAGAAAAAAGTATTCGGAAAAATTTTAGCAGGAGTGTCGTTTTTTTTTAAGTTGCAGGGCCTCCCAGCCTGCTCCTCATTTTTTTCGGTACGCCAGGCGATGAAGGGTTACAAGAAATCCAATTCGTTCTCGGATCAGAGACGTCCTATCACTTTAGATATTTTAATTAAACTTTGTGATGTTTTGTCCGGGGTATGCTACTCACCCTACGAAGTTTCTTTATTTAAGGCTGCTTTTTCATTGCTATTTTTTGCCTCCTTGCGAATATCTGAACTTATACCAGTACCCGCAGTTTGGGGTTCTGGTTTAAGGTTAGAGGACGTCCATTGCTATATTGACAGGTTGAGCATATTTTTCCGCAAATCGAAAACGGACCAAGCAGGCGTTGGGCATTGGTGTCATTTAAATAAGTTTCGGGGTTCCCCTGTGTGCCCAGTTTTTCTAGTTTCAGAGTTTTTGAATATTAGACCTCCCCATACCGGTATGTTTTTAGTTCATGTGGATGGTAAAGTCCTTACTAAGTTTCAGTTCAATGCTGTGCTGCAAAAATGTTTAAATGTGCTTGGATGGGGTAAATTAAAAATTTCCTCCCACTCTTTTAGAATTGGGGCAGCCACTGAGGCCTCCAGGTCAGGTTTAGAGGTTGGTCAGATTAAGGGATTGGGGAGATGGAAGTCAGACTGCTATACTTCTTATGTTCGCCCTAATCTTGTGTTTGATCCTTCCAGGTAATCAGCTACGAGTTTGGATAGTGGGGCACTCCTTCGTGCACTGGGCTCACCTGAGGGCAAAGAAGCGGATTTACTCAGATCATCTTGGCCTGGATGGAAACAGATTTCAGTTATTCTGGTTTAGTAAGAGGGGTATGCGGTGGGCGGAGTTATTGTCCACTTTAGATAGGTTACTTGTCAACCGCCCCCCCCCCCCCCGGACATTTTGGTAGTCCATCTGGGTGGAAACGATGTGGGTAGTGTTAAGACTCTTAGCTTGATTTTTCAGATTCGTGATGACCTACTCCGGGTGCAGCAGACCTTGCCTGGTACGGTCATAGTTTTTTCAGAAATAATTCAGAGATTGGTGTGGTCCGCTGGTTACCTTAAAGTTTTAGGTAAAGTCAGAAAGAGGGTCAATAAATGCTTCAGGTCGGTATTTTTTCGTATAGGCACTCGGACTTGGAGGGTGGCATCCGTGGTCTTTACAGAGATGATGGGGTCCACCTTTCAAACATTGGGTTGGACATTTTCAACGCCAATCTTGGTACTCTGATAGAACTGGCCGCGCTTCGGGGGTGTGGTGACAGGCAATGAGGATCGCCTGTCTGGTGGATAATTGATTAAATTAATGGTTAATTTTATTCTTGTACAACCCGAGTTGTTCATGACTGGGTTGGTTGTATTTGAATATGTTAAAGAAAATATTATTGGTTGAGTATTTAAAGTTTGTACCAGTTAATAAAATAAGCCGCGGCCTTTTACATCCAGCAGAGTGTCCGAGTGCCTTATTTATTTATCTATTGATTATTTATATGTTGTTTTTTAAAAAAAATAAAATAAAATAAAAGGGGTAGTCATGATTACAAAACAAACTCCTTCCTGCCGTCCCATATGAGAAAGGGGGCTAATATAAGCCCCCCTTTCTTATGGGATGGTGGAAGGGTGAGAGTAAGGTAGTTAGCTTTAGTGAGGCCATTTTAATGTGGGATATATTGATGAGCCATGTCAGGATAGTGAACTATTGACCCTGAGGCTTGTTTTCCTGGCTTTCCTTGCCCAGGTTTTGCCGCCTCAGGTGTAGCTGGGCAAACTAGGTACAGTAGCTAGGCAGTTTTTAGTCAGGCTAGTAGTTTCAGCGAATGAGCCCCTATCCACGCCCACACTCTCCCACCTATGGGAGGAAGGTTACCTCAGAAGGGGGGCTATTTAAGGGTCCGCCCGAGCCCTCACAGCTCAATCTCTTCAAAATCCTCACCTGTTTTTTCCCCTCCCTCCCTTTAGGTTTGTCGCGGCTTACAATATTAGTCTGGTTGTGTCACCTCTGCATGAGAGGGGGACGTTTTTTAAATGGTCTGTAAGTTATGTTTTATGAAAAAGGTGTTGTTGGATAATTGTTCAAATTAATGGTTAATTTTATTCTTGTACAACCCGAGTTGTTCATGACTGGGTTGGTTGTATTTGAATATGTTAAAGAAAATATTATTGGTTGAGTATTTAAAGTTTGTACCAGTTAATAAAATAAGCCGCGGCCTTTTACATCCAGCAGAGTGTCCGAGTGCCTTATTTATTTATCTATTGATTATTTATATGTTGTTTTTTAAAACAAATAAAATAAAATAAAAGGGGTAGTCATGATTACAAAACAAACTCCTTCCTGCCGTCCCATATTTTTGAGTTTACCTTGACTAGACATATTGCCAATACTGTGGCCAAGACTTTAACGTTGGTATAGGCACTGCCTGTTAAGGGATGAAAACTCTGTCCCTGTATCCCAGTTATGCTCACCATGTCATATGGGCTTCTGATGGAGTTTACAAGAGGCAATTTCAACACACATTGCACGGACAGGGTCCACTCTTGTCATTATCTGGAAACCCACCCTGCGAAATGTTTTATTATGTACAATGCAATACAATACAATGCATGGCTATTAACCCCTATTGTACTTGTTGGAGGTAAGTGTGGGGCTGTGGACAAGAGCAGCTTTAGTTGTAGGCTGTGAGGGACCAATCGCACCCCTGGAGGCACCCTGCTAGTGTGAGATAACAGGTAATACATCCTCTCCTGCAACCCTCTGGACCTAAAAAACATTTACTCCTTGGAGTGTGGGGCCCCAAAGCAAGGGTATTTTTTTTGCTGTATCAGGAGTTGGGCTAATTTTCTAATTCCTAATTTTCGTCAACAGAAATGCCAGTTCTTACACTTGTGTATGTCACTGAAGGATGTCACCCCATGACAGGGAAAAGTCATATAGGGAAAAATAGGTGTCAGGGTTTCAGGGGAAGGAATACTAAACAGTGAACTCACAAAATGTGAACTAGCTATTGCATAGCAGTAAAGTCTCTCCAGAAGAGCTCAGTCAATATGTTTTGCTGCATGACATGTAATTCCTGGAACAATGTGCAACCCCTAGGGCTCATGTACACAGGATGTTTAAAAAATTCCAGCTCTGCTGTCAGTAAAATGCAGCATTAAAAACGTGCCTTTAGCTACGTTTTTGAATAGCTTTTATGTTTTTCTGCATTTGCGTCTTTACAGTAAAAACACTCCCTAAAATGTAAAAACACCTAAAAAGGCCAAAAACAGTTAAATGTGGCTGAAACGCTTGTTACAGTGTTTAACCGCATTTAGCGGCGTTTTTTGTCTTTTCACATTTTTTTCCAGCCAAGTAGCCTCTGCTCCTGAACGCACTGTCAATCAGTTTTTTCTACTGCCCATAAATGCTTATGCTTCCAAACTCCTCTGAAAGTTTATATGTAAACAACAAACAAACACAGGGGCGCACAGGCCTAGTGCATTATCCTTTGGTTGGTTTATTTAAAAGAAAAAAGATTAAAAATACTACAAACGAGTTCTTGGTTAAAAGCATATCACATAAGGAACGCAATCCTCAGTCATGTAATCCGAGGGTAAGTTGTCCCTTGAGTTCGTAATGGCTAATGCGTTTCGAGGCTTAGCCTCTTCCTCAGAGGCTCTGAGGAAGAGGCTAAGCCTCGAAACGCGTTAGCCATTACGAACTCAAGGGACAACTTACCCTTGGATTACATGACTGAGGATTGCGTTCCTTATGTGATATGCTTTTAACCAAGAACTCGTTTGTGAGTATTTTTAATCTTTTTTCTTTTAAATAAACCAACCAAAAGATAATGCACTAGGCCTGTGCGCCCCTGTGTTTGTTTGTTGTTTGCAGTATTTCCGGACTTCCCTGGTCGTTAAAGGGCAGCAAGGTCGCAGCATTATCCTGGGTTGCCGAGTCCATAGCTCCAGAACCAGTAGAAAGACCCTAATAAGGTGGACTACTAACTACACCTCTCTGAGCGCAGGGAACTGGTGCTTTGCACCAAAAAACCATTTTTGAAAGTTTATATGTGCATGGACACATAGGCTAACATGGCGGAGAATTCAGAGACTGCAAAAAAAAACGCCAGACGCCCCTAAAAGTAGCTGCAAAAATGTCCTGTGTGCATGAGCCCTTAGAGGGGAATTCCAGCTTCCCTTTTAAAGTGTGAAACTATCACTAGCAATTGGAGACGTAAGATGCATTTCATTCCAAGCACCCATTTGTTAGTTTATTTAGGCTGTTTACTGGTGTGAGCCTTTCTAAGGATATAAAAGTCTCATGCCGAAGCAGATGTTGATTTATTTCTGCTGCATTAGAGATAACCTGATGATCATTGTGGCCTTTTTCCTGATACCCTCTTAGGTTGAAGGAAAATAGATACTGCCCTGCGTAAACTGTCTTTACATGATGGAAAGATAGTAGCACTAGATAGAGGATCTATTAAGATATACTTCAGAATTTATAAAGAGTGCCCACTACACTCTTTGGAATTATTCTATGTCTGTTTGACAAATGTTGGTGACTGTAACAAATCCATATACAGTAAAACCTTGGTTTGAGAGTAACTTGGTTTAAGAGCGCTTTGCAAGACAAGCAAAATTTTCAAATAAATTTTGACTTGATATGCAAGCGATGTCTTGATATACAAGTAGTCTCAAGTCACAGCTGAGTATAAAAGAGAAGAGTGTAGCAATATGGTTAAATTTAATGAAGGTTCAACATTTAGCAACTCACATGGTTGATGATAGGAACAGGCACATCTAAGGATGCAGGCATCCGGGGGAAAGCTGTCCACATAGGACCATCCTCCGCACCGTCATCTACGTCATCCTTTCCATGCTGCCCCTCGCTTTCAGATCACTTTACTGCAGGGTGGTCTTCCCGGTCAGGATTACAGACTAGCAGCCGGCGGTGCGGTGGATGGTCTATGTGGACAGCTTTACCCCGGATGCCTGCATACTTAGATGTGCCTGTTTTATTCATCAACCATGTGAGTTGCTAAATGTTGTACCTTTATTAAATGGAACCATATTGCTACACTTAGAGGCACCTCTCTTCTCTTTGATACCCTGTAGCTCCTGCTGGATTTTGCTTCCAATCCCCTTGTGGAGGCGCCATTTGTGGATGGACATTTTATGGTTACACAACCTATCGCAATGCAATAATCTTTTTGTATGGACTATAAATTGAAGGATTTATGAATAAATGGTTGTGGAACGAATCATCTGAGTTTCCATTATTTCTTATGGGGAAATTTGCTTTGATATAAGAGTGCTTTGGATTACAAGCATGTTTCCGGAACGAATTATGCTCGCAATCCAAGGTTTTACTGTACTTGTTGGTATATGGATTTTATTGGAGGCATGGTGGGGGGGGGGGGCACTGAGGTATTAGTGTTCATACTGTGGACACTCCTGTCCTCAGTGCATGCTTAGCTCTAGTAGCACAGCGTCCTTGTTTGCTATGATGGTGTTGGCTGCACCGTTGATGCATACCTGGCCCTATTCACCTGCTGGCTTAGAGATTCAGGGAACAGTGCAGAACTCTAGCCCCAGTTGAGAAATCCTAAATTAGAGGTTCAAGACAGAGATTGATAAAACTGTGAAGTCAATTATAAACCCTTCAAGGTATAATATAGTGGGCCAAAGTGAGCCAAAAAGCCCTCTGCTATGTGTATGTTTTAACTCTGGAACCCATACAGTATGCTGTACAATCTTCGTTAATATACCCCATGCTTTATAATGTGAACCTGTCAATGATTTTAAGCATTCCATACTAGCAAAGCATCAGAGGTTTATACAGAGTGAATGATAAAGGTAATAGAGGTCACTCTGTGCTTCTAAGTAGGGCTTTTCGTAATAGACATTTAGGGGTTGATTTACTAAAACTGGAGAGGGCAAAATCAGGTGCAGCTCTGCATAGAAACCAATCATCTCCCAGGTTTTATTGTTAAAGCTTAAGGCTCCTTTAACATGGGCGGTGCGCCCCACAGAGTTAGTTTTGCTCAATGGGCAGCGATCCGCCGATCCCCGCTGAGCAGGCGAATGACAGCTCCTTCTCCGCTTACTGTGCAGAGATGGAGATGTCAGATCCCCTTATATATTCCAAAAATGTTTGATTCACATCTTATATATATTTTATTACTGTATGCACAGAGCATTTTATAAAAGCACGTAGGAGAAGCACTGAATAATTTTAATACTTTTTTAACTAAATCACATGATACTTACTAAACACTTTTTATTTTGACAAACAACAAGATACATTTTTGGAATATAAAACAGGATTTATGAATTTTATATACATACATTAATTTATTGACTTTAGAGGTGAATTATTACAAGCACTTTTATATATTTTGCAACACCCCGAAGCGCATCACAACCCCCCGTATTAGTATTTTACAAAACTGTTTTAGAGTACCAGTTCCAGTGGTGCAGCATTAGGGTACTTAGAAGTATCCTAGATAGCGCAGGAACCATATATTAAATATAGATGTCAGATCCCCGCTCTCCTCTATAAGAGATCTGATGAGAACGGACCGCCTGTCTGTTCTCATCCGATCCTATCTGATCCGATCCTCCAGACGGATGGAAAATAGGGTTTCCATGAGTCCAGATTTCACTGACAGGATTGGATCGGATAGCAGCGGAGATGTCTCCACTGACATTCGCCGCTCCATAGGGCTGCATGGAGCATCCGATCCGGTCTGCCTGAAAAACTGACAGGGGGACCGGATCGAAAAGCCCGTGTAAAAAGGGCCTAACTGAACAAGCTGAAATTAGAAGCTGATTGGCTACCATGCACAGCTGCACCAGCTTTTGCACTTTCCAGTTTCAGTAAATCCACCCCTTACTGACAACTTAATTTTAACAAAACATATAGGGGGGATTTCAATAAAGGTGCTGTGCCACTTTTTTGGTGTTAATCCCACTTGTTACTGTATTGTGACAAATTCATGAAGCATTTGCAACACTTTTTGTTCTGACAGCAACAAATTGTTATTTGTGTCATTCTCAAAACGTATGGCCATGGCTGTATATGAAATTTTGCATGAATATTGCCTTTTTATGGCTTCCAATCAGTAGGTGGAGCTTTGGGTTCCTTTTTACATATTTACCAGGCCAATCCCAACTGACTGTTTTTTCAGTCTACATATCAAATCACTTACCCAACCACCCCTTTCTCTGTTCTGTACAGATCTGTGTGGCTGTGTACAGATTTTCAGTTAGAGAGAGTCGGCAGGCAAACAGCTCTTGCTGTAGCTCTCTTTTTTGAAAACCCATAATGTCCTGTGATATTTGTGTCATGAGGAAACCCTTTAATAAATGTTTATATGTAGAATAAAGGTTTTATATAAATCTGAAAACCTATAAAGATGAAAATATAACTGACTCAAATCTATTATCATGTACCTGTTAATGCCAAATTGTAATATCTGTGGGTCATCTGCAGATGGGATCTCCTAACTGTTGGAGAATAAATGTAATGCAGCATTAGAAGTTTTGCAGATGTGTGTGAATAGCATGGTATTTACACCTACTTTTCTTCACACAGTGATCCGGTAAAGGGGCCAAGCTGTTTCGCGCAAGTCGAAATTCTTTCATTCTTGGCTTATCTTGAGGTAAATGAGGTGGGTTGTGACCTGAAAATAATTATATATTTTAATTAAGTATAGTATAACACTTTAAACAAGAAGAGGTAAATGTATAATATCTTCAGTTAATTAATATTTACTATACAATGTATATTTTTTGTATAAAAAAATCTTTTCCAAAGCCAGCAAAGATCTGATGACAAAAATGTAATCCATAATAGGAAAGGATACATTTTAAAGTAAAAGCTGGTGAGGACAGGAAATGTTGCTTTTTATACAAAAAAAAAACTATTATGGGCACAACATTAGTCCTGCGACCATCCAGTGTGCCAACGGCAGGAAAATCGCATTTCACTTCTACAACATCTAAGGCTGATTTCAGACTGATGCGGTGTGGTTTGATTGCACAACAAGAGCAGCACAGTGCACCCATGGGTTTGGTGTGGGTTAGCTGTGTTTTTAGGTCCTGCGGTTTTGGTGAATTTTCTGAACGTGCACCAAAGCGCCAGCATGCAGGGGTTTTGGTCTGCTTCAAGAAAGTGCACCACAACCCCAGGACCTAATAGAACTCCATGGGAAAGTGCAGCTAACCTGCACCAAGCCAACAGGTACACGTTCAACCCACGCCGCATCAGTTTGAAAGCAGCCTAAGTATTGATTGGCAATGGCTTGCTCAGGAAGCTCTTGGGGTGTAGTCTGGTTATTTTGTTTTGGCTCAAGGATACAAGAAAATAACACATAAAGACAGCTGGCTGCTGTTGCCGTTGCCAGGACAAGGGTCTCCAGCACCCAAAACAAAAAGGAAAAATTGGGCCCCCCACCCTCTCATGAGCTGTGAACTACTTTAGCAGTATAGGTTGCAGGTCCTGCCCTTTATGTGCCCTATTCCTTGGAATGTGCCCAAGGTAGCCAACTATTCTGCCTACACTGTAACAGAACTACGGGCAGCACAGTGGCTTAGTGGTTACTTCTACCTTGCAGCACTAAAGTCAGTCAAATCACAAACACAACACTACCTGCATAAAGTTTGAATGTTCTCCCGGTGCTTATCTGGGGCATGCTGGTAGGTTAATTGGCTCCCACTTAAATTGGCCCTAGTATGTATGCCGGTGATTAAGGGGCCTTTGATTGTAAGCTCTTTGAGGACAGAAACTGATGTTAATGTATAATATACATAAATCGCTGTGTAAAATGTTGACTCTATATACAGTCAGGTCCATAAATATTGGGACATCTACACAATTTTAATATATTTGGCTCTATACACCACCACAATGGATTTGAAATGAAACAAACTAGATGTGCTTTAACTGCAGACTTTCAGCTTTAATTTGAGGGTATTTACAACCAAATCAGGTGAAAGGTGTAGGAATTACAACAGTTTGTATATGTGCCTCCCACTTTTTAAGGGACCAAAAGTAATGGGACAGATTAACAATCATAAATCAAATTTTCACTTTTTAATATTTGGTTGCAAATCCTTTGCAGTCAATTACAGCCTGAAGTCTGGAACGCATAGACATCACCAGACGCTGGGTTTCATTCCTGGTGATGCTCTGCTAGGCCTCTACTGCAACCGTCTTCAGGTCCTGCTTGCTCTTGGGGCATTTTCCCTTCAGTTTTGTCTTCAGCAAGTGAAATGCATGCTCAATCGGATTCAGGTCAGGTGATTGACTTGGCCATTGCATAACATTCCACTTCTTTCCCTTACAAAACTCTTTGGTTGCTTTTGCAGTATTCTTCGGGTCATTGTCCATCTGCACTATGAAGCACTGTCCAATGAGTTCTGAAGCATTTGACTGAATATGAGCAGATAATATTGCCCGAAACACTTCAGAATTCATCCTGCTGCTTTTTTCAGCAGTCACATCATCAATAAATACAAGAGAACCAGTTCCATGGGCAGCCATACATGCCCATGCCATGACACTACCACCACCATGCTTCACTGATGAGGTGGTATGCTTTGGATCATGAGCAGTTCCTTTCCTTCTCCATACTCTTCTCTTCCCATCACTCTGGTGCAATTTTATCTTGGTCTCATCTGTCCATAGGATGTTGTTCCAGAACTGTGAAGGCTTTTTTAGATGTTGTTTGGCAAACTCTAATCTGGCCTTCCTATTTTTGAAGCTCACCAATGGTTTACATCTTGTGGTGAACCCTCTGTATTCAATGGTGAAGTCTTCTCTTGATTGTTGACTTTCACACACATACACCTACCTCCTGGAGAGTGTTCTTGATCTGGCCAACTGTTGTGAAGGGTGTTTTTTCACCAGGGAAAGAATTCTTCGGTCATCTACCACAGTTGTTTTCCGTGGTCGTCTGGGTCTTTTGGTGTTGCTGAGCTCACCGGTGCATTCTTTCTTTTAAAGGATGTTCCAAACAGTTGATTTGGCCACACCTAATGTTTTTGCTATCTCTCTGATGGATTTGTTTTGTTTTTTTCAGCCTAATGATGGCTTACTTCACTGATAGTGACAGCTCTTTGGATCTCATGTTGAGAGTTGACAGCAACAGATTCCAAATGCAAATAGCACACTTGAAATGAACTCTGGACCTTTTATCTGCTGCTTGTAAATGGGATAATGAGGGAATAATACATGCCTGGCCATGGAACAGCTGAGCAGCCAATTGTCCCATTACTTTTGGTCCCTTAAAAAAATGGGAGGCACATATACAAACGGTTGTAATTCCTACACCTTTCACCTGATTTGGATGTAAATACCATCAAATTAAAGCTGAAAGTTTGCAGTTAAAGCAAATCTTATTTTTTTCATTTCAAATCCATTGTGGTGGTATATAGAGCCAAAAATATTAGAATTGTGTCGATGTCCCAATATTTATGGACCCGACTGTAAATGCCTGCAATAAATACAACTCCACTGCTGAGGCTCTATGAATAGAGAAGGTAAACCTTTCATCCATCTGCCCATACTCCATTCATAGAGCCCTATTCATCCATGGAAACTATAGTACAGCATCTATGAATGGAGTAAGGGTGTGAAGAGGGGGAGCATAGTCTGCACTCTTGATGAGTGCCTGTGACAGGTCTAGCACTCGTATTAACCTGGAGCGGAAGATTACGGCTACGGGGGAAGGTGGAGAAGACGACTTTAGAGTTAGCTAGGACAGGTGGAAACAGCACAAGGGGCACTTCTCATTAAATATAAGAACTGTCCCTTGTGCTGATTTAAAATGAAACTTTAAAATGAAACTTAGAGAAACATCAGGTTAGATCTATGTCTGCTGTATGGACTACAGGTAGTTCCCGAGTTACAAACATCTGACTTATATACGACTCATACTTACAAATGGAGGGAGACAACAGGAAATGAGAGGAAATCTACCCCTAGGAAGGGAAATTCACTCCTGTTATAGTTCTCATGGGAAAAAGGTGTCTCCACTGAAGCTGTATCACTAATTCTTGTTTCCACAACAACCCAAAATATTCAAAATCCAATTGTCATAGGGACAGAAAGTGAAGTGAAATCTTCTGAAACAGGGGTACAGACAGCAAAACAAACTTTACAGGGGTGTTAACCCTTCCCTATGCTATCCAAAAAACGTAAACATTTTTTTGGGACTGGAGTTACACTTACATAGAAACATAGAATGTGTCGGCAGATAAGAACCATTTGGCCCATCTAGTCTGCCCAATATATCTGAATCCTATGAATAGTCCCTGGCCCTATCTTATATGAAGGATAGCCTTATGCCTATCCCATGCATGCTTAAACTCCTTCACTGTATTTGCAGCTACCACTTCTGCAGGAAGGTTATTCCATGCATCCACTACTCTCTCAGTAAAGTAATACTTCCTCATATTACTTTTAAACCTTTGCCCCTCTAATTTAAAACTGTGTCCTCTTGTGGTAGTTTTTCTTCTTTTAAATATGCTCTCCTCCTTTACCGAGTTGATTCCCTTTATGTATTTAAAAGTTTCTATCATATCCCCTCTGTCTCTTCTTTCTTCCAAGCTATACATGTTAACCACTTAAGCCCCGGAAGATTTTACCCCCTTCCTGACCAGGGCCTATTTTGCGATTCGGCACTGCGTGACTTTAATGGACAATTGCGCGGTTGTGCGACGCTGTACCCAAATCAAATTGACGTCTTTTTTTTTCCCACAAACAGAGCTTTCTTTTGGTGGTATTTGATCACCTGTGCGATTTTTTGATCATGCGCTATAAAAAAAAAATAGTGACAATTTTGCAAAAATAACAATATTTTTCACATTTTTTTATATGAAATTCCCCCCCCAAAAAATGTAAAAATCAAAATTTTTTTAACATTTTAGGCCAATTTGTTTTCTGCTACATATGTTAGGTAAAAAAAAATGCAAAAAGCTTATTTTGATTGGTTTGCGCTACTAAGGGAAAGATTTATGTCATTTTTACTGTTTTTTTTTAACGAGTAATGGCGGCGATCTGCGATTTGTTTTGCGGAACTGCAACATTGCGGCGGACAGATCGGATCCTTGACTGACATTTTTGGGGATACCAGTGACATTACTACAGTAATCAGTGCTAAAAATATGCACTGTTACTGTAAAAATGACACTGGCAGGGAAGGGGTTAACTTTATTGGAGAAGGAGGGGTTATGTGTGTCCCTAGGGGCGTGCTTCTAACTGTGATTGGATGTGGCTTTTCATGTAACAGCAGAGATCTACGGTCCTACATAGCAGGACCGTATGATCTCTGCTGTTACACAGGGGAGAAAGACAGGCGGCTTTGTTTACATTAGCTGCCTGCCTTTCTCCCGGTGTAACCGACGATCGCGAGTGACCGGCGGACATCGGGTCCGCCGCTCACACGCGCGGGAGAGTCCATGAGCGAGCCTCCAGCGGCGCGCGCTCGCTCGCTCGCTCCCTAGAGCCTCACAGGCTAGCGACGTAGATCTACGTCACTTTGCCTGTGAGGGGCTGACTGCCGACGTAAAATGTTGTTAGGCAGTCGGCAAGTGGTTAAAAAATTTACCAACTTACATGCAAATTCAACTTAAGAACAAACCTATCTTGTTTGTAACCCGGGACTGCCTGTACCTGTGTTTTTCACGGAAGACGATTAGATTTGCTTTCCACATATTGACTCAGCTATTACAACTCGGGCCCGTTTTATACAAGTTTTCTGAAATTTGTCCAACATAAACATCATAATATATTTCAACTGAATGACATCTTTGAACACAACTTACAAAGCTTACACTTTGCCACGTCTTTATAAACAGGCCACTTGGATTTTCTGGGAATGTTCCGTCTCATACCGCAGACACAAGTCAGATTAATGCTGCCCTCTACTGGCAAGCTTTGATAGGAAAATTAACTTGCAGATTGTAATTGTTGATATAAAATTCAAAATGAATACAAAATGCCATTGTCTCTTTGTTTATCTAACTTAAAAAGATTTGACTAACCATGTATCATTCATTTTCATTCCTTTTTAGACATATTTCATTGTTCTTTACTTTTAACACAAGTCTCTGAAATTTAGTTTGCTGCAAAATTACCAATTTAAAGTTTGCCAGAGTAAGAGTAGTATTTTCTCAATGTACTTAGATCTAGAGACCATGGGACCCAATATGAAAAAGTAACATGCAACTGTGCAAGGACTGTGTTTGCCTGTGCAGGTATACACAAGTATTTCATACAACAGCAAGGTGTCCCAAGCGCTAAGCCCTATTTGGTGCACATGCGCATTGTCAAGTCCTGACAGAGTGCATGCGCGAGAAACGCGTTGTCACAGCAACCTTTCTTCCCTCTGCTTTCCAGGCTGGTCAACAGGCATCTCATTCCGATCCGACACTTCCGCCCTGCGCTATGTTGAGGTCACATGGGAGCGCCAGAGGGACCTGGTTTGGCTCCCATACATCCTTGGCTCTGTGGCTGCAAGCCTGCACACCAGGGCAGTTTTTGCTCAACCTTGCTACACTGGTTCAAATGGGCAGTAACCCTCTTACATCTGGACCCACCAGCCTGGTACTGTATTGGCTTTTATTGACTAAAAGTTTTAACGCAATTGTGTGCAATAAACTGTATTGAGACTTTCCATTGGCCTTCATCAGTTACAAGGAAATAGTGGTCATCATCCCCCCAGATAGCACTGTCTTTTCTGTTACAGGTATTTCATGCATCCCCGTGCAGGCAGACCCATTCATTTTAATTAGGGCACAAAGAATGCATAGGAGTATAAAAAGTTGCCACACTCTGCTTGTTGTAGTAAATTGTTAGTGTACCCAAATTATGCAGTGTGGGTGTAGGGTGGGGGTGAAAACTTGAACCTACTTACTCTGTACATGATAATGGCTCATTTCCACAGTCCTTGTGTCTGCAAACTATGCTTTATTACTGTGCCACAGGCAATAGTCTAACAGATCTGTAAAAACCTCAGTACAATTATTAGTAAAAAAATCTAACTTGTCTATTTCATATGTTTTTCTGCACACTGCCTACCTTCAGGAAGAATTTCATTAAAAGTCAGTGACTTCTAAGTAACCAGCAAGTATTGTACAATATAGTATAACAAGTGAAGTGGTCAGAAGCATTTTATATAAAGCCCTCTGTACACAGTGCAGTGGTGAGGAGCATGTCATATACAGCCCAGCATATAGAGTGCAGTGGTCAGGAGCATGTCATATACAGCCCAAAATACAAAGTGCAGTGGTCAGGAGCATGTCATATAAAGTCCAGTATACAGAAAGCAGTTGTCATGTTATTTATAGCCAAGTGTACAGAGTTTTAGTTGTTAGGAGCATATCACATACAGCCCAGTGTACAGAGTGCAGTGGTGAGGAGCATGTCATATACGAGTGCAGTGATCATTTAGAGTAGCCTATTAGAACTCTTCCAATCATATAATGAACTAGGTGTGGAGCAAGAACAATCTGCATAAGATCACATAAAAAAATACTGTCCTATCAAACAAATACGAGCTGTAATGTCACCAATAGGAAAACACATGCACAGGAGCCAGTCTTGGATCCCCTATCCTCCTCCCTATCTACGCCCTAGCTTTCACTATGTGAGTTTTATCCTAGCCAGTCAGAACCAGACCTATAGGGCTCCTGGCAAGGTCAGCTCTATAAAGATGGGCTGGGCTTAACACCTGTGCAACCACTTTTACCCACCTCCCTCCCACCAGGGAAATGACAATTACATTTTTTTCTGCCCTGCAAAACACTTTTTACAGCATGTTTGGTATGAATGAGTGTTCGGCCAAGCTGTACTGATAGAATTGTGTTCATAGACAAGCATGGCCTAAAGAAATTGTATAGCAGATTGGATATACCTGCTTCAGTTCTTTACATTAACACTGTTCTGAATTGCGTAGCCTGCAACACCATCATAAACTGAGTTATAACTTTTATGTAAGAACCATTAGAGAATAGGTGCAGGAACTCCTCCCTTCTGAGTCCCGCTTAACTCCACCCCTACCCACCTCTGAGCACCATTCCTTGGTTCCATCCCTTACCCACCTCCCAGTACCACCCTTTTTAGAGAATATAGAACCAAGTATCATTTTGTGGTGCTAAGTATTTTGTATGGAATTTGTTAATGATAACAAGAAAGGCAGTAAAATAGATCTAGCAACAATGGACACCCAAGCGACAATAGTTCCAGCCCAGCAAAAATAAACTCCCAATAGCCAGCATCAATAGACCCTTCAGCAGCCAGCAACATTAGACCCCTCCCTCAATAGTAGATTCCTCTCAGCAACGATTGACCTCCTGCAACGTAAGACCCACCACCAGCAACAATAGATCCCCATCAAATAACAATAGACCTCCCCAGCAACAATTGAACCCTCTGCACAAACAGATCCAGTCCAGCAACAATAGATTCCTCAACAGCCAGGAACAAAGACTGCTCCCTCAACAGTAAATCCCTCCAAGCAACAAGTGACCCTCCAGCAACATAAGACCCACCCTGGCAACAATAGATCCCCCACGAGCAACAGAAGACCTTCCCAGAAACAATAGACCTCCTTCCTTCACAAAAAAAGATAGCCTCCAGCAACAATAGATTCCCCAGCAGCCAGCATCAATAGACCCTCCAGCACACTCAAGCACCCCTTGCAAAAACATACATTCAGTTCAGGAGGTGCCGAAACTGTGTTCCCCGCGTTCACGCTGAAAAAAAGCCCTGCTTCTACACCATTGAACCTGTTCTGGTAGGAAATACAGTAAGATCAAACAGTAAGATGTAACTGCACTTTAAATTAAATGGGTTTTTTGTACTCCGTACCCCATTCTGTGGGCATGTGCGGGTCCTGTGCATAGCTTTCTCAGAATGCCATATATCCAAAATCTTTCTGGCTCATGGTCAGATGAATACAAGACAAGGCAAGGAATAACAAGAATAGGTCAGTCATACTTTAAAGCATAATGTACTTTTAATTTGCTCACTCCTTTCTGGCTCTCTGCACCTTTATAATGGATCTTGCTTACCTACTCCTCTGAAATTTGTACTCAAATGGCACTTATCATTTTAAGAAAATTATAATGATTTCATTGGCATGATGAGTAAAAGTTAGAAATATTCTGCCTATCCGAATCCCAGCAGACTCTATGCGGCTACTTCAATCCAAAATCCTCCATTACATATGGGGGTCCAAGGGTACCAGAATAGCTCGGGCCACAATGTATGCCCCTATAGATCTGGGAGGTTTGGAGAGCCCGAGTTTCAGAAATATTACACAGCTGCCCAACTAGCTCAATTATGCCAACTTCATAGCCAACACTATCGCCCCACTGGAGGCCCAGGCTTGCTCTCTACTTGCAGTGGACCTCATCCTGTGGATTCCTCCAAAATGCTTTAAAGCTATTTTGAGCCCAACCCTCTCTCACTCACTACACATATGGGACACAAGCTATAGAAGATGGCCTTTACCTTTGTCACATACCCCAGTGGCTCCACTCTTTGGAAACCCCCTATTCTTCCCTGGTTTACACTCTGTTAGTTTTATTTGGAGGGTGAACAAGGGATAGTACCGAATAGGTGACTATCTGGACCACAGGGGAATATATCCTCCCTCATACTTTATGGGCAGCTAGGAGATGCCCCACATGGAGAGCTTTTGTCTACAACAAATTCAAAATTTTCTCAAATCACTGCAAAAAGACGGTTCAGACCTGACAGTAAGCACTATGTTTGAAAACAGATGCATGCAGGATGCTGCTCTTCAAGGAGGAGTCTCCATGCTTTATAAACAGTTTGTCACCCCTTCGACTAAACTGTCATATCAGTCGGCATGGGAGAGGGACCTGGACATGACCCTATGAGCGCCTATCTAATATATATATACGGGAACCTCGGCCTCCTGCTTCAGGGGGTGTGGCCAGGTGGGCACGCCAATGCACGTGTAGTGGATTTGCCCCACAGTTTGCCATTTTTGGATGAGGGTCCACTCACTCATATTTTCGGTTACAATGGCTAATATAGCTAAAGTCGCTAGTATCACCCTAATTAAGCCAGTGGAAAATACCCCTAGACATACCCAAACGTTAATATACCTCATGTTCATAGCAGCCAAAATAACCATTGCTTTAGCGTGAAAAAGTCCTGTTATAGATATAGCACTGATGAAACCTAAACTCACGTAGATTATGCTGAATGAAAAAATAGTGAGTGTTCTACATGACAAACTACCTCTATTTGAGAAAATATGGTCTCCCTGGCTAACATACCTACAGGTTCCTGACACATGGAGTTGATTACCTATAGGACTGATGGAAGCTTCCTGGATGGATTCACTTTTTCCACTCTTTCCTTTATCTTTTTCTCCTCTTTTACTTATGCCAACCTTGGTACTGGGCCTCTAAGGCCTTTTTTTTTATTTCTCCCTCTTTCCCTCCTCACCCAGTTACATCTTGGAGCAGTACTGAATGCAAGTTCCCCTACAAGGGAATGATGTAAAGCAAGTCTGATGATAGAGCCTCCTTTACCACATAACATGGAATAGAGACTCCATTGCCTCATAGGTAAACCTATTGGGATATATTCTGGTAAAGTTGTATACCTGTGAGTAAAATGCTTAGCAAACATACAGTACATTGTAGTGGGCGGTTAGCCGGATGTTGATCTTGAACTAACCAGAAAATTTGAATGTTCTATCAGGAGCTCATATTCAGTTACTGTCCCGACTTTTATGTCAAGATCCTCATAGAAGACCTAACCTGCATGTTATGGTTTTCAACAATCCCTATTGAACCCCAAATGTGTGTGTTTGTTTGAATTCTTCTTATGGTACATGCTCGGCGTACACAAGGATTGTTCGGTGCTCTACCAAATGTGTCTCTCTTTTCTTGTTTCCTAAACACATAATAAAAACTATTGAAACAAGAAACGTTAGAAATATAACCTGTTAAAATTATAGGAGTGGATTTTGAAGAATATTGACCCACTGAATAAATACTAAAAATCACAATCCCCAAGAGAGCAAGCTCTTTATAGAGTGCTGGCTTCATCTTCGTATATGAAAAGGAAACTGTATAAAGAAGCTTAATCATACACAAACTGGCCTAGCAGATTGCCAAATTTTGTTTCAAAACAAGTAATAATTTGGTGCCTTTGGTTTCATATTTTACACCCATAGTGTACCTTACCTGAATGCATATTTTCCATATGAGGAAGATGAGGAGGACATAAACTGTTCATATGGTTTGGCTTTTTGAGCAAAGCATGACCCTTCAACTTGTCAGGATCTGGTGAAGTCCAGGATTTATGGGGTAGGATTTGGTTAGCAGCTATATTCCATGGATTGTCTTGCAAAGTCTGGCAACTTATTCTGTGGTCAAACAAATCATGCTCACTCTTGCTTTTCTGAGACCGGTGTGCAAAATGAAAAGCATTGCTCTGTGGGACATCTGATGTAGTCTGTGATGTGGTCAAAAAAGTGTTTCCAAGAGTTATAGGAGGGAGACTCTGTGTTCTTATGGGTGGAAGACCTTTGCTAATTTGTTTGTTTTCGGGTAACAGATACTTCTGTGACTCCACCGTCCTTTTTTTGCAGTTGACTGAGGTCACCCTTTCATCGGAAGGGTCTTTGCAGTTTGTGTCCAATATACAGTCAAATGTGGTGATGATATCATCAACCTCTGAGGTCTCTTCTCTGTTATACCTGAGTTTGTCTTTCTGGTGTGCTTTCTGCTCCACCTTCTTCTTCTTGCATGAGAATATCTGATTCAGCACAGTGAGACGCCCTTCTTTCCTCATGGCTTTACAGCCCGGGGAGGTGAATGGCTGGAACGGGTCTGGTCTACTGCCAATGAAGAAAGAACATCACTGTTATATCACTTACATTTAATGAGAAGTGTCCCTGGTGCTGGTGATGTCTGTCCTAGTTAAAACCCAAAGTCCTCTGCCCCTTCCCCCAAACCCCCACACCCCCCACCCTTAATCTTCCATTGCTGCAGGGTTTAATACAAGCACTGGATGTGTTATAGTTACATGTCAAGAGTCATAGAAACTTATCAAGACTATGTCTATCCTTTCTGCCACCTCCTCCGTTTATAGAAGCTGTTCTATAGCTTCCATGAAGGAAAAGCACCCTACTCATGGAGGAGGGAGACCTTTCATTCATCAACCCATCCTCCATTTATAGAACACTTTTCATTGGTCTAAGCTATTGTACAGCTGATGTGTTTTTATGAAGCTTTGTATAGCATCCTGCTGTCTCCTCCCACCATCTATTATCTGCCAATATTGTACAGAGAAGTAAAGAGAACTACTGAGGACATCATTAGGTCCTATGCCTAGTAAACACTAGTCGTTTTCTTTTTTGTTCAACCCAGCAGGGCTGAATGAAAAAAGCCGACAGCTTCAGAGGAGCCGCTGTACTAACCATATGATGTTAGTACAGCGACCTGCCCTCTGCAATATTGTGTTCTGGCTGAGAGCACTGATCAGGAGCCGATCGACAGACCTTTTTTTGGTCATGCCCCATTGACAGAAGCTGGTCCAATGGCTTCTGTTGGACTGGCTGAAGTACACACTGTTCGAATTACAGTCGGGTTTCTATTGAATCGGCCGATACCTCCTGACATTGGGCACGTGTGTACTAGGCTCACAAAAAGGTATGTAGAGATTAGGGGGAAAAAATAAACAAGGGAAGGCAAAATAAGCAGCTAAGGCTTCAGTTATCATGCAGGAAGATAGGAAGCTAAACAAAAATGTAACTTTTCGACTTTATAGGAACATGTTTGGCTTAAAGGGTTAGATTTCCTTCTCAAAAAAAAAAAAAGAAAAGGTGAGCTCACACCATACACCTTCCCCACCATCCCCAGTCCCTGCTGTACTTACCTCCATGTGTGCTGAGCTGTCAGTGTCCACACAGCCGATGCAGCAATCTAGGGATTGCTCTTCTCCCTTTCTTTCTGCAGGGCTTCCGGGACAGATCAGGATTCAGGACAATGCTCTGTGATGGCGCTGACCAATCAGAATTACTCTGGTCCATCACAAAAGCACTAGAGAAAGAATTGTGGCTGTGTATGCTGTCCAAAAATGAACCTTCTGTCGCATAGGGGTTAATTTACTAAAACTGGAGAGTGCAAAATCTGGTGCAGCTCTGCACAGAAACCAATCGGCTTCTATTTATTTTTTTAGAAAAGTTAAAAAAGTTAGATGTTGGTTAGAAGTGGCTACCATGCACAGCTGCACCAGGTATTGTACTGTCCAGTTTTAGTAAATAGTCTTTAGAAACATTATTCAGATGCAAGTTAGAGAGATACAAAGTAGTTACTTTTGTATGTACTATGTTGCATTCATCTGAAAATCAAAGGAATAGATTTCATCTGCACATGATGTAAGGCTGGCAATTCATTATATGTTTTTCTTGTACCATTTTCCTTTACACTTACCAAAACCATATAATATGAGGTCAAACCTAAACACTTTCAATTTATATGGAATCAGGCAGACCCTTGCACTACAAAGCTGAAGGCAAATGTATGGCCAGCTTAAGCAAAAGCAACCTGAGAAAAAATAAAGTTTATTAAAAAAAAACTGTGTTCCTATTTCACTCATTAACCTTTAGTTCACTTTAATCAGCCCTAATTAATGCCGCCTTCTCCTTTTCTTTAAAGCTATTTTAGATATTTTCTCGGTTCTTTCTATTTTTCTAACCAATAATATTTAATTTTTTTAATAATTTTGTTCATTTTGTTTGTTGCTTTTTGTGTCACATTACAAAAGCACAAAATTAAAAAATATAGTTTTTATTTAATTTTTAAATTTACTTTGCACTGCTTTGTACCAGAATTATAATTTTAGTGTCA
Source organism: Pelophylax lessonae (assembly GCF_965119305.1). Classification (NCBI taxonomy): domain Eukaryota; kingdom Metazoa; phylum Chordata; class Amphibia; order Anura; family Ranidae; genus Pelophylax; species Pelophylax lessonae. The sequence goes on from NC_138768.1 coordinate 104,197,549, forward strand.
CTTTAAACATTATAAAATTTATACTTGTAAAGATTTTTTTTTTTTTTTGGTTTATTACAAATTTTGTCTAAAGATTGCATATAACAAAATAAAATAATTTTGCAAAATATCACAAAAAAGCAGACCATTATGTGTATCACTTTGTTATCTTATAATCAGGCCCAGCACAGATGTAAAACCTGTCCTGGTCCATAGTGGATGTACAAGTGTGAGAGCTGAATATTTCTAAATCCAAAACACTTTAAGATTTTTTCTTTCTTTTTTTTTTTTTTTTGCTCCTTTGTTCCACTGGAGAGAATTACCTTCACTTCCTGCCCTGACAAAACAGTTAAGTGTTAGAAAACCTATCCAAAATAAGCAGATAATAAATCGCTGGCTACTATGACTGCTGACAGTCTCTCTGCGGGGTTCACCTTCATGATCACACAGCAAATTAAAGTAAGTCTTCACAAAAAAATGAGGTTATGGTGCTCCTAACTTTGAGTCCATCTTACTACAATCTCAAAATTGACTCCCAGGCACACAACCTGCCTCTTCAGACATGCAGCCTGCTTCTCCAGACACACAGCCTGCTTCTCCAGACACACGGCCTGCTTCTCCAGACACACAGCCTGCTTCTCCAGACACACGGCCTGCTTCTCCAGACACACAGCCTGCTTCTCCAGACACACAGCCTGCTTCTCCAGACACACGTCCTGCTTCTCCAGACACACAGCCTGCTTCTCCAGACACACGGCCTGCTTCTCCAGACACACGGCCTGCTTCTCCAGACACACAGCCTGCTTCTCCAGACACACGGCCTGCTTCTCCAGACACATGGCCTGCTTCTCCAGACACATGGCCTGCTTCTCCAGACATACGGCCTGCTTCTCCAGACACACAGCCTGCTTCTCCAGACACACGGCCTGCTTCTCCAGACACACGACCTGCTTCTGCAGACACGCGGCCTGCTTCTCCAGACACACAGCCTGCTTCTCCAGACACGCAGCCTGCTTCTCCAGACACATGGCCTGCTTCTCCAGACATACGGTCTGCTTCTCCAGACACACAGCCTGCTTCTCCAGACACACGGCCTGCTTCTCCAGACACACGGCCTGCTTCTCCAGACACATGGCCTGTTCTTCGGATACACAGCCTGCTTGTTCAGACACACAACCTGTTCCCTAGACACACAGCATGCTCTCCAGACACACGTCCTGCTTCTCCAGACACACGGCCTGCTTCTCCAGACACACGGCCTGCTTCTCCAGACACACAGCCTGCTTCTCCAGACACACGGCCTGCTTCTCCAGACACACGGCCTGCTTCTCCAGACACACAGCCTGCTTCTCCAGACACACGGCCTGCTTCTCCAGACACACGGCCTGCTTCTCCAGACACACAGCCTGCTTCTCCAGACACACGGCCTGCTTCTCCAGACACATGGCCTGCTTCTCCAGACACATGGCCTGCTTCTCCAGACATACGGCCTGCTTCTCCAGACACACAGCCTGCTTCTCCAGACACACGGCCTGCTTCTCCAGACACACGACCTGCTTCTGCAGACACGCGGCCTGCTTCTCCAGACACACAGCCTGCTTCTCCAGACACACAGCCTGCTTCTCCAGACACGCAGCCTGCTTCTCCAGACACATGGCCTGCTTCTCCAGACATACGGCCTGCTTCTCCAGACACACAGCCTGCTTCTCCAGACACACGGCCTGCTTCTCCAGACACACGGCCTGCTTCTCCAGACACATGGCCTGTTCTTCAGATACACAGCCTGCTTGTCCAGACACACAACCTGTTCCCTAGACACACAGCATGCTCTCCAGACACACGTCCTGCTTCTCCAGACACACGGCCTGCTTCTCCAGACACACGGCCTGCTTCTCCAGACACACAGCCTGCTTCTCCAGACACACGGCCTGCTTCTCCAGACACACGGCCTGCTTCTCCAGACACACGGCCTGCTTCTCCAGACACACGGCCTGCTTCTCCAGACACACGGCCTGCTTCTCCAGACACAAGGCCTGCTTCTCCAGACACAAGGCCTGCTTGTCCAGACACACGGCCTGCTTGTCCAGACACATGGCCTGCTTCTCCAGACACACGGCCTGCTTCTCCAGACACACGGCCTGCTTCTCCAGACACGCAGCCTGCTTCTCCAGACATGCAGCCTGCTTCTCCAGACACGCAGCCTGCTTCTCCAGACACACAGCATGCTTGTCCAGACACACGACCTGTTCCCTAGACACACAGCATGCTCTCCAGACACACGTCCTGCTTATCCACACACACAGTCTGTTCTCCAGGCACATGGCCTGCTTCTCTCGACACATGGTCTGCTTCCCCAGACTCATGGCAAGCTTCTCCAGACACACAGCATGCTCTCCAGACACATGACAAACTTCTCCAGACACACAGCATGCTCTCCAGACACATAACAAACTTCTCCAGATACATGGCAAGCTTCTCCAGACACATGGCAAGCTTTTCCAGACACAGAGCCTGCTTGTACAGATACACAGTGTGCTCTCCGAACATATAGCCTGCTTCTCCCATACAGCCTGCTAAAGTAAGTCTCAACAAATGGGATTCTAGTTTTCCTCATCTTCCTTTAGTTCACTTTAATCAGCCCTAATTAATGCAGCCTTCTCCTTCTCTTTAAAGCTATTTTAGATATTTTCTCGGTTCTTTCTATTTTTCTAACCAATAATATTTAATTTTTTTAATAATTTTGTTCATTTTGTTTGTTGCTTTTTGTGTCACATTACAAAAGCACAAAATTAAAAAATATAGTTTTTATTTAATTTTTAAATTTACTTTGCACTGCTTTGTACCAGAATTATAATTTTAGTGTCACTTTAAACATTATAAAATTTATACTTGTAAAGATTTTTTTTTTTTTGGTTTATTACAAATTTTGTCTAAAGATTGCATATAACAAAATAAAATAATTTTGCAAAATATCACAAAAAAGCAGACCATTATGTGTATCACTTTGTTATCTTATAATCAGGCCCAGCACAGATGTAAAACCTGTCCTGGTCCATAGTGGATGTACAAGTGTGAGAGCTGAATATTTCTAAATCCAAAACACTTTAAGATTTTTTCTTTCTTTTTTTTTTTTTTTTTTTTTGCTCCTTTGTTCCACTGGAGAGAATTACCTTCACTTCCTGCCCTGACAAAACATTTAAGTGTTAGAAAACCTATCCAAAATAAGCAGATAATAAATCGCTGGCTACTATGACTGCTGACAGTCTCTCTGCGGGGTTCACCTTCATGATCACACAGCAAATTAAAGTAAGTCTTCACAAAAAAATGAGGTTATGGTGCTCCTAACTTTGAGTCCATCTTACTACAATCTCAAAATTGACTCCCAGGCACACAACCTGCCTCTTCAGACATGCAGCCTGCTTCTCCAGACACACAGCCTGCTTCTCCAGACACACGGCCTGCTTCTCCAGACACACAGCCTGCTTCTCCAGACACACGGCCTGCTTCTCCAGACACGCGGCCTGCTTCTCCAGACACATGGCCTGCTTCTCCAGACATACGGCCTGCTTCTCCAGACACACAGCCTGCTTCTCCAGACACACGGCCTGCTTCTCCAGACACACGGCCTGCTTCTCCAGACACATGGCCTGTTCTTCAGATACACAGCCTGCTTGTCCAGACACACAACCTGTTCCCTAGACACACAGCATGCTCTCCAGACACACGTCCTGCTTCTCCAGACACACGGCCTGCTTCTCCAGACACACGGCCTGCTTCTCCAGACACACAGCCTGCTTCTCCAGACACACGGCCTGCTTCTCCAGACACACGGCCTGCTTCTCCAGACACACGGCCTGCTTCTCCAGACACACGGCCTGCTTCTCCAGACACAAGGCCTGCTTCTCCAGACACAAGGCCTGCTTGTCCAGACACACGGCCTGCTTGTCCAGACACATGGCCTGCTTCTCCAGACACACGGCCTGCTTCTCCAGACACACGGCCTGCTTCTCCAGACACGCAGCCTGCTTCTCCAGACATGCAGCCTGCTTCTCCAGACACGCAGCCTGCTTCTCCAGACACACAGCATGCTTGTCCAGACACACGACCTGTTCCCTAGACACACAGCATGCTCTCCAGACACACGTCCTGCTTATCCACACACACAGTCTGTTCTCCAGGCACATGGCCTGCTTCTCTCGACACATGGTCTGCTTCCCCAGACTCATGGCAAGCTTCTCCAGACACACAGCATGCTCTCCAGACACATGACAAACTTCTCCAGACACACAGCATGCTCTCCAGACACATAACAAACTTCTCCAGATACATGGCAAGCTTCTCCAGACACATGGCAAGCTTTTCCAGACACAGAGCCTGCTTGTACAGATACACAATGTGCTCTCCGAACATATAGCCTGCTTCTCCCATACAGCCTGCTAAAGTAAGTCTCAACAAATGGGATTCTAGTTTTCCTCATCTTCCTTTAGTTCACTTTAATCAGCCCTAATTAATGCCGCCTTCTCCTTCTCTTTAAAGCTATTTTAGATATTTTCTCGGTTCTTTCTATTTTTTTAACCAATAATATTTAATTTTTTTAATAATTTTGTTCATTTTGTTTGTTGCTTTTTGTGTCACATTACAAAAGCACAAAATTAAAAAATATAGTTTTTATTTAATTTTTAAATTTACTTTGCACTGCTTTGTACCAGAATTATAATTTTAGTGTCACTTTAAACATTATAAAATTTATACTTGTAAAGATTTTTTTTTTTTTGGTTTATTACAAATTTTGTCTAAAGATTGCATATAACAAAATAAAATAATTTTGCAAAATATCACAAAAAAGCAGACCATTATGTGTATCACTTTGTTATCTTATAATCAGGCCCAGCACAGATGTAAAACCTGTCCTGGTCCATAGTGGATGTACAAGTGTGAGAGCTGAATATTTCTAAATCCAAAACACTTTAAGATTTTTTCTTTCTTTTTTTTTTTTTTTTTGCTCCTTTGTTCCACTGGAGAGAATTACCTTCACTTCCTGCCCTGACAAAACAGTTAAGTGTTAGAAAACCTATCCAAAATAAGCAGATAATAAATCGCTGGCTACTATGACTGCTGACAGTCTCTCTGCGGGGTTCACCTTCATGATCACACAGCAAATTAAAGTAAGTCTTCACAAAAAAATGAGGTTATGGTGCTCCTAACTTTGAGTCCATCTTACTACAATCTCAAAATTGACTCCCAGGCACACAACCTGCCTCTTCAGACATGCAGCCTGCTTCTCCAGACACACAGCCTGCTTCTCCAGACACACAGCCTGCTTCTCCAGACACACAGCCTGCTTCTCCAGACACACGGCCTGCTTCTCCAGACACACAGCCTGCTTCTCCAGACACACAGCCTGCTTCTCCAGACACACGGCCTGCTTCTCCAGACACACGGCCTGCTTCTCCAGACACACAGCCTGCTTCTCCAGACACACAGCCTGCTTCTCCAGACACACGGCCTGCTTCTCCAGACACACAGCCTGCTTCTCCAGACACACGGCCTGCTTCTCCAGACACACGGCCTGCTTCTCCAGACACACGGCCTGCTTCTCCAGACACACAGCCTGCTTCTCCAGACACACGGCCTGCTTCTCCAGACACACGGCCTGCTTCTCCAGACACATGGCCTGCTTCTCCAGACATACGGCCTGCTTCTCCAGACACACAGCCTGCTTCTCCAGACACACGGCCTGCTTCTCCAGACACACAGCCTGCTTCTCCAGACACGCAGCCTGCTTCTCCAGACACATGGCCTGCTTCTCCAGACATACGGCCTGCTTCTCCAGACACACAGCCTGCTTCTCCAGACACACGGCCTGCTTCTCCAGACACACGGCCTGCTTCTCCAGACACATGGCCTGTTCTTCAGATACACAGCCTGCTTGTCCAGACACACAACCTGTTCCCTAGACACACAGCATGCTCTCCAGACACACGTCCTGCTTCTCCAGACACACGGCCTGCTTCTCCAGACACACAGCCTGCTTCTCCAGACACACGGCCTGCTTCTCCAGACACACGGCCTGCTTCTCCAGACACACGGCCTGCTTCTCCAGACACACGGCCTGCTTCTCCAGACACAAGGCCTGCTTCTCCAGACACAAGGCCTGCTTGTCCAGACACACGGCCTGCTTCTCCAGACACGCAGCCTGCTTCTCCAGACATGCAGCCTGCTTCTCCAGACACGCAGCCTGCTTCTCCAGACACACAGCATGCTTGTCCAGACACACGACCTGTTCCCTAGACACACAGCATGCTCTCCAGACACACGTCCTGCTTATCCACACACACAGTCTGTTCTCCAGGCACATGGCCTGCTTCTCTCGACACATGGTCTGCTTCCCCAGACTCATGGCAAGCTTCTCCAGACACACAGCATGCTCTCCAGACACATGACAAACTTCTCCAGACCCACAGCATGCTCTCCAGACACATAACAAACTTCTCCAGATACATGGCAAGCTTCTCCAGACACATGGCAAGCTTTTCCAGACACAGAGCCTGCTTGTACAGATACACAGTGTGCTCTCCGAACATATAGCCTGCTTCTCCCATACAGCCTGCTAAAGTAAGTCTCAACAAATGGGATTCTAGTTTTCCTCATCTTCCTTTAGTTCACTTTAATCAGCCCTAATTAATGCCGCCTTCTCCTTCTCTTTAAAGCTATTTTAGATATTTTCTCGGTTCTTTCTATTTTTCTAACCAATAATATTTAATTTTTTTAATAATTTTGTTCATTTTGTTTGTTGCTTTTTGTGTCACATTACAAAAGCACAAAATTAAAAAATATAGTTTTTATTTAATTTTTAAATTTACTTTGCACTGCTTTGTACCAGAATTATAATTTTAGTGTCACTTTAAACATTATAAAATTTATACTTGTAAAGATTTTTTTTTTTTTTTTGGTTTATTACAAATTTTGTCTAAAGATTGCATATAACAAAATAAAATAATTTTGCAAAATATCACAAAAAAGCAGACCATTATGTGTATCACTTTGTTATCTTATAATCAGGCCCAGCACAGATGTAAAACCTGTCCTGGTCCATAGTGGATGTACAAGTGTGAGAGCTGAATATTTCTAAATCCAAAACACTTTAAGATTTTTTCTTTCTTTTTTTTTTGCTCCTTTGTTCCACTGGAGAGAATTACCTTCACTTCCTGCCCTGACAAAACAGTTAAGTGTTAGAAAACCTATCCAAAATAAGCAGATAATAAATCTCTGGCTACTATGACTGCTGACAGTCTCTCTGCGGGGTTCACCTTCATGATCACACAGCAAATTAAAGTAAGTCTTCACAAAAAAATGAGGTTATGGTGCTCCTAACTTTGAGTCCATCTTACTACAATCTCAAAATTGACTCCCAGGCACACAACCTGCCTCTTCAGACATGCAGCCTGCTTCTCCAGACACACAGCCTGCTTCTCCAGACACACGGCCTGCTTCTCCAGACACACAGCCTGCTTCTCCAGACACACGGCCTGCTTCTCCAGACACACAGCCTGCTTCTCCAGACACACAGCCTGCTTCTCCAGACACACGGCCTGCTTCTCCAGACACACGACCTGCTTCTGCAGACACGCGGCCTGCTTCTCCAGACACACAGCCTGCTTCTCCAGACACACAGCCTGCTTCTCCAGACACACAGCCTGCTTCTCCAGACACGCAGCCTGCTTCTCCAGACACATGGCCTGCTTCTCCAGACATACGGCCTGCTTCTCCAGACACACAGCCTGCTTCTCCAGACACACGGCCTGCTTCTCCAGACACACAGCCTGCTTCTCCAGACACACAGCCTGCTTCTCCAGACACACGGCCTGCTTCTCCAGACACACGACCTGCTTCTGCAGACACGCGGCCTGCTTCTCCAGACACACAGCCTGCTTCTCCAGACACACAGCCTGCTTCTCCAGACACACAGCCTGCTTCTCCAGACACGCAGCCTGCTTCTCCAGACACATGGCCTGCTTCTCCAGACATACGGCCTGCTTCTCCAGACACACAGCCTGCTTCTCCAGACACACGGCCTGCTTCTCCAGGACGTGTGTCTGGAGAGCATGCTGTGTGTCTAGGGAGCAGGTCGTGTGTCTGGACAAGCATGCTGTGTGTCTGGAGAAGCAGGCTGCGTGTCTGGAGAAGCAGGCTGCATGTCTGGAGAAGCAGGCTGCGTGTCTGGAGAAGCAGGCCGCGTGTCTGAAGAAGCAGGCCGTGTCCAGACACATGGCCTGCTTCTGCAGACACACTGCCTGCTTCTCCAGACACACGGCCTGCTTCTTCAGACACGCGGCCTGCTTCTCCAGACACGCAGCCTGCTTCTCCAGACATGCAGCCTGCTTCTCCAGACACGCAGTCCAGACACACGACCTGCTTCTGCAGACACGCGGCCTGCTTCTCCAGACACACAGCCTGCTTCTCCAGACACACAGCCTGTTTCTCCAGACACACAGCCTGCTTCTCCAGACACGCAGCCTGCTTCTCCAGGAGAAGCAGGCCGCGTGGAGAAGCAGGCCGCGTGTCTGAAGAAGCAGGCCGTGTCCAGACACATGGCCTGCAGTCCAGACACACGACCTGCTTCTGCAGACACGCGGCCTGCTTCTCCAGACACACAGCCTGCTTCTCCAGACACACAGCCTGCTTCTCCAGACACACAGCCTGCTTCTCCAGACACGCAGCCTGCTTCTCCAGGAGAAGCAGGCCGCGTGTCTGAAGAAGCAGGCCGTGTCCAGACACATGGCCTGCTTCTGCAGACACACGGCCTGCTTCTCCAGACACACGGACTGCTTCTTCAGACACGCGGCCTGCTTCTCCAGACACGCAGCCTGCTTCTCCAGACATGCAGCCTGCTTCTCCAGACACGCAGTCCAGACACACGACCTGCTTCTGCAGACACGCGGCCTGCTTCTCCAGACACACAGCCTGCTTCTCCAGACACACAGCCTGCTTCTCCAGACACACAGCCTGCTTCTCCAGACACGCAGCCTGCTTCTCCAGACACATGGCCTGCTTCTCCAGACATACGGCCTGCTTCTCCAGACACACAGCCTGCTTCTCCAGACACACGGCCTGCTTCTCCAGGACGTGTGTCTGGAGAGCATGCTGTGTGTCTAGGGAACAGGTCGTGTGTCTGGACAAGCATGCTGTGTGTCTGGAGAAGCAGGCTTCATGTCTGGAGAAGCAGGCTGCGTGTCTGGAGAAGCAGGCCGCGTGTCTGAAGAAGCAGGCCGTGTCCAGACACATGGCCTGCTTCTCCAGACACACGGCCTGCTTCTCCAGACACACGGCCTGCTTCTTCAGACACGCGGCCTGCTTCTCCAGACACGCAGCCTGCTTCTCCAGACACGCAGCCTGCTTCTCCAGACATGCAGCCTGCTTCTCCAGACACGCAGCCTGCTTCTCCAGACACACAGCATGCTTGTCCAGACACACGACCTGTTCCCTAGACACACAGCATGCTCTCCAGACACACGTCCTGCTTATCCACACACACAGTCTGTTCTCCAGGCACATGGCCTGCTTCTCTCGACACATGGTCTGCTTCCCCAGACTCATGGCAAGCTTCTCCAGACACACAGCATGCTCTCCAGACACATGACAAACTTCTCCAGACACACAGCATGCTCTCCAGACACATAACAAACTTCTCCAGATACATGGCAAGCTTCTCCAGACACATGGCAAGCTTTTCCAGACACAGAGCCTGCTTGTACAGATACACAGTGTGCTCTCCGAACATATAGCCTGCTTCTCCCATACAGCCTGCTAAAGTAAGTCTCAACAAATGGGATTCTAGTTTTCCTCATTTTTAGTTATCTGGCTACAGCTTCAAAATTTACTGTTTTACTTCAGACACATGGCCTGCTTCTCCAGACAAACTGTTTCTATAGGCACAAAGCCTGCTTCTCCAGGCTCATGGCCTGCTTCTCAAGACACATGACATGCCTCTTTAGACATACAGTTTTCTTCTTCAAACACACAGCCCACTTCTGCAAACACCATGCTTTTCCCAACTTAGAGCATGCTTTTCCCGACTTAGAGCATGCTTTTCTGGAAACACAACTTGCTATACAGACACACAGCTCTCTAGGCTTGGATTCCAGCCCAAAGGGCCTCTATCTAAGCACATAAACTGCTAACCCTGCAGGGTCACTTCTAGAACATGGCTCATCCCTTTTGTTAAACATTTCCAATCTTTTAATGACAAACTTACCAGGAATTTATCAAACATATCACACCTATGGAACAGCCCTCTGGAACCTACTTAATAAAGTCTAGCAGTTATTGGAATACAAGCAACTCCTGAGCACAGTATTCTGAGGGAGACCTTGCAAAACAGCAAAAATGCAAAACATAAGCAGAGCTTAGGGAAGCATCTCTACATTCAGATCATCCTTATGTAATAACAGTGATGGACATGCTGTCTTTACCATTCTGCAAAGTGGACCCATTCGAACACTTTATCCCATGACAAAGGTACGTATGTCCTCAGCAGTTCAGTTTAACACAAACATTTAAACCCACCATTTCAGGGATATTTGACAGGAATCAGAACATGACAATAGCTTGTGAACAAGCAGGGCTAAACCCAATCCATATAATGTAATATGTCTTAATGTGTGCGTGTACTGTAACTTTAAAGCATGTTTTCAGTATTTTTAAATAAGCAGATTTCAAATGAAAAATATCTGGGTATCCTGCCATTAAGGTTCTTTTTTTACTTCCAGTTGTGCTCCTGCTTTGTCAGCCTATCATGAGTGCCTTGGGTTGAGGCTACAAATGGCTAAGCTGATACACATTGCTCAGCCATGGTCCATTGTTGCCATTATGCAGAAGCTGGCCCAGAGCAATCGTTTTGCGGTTAACACGGGAGTGAGTGAAAATGCAAAAAATAAATAAAAAAAAAGGTGAAAATGGTGTTCTTTTAAGCCAATTATTTTATAATACATGGTACTTTTACAAGCCAGCTGTTATCCGGTCAGGGTTTAGATCTACTTTAACCACTTTACGTCTGCCTGCAGTAATATTACTGCGGCAGAGTGGCTCGTTATCGTCTGACGACGTAGTACTACGTCGTCAGACATTCCCCTTTCTCAGCGGCGCGCGCGCGCCACCGGAGGCTCGCTCCCGCTGTATTCAGTCACAGCGGGAGTCGGGCCAGGGGAGGAGCAGCGGCGATCGCCGCCACTCTTCCCCGATCGTCGGAGATCTAGTGTGGAGATCCGCCTGCTTGTGTAGACACAAGCGGGCGGATCTCCTAAGTGACAGGCAGGGTCAGATTGCAGGTTTCAGCATAGCTGAACCCTGGATCTGTCCCTGTGTCACTCAGTCACCTCCCCCCACACATGTCAGTAAGCACCAGGCATACATTAACCCCTCCCTCTCCAATAAAATTAACCCCTTCCCTGCCAGTGTCATTTTTACAGTAACAGTGCATATATATAGCACTGATTACTGCAGTAATGTCACTGGTACCCCCAAAAGTGTCAAAAATGTCAGTCAAGGGTCCGATCTGTCCGCCGCAATGTTGCAGTCCCGCAAAAAAAAATCGCAGATCGCCGCCATTACGCGTTAAAAAAAAAAAACACCAAAAATGACAGTTAGTAAACGCAATAACTTTTGCGCAAACCAATCAAAATACGCTTATTGTGATTTTTTTTTACCAAACATGGGTAGCAGAAAACAAATTGGCCAAAAATTTAAAAAAAATTGGTTTTTACATCTTTTTTGGGGGGAATTTCATATAAAAAAATGTTAAAAATATTGTTATTTTTTCAAAATAAACGCTCTTTTTTTGTTTATAGCGCAAAAAGTAAAAATCGCACAGGTGATCAAATACCACCAAAAGAAAGCTCTGTTTGTGGGAAAAAAAGGACGTAAATTTTGTTTGTGTACGGCGTCGCACGACCGCGCAATTGTCAGTTAAATTCGCACAGCGCCGAAACGCAAAAAGTGGCCCAGACGTAAGACAGCAAAATGCTCCGGTGGTAAAGTCGTTAACAAAGTGTTTTTATTTTATGAGTGCTTTTATTTTTTTTCTCAGGATTGCATCAAAGTGGAAATTGGAAAAAAGTGCTCTGTGTAATCAAGCCTCATCAGGGTTAATTGTACACAGAATGGAAGATACCTTAAACAATTGCTTTTCATGCTTACCTGTTCTCCTGAGAAAGCAGTTTGATGCATGCAGTGTGCCCACAGTACATGGCATAGGTTAAAGGGGTGTTTTCATTGATGTCCCTGGGGTTTATATCCACTCCCAACTTCAAAAGAGTCTGTACACAGTCTTCTTTTCCTGCTGCAGCAGCCCAGTGTAGAGGAGTTCTGGAGCAGAGGTATGGATATGTCAACAAAAAAATATTCATTGCTTTAGGTGAATGGAATAGATCATGTACAATATGCATCTGTTGAGTTGTATCTGGCTCTTGGCATTTCTACGGGCCAGTTCTCTGGTCATCACATCTGACATGCTTGATAGCCTTATCCATAGAATTTTCTTGGTAAATGTTTTACAAGGTAGGTAACCAGATTTTTTTCTTAACTTGTCAGGCTTGGGATTTGCATGCAGAATGTGCACACAAACTATTGCATATTTAGACAGGAGCCAATGAACCAGCATGTGTTTGGAATGTCGGAGAAAACTCACGTAAACAGGGGAAGAACATGAAAACTTCATGAAAATAGTGTCTCAGCTGAGATTCAGTGCCGCATGGCATAAGTGCTAACCGTGAACCCACTGTGCTGCCGTATACAAGTAGGGAGATGAATGTTCTAGAAAACTGACTTTTTCTGGAAAGGAAAATCACTGCAAGTAAGCATTTATAATACTTCATTTTCTGTACTTTTACCTGCAGTTTTTAACTTGGTGACAGGGTCTATTTAAGAAGTCAGGGATCATATGCATTTTTTTTGGTTTCCAGTAGAAAAGGTTAAAAAAAAGTTGTATTTTTTGATAACACATTGCTTTCTGGCAATACCAGGGCTCTTAGTATTTGAGCAGCTCTGAAGAAATTATGACATCATCCCTGATATGACAGATAAAAAAAGGGGTAAGCAGATATAGCAAACATCACTGGTTCATACGGGATTGCAAATAATTCCTGTCCCTTTGGGCACAAACTCCAAAAGTTAGGTTTATGTCTGGGACACTAAAACTTCCACTGTGGCCAGTCAAATGTTTAGGCATTGTTTATAAGACTACTGTTGATGGGGTAGACCAGAGAATATTCTAGTCTTCTACTTTTTATAATCACATTACCATCTACTATGCAATCCCTATTCAGTTCTTCCTGAATGCCTTTTGCTACCTTTTATGACTTTAAAAAAGAACTATCATGAGAATTAAAAAGTTAAATATAGGTTTATACATTTATGCTTAAAACATTGTAATTGCCTTTTCACTGAAACAGTAGTAAGGGTGAGGAAAATCTTTTCTTTTTTCCTTGCTTTCCAGTCTTTTGCCTCTTCCCTGATAGAAGCCTGATTTGTGGGCATTACTAACCTTCAGCTCAGTTGCCCACCGCCCCCTGTTCAGTGAGCACATCTGGGGGGAGGGGTGTGTCAGCTAGAGGGCTCAAACCCTGTTCTATCCCCTCTGTATTTTCATTGGTAGCTAGGATGGTGGGGACCAAGCCACAAAGCATTATTGGTGGAGTGCTTACATCCTAACAACAAGTGATACTGTATAGCCCAATCACCTGCATCCTAGCATTTAATGATGCTGTGTGGCCCAGCTGGCAGCATTCTAGCAACCATTCATGCTGTGCCTCCTGATGACCTAAAAAGGCAGGGGGGGGGGGGGGGGCAAGGGAACTTTACTCCTAGTGACACAGACAAGCGCTGTCACTTTGTTTTGCCACCTTGCTAGCTGCATAGTTGGACAGTGGGGGGGGGGGGGGGGGGAACATTGATGTCCATGCTATCTTGGCCTGGAGACCATGTATGAAGATGGCAAATAGTGCTACATGCAATTTGTGCACTGGGGGACAGGAGCAACCAAAATAAATGTTAGAAAGATTTCTTCTTTAACTCAGTAAGATGAGATGGGAGTCTTATTTAACTACAGATCTGGTTTAAGTCGCATATAATATTGTTAGAAAATCTACACTGCTGCTAACTTTCCACACAATTACTTCTGGAACTTTAAAAAATAGAAACTCCACTTAAAGATTTTATATACTTGCAATTTGTTTAAGATTTTAGTGGAAGTGAATGTGCAGACAAGTGTAGATCACCGTTTCCTTGGTGGATAGAATTACATATCTGAACACTTACCTGTCATCTACATCTAGGGCCTGTAAGTTACACTCTGGGACTCGGGCAAGTTCACAGATAATATCACTGTATCCTGCAGCTGCTGCTATGTGCATACACGTCTTCCCATTCTCATCGTCATAGTTGATTGTGGACTGGCCCTGCTGATGATCGAGTATTATAGAGCACAGCACTCTGTTTCCACTCTAAAATTGAAGAGGTAAATGTGAATAAATACAGTCTTACCCATGAATGGTAAAGTTTAAATATTGAAAACCTTTTTGTAGTTTTGGATAGATTAGGAATGGTTAAAACATATTGTATGTACTGCTATGTTTAATTGGGGTGATTATTTCTGTTTTTGTTCTGGTGACCACTAGTGACCATGAGAAGCGCGAAAACAGGGAGGTCACAGCATTAAAGAGGAACTTTGCCCTCCCATTAAAAAAAATGATGTGCTTCAGCACTTAATTGTAAGTGCATCTGTAAAGTGCCCCAAATACCTGCTGATCATGCTTGTAAAGTTCACTTTGTGCAACTTCCTGGGATGGGGGACAACACTGCTGCACTACTATTCAATTCAAAACAGTGTTGTCCCTCATATAGGCTGTGTTCTTTACAGAGGGATGAGAAGATGTTGCTGTTGTGTGTGGCATTCAGCATTATCACTGCCAATTTATAAATGTGTAGCTCCTCAATCAGCAGCTGGTCCTGCCCACTTCCTTCTGGATTGACAGAACTGCCCGTGCTGCAGAAACTCTAACAGTTTTCTTAGAAATCTGACTTTGAAAATCAGGATTCTGACTTTTAATTTGAGAATTCTGTCTTTCAATCTCAAAGCTCTGACTTTTAATCTCAGTATCCTGACTTTGCATTTCAGAATTCTGATTTTGAAACTCAGAATTCTGATTTGCAATCTCAGAATTCTGACTTTTGAATCTTAAAATTCTGACTTTAAACCTCAGAATTGTGACTGTGAAACTCAGAATTCTAACTTTTAATCTCAAAATTCTGATTTTGAAACCCAGACTCTTCTATCCATAAAATTATAACTGGAAAAAAGATCTGTTTAGACAGGATCAGAAGATCATTTTGATATACTTTAAACAGGGAATAACAGGAGCTGATATCACATGGTCACATCTCAGAAACCAGTACCTGAACTGCCCAGTGAAGAGCAGTTTTAAAGTCTTTGTCCACCAGTGTTGGATCTGCCCCTTTCTGTATCAGGATCTGTACATGCTGTGGTCGGTTATGAAATGCTGCCCAGTGAAGTGACGTCATTCCCTGTCATACAAGAATACAGAAAAATGACATAATGATAGCCTAATAATTATATAAACAAAATGCAGGTACACATGCAGTGGTTTAAATGACTATTTCAGATACCACTTAAGCATTCAGCACAACAAATGCAACATTTGAATTAGCTAGAAGACAATGACATCTTTAAGGAGTTTTCATAAACTGAAGCTTTATCAATAAAACAGATGTCTTTAATACTTGTATGAATATGAGACCACTTGGCAGGTTTTTAGAAGTACACATAGGTGGTCTATGGATCTGTGGAACAGGAATGAATGGGAATGTTAAGAGGAGGCAGAACACCAGCTAGAAAGATTTTGACAAGTGTCAATTTTGTCAACTATTTATTCCTGGATAGGGGACTACAGCACTTGGAAAGAAGGTCAGACTTAGAGGAGGCTTAGCAGAGACTGCATTTGCTCTCCTTCTGAAAATGATAGTTGCCTAGCAATCTTGATGATCTTTTGAGTTAATTATTTTCTAAGAAGCTATCTTAATTTTTTATTTTTTTATTTATTTCTTCATACATTTACATCATCTCTCCTTGTAAACTAATAGAAAAAGAAAAAGTATAGAAGATGCAAACACTATTTCAATCCATCCCCTCTCACCCTCCCCATCTCCCCACCCCCCTTATCCCACCCCTGTTGCCATTAGTCTTCGTTGCCTTTACCTAATTACTTCTCCTCAGCATTCCATCATTTCCTCAATATAACTTCTAGTTTTTTTTTTTTAACTCTCTCCAAGTCCCTCAGATCTTTTCATGTCTATCTAATCCCTCTTTATCTTTATGACTTACGTATTCTATTTCTTGTATGAATTCCACTCTCCTAAACCACTCTTTGATTGTTGGGGCCTCGGTTTCCTGCCATTTCTTTGGTATTGCTCCTTTAGCTGCCACTAGCAGACTGGGGATCAATGTCATTCTTTATGGTTTAATTGATTCTTTTACAATTTTCTAAGAAGCTAACCTAGAATGAGCATGTAGAAAGTGAAGTCAGAAACTCTGATTTTGTTTAGCACTTATATTTTTACCCTGATGAAACCAATGTATTGAGGAAACATGTTGGGATAAGGATTATGAATTTAAGAAATAGTTGCTACATAATATTGTACATTGATGTACTTTGATATACACGGTTTTAATGTAGCACCCTCCTAGGTAGGTGCTAGAGAGTGAGTATAGTTTTGGCTCTGTCTGCCTATCAGAGGAGCAGCAGGCAAATTCTATATTGCTTTCTGCTTAACAGAGAGCAGGATCTGTGAGTTAGGTCTGCTCAATGTGCTCAGTGTGTGATTCATCTGGTCTATGGGAGTGTTTCACACTTGTCCAATAGGGTGGCATGTTGGACAGTGGAGAAAACCTGACCAATGGGTACACAGGCTTTGATACAACCCCAATGATTGGCACAGACTGCTGTCTCGGTGCATTGCGGGTGTGGTATAAAAGTCAGGAGCACATGTGCTCAGGGTCTTTGACTGGTGAGCAGAGTCCCGGAAGGAGGGTGGCGGCTCTTCTGCAGCAGTTGGTGTATGGTCACAGGCAGTTGGCCTGGTGAGCCAGAAGGAAGGAGCTGAACCCAGAGGTCCAGGAGAGCTGACTAGAGGAGCTGAGACACTGAAGAACCTGGAAAAACAGTATTGTGAGTACAGTGGATCGTGTCTAAGGGCCTGACCAGGAAGGGGGCCACTCCGGAGTAGGGTAGTCAGAGGACCGGTGCCAGCTGGGGGAGTAAAAGGGGGTGCTAGGCGAGTACCCTGAAGATAAGTGCTAAGAAAGTGTTTATTCAGGAACTTTACCTCAGATTTATCTAGTGGCAAGGTGAAAGTGCGGCCTAGTCGCATCCTCAGATAGAAGTCCTTAGCATTGCTTAGCATTGTGAATAGTTCAAATTCTGGAGTATCCCACGCTTCCCTTCTCCCATCCCCATAAGAAAATAAATAAAAAAATAAAACAACAAAAAAAAAAACAACCCCTAGACTGATCAATGACTGAGCCGGAAAGTAAAGTGTTAAGATTCTGCATGCAGTTTCTACCGGTAACCCAGAGGGACCCGAAATGGTGAGAAATCCAGCAGCCCTCAAGGGGGCAGTGCTACATTAAAAAAAGTTAATAAAGGTTATGTTTTATAGGTCAAGGTTTGACATGTGAACTGCACATCCTAAATTATATAAAAATTACTTACATTCCTAGTGATTTCCCAAGAAGCAGAGCCTGTTTTATCCAACAAAAAACATTGAAAGGACAATACATTCCCTTTAAAAGGCATGTTTCTATTTAAATGCAGCTGAACTTTACAGATAAGGGATACAGGGGCCCCCATCTAGCCTATAGAGCCGACATGTGTCTGTCATAGTTTATAAAGCACTGCCTTCTAAAAAGTAATTTCTGTAAGTGCACTGATGCTTCTATTTTAAAAAAAAATCCCTTAAAATAAATTTGAATGCACAGTGCCAAGGGTGACTGTTACTTGGAACATAAACTAAAGAGTCCATCTTATTCAATTATTGCTTAATCAGTCATTCAGTCTCAAAGACTGGCCATGATAAAGTGTGGCAGGTCATAAACAACTGGATTGAGCTTTCACAATAAATTAAAGAGCTGATGATGAAGAGCTTGGAGCAAATAACTGCTGTCAGCAAATGTTTTTTGTTCACAGTAAACTAAGACACAATACAGCAGACACTGGATGTTTAATTAGCATTGCGTCTAAACAACAGTGCTAATTATTAAAAACTATTGCAAAGGAATAATCCAGCCTAGCCAAGTTATCCGTTTAGAAAAAAAAGCTAACACCTGACTTGGAAACACCACATTTTTCATATTTTATAGATCAACTTTAAACCCCGCTGGAACCAGTGATAAAATCCAAACGTTAAAGGCCAATTTTAGCCAAAACTGATGTGGATGCTGGCAGGTTGAGTCATACATTGGCTTTGTAAATGTGTCCCATTGGTAAAATATCCTCTACAGAATTCCCAACTGTACTCAACTACTTACAAAATCAAACAATGGATTCTTCATAACTTGGGATAAAAATAAGAGTTTAGATAGTTAGGATAATATTTAAAATAAACAGTGGGTATAATAAGTAATGAACACGTCACCATTCTTCTAGGTAAATATATTTCTATAGGTGCTATTAATGTGAAATTTTCACTACATCGGTAACAACCCATGCAATCTGAACATACAAAGAAACCAAAACAAATAAGTTTAGAAACTAAGTTATGTGTAATAAAATTTAATAAAATTGAATGACACAGGGAAAAAAGAAATGAACACACTAACTAAAATTGATTTCATACCTAATAATACAAAATCCTTTGTTGGTAATGACGGCTTCAAGATGCCTCGAGTATGGAGAAACCAGTCACATGCATTGCTTGGTATGATTTTGGCCCATTCTTCCACACAAACAGTCTTCAAATCTTGAAGGTTCCGTGGACCTCCTCTATGAATCTCTGATCTTTGTGGTGAAACTTTCATGTCAATAGCACCTTTAGAAATATATTTACCTAGTAAATAGTGATGTGCTCAATACTTATTTTACCCTCTGTATGGAAACTCTTAACAATTAACCTATTTGCTCCCATTTTCTCTTTAACCTCTCCCTCTGGTCATTGGTTGCTAGGATGCTGGTGGCCAGGCTGTACAGCATCATTGGTTGTAGGGATGCTTTCTTCTGAGCTGCATAGTGTCATTGGTTGCTAGGACGAAGGCAACTGGGCCACCCCATGTCATTGTTATGGTGCAGATGGCCACCTGTACCATAACAACTAATGACACTGTGCAGGGGGGGTCAAAGTACACAGGGCTGACCCCTGCCGTGTCTCCATTAGTGCCAACTGAGGTGGCCTCTTTAACTGGCTTCATTAGCAGCACAGCTCTGGTTAGATCTTTCAAAAAATTCAACATGTAGAAATTTAGAGCTGTTCTATGTCCTGTACACACTTCCTATTTATTTCAAGAGCCTAAAGGCCGGTACACACTTGACAAAAATCGGACGAAATATCCTTCGATTTTTCTCTCTCTTGCTCAGCGTTCATTACCGTTTTTAGTTGACAGTGCAAAAATGTTGACGAAATTTCTCGTCTGATTTTTTTTTTTTTTTTTTTGGCACATTTGTTCCTAGACTTCTGGGTTGTCAGAACCTTCAGATCATGCGCTGTCTTTCGTATCCAATTTTTCACGGACGTACTGCATACACATTAAACGAAAATTGGTCGTCTGGGGACGGACGATAAAAATTTTGGTGTTTGTCCCTCCGTTTTTTTTCGTTGAAAATGTCGGCATCGGCTGCTGAAAGTTGTGTACACACTAGCCGAAAATCATACGATTTTACCTCGGACGGGAATTTTCGGCAGATTTTCTACTAGTGTGTACCCCACTTTAGTTAGCCCTTCCAGTTCGAGGAGATAGGAGGGCAACTGGTAAGGGTTGACACCACTCAATCCACACAAATGCTGTGTGTTGTCAGCCCACAACAGGAATTAGTAGCTGATTGCATTTTATGAGGCATTAACAGATATTATTCTGTACTTGCTGGGAATTTAAAGTTATAAAACATGGTAAATTAGTATGGATTGCAGAGATATATTACAGCATGATGTCAGCCAGGGAGGTCACGTGACCACTGGCTGTCCACTAAGCCCTTGCCACTGTAGCCCTTCGATCACGGGAGGAGAGCGGATGGAGGTCATGTGACCGGCCATAAACAAACTGAAATAAGGTATTTTGAGGCATCATTTTATACAAACATGAACAGAGAGTTATAGCTTGGTAGAACAGAGGGGCTTGCAGTAATCTTTCTTCAAATTTACTGCCAGCTACTAATAGCGGCTAGAGGGGAGGAGCGGGGAGAGATCAGCTCACACACACAGGAGCTGACAGGCAGGGAGGGAGGGGGAGAGGGCAGAGCAGCGGTATGAAGGAGGCACATAACCTGACCATGGTATCATGGATCAGCAGCCGTGATTACTGAGTTCAGTACACAGAGGGGGACAGGCAGGATCAGCCAGGTTTTTTACAGCTTAGAAAGGGACAGATTAGAGAGCACAAGCACTGAGCTGTTTAACCTGCTATAAGCGAACAGGATCTCCTTTTTTTTTTATTTTTTTTTTTATTTTAGTGTTACAACCTTTTTAAGCTCAGTCAAAGGCTGGTGAAATATATCATCAACAGCATTTCCCATAAAAATTAGCAATAGAGAACAAAAAAGCAGCCTAGCTGCCAAAAGAAAGAAAAGAGAGTACCACCCACCTCATTGTCTTGATGATTAATCTCACTTAAAGTTGATTGCTGCAGAAGTACGGACAAAAGCCTAAAATAAGACAATAGAAAATTTGTTTAAAAATACTGAATTAGAATCTAAGAATGTCTAGAATATACACCGATCAGTCATAATTTTATGACCACTGGCAGGTAAAGTGAATAACATTAATTATCTCCTTACAACTGCATCTGAAAGTCAGTGGAATATACAGTATTAGGCAGCAAGTAAATGTGTTATTCCTGATGTTGATGCTTTGAAAGCAGAAAATGGGGATTGCAGTTTGGTGTATGGGGCTGCGTGGTCACAAACTAGTCAGGGTGCCTATGCTGATCGATGTCCACAGCCAAAAGTGCCTATAATGGGCATGTGAGCATCAGAACTGGACCACAGAGCAATGGAAGATGGTGGCCTGACCTAAAGAATCACAGTTTATTTTAAATCATGTGGATTGCCAGGTGAATTGATGCTTTGGGCAATGTTCTGCTGGGAAACCTTGTTCCTGCCATTTGTGAGGATGTTACTTAGACACGTACCCTACCTAAACACTGTTGATGCTGACCAAGTACACCCCTTCATGAAAACAGTATTTCCTGACAGCAGTGGCCTCTTGCAGTAGAATAATTTACCCTGCCACACTGAAAAAATGGTTAAAGAATGATTTGAGGAACACAACAATGAGTTTGAGGTATTGGAAAAACAAGTTCGATCCATGGAGGCCCCAACTCCCAACTTACGGGACTTAAAGTGTCATTCAACCCAGACTATGTTATATAACAGAGTATACATACTCACAAAGCCACTAAAACATTTGTTTAGAGAGAAATATACCTGATTGATCCTGCCTTCAGCTGGCTCTCACAGATTCTCTGTGTTCCCATTGCACCATGAGATTGCGTAGACCAGCTGTTTTCAACTACTAAGCATGCTTCGGTTTCAGTTCCCCTCCGAACTCTTCATTTCCTCCTTTTAATTACAGTGCATGAAAAAAGTTTTCATACCCCTTGACATTTTCCACATTTTGTCATGTTACAACCAAAAACATAGATGTATTTTATTGGAATTTTATGTGATAGACCAACACAAAGCGGCATATAAATGTGAAGTAAAAGGAAAACGATAAATGATTTTCAACATTTTTAACAAATATCTGAAAAGTGTGGCGTGCATTTGTATTCAGCCCCCCTGAGTCAATATTTTGTAGAACCACCTTTTGCTGCAATTACAGCTGCAAGTCTTTTTGGCCATTCTTCTTTGCAAAATAGCTCAAGCTCTGTCAGATTGGATGGAGAGCCTATTTGAACAGTAATTTTCAAGTCTTGCCAGAGATTCTAAATTGGATTAATGGTCTGGACCTTGACTGGGCCATCCTAACACATGAATATGCTTTGATATAAATCATTCCATTGTAGCTCTGGCTGTATGTTTAGGGTCATTGTCCTGCTGGAAGGTGAACCTCCGCCCCAGTCTCAAGTCTTTTGCAGACTCTAACAGGTTTTCTTCTAAGATTTCCCTGAATTTTGCTCCATCCATCTTCCTATCAACTGTGACCAGCTTCCCTGTCCCTGCTGAAGAAAAGCATCTCCACAACACGATGCTGCCACCACCATGTTTCACGATGGGGATAGTGTGTTCAGGGTGATGTTCAGTGTTAGTTTTCTGCCACACATAGCGTTTTGCTTTTAGACCACAAAGTTCAATTTTGGTCTCATCTGACCAGAGCACCTTCTTCCACATGTTTACTGTGTCCCCCACATGGCTTCTCACAAACGGGACTTCTTATGACTTTCTTTCACCAATGGCTTTCTTCTTGCCACTCTTTCATAAAGGCCAGATTTGTGGAGTGCACGACTAATAGTTGTCCTATGGACAGATTTTCCCACCTGAGCTGTGGATTTCTGCAGCTTCTCCAGAGTTACTATGATATTATGTTATGTTACTATGATTAATGATGATTAATGCTCTCCTGTCAGTTTAGGAGGATGGTCATGTCTTGGTAGGTTTGCAATTGTGTCATACTCTTTCCATTTTCAGATGATGCATGAACAGTGCTCCATGAGATGTTCAAAGTTTGGGATATTTTTTTTTATAACTTAACCCTGCTTTAAACTTCTCCACAACATTATCCCTTACCTGTCTGGTGTGTTCTTTGGCCTTCATGATGCTGTTTGTTCACTAAGATTCTCTAACACCCCTCTGAGGGCTTCACAGAACAGCTCTATTTATACTGAGAATAAATTACAAACAGGTGGACTGCATTTACTAATTAGGTGACTTCTGAAGGCAATTGGTTCCACTAGATTTTAGTTAGGGGTATCAGAGTAAAGAGGGCTGAATACAAATGCATGCCACACTTTTCAGATTTTTTTTGTAAAACAAATGTTTAAAACCATTTAGCATTTTCCGTTCACTTAATAATTATGTGCAACTTTTGTGTTGGTCTATCACATAAAATTCCAATAAAATACATTTACATTTTTGCTTGTAACATGACAAAATGTGGAAAATGTCAAGGGGTATAAATACTTTTTCAAGGCAAAATACCTGTGCAGCCCATTATTAACTTAGTATTATTAAATCAGTATTAACTCAGAAGCCCGGACTGGCAGCTTGCTCAGCCTCTCAGTGAGCCGTTGGAGCCTGAGCCAGCCACTCCCGCCCCCTGCACAGCCAGCGCTTCAGTGAGTGTTAGATGGGCAGAGCAAAGAGTCGGAGACTGACAGTAACTGGCTATCTGCTCATTGAAGAACTGAGCCATCAGCAGTCTTTGATCACTCAGTTCTCAGTGTAGACATGGCGGGGGACAGCTGCAGCTGGGATAGGTGCTACAGCCATCCAGAGGAGTACGATTGTTTGTTATCTTCGATTCCCACACTTCTGTTTTAAAGGCCACCTAAAGGTTCTACCTTCTTTTAACTGTCCAGCAGTAATAAAAAGAAGCACTACTCTGAAATATTCACCCTATCTCGGTTGCTGTCCTTTGCAAACTAACTTCTCTCTGAGATCCAGTGCTGGTCCTCTTCTGGTCATTCAACCCACTTTCTGAGAGCCCAGGGCTTCAAAGTCCTACTTCCTCTGGGGGTATGTCACAAAACTTCCAAGGACTCACAGGAGAATGCTTCAATGTCATTATGCGGTGGTGTTCTCTGCAGGACAAAAAAGCCCGATGCATTCTTTTTGGGTTGGGAGCAGAAATTGGAGGACAAGGCCCCACGCAGGAGCTAAACTTAAAATCAAGAAACACCTTTTCTTGATCACTTCTTGTATTTGTACTTCTTGATCAAATCGCTGCACAGAATTTTCTAATTTGTCCTATAATTTCACATTTTTTTTCTGTTATGATATAATTTCTCCTACTGGTTGATGTGATTACATGATTTACTTATATATAATACTAAAATTAAATTGTTATGGCTGAGACTTTGCTTTTACAGTGTTGCATATAACTGATAAGCGAACAATGTCATTGTGAAATAATATGCATTACGTACCTGACATCAGCTTCAGCAGTGGCTGCATGCAGGGGAAGTCTCCCATTTTTATCTGCTATGTTCTGCTTGGCACCATTCCTAAGCAAACTAACACAGCCTTCCAGCCATCCCTGTAAGTGACAAGTAATATTAGCTTGCTTCTCTGTAACATTTCAGCTATTCTATTGTAATATTTTGCAAGCCTCAGTTAATGAACCCCTATACCAGTGATCGCGAACCTTGGCACCCCAGATGTTTTGGAACTACATTTCCCATGATGATTAACTACACTGCTGAGTGCATGAGCATCATGGGAAATGTAGTTCCAAAACATCTGGGGTGCCAAGGTTCGCCATCACTACCCTATACCCTGAGACAGCCTTCATCAAACCTTTTATCCTTGAGGAACTCTTACCAAGTTTTTTTTTTTTTTTATTTACTTATGGATTTAAAAAAAGAAGGGTTCATTGCCTCATGTACCTATGCTGTTCCACTGTTTATTGTTGCCTGTGTTCTTTATGACACACTTTATGTTAGGGTCCTTTCACACGGCCGCTCCGTGTGTCCGCAAATCATCCCATCCGTTTGCGGATGATTTGCGGACATAATGTAAGTGAATGGCATTGCGGATGTCAGCGGAATACCAGCCGCTGACATCCGATTTTCCTCCTTTCAGTTCTGTTCCGTTTTTTCGAATGGAACAGAACCCTATTTTTTCATCCGCGTAAAAAACGGAAAGGAAGGAAAATCGGATGTCAGCGGTGTCATCCGCTGACATCCGCAATGCCATATACTTACATTATGTCCACATATCATCCGCAAATGGATGGGATGATATGCGGGCACATGGAGCGGATGACACAAATGTCATCCGCTCCGTGAAAAAAGAAAAAAAAAAGTCCCGCAGCGGACTTAAGCAGCGGAGCGGCCGTGTGAAAGGACCCTTAGTTTGAATTTGACATGCTTGATTTGTTTATGATTGTTACCCTGTTATTGGAAAATGTAATAAACATTATTGCAAATGAAAAAAAGAAGGGTTCAAATCCTTTCACTTTTTTTGTTATTCATTAGCAACATTTCTATTCACTTCCTGTTTTGGATGCACAGCAGGAAGTGTGAGGAAATCCCTACAAAGTAAGCACCATTCTCCTCATAGCCAGATGTCAGGAAAATGTCCACCTCTTGTTGTGGGGACAGCTCTAAAAAAATTGGATTTCACCTCAATTTCTGGTTTCATGATAGACACAAATAGACAGGGACACAGCCAGTGCTTTAAGTGGGCCGGTATGCATTGGTACTCAGTACCGCCAATTCCAAATATGGCTCTTGAGCATACCACCACCTCTCCGTGTGCCTTAGCGTACCAGTACGCTCATTTTGGACATCTGCGCCCTCAATTGCCCCCCCCCAAGAATATTTCCCACTCCAGAGCCAGACCAGTCACCACCAGTTGGTCCCCCTGCTCCAGAGTCCCAGCCCAGGCCAGGGGGGGGGGGGGGGTGCTCTGTGTGGACCCTGATGTGGGGTGGGGGGGGGATTTATAGGCTATAATAGAGTACCGTCACCTCTTTTGGGCCACTTAAAGCACTGGACACAGCAATGAAAACCTGATAGGTATTCCAACTCTTTCCTCATTCTCTAAAACGGGAAAAACATGTTGGTTATTCACACAGTTATACATGTTGGAGTATTCATAAAGCTTAATTAAAAAGTTCATAATTCCAGGGTTAGGGTTTTGGCCCTCGTCAATTATTTTCCTGGCCTCCCGTGGCTTGCAGTTGTGCTTCTGTTTACTATTGAAACATATTCTGCTGATAGATGTAGGAAACTGAAATTATATTTGTGATTTTATTTTTTTTTTAAATAAAAAGAAAATCTGCCTTATCACTTTTTTACAGCTGCATTAAAATATTGCCAAGACCTCCTGCAGTGTCCGCGTACCAGACATCTTTGGACCTCTCCATCTTTGGAAATCTCTGTGTACACTTACTACAACAAACAAGCAAACTTCAGAGAATGAGTCACTGCTTTCATCACCTTCCAAGGACACAGAGATTTGAGCTCATATGTCAGGTTTCTAGTCATCGAACAGACAAGATGTTCAGAGAAGTGAAAGAATTAAT
Source organism: Pelophylax lessonae (assembly GCF_965119305.1). Lineage (NCBI taxonomy): Eukaryota > Metazoa > Chordata > Amphibia > Anura > Ranidae > Pelophylax > Pelophylax lessonae. Next base: position 104,223,991 of record NC_138768.1, read on the forward strand.
ACATGACCTTTCAAAGTTCTGTGATGTTGCCATACACGGCTACAAAGGTCTCTGACAATTACACCTCCAGACAGATTGATATTTTCTTCTCCACGCTCATAATTTAGCCATTGTAACCACTGCTGTCACAGAGACCTTTCAACCCCTATGCTTTTGTATCCCTATCATGACCAGCATAAGAACACTAAAGGATAAATGAACAGTCATTTTATATAAAAATGATCACAGCTGTGACATTGATTGTAAGCTCCTTTATTTCAGTAGAGGACAAAATGGAAGCCACTGTCCTCATGCTAAAAAATTACTGGTCTCTGGCATTACTCACAGCTATAATACTTCCCCTGCTTTGTCGGTTGCATTTTAGAGTGATTATAATATATTTCAGAGACCCTCGAAAATCAGTCCTTCTCACTAATCTGATGCTGTGAGCAAGGGCAGAAAGTTACAAAGCTTTAATATTGTGCGTATGTGGAGTGTTTGCTAGCTTGGAGCATTCCGTAGACATAGCTGTACTGTTGACATCAGTTTCAATAAGACATTAGGGATACTTTGAAATGTTCCAGTTTTTCCACAATTTACAAACCTGCAGAAGGTTTGGGCACTGATGTATTTCTTTCAATATTTTACCCGATACGGCTCATGGCTTCCAACATACAAGCCATGCCTCATACACCAATATGGAACTAGCTTAATTCAGTACTCCAGTCTGGTACAGTCAATATTTTTGACCCCCCATTTTACATAAAAAAATTAAAAGAAAACAAAAAGGTCACACCTGAAAGAGTGTATCAATGTGCTTTGATTAAATATTAAAGTTCATGGTATATTTCAGCTAATGCCCACTTTTCAATGGAATGTGGTCCCTTGCAATTTACCTGTTAAACACACCTCATCCTTGACACTTGGCAGTTGGATTTTTGCATATAGACTACAGACACATTGATAGGTGTTTACATACTAAACACCTTTCATTCATTCATCTTGGACACTTAACAAGTTAGGCTCCGCATATGGATTACAGATAAACACCTGAACATTGACAATCACTTACATATTAACACATCAGACAGCTGAGCAAGAGACAGAACGGCCCTTTCCACAAACGAACTTTCAGACACACTACACCCTACATTTACAGAAGTGTATAGGGAAAACAAAAGCCTTTTTCATGTATTGTCTTAGTAGAGATATATTCTATTGTTAACCTGACCTATGAATAGTACACTCGTTTTTTTTTTTTTTTTTTTTTTTCTCTCTTTCTTCTTTTCCCCATTTTTGCTTTTTCTTCTTTGTTTAAAAAAAAAAAAATAGAAAATATTAGGGACAAGGGAGAGTTCCGATGATCTTAGTTAACCGAAATAATTAAGTCCAGTAAATTTGATTAAAACTGATATGATAGAGGATGTTAGAAATAACCATCTGTCAAATGTTATATAACGTGGACTGTATTTGAAATGATGTAATGGAATATCTTCAGTGTTCCTTTTGAATAAATAAATTAAAGAATAGTACACTCGTTCAAACTGGTTTTTGCCGCTCAAATGTCCCATAAATCTGGGAACCGAACTGGAATAAATCAGATGTATTTTCATTAAAGCTTGAGTGCTCAATGCCTGTACATCTCCTGGCCAGCAGACGGAAAATTCACTACACTAGGGAGGTTGGAACTGAAGGGTCGTAAATCATCTTATACCTGCCTCCTGACGGGATTGAGCTAACAACACCCTAATGATTGAGCTCTCCCCTATATCTTTTTTTTTACCCTCACTTACAGTATTTCCCACCATTGTCTGCAGTTCAGTCTGTCTGCTACATATTGGGACAAGTTGGGGAATTTGTAGCTCATTGGTAGAGCCAAAATAAGGGTACTGTCTCTATGCCAGAAGAATGTTTCAGGGCTTTTTCTGCCGACTTTTATTTGAAATAAAGCAAAAAGTTCACACTTGAGTAGTTTCCCATGTTGAGGGTTCACACCATTAATGAAACATAGAATTCCGCCTTGAGGCTCTCTTTGCAGATTCACTGCTCAAGCCTCATGCCTTGGTCCAATGATGTAAGCTGTGCAGTCCGTTAATATATTGATTTAAATGATTGTGTTAATTATGCACAATATCTGATTTTTGTTTATTAGTTTACTGATAATAGTGTTGTTCCCACAAAATCATATGGTCCTGAAAAAGCTACAATTTAAGCGAAATGGATTGACTGTTAAGAATTTTACAAAACTACTTGGATCATCAGATAATTGTTATATTATCTTTTGTCATGATGCCGTGTATTGTTTTGAGGGATATCGTTTCTAGGGTATAGTCCCCTTTTTTGGTAATTATTTTGGCTATCTGTTTATAATAAAATACATTTTCATATAAGTTGATGTGTCTCAAGTCGTGCCTTTAAAATCTAACATTAACTTTACAAGTTATTCTTGTCAGTGTTTTTTTTTTTTTTATGGTGAAGAATCAGATCACCTTGGAATGTCTACTTTCCAAAAAGGGTCTATTTCAGGGAGTTTTCGTACTGTTTTGGCATTTATTTTTGCTATGTTTTATAACAGAAAGTAAACAAAATCATTTTTCTATTCAAATATTTTTGGTCTTTTCCCTGTTATATAGTAAAAATTACAAAACTTAATGGTTACTAAATACTGCCAAAGGAAAGCTCTTTCAGTCTAAAAAAAAAATTTAATTGGGTACAGCATTGCATGACCGAGTAACTGTCGGTCAAAAAATCACAGCAATTACTTGATATATGATTTTTTCAGTCCAACCCTGATTCCTAACCAGGGGCGTAACTACAGGGGTTGCAGGGGTTGCAATCGCTACCGGGCCCCATGCTCCAGGGGGCCCGGTAGCAAACCAGTGGGTGAACTTCCAGGATCGCAAAGGTCACACTTGCGACCGGACCCTGGCATTGCACCACTGTGGGGAAGCCCCAAGATTGCAGGAAGTGGGCCCACAAGATTGCAGGAAGGGGGCCCACTGCAGAACTTGTGAAAGAATCCTGCTGCGGGACCGTAATAAAAGGCCATGCAACGAGTGTAAAGAGCCCCAGGATTAGTGGGAAGAGCCCTGGGCTTGAAGGTAAGGGCCCCGGCCAGGGGTCTGGGGGGCCCTTCATGGTTTCTTGCATCAGGGCCCTGAAGGTTCTAGTTACGCCTCTGTTCCTACCCCTTGGTTATTAAAAGATTTAATGTTCTGGACAATTCCCTATATTCTCCTAGTAACTGAACTTCCAATCAATGCTTGCATTTTACCTGCAGGCTATTCACACAGAGCAGTGATCCTTTTGAATGAATTCTTAGAATTTACCAGCAGAAAGACCTCACAGATCATCAGATAGATATCCTCTCCATTAAGATCAATAAATCAGTCCAGCTTTGGGGCTGGAGCCAGTGGATTAAGTGGAAAGCCTTAGGATAATAACAAAGGGGTCCTGTGTGATATTGTTTATTAGTAATAAGCCTGTCCTAATAAGTGTATATGATTCACATGATTAAAACTGAAGTTGGTGCTTATAGGTTCTTATTCTGTGATTTTGTACCTCAGGTCAAGTTCACACTTGTGCACCGCGGGAATGCGTGCAAAATCACATGCAATTCCATAGAAGACAATAAACGGGGATCTCTTTTTCAGATGTGCAGCAGTGCCATTAACTCTTAATGGCACCCCAATGCACCTAGCTATTGGTACACTTCCTTTTGGTGCAACACAATTTTAATAAAAGGTTATGCACTCCTTTTGTGCAATTTTTGCATGTAGGGCAGCCCATTGAAATGAATAAACTGCCATAAATGCAACATGCAAACATGACATGTGAATGCACCTTTACACCTGCATAGGCGTGAAAGAACCCTAAGGCCAAGGATATTCTCTCTAGTGAGCTGAAAAGGAGAGAAGTGCAGCAGCTCAAACAAGGGCAATGATATGCATATAATAAACTAATCATGTATATTCAATGTGCCCTCTACCATCTTCACCAAGGAAGGATGAATACATATCATCATTGCTAGAAGTGCACATAAACATATGTACATGCAAAATAAAAACAATAATTACAATGAATTTATATAAATAAAAAATATCCCCTCCACTGCAAGGGACGCTTTCATGATGTACATTTCGTACAGGCAGTCTAGTTAATTATGAAAATGGAACAAGGTTTATAATAGAAACCAATATAAATGACAAAAATCTTGAAGTAGATGGTCTTGTAAAGCATTTGCCAAATTACTATTGAAAGGTGGGCTCATGTATTCCCCTATAAAGAATACATTTTCTTACCAGGTACGTGGCAAGTGATAGACTTGTTCTTCCACAGGCATCTTGTGTATTTATGTTAGCTCCCATTTTCAGCAGCAGTTTTACTGTATCGACCTGTCGTCCGGAAACAGCATGCATCAGTGGTGTGCAACCTGGAGATGAAAAGTCAACAATGTGCATTCAAAGGTTTGTTAAGAGTATGTTGCATGAAAAATATTGCTATAGCATCTTTTCATTTAGGAAAAAAAAAAGTATATAGTATCCATGGCAATTATAACATAGAATTATTTAAAGGGTCCGGCCAAAACTGATATTTCAGCTATAGGTGACCACTTTTTAATTAAAGTAGAACTGAAGCAAAACTTTTTTTCCATAAAAAAATATATCAGTCAGGCTCGTAGAAAATAAAACAAAATAAAATAAAAAAGGTAGCTTGCAGTGAGGACAATATGCAACAAATCCTCCAAAGTAAACCAATACATAAAGTGCATTTGCATATAACTATACAAAATTACAAAAGTGCAATATAACAAATAAAGTGCAATTTATCATATGAATAAATAGATGTAAAATGTGCAATGCATCCACCAATAATCCAATTCCTTAAAATGGCATGTCCTCAATTTCAATTAAATTTTAAGGGCTCTGAAGAAGGACATCCTCTGAAATGTGTCAGCCAGCAGGAACCCTGGTGAGGTCCTCCTTGGATTAGAGGCTTTGGCAAAGTTGGGAGATTGGCTTGATGAGTGATTTTACTACTCACACTTGTGAGTAGTTATATTTTATTTTATCTTTCATAAATTTGATCTTGGATAATGCACTAGGCCAGTGCGTCCTCTATTTTTATCTATTTTCCTCAATTTCAAGTATAACAGGTAAGTATGAATAAACTTAAAAAACAGCCAGTTCATGTAAAGTGCAGACAATCTTCACCACTATTACGTGGATCGCTGAACAAACATTGTACCTATACACCCTGCAGATTACCTCCACCAGCACTCCACATTCACTAGAAAACATGCCTGCAAGGATAAACAGCAAAAGCACTTAGTTGTATCACCCAGGCAACTCTACTATTTTTCGGGTTGCATTCCCTTTGAGATGTTTTCTCACTGGCTGCAACACTGGTTAGAGCACCGTCATCCAGCACAGGAAAATAGATACCGCAGCTAGACAGGATAAATGCTCACAAACCAGAGCCACAGAGATCTCTCATGGTGTAGCATTTAAAATTTCTTTTTTTTTTTAGCACAAAGCACATAAAAGCAGTTTAGAATCAAACAACAGTAGCAAGCAACTTACAGCTATGCCTGCCACATACAATCCGTGTGGTGGCGTGACGTCAGCACACTGTAACTCCTCCCAACAGGTTTTGCACTATAACGTGTTTTCAGGGGTCACATGTGCTGCATTATTTTCATGAAGTATATATAGAAAAAAAAAACACCCACCATCTTGTTGTAGTCCGGCGGCCTGGTGGGTGCTTTTTGGCTCTAATTGGGCAGGATGAGATTTTTTATATATGCTGCATGAAAATAATGCACAACATGTGACCCCTAAAGACACATTATAGCTTAAAACCTGTTGGGAGGAGTTACAGTGTGCTGACGTTACGACGTCGGATGGATTGTATGTGGCAGGCAAAGCTGTAAGTTGCTGGCTAGTGTTTTTTTTTTTTCCCCAAACATATAACTGAATTAAAAGTGGTTTCATATCAGCCCGGAGTTTAGTTTTAATGTTTATTGTTGATTAGTTTTATGACACATTTCTATTTATATAGAAATGTATAGAAATTTATATTAACTATATCTTTATATATTTGTGATGTAATAGATCATGATGACCAATATAACATTTATAATAATCCAATCCTATGTGTTTTCAGACTTTTATTGCTCAGTTTATTGCTGAACAATCTGTGAACATTGATGTAATCTGGATGATAAGTACCACTGTACTATAATCCTATCATGCTGTTCTAGTCTGTAGAAATGAGTAATCAAGACACAGGTCGTGCTATCTCTGGAGTGAGTTCTAATGCTGTGTCTGGTGAATCATCCTAAGGTAACAAAACAGCACAAGTGATTTGTCATCTCATTTAAACTGAATACCAATCTGTTTTATTGTTATGCATCACAGTGTCTACAACACACTGCAAACATAATTTCTGCAAAGAGATTTAAAGAGCAGCTTTGGACAACAAGTGGAAACAGTCAGTGAATTGATAATGCAATCCAGGAAATATTGTAAGTGAGCTAAAGTCAGAACATGCACTCAATTTGCCTTAAAGCTTAAGGCTGGGTTCACACGTGTGCAATGTGGGCAGGGCCATCTTACCAAATGGGCACACTGGGCAGTTGCCTGGGAGCCCCACTTGCCCAGGGGGCCCCACCTGCCCAGCGACCCAACCCCAGCCCCAGCCAAGAATTAGTCCTGATTTTCGTGTGCACCCCGCCACCGGACTTAGCAGGTGGCAAGTGCCTGTCGGCCCTGCACTACTGTTAGGCCACTTGGGCCGTGGAGGGGGAGCCCACAACTGCAGGAATGCCTGTCAGCCTCCACGGGAACAGGCACACACAGGACAGTCGAGTCTGACTCCTGTCCATGTGTGTGTTCCTGTCCATGTGACCCGGCTGCCAAACTTGGAAGCTGTCATTAGCCTGGCACTGCTGTACCAATAAATATCGCCTTATCGATAATTAGCATTTTTTATTCTCGTAGGTGATTGTGTAGGAAGGGCCCCAGTGCACTGCATTGGCCAGGGCCCTTTAATGCTCTTAAGATGGCACTGAATGTGGGAACCAGCTGAATTCCTGTGCCAGTTCCCGCATCGCACCTGAATCGCCAACGGTTCGCACTGCGATCTGTAAACCGCTGCAGGTGTCAATGTAAAGTTAATGACACCCCCAGATCAGTTCGCAGATCGCAGTATGAACGGTGAGATGGTGCAGGAATCAGATTGCATAGGTGTGAACACCCATGCGATCCTATCAGGGGCGTATCATGAAATCAGTAGGCCTGTGTGGAAGATAAAAAAGTGGGCCCTAGGAAACAAAAAAAGTGGCGCGGGTATAGCACAGTGGCAAAGTGTGGGCGTGGTTTAAATTGCGCTAAATATTAAGCGTGGCGTAAAGGGGTGTGGTTTAACCAGTTGCCCACCGCAGTCTTACTGCGGCAAGGTGGCTTGGCTGAGCGAACCGACGTAACTGTACGTCAGTCGCACGCGGGGCTAGGGGGGGGGGCACCCCCGCTGTCCCTGCGATGTTCTGATTCAGTTCGGAACCAATCAGTCATCAGGTCCAGGCCGAAGATTTTTGGCCTGGACCTGGTGATCAGTTCTGACTAATTGCAGAAAGTCCTGTGCCTGTGTAATGTAAATACAGGAACTCATGCAATCTTCTCTCCTGGAGCCCTTTTCGGTTTCAGAACTTATACACTAGTAGATTTCCAAATAAACACCTCTAAGAACATTTGCCCAGAAGTTATCAGTACATTCAAAGACTTGACAAATGAGGTTTGAAATAACTTCAAAATTGAATTTCCTTTAATATTTGATTTTGGAATGAATGGCCTTTCCTGAGTGAAAACCACATTCTCGGCTAGAAAACAACTGTTTATTTGACCCCATGAACAATTAGAAAATGTAATGACTGTTCTTAAAGCATAGCTCCTTCTAAAAGTAGAAGTTCTGCTTTAAAACATCCACCCCCTTCTTTTGCCTAACTTGGCATGTCATTTTGGAGTAGGGGGGAGTGGGTACCTAGTTTTGACACATACCCACTCCCACTTCTGCTTGGAGCACCTAGGCGATCCGAGTGGAAGTTCTTCTCTCCCCCTCCCTCCCCGCAGTCTTCTGGGACCTGTAATGTGTCTCAGAAGACTACGGGACTACTCATAAAGCGCAGCGCGATTCGCACATGCGCAGTAGACAGCTGGCTGTGAAGCCGAAACTAGCACAGCCGGCTGCCCACAGTTAGGATACCAGTGCGGGGAACCCGGAGGCTAGTGAAAAACTTGCCCGGGTGAGGACGGCACTGGATTGCTGGACAGGTAAGTGTCCATTTATTAAAAGTCAGCAGCAGCTGAAGCTGCTGACTTTAATTTTTTTATTTTTATATTTTACAGACTGGACAATCGCTTTAAAACTAAACATTTTGAAGGAAATCCTAATAGTGTATTTCCAGCTTTAGCAGACTGCAATTGTACTTTACTGATCCTCCTATTTTAATCAGCTCAAACCTATAATTAGTGAGCCTGTGCGAATTGTAGCCTCAGTTTCCTAACCTTAGTTGACAGGAGTGGATCTGCGTCAAGGTTCAATGTGTTGTGCATTCAGAGATGGTATTCTGTATACTTTGGCTGTAACGAGTGGGTATTTGAGTTACTGTTGCCTTTCTATCATCTCAAGCCAGTCTGCCCATTTTTCTCTGACCTCAACACAGGGGCGTACCAAGGGGTCGGCGAGACCGGTGCCCGCCAGGGGCACAGGCCGAGGGGAGGCTCAAAAACAATTAGCAGTGTTAGCAGTGATTTTTGTGCCCTTCACACAGCCTGCACCCCCGTCGCTCCCAGGCAGCACATGACTCTAATCCCTTAGCCCTGTGTCCACTCCAGGCGGTGGCAGTGCTGGGTTCTCTGGAGCTCTATCTATGCCCACAAATGCGGCTGGTCAGCTGTAACATGACCGAGACATCATCAATTGGCTCCAGCTCGACGGCAGGCTGGGGGATGGGGACTGCACTGGGGCTGTCAGAGGAGCCCGTACTGCCGTTCAGCACGGCAAGACTCCTTCAATGTCCACTCCCAGGCCAGGCTGACCGGGGGGACCCCCCTCTCACCCCCTCTCTCTCTTTCTCTGTCACCCCCTCTCTCTCTCTGTCACCCCCTCACACTCTCTATCACCCCTCTATCTCTCTGTCACCCCTCTATCTCTTTGTCACCCCCTCTCTCTCTGTGTCACTCCTCTCTCTCTCTGTCACCCCCTCTCTCTCTGTCACCCCCCCTCTCTCTCTCTGTCTCCCCTCCTCTCTCTCTGTCACCCCCCTCTCTCTGTCACCCCCCTCTCTCCCTCTATCTCTGTCACCCCCATCTCTCTCTGTCACCCCCTCTCTCTCTCTCTCTGTCACCCCCTCTTTCTCTCTCTCTCTCTGTCACCCGCCTCTCTCTCTGTGACCCCCCCTCTCTCTTGGTCACCCCCCTCTCTCTCTGTCACACCCTTCCTCTCTGTCACCCCCCTCTCTTTCACCCCCCCCTCTCTCTCTGTCACCCTCCCTCTCTCTCTCTGTCACCCCCTTCTCTCTCTCTCTGTCACCCCCTCTCTCTCTCTGTCACCCCCCTCTCTCTCTCTCTCTGTCACCCCCCTCTCTCTCTCTGTCAGCCCCTCTCTCTCTCTCTGTCACCCCCCTCTCTCTCTGTCACCCCCCTCTCTCTCTCTGTCACCCCCTCTCGCTCTCTCTCTCTCTGTCACCCCCCTCTCTCTCTGTCACTCCCCCCTCTCTCTGTCACCCCCCTCTCTCTCTGTCACACCCTTTCTCTCTTTCACCCCCCTCTCTCTCTCTCTGTCACCCTCCCTCTCTCTCTCTGTCACCCCCTTCTCTCTCTCTCTCTCTCTCTCTGTGTCACCCCCTTCTCTCTCTCTCTGTCACCCCCTCTCTCTCTCTCTGTCACCCCCCTCTCTCTCTGTCACCCCCCCTCTCTCTGTCACCCCCCTCTCTCTTTCTGTCACCCCCTCTCTCTGTCAAACCCTATCTCTTTGGGGGGGCTGGAGACCCTAGGTACGCCTCTGCCTTTAACAAGGCATTTTCGTCCACACAACTGCCACTCACTGGATATTTTCTCTTTTTTGGACCATTCTCTGTAAACTCTAGAGATGGTTGTGTGTGAAAATCACAGTAGATCAGCAGTTTTTTAAATACTAAGACCAGCCCACCTGACGCCAACAACCATGCCACGTTCTAAGTCACTTAAATTCCCTTTCTTCCGCATTCTGATGCTCAGTTTGAAGTTCAGCAAGTCGTTTTCACAATGTCTAGATGCCTTAATGCATTGAGTTGCTGCCATGTGATTGGCTGATTAGCAATTTGTGTTCCCAAGCAATTGAACAGGTGTACTTAATAAAGTGGCCTATGAGTGTAATTTATTTAGTTATTTAAAGCGGTATTAAACCCAAAACCAAAAATGTAATATATTGCAGATTACCAATCAGTTTTCTTATCGTAGGTTTTTTTCCCCTCGGTTTTCACCTAGTGATCTGGCCAGTAAAGTGCCTTCTATATTAGAGTGCCTCCACCCTGGATGAAGGAGCATAGGGGCACCTTTGGACAGCAGCATTGTCAGTCTGGGGGGGGAGAGTGTTAGATGTACTAGCAGATTAAAATACACTAACAATTTGTAGTCAAACTCCAGCGAACACTTTATAAGCAGTTACAGCAGTTTTTTTTTTTTTTGTAGATTGTACATCTTGATAGTGAAATAGGTTAAACATATGGGATCATATTAAAGTGGTTAAAAAAATATGTGTTTTATGTACTTTTTTGCACCTTTACAAAGTAGCTACGACTTTAAATTGCACAAATTTAATGGGGTGTGATTTGTCATGGGACTTTGATGTCAAATGGCACACGTGTAAATGGAGCCCTATTCTTATTTTAACGGAGCTGGCATTTCAGTGTAGAAATCATAAAAAAATCCGTTCTAATGAATACATTTGTCCATTGACATTAGTACACGCATGATCCGATCATCTAACAATGTATGTCATGTGCTGCCCAATAGACAATGGATTGTCATCTGATCCAACCAAATAGGAAGGTTGTCCTCTAATGCCTATAGGCACCTTTAGGCTGGTCATAGATGGGTAGAATTTCGAACAAAAAGAATGTTCTAAGAAAGTTAGTTCATTTTTCTAATACATTTCCTATTTCCTTTTTGTTCAAAATTCTATCAATCTATGGCCACCATTAGTCTCTCTATAATACAGTAAAACCTTGAATTGCGAGCATAATCCGTTCCAGAAACATGCTTGTAATCCAAAGCACTCTTATATCAAGGCAAAATTTTCCCATAAGAAATAATGGAAACTCAGATGATTCGTTCCACAACCATTATTCATAAGTCTTTCAGTTTATAGTCTACATACAAAGATTATAGCAATGTGATAGGTTGTGTCATCATAAAATGTCCATCCATAAATGGCGCCTCCACAAGGGGATTAGAAGCAAAATCCAGCAGGAGCTACAGAGTATAAAAGAGAAGAGAGGCGCCTCTAAGTGTAGCAGTATGGGGACATTTAATGAGTGTACAACATTTAGCAACTCATATGGTTGATGATTAAAGAGGCTCGTCTAAGTATGCAGGTATCCGGGGTAAAAATGTCCAAATAGATCATCTTCTGAACCACTGGCTCTCACCGATGTCAGTCTGCAATCGTGACTGGGAAGATTACCCTGCAGTAGAGTGATCTGAAAGCGAGGCTTTGAATCGCTCGTGGAGCGCAGCGTGGAAGGGTGTGATGAAAATGGCAGTGCGGAGGATGGTCTATGTGGACAGCTTTCCCCCGGATGCCTGCATACTTAGTATTGTATTGCTACACTTATTGGGGCCTCTCTTCTCTTTTATACCCAGTTGTGACATGACCCTACTTGTATATCAAGACATCGCTTGTATATCAAGTCAAAATTTATTTTAAAAATTTGCTTGTCTTGCAAAGCGCTCTCAAACAAGTTACTCTCAAGCCAAGGTTTTACTGTATATCCCACCACCACATTCTCCTTTGACCTTCCCCAAGACACACTCAGTACCTTCATTGTCACAGTACTCCAGAATGGAAGGATCTTCCCGGATGATTGCAGTCAATGTGTTGACATCACCATTCGCTGATGCTTGGTATACCACACTCAGGTCAATCTCTTCTGCTGAATCACCTTAAAACAGAAACAAAGGCCATTTTTTTAATAATTTTTTTTTGCAAGTTATATAGTAATATTAAAATGCCAGGTCAAACCTGAATTCCCAGGGCCTATGTCCTACCTTTCAGTTCTAGCTATAAGTATCTATGTGCCCAGGTGAAAATAGTTCCTGTCTGAAATCATGGTAATAATGATGGCGGGCAATAGATGGGTAATTTTATTTTTCAATCAAAAAAAAAAAAAAAATTCCTACATCCACACAAGTGAGATGGATGGAGGAACCCCCCCCCCCCCCTGAGATATTGTATTCTGACAGTGGGACTCTCCACTGTCGTAATACACTGATCGACACAGTGTTTCAGATGTAGCACCCTTTTCCAGTCAGTGGAGAAATTATCTATTTGTCTACTCAGGGTTTTCTATGTGGGGTGATTTGTGGCTCCTGCTGTTTTTGAAAAAATAGAGAAGGGAGGGTCAATCGCTCAGTTTTGAATATTTATTATACCTCAGCCAATCCCTGGAAGGGGTGTCCAGAAGGTGGCTGGGAGGTGATAAATGTTTGGGAGGCCTGGGCAGAGTGTTCTCCTTCCTTTGCTAGGAGGGTTCTACTTCTTCTGGGGCTGCTGCCCCTGGGACACAGCTAGTGTGGGACAAGAGTTGCAGTTTGGGCTTCTGCTGGTGTTGGGCTGGGGACTTGGAGAAGATTGCTAAAGTAATCTGCAGGAGGACAGTGCCTGGGAGTCCAGGTCTGGAGAAGGCTTCTTTTATCTCCCTCACTGAAGAGTGTCATATGGAAGCTGGGTGGCAGCCAACTTCTGGGACATTGTTAGAACTGCATTTGGGACTTTTATGTGAGAATGCTGCTAAAGAATTAAGCCCCGTACACACGTACCGATTGTCGGCCGTAAATATTCGGCCGGCGACCGATCCGCCAATTGTAGGCTTGTTAGTATGATGCTTCCGACAGCCGACAGCGCACTTTCGGCCCAAAAGAATCTGTCGTGTAGACATTAAAATTTTTGTTGGCCATCACCAGAACAGCCGATTGTTCGCCAGTCAGTACAGAATTCGGCCGACAATCAGCAGATTTGCAAGACTGGGCATGCTCAGAAAAGAAAAAACACAGGGAAAGTTAACCATCACATGACATCACTTCTGCAGTCGGCTGTTGTTGGCCGACAAAATTCGTGTGCAGTCTTTTGCAGTTTTCAACAGACACGACAGCCCTGGACAAAAGACGGCCGATCGTTCGGCCGACGATCGGTACGTGTGTACGGGGCTTTAGTGCCAAAAAGTCCTCTTTATTTCTAATATTTGTATTTATAACAGGTACTTATATAGCGCCATCAATTTACACAGAGCTTTACATTAATATATTGCACATTCACATCAGTCCCTGCCCTCAGGGATCTTACAGTCTAAGGTCCCTAACTCACATTTATACCTACACATACTAGGGATAATTTAGACAGGAGCCAATTAACCTACCAGCATGTCTTTGGAGTGTGTGGGGGGGAATCAGACTTCCCGGAAGGAACTCACACAGACACAAGAAAATGCAAACACCAGTCAGTAGTGTCAGGGTTGGTATTCTAAATGATGACCCTAATGTTGCTAGGCGGAAGTGATAACCACTTAGCCATTGTGCTAATATAGTTTTGGGCTATCCTGCACCCTTATCACTCTCCTGTTCATGTTTTTTGCAAATAAAATCCACATAAAGACATCCCTTAGACTGAGCCTGTGTGTCGGTGTGCTTGGAGCTGTGTTTGTTACAGGCAGCCTCTGTACTAGCTAGTTAGACCTGGGCATAGTCTCAGCACCCCCTTCAGGGGTAAGCGCTACACAACATTCTCATTTGACAAGTCAATCTAACGATCAACTTCTGTTGAACAGGGAAGCCCACACATAGATGAAAATTCTCCCAGTCCCTGCTGAACCGTACAAATAAATGTCATCTATGGCCAGCTTAGACTGAAAGTACCGTACAAAGCAACAGGGTTCTGACTGGCTCAGAGTGCTGGAGCTTCTGATCCTGGAGTGGCTTATAATAAAGCTTACCTATAGCTACAATGAATATTGCACTGTTTGGAGATATTCACAAGTTCTGCAGATGGTGATGTCACTGGCGCATTGGCACTGTGGCAAATTGAATGTTCCGGTAATCCAGAGTGGTGCGCTGCGATTGTGACTCCCGTGCCCATTCCTGTAAAGAAGACTGGGCAAAGATGGAAGCTCTGGCAGTGGTGACAGCAGGCTGTTGTAGGGATCTGTTTTACAGGTAATTCTGCCATAATGTGCAAGTATACAGCGCATACCAGCTCATTATGCCAATAACTTGCAGTGGGGAAGCAGTACTTTTTTTTTTGGAGACTGAGGTTTAAAGGTGACTGAGGTCCATGTCTTTATGGACCTTGTTTGTGCACTGGTGCGCAGTCATGTTGGAACAGGAATAGGCAATCCCCAAACTGTTCCCACAAAGTTGGGAGCATGAAATTGTCCAAAATGTCTTGTTATGCTGACACCTTAAGAGTTCCCTTCACTGGAACTAAGGGGCCAAGCCCAACCCCTGGAAAACAACCCACACCGTAATCCCCCTCTCCTCCCCCAAATACTCCACTAAATGATTTGGACCAGTGCACAAAGCAAGGTTCATAAAGACATGGGTGAGCAAGTTTGGGGTGGAGGAACTTGACAGAGTCCTGACCTCAACCTGATAGAACACCTTTGGGATGAATTAGAGCGGAGACTGCGAGCCAGGCTTTCCCGTCCAACATCAGTGCCTGACCTCACAAATGTGCTTCTGTAAAAATGATCAAACATTCCCATAGACACACTCCTAAACCTTGTGGACAGCCTTCTCAGGAGAGTTAAAGGTGTTGTAGCTGCAAAGGGTGGGCCAACTCAATATTGAACCCTAAGGACTAGGACTAGGCGTCCCAAAACTTTTGACAATCAATATAGTGTATACTGGATATATGGGAACCTTCACAGACAAAATAGCTTATGATTGAGACTCAGGATACATTTTATGATTTTGCTGTAACACCGTACAAGAAAGTCCTCTGATTATTCTCATTCACACACACAATAAGCCCTTTCTAAGAATTTCTTAGCAGCTTTTACAGGTTCTGGTGTCAGAGTAACATATTCAGATAATTGCAGAAAACTGTGAGCACAAACTGAAATAGCCTGAAAAAAAATGGCTAAATGAAAAATATTCTTCTGGGTATTAAGAGGAAAAAATAAAAATGTGAAGGAATTAATGCGTATGTGAACCCAAAATCCATTTTGTCTCGATTGGTATCATGCCTCA
This sequence comes from Pelophylax lessonae, assembly GCF_965119305.1. Classification (NCBI taxonomy): domain Eukaryota; kingdom Metazoa; phylum Chordata; class Amphibia; order Anura; family Ranidae; genus Pelophylax; species Pelophylax lessonae. Next base: position 104,239,473 of record NC_138768.1, read on the forward strand.
CTGGATATAGTTTTATTAAACAAACATTTTTTTGAGAATCTCTTGCAAAGCTTTGCACCTGGAGATCATGCTAGGAAACAGCACTTCCGGTTGCCAACTGACATCACTAAGCCCCTGTTCACACTGAATGCGACTTTGAAATTGTGATACTTCACTTGAAGAAGCACGGTTTCAAAGCTCCAGGAGAGTGTGATTTCAGGTGCAACTTGGTTGACCTCTTTGCGAATTCATGCACAGATGTCTATGCAAGTCTTACCTAAAATCGCATAAAAATAGTGCAGGAACCCTTTTTTCACATCAGTGCGGCACCACAAAGTTGGAGTCACACCGATTTGATCAGTTCCATTGCCGACAATAGGGTGCGACTTTTCATGGGATTTGGAACTGTGAAAATGACAAGTCGCACTGGTGTGATCGGGGGCTAGGTCTCTGCCTTACAATTAGTAGCAGCGTTGACAGTCTGCTGTGCACAATCCTCATGGGCATGCCTCCTGCAGACCTATTAGATAGCCCAATGGCAGGCTGGCAGCTAACTACTTGGCAGCAATGTAGCATTGGCAGCCTACAACAGGAAGTGCTGATACTGGCAGGATCTCTATGTACTAAAATTTGCAATACACAAACAATTACTTACAGGGAAGTATGAATGCCATACATAAAAACAGATTTTGGTATTACATATAGGCATAAAAGTAAGTTTTTTTTTTTTAAATAATAAAAGATAAAATTACCTGTATTGCATGGATGGAGGAAATTATTGATTTTTCTTTTTCATTCAGCCCACAGATTGAACAAAAATAAAAATCTAATAGTGTATGGCTGGCTTTAGTTCTGCAAGTCTGAGCCCCCATTTACACTGGTGCAATTTGTCATGCAATTTGACAGTTCCAAATCACATGACAAGTCGCACCTCATTGCTGGCAATGGAACCAGTAAAATAGGCGCGACTCGTCTGAAGGAGCGCGAGTTCAAAGTTGCACCGGTGTGAACAGGGGCTAAATCTGCAAGTACTGCTACAGTAGCCTTTTTTTTTTCACTGTATTGTACTTGGTACCATTATGTTCCCAGTACCTTTCTCTGTTTTTTGTTAGTTAAACCCTATTTAGTGTCCCTTCCCCTCTGTTTCCCAGTTTAGTTTCCGTGTCACTTTTCCTGGGAAAGGAGGCTTATAAATTGTCGTCTGTTCATCTTCAAGAAAGCAAGGAAAACATTCCATGCCACTCTAGAATAAACTACTTTGCATTCTACTTTGAAGTCTTCTTGGTGAGTTGACACTGCCTATGGATTGTTTTGAGTCAGTGTCGGTTCACACTAGGGCGACACGACTTCAGGCGACTAATGCCGTCGCCCGTGCACCGCGACTTCGGAGCGGCTTGCAACGGCTTCACATAATGGAAGTCAATGCAAGTCGCTTCGACTTTGCAAAAAAAAGGTGCAGGAACCTTTTTCTAAGTCGGAGCGACTTGAGTCGCTCCTATTAGAACCGTTTCCAATTGCACAGCATGGTCCGCTACTTGTCAGGCGACCAAGTCGCCTGACAAGTCGGAACAGTGTGAACCGGCACTAAGATGCCATACAAAGTGGATTTTAGGAGGTATGTCTTTTGCATATAGTGGCATTAGGGACAGCACTGCATGAAGGGTGCTTTGTAAATGTATGTATTATAGACTTGCATAATTTTATGGCCAGATTTTACCATTATGCGCAGTAGGCTGTGCTTATAACAGCAGTAATGGGCGAAACCCACCAAAAGTCATTTCAGCTGGAGTCCAGCATATCCTTTTGCATGTTTGGTGAATCTGAAATTTTGTGCAAATCACGTTGATGTCTTTGAGGGGAAACAGGGGGCAACAATAATACTCAATTCCACCAATTTGTAGGGATACTAGGCACTAGAGCCTAAAGGCATGGCAGAGGGAGGAATCTTTTTCATATTGCTTCGAGGGCAACATGAAAATACACAAAATCTTTCAAATTTACAAAACAGTATGATTTTCAATGGCATCCTCAGCGACTTTTCGCTGTGGAATTTATTTTCTTGCATACAGCAGTAGTACTCCAGTCTACTATTAAACAAAGAACTCTAGTTTATCACTATCCATCTCAGATCACTCATTAAACCCACTTTCCACTAAATGGGTAATATTAAAATGGCAAATTAAAAAAACACCTCCCTTTGTCTTCCCACACCATACCACATAACAGCCCAAGTCACTCCCATATAAACAATATCCTTTTCTTATCCCTATCGCTTTGCTTTAATCAGCATAGTTCTTAAATTATAGAAACATAGACAATTGATGGCATAAAAAAATAGAAGAGAAGTTTATTGAATCGGCTCTCTTTTTTTTGATTTATATATGATTTTTTAATCCATTTTTTGTCTGAGTATAGATCTACAGTATGTTTTCCCAAGCATGTTCGAATCCACTTGCTATTGACTGATGCACTTCCTCTACTGGAAGTCTATTCCAAATATTATTTACTCTTTCAATAAAATATTAGTTTCTAAGATTATTTTTGAACTTTCTTCCTGCTAGTTTGAAGTCATCTCCCCATGGTCTTGACCTTGGCTTCATATTGAAAATACTGCCCTCCTTAACCTTATTTACACCATTCATGTATTTAAAGGTTTATGGGCAGCACGGTGGCTAAGTAGTTAGCACTTCCGCTTTGTAGCACTGGAGTTGTCAGTCCAAATCCCAACCAGAGCATTATCTGTACAGAGTTTGTATGTTCTCCCTGTGCCTGCGTGGGTTTCCTCTCACATTGGCCCAGTATGTAAGCTCATCAAGGGCAGGGACTGATGTGAATGTATTATAATAATATATATGTCAGGGATGCACAAATCATATCAACCGACGCCCAAAACATGCAGTGCCCGAGGGACATGCAGTGTTATTCATAACAGCTGTGTTGACTATGCTGTGATTGGCCTACAGCTATCACATAGTACCTGGGCCAATCACAGTACGCTGTACCATGTGATTAGCTGTAGCCAATCACAGATCACTAGTGATCACAGCTGTCATGAATAGTTAACCCATCCATGATGGTAAAACTTTACCATACTATACCTGTCCAATCCCCCTGGAAGCTGGAAATCACGGAAGTAGACAGTGGGTGCCATTTAGAGAATGCTTTGTATTTTTTTATGAAAGCAAAGTGTTTTCTGATTGGACAAGGTAGAGTGGTCACTGCCCCACCTGTCCACCTTGTCCACTCAGAGATTTCTTTGCATTTATTCAAAAAATGCAGACTGTTCTGTAAATGGCACTGGTACCATTTAGCTGACATCCTGTGTTCAGAACGTAGCAGGGCAGCCACTTGGCACGGAACTGGGAAGCAAGTGGAGATCATTAAAACAGCAGTGTCTACTACATTCTAGCTTCCAGGGGGATCAGCCAGGTATGGTATATGCATAGTTATATTGGTCCAAAGTAGATCAATGTAACTGTATCAAATATCCATATCTGGGATTCTTCTTTAAACTTGCAGCAAATTCAAGGTTGGCCAAACCTCATCCCTAATAGACAGCAAAGCCAAAGAGGCAGTTTTTTGTTCTGCACTCCTCTGACCCATTTTTAGCTGACAGCGGGCTGAAGCTGCTGAGAGCCTAAGCCAGCCGTTTCAGCCACCTTCACAGCCCAGCGCTCCATTGAGCATGGGGGTGGCAGAGCAGACAATGGTGACTGACAGTCACTAGCTCTCTGCTCAGAGCAGTGTGGAGAACTAAGTGATCAGCTGTGTTTAATCGCTCAGCTCTCCCCTTTAGAGACAGTGGGGGACAGATCCAGCATCGGAATAATGCTGCATCCACCTAGGCAAGTATGATTTTAAAAAACAAACCCATAATTCTCTTTTAATGCAATGTGCATCACAAAATATATAGATATGATAGTTCAAAATGTCTAAATGAACCCTTAATCAATGCTATTGAGGTCAAATGGAAAAGAAAGTGATTAGACAGATTTAAATGTCTGTTGTATGAAAAAATAAATTGGACAATTTAATAAAAAACCAGCAAACATGGATGTGTGACAAACTGAAATAAACTTCCAAACACAATAAAAAAATCCTAACAAATCTTAAGGAAATGAATGTAAAATTGATTTGTGGATATCCAAAGTGACAAAGCCTGATGCATCATAAAAGAAATATACAAAACAACAAAGCACAAGAGTGTTCCAAATTACTGAGCAATATCTTTAGAATCTATAAGGCTTGAATGCACATTCAGTGACAGTGCTGAAGAGATCTATGCAGGACATAAAGGAAGGTAGAAAAGATGCAGAATGGAAAGGCAGACTCTTGGGAAATACAGTATACAAAGGGAGATCAATGCTCACAGGAACCAGATGTAGAGATCTAAGGTCAGCTCACGCGGGATTGCACGACCGCCTTTCCAGTAACAAAAAATTATCTTATTTCCAGTTAAATCTTATCCGTTTTCATTGATTGATTTAAAAAGCAGCTGACATGTTTGAATATGATTATATTCTTGCTACGGCTTGTATTCTGGATATCAGTGTAGAAAAAAACTGCTTCAGTGTTCACCAACACAGAAACAGCTCTACAAGGGGCAATACAGGAGCAAGCAACCAACAGAACCACTAACAGGCATTTATAATTATTTTTTTTTCCACAATGTATAGCGTCATCATTTATCTGTAGATCTACAGATGCTGGTTAATGATGTCTTCTGCCCATCACACACATCCATATTTACCTTCAAACTGTTTTAATTGTGAACTGGCATTGTAGTATTTAAACACAAGTAGTGAACATTACCCCAATGCCCAATGCAGACTCATACAATCTGCTCCCGTATGTACTCATGGCAGGTTTAAAAAACCACTCTGCCATCCTGCTGGTAGACCACAGTAATGACCCCTTGGTCAGGAGCTACTTACCTTGCAGGGCCTTGCATTGCTGTCTTGGTACCAGGCTTAAACAGGCCTTGGATGGTTAATTGTCTTTGTTCAGCCAGCGGGCTAAATGAAAAAAAAAAGGAAAAAAACACGGAACATACTCTTCAATCCACACAAACATGGTGGATGGAGGAATTTCGCTCACTGGGACAATGCATTCCCACAGCGGCTCACATTGCTGTCAGAATACAGTTATTAGCAGCTACAGTCTATTGGGTGCAGCCACTGATCGAGAAAAGTTTTCTATTATGTCTCTTTGACAGAAGTCAATCAAACAATTGACTTATGTCAAGTAGGAACGGCCACACACTGATCAAAATTGGGCTGGTTACTGCTGAGTTTCACTTAAACTATCACTGAAGGCAAAATTTTAGGTAAACTATTTTTTTGGAACACCTGTTAGGTTTTTTATTGCTGTCTGTGCCTCTATTAGAGGAGATTCACCCTCTCTATTTGCCCTGCTTACTATTATCTCCGAGAGCGAAAGAAAATCCCAAATTGTGGGTTCACCAGAACAAAAATAGATGTTTAAATCTTCCAATGGGTACACTAGTTCTGATGACGTTGGTGACATCCGGGGATTTCCCTAATTTTGAACAGATTTTCTTTAATTTTATGTGATGGCCATTGTTGGCCTTTAGTTTTACTTTAATTTAAAATAAAACCTCAAACAAAATTCATTTGTAATTTTTAACGTTACCAAAAAAGAAATGTATTTGTCCTACTGTTCCTCTCATTTTCTCCTATCTACCTTAATTGAATTCTTCCATCACAATATTATTTATTTTTAAAAAGATAAGCTTTGGTGTTTTATTGTTATCTCAGTCAGAACTTTTCCAGTTCTTACATTTTATTGTCTATGAATCATAAACACTGGCGATGCACAAAATTCTGGGCTCAATGCCCTAGCAGCACCCTCCGTTACAATGGATTATATTATTCAGCTGTATAATCTCATCTACAGGAACACACAAGATACCTACAGGATACCAGTATTATATGCTGGTATCATAGACAGGATAGAGATCATTTTATCATTGCATAGTGAATGTGATGAAGCTCTGCTGATTATCCAATCACAAGCAAGCAAAAATGCAGTTTTTTTTTTATTGCACCTGATTCAGTATTCTTTACAAAGTGAAGCTTCACCACATTCAGCAAGCTCTGAGGATAATGAACGCAACTGCAGTTGTAAAGTGTAGAGTCTATTTGTCTTTAGAACGTGAACACAACAAGTCTAACCATCTAACCACTTTGGAGCAACTGCTGTCTTCATACTTGTAGAAAGATGTGACAGGGCAACCTTATAACGTAGATTCATATAACAGCCTTAAGGAACATTTTTAGTGAAGACCACTTAACAATTTTAGGAAATGCAGGGACATGTGGTGACCTTGCGGAAAGAAGACCAGGTGAATGAAATACCAGTTCTTAAAAAGGCTGTTGAGAAAATCTCAGTGACTAAGCTCACTTTCTTTTTTCTGTGTAGAGTTAAAGGATAAGTCCACCCTAAAACTAAAATCCCTGCATCTATAATCTCCATGTTTTAACACTAACCTATCTAGCCCTGTAAAGAAGAAATCAGTATACTTACCTTTTATGAAGCTGATCCGACACGATCTGTCAACCGCGGCTTCGCTGTGGAGGCGGATGCAGAAGACACAGCCAACAACGGAAGCCCCATAGTATATCTATGGGTGACGTCACTTCCCATTCATTTCACAGCTGTTATCGGCTGTGTCCTCTGCAGAGCTTCCACTGCTGGAGATCGGGTCAGGTGGGCTTCAAATAAAGGTAAGTATACTGATTTCTTCTTTACAAGGCTAGATAGGTTAGTGTTAGATCGTGGAAATCTATAGATGCAGGGATTTTAGTTTTAGGGTGAACTGATCCTTTGAAGATTATAATACAATATTACAATACAATATTGTTACTTATCAGGGGTGATCTTGGTGTTCTTCCTCAATGATAGCGGATATCTCGTGGCCTTTAGTTTTAAATCCAGACAAGCTTTTATCCATAATGTTTGGTTAAACCCAGTGTTAAAAACATTATACTTCAGATGCTTTGTATTACGTTTGTAAATACAAGTCAAACTGCAAATATTAAAACAGATAAATGGTAACTGTTGTCATATCCAGTCGGTTTAATAAATGATTAACTCAGCTGCCTCTGTAAAAGTGTAGCAGAGAGAGCCCCATTACTTACCACACTCAGATGCAGGCATAGGTGCTCTTTTACCTGGATCCCTGGATTCCCACTATCCCCTTGACTCCCGTAAGCCCCTGGACATGCTCGGGAGATATAGATTTCCTGCCTCAAAGAGCTCAGAAGGACTAGATAGGGTAGAGGTGGATGGAGGGCATGTGGTCAGCCACCAGCTGCCCGGTCCTCCACTGTTATTTCTGGAGTGCAGGCAGCCAGGTTGAGGCATGCGATGTCCTGAGAAGACTCAGTCACTGCAGAAAGCACTGTGCCAACTGTGTCTAGAATGCTGAACCTCGTGTGGGGTGGTCTTGTGCTTACAGTAATTAACCTGCGTGTCTAGACTGGAGATGTCTTCTGTAGTACCAGTCTGGGAACCCTCCAGCTGCTCCCTGGGACCAGCAGACCCAGCCTACCTCACTGTTACAGAGACAATACCATATAAGGGCAAGCGCAAGCAGCCATTTGTACTTTATTGTAGAGTTTATTGCATAATGATCCCTCTCTGTAATGAATTATTATTAAAGTGGTATTACACTCAAATTTTAGAAAACTGCTGACAGGGAGAGTTTTTATGTCAGAAGAGATGCTAATCACTTCTTGGCCCTTTGGCTAAGATCAAGTGTAGTATCTGTTCTTATCAGTGTCGGTTAGGGGTGCTCTGCCATCATCCTACACTTTCAGCTGGGATGTCTGGCTGTAAAGTATCCCTACTGATATGATGGGGGTTCTGAGCGATCTTACTGTGGGAATAGAAACCAGTTTGCCCAAGGGGGTGATATGGGTTCTGGGAATAATTCCTTGGTGGCAGATGCCAAGGAGGCCAGTACCTCCGGATTTGAGCAGTGATACGTGGTCTGGCCAGGGTCTAAGAAGGCAGAGGGCTGGTGTGTATAAAAAGTAACACCTAAAAAAAGTGTACTCCCCGCGCCTAGGAGTTTGTAATTTAAATAGTAAAATTATAGAAATATAAAATATTGTGACAAACTGTGATTGTTAGCAGCAGCAGTAGTATTAAAATGTATATGAAAAAAAATTGTCCTGGTAGGGGCTATCTACAGCGCTTGCTAAAAATTGTGCAAATGTGCAAAATTGTGTGCAAACAATAAATTCAAGTGTAATCTCAATAATTACAGAGACTTAAAAATATATATATATAATTATTTAAAGTTCATCTTGTGATATAAATAAATTAATAAAGTGCAACAAAGTCCAAAATTCTGTTGTATTTTCTTGCTTTTTCCAAAATAGTGAAAAAGTGCTCAACAATAATATTCCATTAGTGATTTATAAAGTGCAGGTGCAGAATTCCTTCTTCCCGTGATATAGTTTAAAAGATGGGTGACTTACCGAATGCAGTGGGTCTCATATACCCTATGATATTGAGACCAATCAAGCCTGTCAGTAGGTCCCCTTTAACCACTTAAGCCCCGGAAGATTTTACCCCCTTCCTGACCAGGGGGTATTTTGCGATTCGGCACTGCGTGACTTTAACGGACAATTGCGCGGTCGTACGACGCTGTACCTAAACGAATTTGACGTCCTTTTTTCCCCACAAACAGAGCTTTCTTTTGGTGGTATTTGATCACCTGTGCGATTTTTTGATCACGCGCTATAAACAAAAAAAGAGCGTCAATTTTGCAAAAATAACAATATTTTTCAAATTTTTTTATATGAACTTCCCCCCCAAAAAAAAGTAAAAATCAAAATTTTTTAAAATTTTCAGCCAATTTGTTTTATGCTACATATGTTTGGTAAAAAAAATCGCAAAAAGCGTATTTTGATTGGTTTGCGCAAAAGTTATCGCGTTTACTAACAAAGGGAAAGATTTTTGTCATTTTTGTTGTTTTTTTTTTAACGCGTAATGGCGGCGATCTGCGATTTTTTTGCGGTACTGCGACATTGGGGCGGACAGATCGGACCCTTGACTGACATTTGTGACACTTTTGGGGTTACCAGTGACATTTCTACAGTAATCAGTGCTATACATATGCACTGTTACTGTAAAAATACACTGGTTGTGAAGGGGTTAACTTTATTTGGAAGGGAGGGGCTGTGTGTATCCCTAGGGGCGTGCTTTCTACTGTGATTGGCTGTGGCTTGAGCTGTAAGGACACTGATCAACGGATCTACATACTAGATCCGTTTGATCAGTGTCTTTACAGCGAGGAGAATGACAGGCAGCTTGTTTACACAAGCTGCCTGACATTCTCCCTCTCCCCCGCCGATCGCCGAGTGACCGGCGGACATCGGGTCCGCTGGTCACACGCGCGGGGGGGTCCGTGACCACGCGGGAGCGCGCCTCCGGGGGCGAGCGCTCGCTCCCTAGACCCTTACAAGCTAGTGACGTAGCCCTACGTCACTTTGCCTGTGAGGGGCTGACTGCCGACGTAGATGTAGATCGGCGTTAGGCAGTCGGCAAGTGGTTAAATGTCTCCTGGCTGTGCTGGTGGTAATTTCCTCCTCACCGCTCCATGGGACAGCGTATGTTGTTGTTTAAAAGAAAAGGATAAAAGGCTCCAGATTGTGTAATATTGTTTTTAAAAGGAGTTTATTCCCATAAAATGTGACAAAGTTACCAATAAAACAAAATAGCACAGTTCGGCAAAGATCGGCAGAGATCGTTTTACAAGCTTCCTTGACTCAACGGTATAAACTATGCATAGCGGCGAGCGGAGGTAAATCCGCCTTGCGTTCCAATGCACGTCACGTTGTGCGTTCCACGGTCTGACGCGTTTCATCACATCCAGTGACGTTTTCAAAAGGTGTCTGGTGTCAAGGGCTGGTGTCAAGCACCCCCTGGGAGTAGTGTCCTGGGGTTGTCGGAGTAATACTATGGTTTTGGGACACTACTGTGTGAAACTGCCGTAGGCCACAATACCTTAGCTTTCTTCTGCACAACGTCTCATGAGCTAGGCCCTTTTGCCGATACTGGGGAAACTTTTGTTACCAGGCCGCAAGGTCTATCCAATACTTTTATTTTTGTATATTTATTTTCTCTCCACATGTGACACCCTGCACTTATATATGTGTTTTCTTTTTCACTCTGGACTCTAAGGCAGGGATCTTCGGGCCTACAGTGAAGTCCAGGGGGAACATCTAACCATCTGTGGCCAACCAGTTCCTTCCCTCCCTGCCCTGGGGTGGGGTTGGGGGGTCTCTGCTTGACAGAGCCCCCACCTAGTACTCCCTAGTAGTGGTTAGTCAGCTTCGGCTGATCATGAGGAGAGGGGTCTGCTCTACCCTCTCAGTCATGCTGCCCAGGAGGTCAGGGAAGGGTCCTTCCTCTTCAGGAGGGGACTAAAAGACACACCCTAAGTGGTAACATGCTTTCTTTAAGGTTACTTTTGGTGTTTCGTTTTTGCACACCGCACCACAAGCTCAAAAAATAAATAACTGCTTCCCCCTGCCTGTCAGAAGTAATGTACACTGCGTCGTGCATTCAAGTAGACAAAGAGAGCGAACTCAGAAGGAAGACCAGGAGAAGATGGAAGCATTCAAGAACTGACAGTGCATATATATTTATATATATATATATATATATATATATATATATTGTAAGGGATTAGCTCGGTGGTAGGCGTATGGGTGACCCCTTTGGGGGTGCGTTTTCACAGAGATAGCCGATTAGAGGTTGAAAAACAAGACTGATTTATTCATGCAATTTACTTAACACAATTGCAAGCATCAAAACAGCCAAAATAAAATAAAAGTCAAAATAAATCCTTGCCTCTGTGGGCGGCTACCTTCTCACAGCTGGAACCTACCTAAGAAGTCTTTCCAACCTACTGTTGGGCCGACACTGCTGATCCTACAGCAGACACTCAAATGTCCATTTGTTTGCTTTTCACACAGCACAAACATTGTCCATTGAACATGTCCCTTTGTTTTCTTTCACCGTAGCAAAACAGTCCATGTCCTCACCTTTGAGACGTCTTCACACTTGGTTACCCTCCTTAGCTTCACATCGCTTTAGGGGGTCTTCTCCCATGCTCACCAGCTTGTCGGGAGGCACACATCCGACTGTCCCCCTCTCCCAGCCCACACGGCGACAGGCGGCAGCAGTCCTTCTCCCATGCCCACACGGCGTCGGGAGGTACACGTATGTCTGTCCTCCTCTTCCCAGCTCACACAGCGACAGGAGGCAGCACTCAATAGATTTTCTCTGGACAAATTATAGAGTCCTTGATCTCCTCATTCTGAACAGCTGAATGGTTTTCAACTTCCTGCTGGCTCTCTCTGCAGCCAACACCCTATAGTATCAGTGAACTTTCAAAGCAGGTGGGAATGTGTCTCCTCTCAGTGACTACATTCCCAGATTTACCTGACTTCCTGTCACATACCCCCCCCTCTTGTTTCAACCCTAGGGTTGGGACACATATTTCCAGGCACGCATGTGTCAGGCACTGCTGACTCACTGATAAGCCTCCTATTATCCTCAAGCTTCCGGATGAAACTGTTTTGTCATCTTCATTGACAGATTTCTCATAAATGCCACACAGTTTGTCTCTCATCTCATATACACATTCTTCAACTGCATTTTTGGCATCATTTTGCTCCTTCTCGTTTCTGTCATCTTCATTGACAGCTTTCTCATAAATGTCAGACAGCTTGTCCCTCATAACCGTCTGTCCAATCCACCATGGAGGACCGTGATCCATAGGCAACTCAATTGGGCTAGTCTTAATGTCTTCAACATTCTTAAGACGCCTCTCTCTGCAATCCATAAATGTTTTCCACAAAACTTTGAGAACCTTTGCTTCACTAAGCTTTGTTCCAAGTAGGGACTCTTGACATCCCTCTGTGACTTGAGTTGCCTCTCCATACAGCTGTACATAATCATTGACTTTTTGTTGTAAAAGGGAATGATCTTCCTTCTTGAGCTTTGCTTGCTCTAAGATGCTGTGCAGAGGATTTTCCAATTGAGACAACAGGCTGTCACACATTTCTTCAAAGTGACCCCTGTTCCTTTTCCCAGAGATATCAATATCATTCAAACATTTCATATTCATAGGCAGATCTGAAGCATTTGCACTCATCAACTTCTTAAACTTTTCGCCCTCCTGAGCGAGTCGCAGTAAAGGCCTACTATTTGATTTGATATTCAGTTTATATTTCTTGCCAAACTCTTCACAGAAGTAGCCAACCAGAACATCATCAACTTTCCTTCCACCAACATAGGGGTTAAAGGCAACAACACAGTTGAACCCAGCGATCTGGGTGGTATCCATTATAGACCTCCTCTCTGCATCAGTGAAGAAGCATGGAACTGCAACACATTCTTTTACAGGTTTCTTCAATGCACTTTCTGCTGAACTATTTGACCGCTCAAGGTCACCTAGTTCTTTTTCTCTATCTGAATTCCACATGGAATGCATCTCAAGATCACGATCAAACTTCTGCCACCTGTCTTTCACCAGTTCCATTTTGGAAATATTCCCTGAAAGGCACTTGAACTTAATTTGCTTCACGTTTTCATCAACAGCCTTAGTTTTCTCCACTAGGTGGCGTTTGCTTTTTTCTCCCAGATTTATATCACTTGCTTTAGTTTTCTCCGTTTTAGTTTTCTCCACTAGGTTTTCAGCCTGAACTGAGAAAACATCACATTTCTTACACAGCTCCTTTGTTTGCTGAAGTTTTTGAAGGAACGGTTTATTCCACAGGGGTGATTCAAGCCACATGTCATCACATTTCTGAGGCTCACTCAGGACAGACCCCAAAACACTGATCCTTTTAAAAACTGCATCAGGCACACTATCCCCTCTTTGGGACAGATCCTCTGTTGCCTGGAATTCCTCTTCCAGTTCCTGCAACGGAATCTTCATCTCTTCTACTTGCTGTTCTAAGGCTCGCTTAGACTTTTCTAGCTCCTGAACGCTTTTCACAACATCATCCTTGGAGCGGACCAAATCTTCCATCTCTGTACACAGCTGTTTGTTAACTCTTTCTAGTTTAACATTACACTCTAGAGCTTCCTCCAAAGAGCGAGCCAAGAACAGGGCTTTGCTCTCGTTATCACGCGCCTCCGTTTTTGCACGGTCGCGTTCTTCTGCATATTTTGCAGACACAGTTTTCTCCTCACCAAGCATCTGATCAAACTTCTTTTTCACATCTTCAACACACTCTAATGAACCAACGCTTTCTTCAATGCGTTTTTTCATATCCGCTATCTGAGCTTGCAATGTTGCGACTTGCTCTGATAGGTTTTTCTTTGCTTCCTCCTCCTCTTTTAATTGTTCCAGGAAGCCATTTTTCACATCTTCCATTTGTTTGAGCTTTGTGCTAAAACTCAGCCTTTGACACCTCTCTTCCTGTAAGAGTTCCTGCGTGTCTTGCAGCTGCGATTCCAAGATAGAAAAATCTTCCGCAATTTCTCTAGATTTGCTGTCTGCTTGAGAAAGCCGATTTGTGACACTGTCCAACTCAACCTGCAATCGGTTTGCCTTCTCTAACAGCTTAGCACACAATCGGTCACCTTCTGACACCTTGACTTGCGATTCCAGAAGCCGTGCCTCTACTTTTTCCCTCTTATGTTCACAATCTCCTTTTCCCTGCATAAGAGCCTTCACCTCATTGGCTAGCATCTGGGAATAAGACTGTAATTCTGCCACACAGGCTTCTTTCTCCTTTAACTGCTGCTGGAAACGTTGGGCTTCACCTTTCCAACTTTCACAGTCTGCACGTAATTCATCTACCACATTGCTCAAAGTGGTGAGCTCATACACAGTACTCAGTAATTTAGCCTCTCTTTCACTTTTCTCGTTGTCGCTGAGAGACAATGTCGTTTTCAGAGCGACATTCTGTTCCTGCGACTCCTGCAGGTCTATTTTTGTAACTTCCAAACACTGAAGACTTTTTTCCAGCTGATTACTCAACTCCAACATATCAGCCATACTTTGCTTCTGCAAAGTCTGAATTTCACTTTCCTTTTCCATGAGGATGGTATCTTTCTCCATTATAGTCTCTCTGCGTTTTTGCAACTCGACCAAAAGAAGAGCAGTGGATTCTTCCCACTGTGACACATGAGACTTGAGTAGTTCATTCATTTCCTGCAAGTTTCTATGCTCCATTTTAAGCAATTCCAAGGCTTGTTCCTTTTCTTCCATTTTCCGTTGCAAGGCATCCAACTCAGCCCTGCACACATACTCAGTTTTCTCCAAACCGATGGCCTCCATTGGCTGCTGGCGTCTCTGTTTCCAGCCTGCCATGCTCTCTTGATGAGCCTTTTGTTGAGCTGCAAAGCTCCGCTGAAAATCCGCATTTGCCTGCTGTTGAGCTGCATTTGCCTGCTGTTGAGCTGTATTTGATATAATCAGTTGTTTCAACATCTCCTCCATTTTGAGCTTACTTTTCATCTGAGCACACTGCGTCTCCATAGCAGTTTCATCAGTGTTGCTAGGGACAACAACCTTCCTCTTTAGTAGACTCTCTTTAGGCATGGATGGGGCCGGTTCAGACGGTAGCATCCCCTCCATCCATAGAATCCGGTTTCTCATTTCATCTATCTTTGCATTTTTCAGGCGTTTGGAACGCCCCATCTTCAATAACTCCACAAACAAATTTTTCACAGTCCAGCAAAAATTTTTCAGACCACTGTCTCTTTAACACATGTAGTTTTTCTCTCTCTCTTGCAAGATCTCTTTTCCTGCGCACACAGTTTGTGCAGTCACTTGCACCAGACACAACAAAGTTCATCAAATAATTTTGAGACCGCTGTCTCTTTAAAACACTTTTTTTTTTTTTTTTTTTTCTGTCAGGATCTTCTCTCCTGCACACATAGATTGTGCAATCTCATGCACCAGACAAAGTTCATCAAACATTTGCACTTCCTTGCAGGGATCTTCGCTTCTGCCCACTGCATACCTCCACCATATGTAAGGGATTAGCTCGGTGGTAGGCGTATGGGTGACCCCTTTGGGGGTGCGTTTTCACAGAGATAGCCGATTAGAGGTTGAAAAACAAGACTGATTTATTCATGCAATTTACTTAACACAATTGCAAGCATCAAAACAGCCAAAATAAAATAAAAGTCAAAATAAATCCTTGCCTCTGTGGGCGGCTACCTTCTCACAGCTGGAACCTACCTAAGAAGTCTTTCCAACCTACTGTTGGGCCGACACTGCTGATCCTACAGCAGACACTCAAATGTCCATTTGTTTGCTTTTCACACAGCACAAACATTGTCCATTGAACATGTCCCTTTGTTTTCTTTCACCGTAGCAAAACAGTCCATGTCCTCACCTTTGAGACGTCTTCACACTTGGTTACCCTCCTTAGCTTCACATCGCTTTAGGGGGTCTTCTCCCATGCTCACCAGCTTGTCGGGAGGCACACATCCGACTGTCCCCCTCTCCCAGCCCACACGGCGACAGGCGGCAGCAGTCCTTCTCCCATGCCCACACGGCGTCGGGAGGTACACGTATGTCTGTCCTCCTCTTCCCAGCTCACACAGCGACAGGAGGCAGCACTCAATAGATTTTCTCTGGACAAATTATAGAGTCCTTGATCTCCTCATTCTGAACAGCTGAATGGTTTTCAACTTCCTGCTGGCTCTCTCTGCAGCCAACACCCTATAGTATCAGTGAACTTTCAAAGCAGGTGGGAATGTGTCTCCTCTCAGTGACTACATTCCCAGATTTACCTGACTTCCTGTCACAATATATATATATATATATATATATATATACAGTGGGTACGGAAAGTGTTCAGACCCCCTTAAATTTTTCACTCTTTGTTATATTGCAGCCATTTGCTAAAATCATTTAAGTTCATTCTTCTTCCTCATGAATGTACACATAGCACCCATACTGACAGAAAAACACAGAATTGTTGACATTGTTGCAGATTTATTAAAAAAGAAAAACTGAAATATCACATGGTCCTAAGTATTCAGACCCTTTACTGTGACACTCATATATTTAACTCAGGTGCTTTCCATTTCTTCTGATCATCCTTGAGATGGTTCTACACCTTCATTTGAGTCCAGCTGTGTTTGATTATACTGATTGGACTTGATTAGGAAAGCCACACACCTGTCTATATAAGACCTTCCAGATCACAATGCATGACAGAGCAAATGAGAATCATGAGGTCAAAGGAACTGCCTGAAGAGCTCAGAGACAGAATTGTGGCAAGGCACAGATCTGGCCAAGGTTACAAAAAGATTTCTGCTGCACTTAAGGTTCCTAAGAGCACAGTGGCCTCCATAATCCTCAAATGGAAGACGTTTGGGACGACCAGAACCCTTCCTAGAGCTGGACGTCCGGCCAAACTGAGCTATCGGGGGAGAAGAGCCTTGGTGAGAGAGGTAAAGAAGAACCCAAAGATCACTGTGGCTGAGCTCCAGAGATGCAGTCAGGATATGGGAGAAAGTTGTAGAAAGTCAACCATCACTGCAGCCCTCCACCAGTCGGGGCTTTATGGCAGAGTGGCCCGACGGAAGCCTCTCCTCAGTGTAAGACACATGAAAGCCCTGGAGTTTGCTAAAAAACACCTGAAGGACTCCAAGATGGTGAGAAATAAGATTCTCTGGTCTGATGAGACCAAAATAGAACTTTTTGGCCTTAATTCTAAGCGGTATGTGTGGAGAAAACCAGGCACTGCTCATCACCTGTCCAATACAGTCCCAACAGTGAAGCATGGTGGTGGCAGCATCATGCTGTGGGGGTCTTTTTCAGCTGCAGGGACAGGGCGACTGGTTGCAATTGAGGGAAAGATGAATGCAGCCAAGTACAGGGATATCCTGGACAAAAACCTTCTCCAGAGTGCTCTGGACCTCAGACTGGGCCGAAGGTTTACCTTCCAAAAAGACAATGACCCTAAGCACACAGCTAAAATAAGGAAGGAGTGGCTTCACAACAACTCCGTGACTGTTCTTGAATGGCCCAGCCAGAGCCCTGACTTAAACCCAGTTGAGCATCTCTGGAGAGACCTAAAAATGGCTGTCCACCAACGTTTACCATCCATCCTGACAGAACTGGAGAGGATCTGCAAGGAGGAATGGCAGAGGATCCCCAAATCCAGGTGTGAAAGACTTGTTGCATCTTTCCCAAAAAGACTCCTGGCTGTATTAGATCAAAAGGGGGCTTCTACTAAATACTGAGCAAAGGGTCTGAATACTTAGGACCATGTGATATTTCAGTTTTTCTTTTTTAATAAATCTGCAACAATGTCAACAATTCTGTGTTTTTCTGTCAGTATGGGGAGCTATGTGTACATTCATGAGGAAGAAGAATGAACTTAAATGATTTTAGCAAATGGCTGCAATATAACAAAGAGTGAAAAATTTAAGGGGGTCTGAATACTTTCCGAGGCTGCATGAGTGCTGCCGGCACTGGGGAGCTACAGTTCATTGAGGGAACCATGAATGCCAACATGTACTGTGACATACTGCAGCAGAGCATGATCCCTTCCCTTCGGAAACTGGGCCACAGGACAGTATTCCAACATGATAGCGACCCCAAATACACCTCTAAGATGACCACTGCCTTGCTAAAGAAGCTGAGGATAAAGGTGATGAACTGGCCAAGCATGTCTCCAGACCCAAACCCTATTGAGCATCTGTGGGGCATCCTTTAAACAGAAGGTGGAGGAGCGCAAGGTCTCTAACATCCACCAGCTTCGTAATGTCATCATGGAGGAGTGGAAGAGGACTTCGTGGCAACCTGTGAAGCTCTTGTGAACTCCATGCCCAAGAGGGTTAAGGCAATGCTGGAAAAAAATGGTGGCCATACAAAATATTGACACTTCGGCCCAATTTGGACATTTTAGCTTAGGGGTGTACTCACTTTTGTTGCCAGCGGTTTAGACATTAATGGCTGTGTGCTGAGTTATTTTGAGGATACAGCAAATTTACACTGTTATACAAGCTGTACACTCACTACTTTACATTGTAGCAAAGTGTCATTTCTTCAGTGTTGTCTCATGAAAAGATATAATAAAATATTTATAAAAATGTGAGGGGTGTACTCAGTTTTGTGAGATATATATATGCATTGCTCAAAAAAATTAAAGGAACACTTTTTAATCAGAGTATAGCATAACGTCAATAAAACTCCTAGGATATTGAGCTGGTCAGATAAGTAGCAGATGGGGTTGTTATTCAGTTTCAGCTGCTTTGGTGTTAATGAAATTAGCAACAGGTGCACCAGATGGGCAACAATGAGACAGCCTCCAAAACAGGAATGATTTTACAGGTCATGGCCACTGACATTTTTTTTGCAACTCATCTTTTCTGACTATTTTTCACTAGTTTTGCATTTGGCTAGGGTCAATGTCACTATTGGTAACATGAGGCTATACCTGGACCCTATAGAGGTTGCACAGGCAGTTCAACTCCTCCAGGATGGCACATCAATACGTGCCATTGGCAGAAGGTTTGCTGTGTCTCCCAGCACAGTCTCAAGAGCATGGAGAAGATTCCAGAAGACAAGCAGTTACTCTAGAAGAGCTGCACAGGGCCGTAGAAGTTCCTTAACCCATCAGCAGGACTGGTATCTGCTCCTTTGTGCAAGGAGCAACAGGATGAGCACTGCCAAAGTCCTACAAAATGATCTCCAGCAGGCCACTGGTGTGAATGTCTCTGACCAAACAATCAGAAACAGACTTCATTAGGGGGGCCTGAGGGCCAACGTCCTCTAGTGGGCCCTGTGCTCACTACCCGTCACTGTGGAGCTTGATTGACATTTGCCATTGAACACCAGAATTGGCAGGTCCGCCACTGGCGCCCTGTGCTTTTCACAGATGAGAGCAGGTTCATCCTGAACACATATGACAGACGTGAAAGGGTCTGAAGAAGCTGTGAAAAACATTATGCTGCCAGTAACATCTTTCAGTATTACCTGTTTAGTGGTGGGTTAGTGATGGTCTGGGGAGGCTTGTGGAAGGACACACAGACCTCTACATGCTAGACAATGGCATCCTGACTGCAATTAGGTATTGGGATGAAATACTTGGACCCATTGTCAGACTTTACACTGGTGCAGTTGGTCCCGGGTTCTTCCTGGTGCACGACAATGCCCGGCCTCATGTGGCGAGAGGATGTAGCCAGTTCCTGAAGAATGAGGGAACTGATAACGTTCAAGGCGAGCATGGGAAGAGGTCGCTCACTGAAAATACACCAAAATACTTGCTCACTGAAAATACACCATTATTTTCCTTTAAGTAGGTCACATTCACAGATTCACAGAAGCCATATTAGACCATAGATTCTTTTAACAAAGAGTTACTCCGAGAGTTACCTTTTTTTTTTTTTTTTTAGTACTAATTCATATTTAAATGTGCACAAAGATTAACATCCGTTTGCAGATTTTCTTTTCTTAAAAATTTGCAGAACAATCAATAAAACGAAACTTAGTTTATTTTTAATCTTTGCAGGGTATTGTTGAGTGTGTATTGTCTGCTGTACATAAGCATGCTGTCTGCATTGCAGTCTATAGTGCTGCAGTGCAGATGTTGATACAGCAGATGTTAGTATCAGTATGTTATTGTTCTTCAAGTAGAATTAACAACACAAATGCAAAAAATGTGAATAGGGGTGGAGGGGAGGGGTATGTACAGTGTGCTTAGTTTGCTGAGAGTCCTTCAGACACTGATGGGGTGATAGGGATGGGCACACATATTTTGTTTCAGATTTGATCTGACAGTTCAATAAAAACTACCAACTACTATTCAGTGTGAGGGTTTCCCTGAGGCTGTGGTTATATCGAATTAGCTAAACGATTACACTACAACTTGAAGGACTTTTTTTTTCTGCTCTCTCCTGTAATGTTGTTCTCCTATTAATGTAAGGCTGAATTCTATATTCCTCAGGATCTCAGTGCCTCATCTTAACACATAGCCAACACAACTCCCTCCTCCTTACCACTTCTTTTAACCTCTTTTCTGTTTCTATAAAGTTGTAGAATCAAGTTTACAAATTAATGGAGATATTTGCAACACTGAACACTTTTTATTCATTATGTCTGCCTTTTCATTCCCTGTGCATTGCTAACTGTCATCACATGGAAAATTGAGTATTGGTATGCTTACATTCAGTCTGTCTACAGTCAGCCCTGTACAGTGTAGAGCAGCCTTTTTCAACCAGAGTATCTAGGCACCCTGGGAAACCTTGAGGTTTCCTCAGGGGTACCTTGGCTAAAAATTTATCAAACTTTGTATACAAGCCAGTAGGTGGATGAAGCCTGCCTTTTAGTTACACATAGCTGTGGGTTTTCATTATGCATTGTTACAACTTTCTAGACACTGGCATCCTAACAACCAATGATGCCATCAGTTGATAAGGAGGATGTCTGTTGCTTCCACAGCATCCTTATTTGACCCTCTTGTGCCCAGCTCCCTCAGCACTGGGGTGACATTAGCTGACTGATGGAGAGAAATTGAGGGAGAAGAGAAACATTGGAAGACTAGTCAGTACCAGTACCGTGAAAAAGTGTAATTGCTTTGGAAGAATAAATCACCTCTAATGTTGGATGTCCTACGTATGAATTTTGCTGCATTATGTATTTGAATAGTTTTTTACATTTTAGAATGGGGTACATCAGAACTGTTCATAATTTTAATGGGTGCCTTTACTGAAAAAAGGTTGAGGAACACTGGTGTAGAGAGTAGCATGTCTCAGACCAGAACTGAGAACAAAGAAAGCATCTCTAGATTTCTGCTTTTCACTGTTAATTTTCTGGGAAATACAGGGTATAAGGGTATAGGCAATGTTTAGTAAAAAATTTGCAGTTTTTGATCTGTTTCTCCAGTAATTACATGCATGCAATTCTTGATTCGGGCATTTTTTTTTTTTAAAGCATAAGCGCTTGAAATTCTTCTTATTGTGAAAGCAGCCTTAGTAAGCCTTCCCCAGGTATTAGGTGGTGGTTAGGGTTTTTAGAGAGTCTGAGGTGGAGTAGTGCATCCAAGCGTTTCTAAATTTGACCCACCTACTGTATCTTGCTCCTGCAGTTGGATCTCCACCATCAACATAATATAATTCACCATATCTACCCATTGGGTAGGGGGGGGGGGGAAGGTTGACTTCCAGTATCTAGATATTGGCATATTGGCTTCCTGGCAGCTGATAGAAAAAAATTGCCATAGACAAGCCTTTTGTGATCTGATGGACCCCAGTAGGATTCAAAGGGCAATTTTTGGTGCGGGGGGGGGGGGGGGGTGAGAAACCCATTGTAAGTCTCATAATATATCTGAAAACTTTTGCACCACGATAATTATGTCAAATCCCACTCCCACAAAATGTGCAAATATGACCCCCTAGCAGGGCTGCTGTTAGAAATCGCGGGGCCTCGTACAGACTACCTGGCAGGGCCCCCTCAAGAAAATATTAAAGATATATTTAGCTAAAATTACAACAAAATCTCTATTATCAGACACAAATATAACATAACTCGCATAATTCCTGCTAAATCTAAAAAAAAAACTATGTTAAATAAAAAAGAAGATGAGATCAGAAAAATATACAGGCTGGGCACTTGGAGTTCAGTGATCAGAGAGACAGAGAGAGAGAAACAAAGTTACAATTTACAAATAAACTCCTGAGCAGAGATAAGTGCTGGGGGGGGGGCAAACAAGGGAGGGGGATTAGTGAGGGACAACTGTCTCTTTCTCAACAGATAAAAGCTGATAGCAGGGAGAGGTACAGATCAGATTCAGGTGCTGGAGGAAGATTTCTGTAATTGTTGTCCATCACTAATCCCCCTCTCTGTGTGGGCCCCCCTGTGTGCTAGGGCCCCCTACAAGAGGGCTGGTGGTCCCCCCCCCCCTATCAGCCGCCCTGCCCCCTAGCTTCCAAGTTTTATTGCCAAAACCTAATTGAACAAGCTGAAGTCAGAAGCTGATTGGCTACCATGCACAGTTGCACCAGCTTGTGCACTAGTTTTAGTGAATCTCCCCTCATGTATCGTGCCATCCAAGTTAAACCTTGAAAGTGATTTTATGAATTTATAAAAAAAAAATTATAAAAAATAAAAAAGATACAGTATAAGCTCTTTATTCTAAGAGTTTTGATAATGTAGTAATTGACAGAAACCACAGCAGCCAATCCGATGTCAAAATGAAAGATTGTTTCTGACCGGATGCCATAGAAGATAGTGCAGTTTCCATTTTACTTGCTGCCTGATAGAATAAGCCTATGAGTGATGTGAGTGTTAACTTTTGATTCCTGTGACCTGCCTTTCCTCGAAATGACATTTTAACAAGCAGGTGGAAGTGGAGGGATCCCCGCTGGGGGAAGACTTGCCTGAAAGTCATGTCTCACACATTCATGCTGTTAGAACCGGCTTCCCACTGTGCTTCACTGATCTCTCAGCTACAGACAAATGCTGTCATTTTTTAACCATAGTATTCAGCTGTAGTATCATCCCTGAAGGAACAAGTAAAAATCATCCTGAAGCCAGTATGATGATTGCTGGTGTACAAACTGCATATTTCATAATGATTTCCTACCCTAGGCACTACCAAGTGATGTGCCGGAAATAAGAAATGTCACTACAGCATCCCCCCACCGCAAAGTCAAACTCTCCACCTCCAGTTGTCATGCTCCAAAGCAGATTTTCATTTCACCTATCTTATTTCAGATGGTTTGGTAAATGGAACCAACTCTGGGAAACTTGAAAATTCTGTTGCAGTGGGGCAGTGCCTGCACTGCAAGGGTTAACTGCTCGTTTAGGTCTGGGGCAAAAAAAAGAAGATTTTTCTTACAAAAAACTCTGTGTTGCTAGACCCATCTTTACAGCGTCGTCTCCTCCATGCACCAGCAGTCTAAGGTCCTGACATCAGCAAGATCAATGTAGGTTCTTCAGCCCTGCATTGGACATGATGACGCTGAGGGACAGTCCACCACCGGAGCACGGGAGAGCACCGTCTCCAAAAGGAAACTCAGGATTGGGTACAATACTGTGCAAAATTTTTAGGCAGGTGTGAAAATATGCTGTAAATTAGGAACGCTTCCAAAAATAGAAATGTTAATAGTTTATTCATATCAATTAACAAAATGGAAAATAAGTTAACAGAAGAGAAATCCAAATCAAAAATTAAATCAAGATTTTGTGTGACCACCCTTTGCCAGTGCTGGTGGCACTGCTGGACATCTTTCATCTCCTGCATTACATTTTCATGGCCAACCACTGCATCTATGGTTCTCAACATTTCCAGATCAATGGTGTCTTCAGTGCTGAGAGATAGAGGCAGATACTTATCCAGGGCCGGCGCTCCCGCTAGGCAAACTAGGCAGCCGCCTAGGGTGCACTGCCGCCTAGGGGCGCACTGTTGCCTAGGGTAGGGTGACCAGTCCCCGATTTTGTCCCCGCTTTGCGGGGCCAATCCTGGGTGGGTGCACCGTGAGCTGGGGCAGGGGGCGCAGCCCAGGGCAGGCCCTGCCATAGGTTCCTTCGGCTGCCTTCGGAAGGGAAGGGGGGGGGGGCGAGGGTGAGCGCCGCATGATTAAATAGAGCAGGGTTCTTCTGCTTATCCAGTGAGCAGAAGAACCCTGCTCTGTTTAATCATGCAGCGCTCAAATCGTCACTATGCATTGATGGGGCACACTGGTCACTCTACATTGATAGGGGCACACTGGTCACTCTGCATTGATGGGGGCACACTGGTCACTCTGCATTGATGGGGGCACACTGGTCACTGGTCACTCTGCATCGATGGGGGCACACTGGTCACTGGTCACTCTGCATTGATGGGGGCACTGGTCACTCTGCATTGATGGGGGCACTGGTCACTGGTCACTCTGCATTGACGGGGGCACTGGTCACTGGTCACTCTGCATTGATGGGGTACTGGTCACTCTGCATTGATGGGGGCACTGGTCACTCTGCATTGATGGGGGCACTGGCCACTGGTCATTCTGCATTGATGGGGGCACTGGTCACTCTGCATTAATGGGGGCACTGGTCACTCTGCATTAATGGGGGCACTGGTCACTCTGCATTGGATGGGGGCACTGGTCACTCTGCATTAATGGAGCACTGGTCACCCCCCTCTCTGACACACTGCTCTCCCACCCTGACACACTGCCCCCCCCCCTCTGACACACTGCGAGTGATTCAAGTATAGGGGGGAGTATGGGAAATGCATGGAGTGTGCTGCGAGTATAGGGAAATAGGGACATTTTGAGTTCATTTTTTTTTATTTATTGAGGGGGTGGGGGCGCTCAAGTAGCTGGTCTTGCCTAGGGCGCAGAATAGTCTAGCACCGGCCCTGTACTTATCCATCATGCCATACCATCAGGGAGGCATGTGATTGGCCCCAAATGTATTCTGCAGAAGGACAATAACCCCAAACATACAGCCAATGGCATTGAGAACTATCTTCAGCGTAAAGAAGAACAAGAAATCCTGGAGGTGATGGTTTAGCCCCCACAGATCTCATCTTCATCAAGTCTGTCTGGGATTACATGAAGAGACAGAAGGATATGAGGCAGCCTTTATCCACAGTTCTCCAAGATGTTTGGAACAACCTACCTGCCGAGTTCCTTTAAAAACTGTGTGCACAATCACTGGGCGTACCTAGAAGAAATGATTCTGGTTTGAAGCCAAATGGTGGCGACAAAAAGTATTGATTTGATTTAGATTTTTCTTCTGTTTGCTTACTTTGCATTTTGTAAGTTGATAAACATAAACAATTAAAATAGAAATTTTTGAAAACATTCTTATTTACAGCATTTCTTCACACCTGCCTAAAACCTTTGCACAGTACTGTAAGTAAAATCGCTCTTACTCTCCCCTAGAACAAAACAAGCAGTTAACACTTGCAGTGCTGGTGTTCTGCCAAAAGAGCCAACTCTGCAAAATCTCCTATTGCGTCATTTTGGATGACTCTCCAGCAGCAGTAATTGCAGATTTCGACGACTTGGCTGTTTTCATGTATACACTATGGCAGGGCTTGACAAATTTGCTTAGAATCTAGGAGCCAGCTAATAAAGTTAAATCCGCTGCCCAGCACCCAGAACTGCATGTTCGGGGCGTCAAGCAATAAGAATTGCTCACGCCTGGTGCCAAGTAATAAAAATAATGAAAATTGGAAAAAAACAAAAATGTGGCACTGACGAGGCTTGGCTGATGGGCAATTATGAGGTGGCACTGGCAGGCGACACTGGGGCTGCGCTGATAAGTACTGATAGGCAGCACTGATAGGCGACGCTGATGAGGCTGCACTGATAGTCTGCGCTGATGGGCACTGATAGGTGGCACTGAGAGGAGGCACCAATGAGGTGGCACTGATGGGCACTGACAGGTGGCACTGATGGGCACTGACAGGCAGCACTGATGGGCACTCACAAGCAGCACTGATGGGCACTCACAGGCAGCACTGATGGGCACTGACAGGTGGCACTGATGGGCACTGATAGGTGGCACTAATGAGCTGCACTGACAGGTGACAATGATGGGCACTGACGGGTGGCACTTATAAGCACTAATGAGGTGGCACGGATAAGCACTGATGAGGTGGTACTGATAGATGCACTCCCAATCAAGCCCAGATGTTAACCTGGGAAGATGATGTTGGAGGTGGACAGGCAGTGAGAGCAATCCACATTCATCACAGCACCATCCACCAGAGGGCACCGGTTTGCATAGAGGAGCGCTATACCGCTCCAGCAGGCCACAAAGCCGTGGCCTCAATTATCAGCCAGCCCGACGCTAGTCTGCGCACTTGGGGGTGGACCACATGGGAGGACCACTGCTGTGGTGCAACCCAGGCACCAGGACACGATTTCCAGTTGCCATTGCGACCTGGGATTTTTCGAGCCCTGCACTACAGTACACAACGAGTTGGTTGTTTTGATAGAAACTTGCACAAGCCATGTTTTTGGTTACATTAGTTTAGACAGTTTAGTAAATGGAGGCCCAACTCTGGGAAACTTGAAAATTCTCCCTTGCAGTGGGGCAGTGCCTGCACTCTGCACTGGCCATCTCTTTCCACAATGTCTTATATTTACTGCATGCATTGCAACTTCTCCTCTGCTCTTTACTAAGGACTACATATCCCATGGTATCTTGCTGCCTGCAAGCAGTGATTCCTATACTGACTCCTGAAACTCCTCCTTTGAGCCCCTCTGTAGCTCAAAAGGCAGGCTCTGTGATATGTGTGACACAGCAGTGCCTACTCACAGAGCATAGAGAAAGAGTGTCACTGAATTCAATGAAGTAAATCTGTGGGGATCTTCACAAAGTAAGTTTACAGTCTTCAAGATTTTTTATAATAATAGGAGTTAGCTAGAAATTGAAATTCAATGTGGGAATGAATATATGATTTTACATTTTTGCTATAGATATGCATTAAGTCACCCACCACATCTGGAGACTGCTAAACTGCAATAATTTACAAATTTGTTCTTGGAGTTAAATATACATTAATGTATATGTAAAACCATTTTTTAAAAAAGTTCAGGCTTGGATAGATAACAATCAGAACCTTTGTTGTATTTTCCTTTGCATATCCCCTCTGGGGAGATTTAGGAAAACTGGAGTACACAGGATTTGGTGCAGCTGTGCATAGTAACCAGTCAGCTAGATTTTATTTTTAAAGCTAATGCCCCGTACACACGTACTGATTGTCGGCCGTAAATATTCGGCCGACGACCGATCGGCCGATTGTAGGCTTGTTAGTATGATGCTTCCAACAGCCGACAGCGCATTTTCGGCCGAACAGAATCTGTCGTGCAAGCATTAAAATTTTTGTTGGTCAACACCAGAACGGCCGATTGTTCGCCAGTCAGTACAGATTTCGGCCAACAGACAGCAGATTTGCAAGACTGGGCATGCTCAGAAAAGAAAAAAAGACAAGGAAAGTTAACCATCACATGACATCACTTCTGCAGTCGGCTGCTGTTGGCCGACAAAATTCGTGTGCAGTCTTTTGCAGTTTTCAACAGACACGACAGCCCTGGACAAAAGACGGCCGATCGTTCGGCCGACGATCGGTACGTGTGTATGAGGCTTTAATGGAACAAGCTGAAGTTAGAAGCTGATTGGTTACTATGCACAGCTGCACCACATTCCGTGTGCACCAGTTTTAGTGACTCTTCCCCTGTATTCCCTTCACTTTCTGCCTCCCATACACAGCAGGTTAGAGGAAATATTTTCAAAGTATAAAAATCCACTCTTATCAGCCACTAGGGATGCTACCTCTCTCCTTGACTATTGCATCTCCCTTTTCATACACTACACAGACTATCCCTTTTTCAGTCTATTATAAAAGCTGCTCCTGCTAGACTCATCTACCTTACCAGTCCTGCCACCCCTCTGTGCCAATCACTCCACTGGTATAAGATTGCCCAGCAAATTAAATTAGAAATACCAACAATTAACAAAGCTATCCACAATTCTGCCCTGAGCTACATTACCAATCTTGTCTCCAAATATCCCCCAAACTGTCCCTTTTGCTCCCTCGAAGACCTCCTGCTCTCAAGTTCTCTTGTCTCCTCCTCTTATGCTCGTGTCAAGGACTTCTCCAGAGCCTCTCCCATTCTCTGGAACTCTCTACCTCAATCAGTCCTGCTATCTCCTACTTGCTGCCTTTAGGCAATCCCTGAAAGCTCATCTCTTCAGGGAAGCCTATCTCACCTCCAACTAATTCAACTTTTATGTCCTCTATCAGCTCATCCTCCAGAGGTACGTATAACCTTTCGTACCACTTGCCCCACCATATTAGATTGTAAGCTCTAATGTGCAGGGCTCTCTTAACCCTCTGTATGTTATTGTATTGTAACTGTACTATCTCCCTTGAGATTGTAAAGAGCTTTGCAAACTTTTGGCTCTATATAAATCCTGAATAATAAAAAAATAATAATAGTGAATACTACAGTGCCTTAAAAAAGTATTCATACCCCTTGAAATTTTCCACATTTTGTTACAAACAAAAACGTAAATGTATTTTATTGGGATTTTTTGCAATAGACTAACACAAAGTGGCACATAATTGTGAAGTGGAAGGAAAATGATAAATGGTTTTCAAAATTATTTACAAATATATTTCTGAAAAGTGTGGTGTGCATTTGTTTTCAGCCCCCTTTATTCTGTTGCCCCTAACTGAAATCTAGTGGAGCCAATTTCCTTCAGAAATCACCTAATTAGTAAACAGAGTCCACCTGTGTGTAATTTAATCTCAGTATAAATACAACTGTTCTGTGAAGCCCTCAGAGCTTTGTTAGGGAACCTTAGTGAACAAACAGCATCATGAAGGCCAAGGAACACACCAGATAGGTCAGGGATAAAGTTGTGGAGAAGTTTAAAGCAGGGTTTGAACATCTCATGGGGCACTGTCCAAGGCATCACCTGAAAATTGAAAGAGTATGGCAAGAAAAACCTACCAAGACATGGCTGTCCACCTAAACTGACAGGCGGGGCAAGGGGAACATTAATCAGAGAAGCAGCCAAGAGGCCCATTGTAACTTGGGAGGAGCTGCAGAGATCCACAGCTCAGGTGGGATAATCTGTCCACAGAATAACTATTAATCGTGCACTCCACAAATCTGACCTTTGTCGCAATAAGAAAGCCATTGTTGAAAGAAAGCCATAAGAAGTCCTGTTTGCACTTTTCGAGAAGCCATGGGGGGGACACAGCAAACATGGAAGAAGGTGCTCTGGTCAGATGAGACCAAAACTGAACTTTTTGGCCTAAAAGCAAAACGCTATGTGTGGCAGAAAACTAACACTGCTCATCGCCCTGAACACACTATCCCCATAGTGAAACATGGTGGTGGCAGCATCATTTTGTGGGGATGCTTTTCTTCAGCAGGGACAAGGAACCTGGTCAGAGTTGATGGGAAGATGGATGAAGCCAAATACAGGGCAATCTTAGAAGAAAACCTGTTAGAGTCTGCAAAAGACTTGAGACTGGGGCGGAGGTTCACCTTCCAGCAGGACAATGAACCTAAACATACAGCCAGAGCTACAATGGAATGGTTTAAATCAAAGCATATTCATGTGTTAGAATGACCCAGTCGAAGTCCAGACCTAAATCCAATTGAGAATCTGTGGCAAGACTTGAAAATTGCTGTTCACAGATGCTTGAGATATTTTGCAAAGAAGAATGGGCAAAAATTCTACTCTCTAGATGTGCAAAGCTGGAAGAGACATACCCAAAAAGACTTGCAGCTGTAATTATGGTGAAAGGAGGTTCTACAAAGTATTTACTCAGGGGGGCTGAAAACAAATGCACGCCACACTTTTCAGATACAGTATTTATTTGTAAAAAAAAATGTTGAACACCATTTATCATTTTCCTTCCACTTCACAATTATGTGCTACTTTGTGTTGGTCTATCACATAAAATCCCAATAAAATACATTTACATTTTTGTTTTAACATGACAACATGTGGAAAATTTAAAGGGGTATAAATACTTTTTCAAGGCACTGTACTTATTCAAAAAATCCTCTAATTACTTTTTTCCTGCAGCACTCTTGTGTCCCTTAATCTTTCCCTGTTATTTGGCATCTGCAGGGAAAGATCCATGGGAGGGGCTTTTATTACTCTGCTGACTACAGCAGTGGTCCCCAAACTTTCGGTCCTCACGAACCACTAAACTCACAATTTAGAATCCCTCGGACTACTAACGTGAATTTTACATGCCTTATACACACAATGCTCCGGCTCACTGCCACCCTCTCCTTGGATCACACTGTTGCCTTATACACACAATGCTCTGGCTCTCTGCCCAACCCTCCCACCCCACACACACACTCTGCATCACACTGCTGCCTCACATAAGACTTGTCTTTGGATGTCATCTCCTTTTTCACCTCCAGCTTCCTGCATTACTCCCGGCACCTCCCTCTGAGTTCACAGGAGCTAGAACTACAGAGGAGACAACGGGTATCAATGCACGTTGACAGTATTGACTGTCAGCATGCATTGAGAACACTGGAAGCAACATTGGGCAGTATACATCTGCCACAATGTTGATTTGAGGCAGAACCTCTGAGGACCACCAAAGTTTTCTTGTGGACCATCAGTGGTCCGCATACTACTGTTTGGAGATCGCTGCTCTACAGTGTCTGTGTCTGGCCAGATCAGGATGGTGCTGTGCCAGGCACATAACTAAAAAAAAAGGCTGTTTCAGAAGAGCAATTCAAATTAGATGGTAAACATCAAGTCACAGCTCCCAATAAATCTTTCTTGAACATCAAAATGTGTATTATTTGTGCATTAATATGGTGTAGGCAGAGTCAAAGATGATTGATACTAGCTTTAATTTTGTTCAGACGGCATCTGCATCCAAGACTCAGTTTTTTTTTACTTTACACGTAGTTACGATAGATATATTTATTACTGATTTATGGTATAGATCAAAGTGTACATGGGTTCACCATATTTATTCCTCCATTACTATACCACTCTTATTAGCTTTTTAGATATTATTACAGACTTTTGTACTATATGCATTTCTTTGCATTTTAATATGCGTCTCGGTACATTTTAGTGCACAGATTTTAGCTGCAGATAATAAAAAAGAAATCTCTTTGCTGGTCGCATTTTAATTCAGTAAACAGAATGCCGTTGATTTCTATGTGCCTTGGAACATGCAGTGACGCAGTGGACAGTAAACAGTCCTGCTTGGCTAGTATGACAATCCAATGTTGTTGAACATTTCCCTCTACTAACTGACAATTTTATACCGCTGAGGATCACTTAGCTGTGCACACAGACACAGAGTTTATTGTCTGTTATGTTGTCCAGAACTCACGGAAGCAGTGTGCTATGTTAGGCTTTATTTCCTGCCAGAATCCAAAGCTTCATTATACATCATTTTTCATTTCAATCAGTGCATCCAAATACAACAAGCAGAAACACATGAAAAGCTTATCATTTTACACATTTATTACTGAAATTTGTATTTTGCCTGGAATTTTCCTTTAGGCCTTGTTCACACTAGTGCAACTTCTGATGCAACTTGAGTCACAGAGAATCGCATGAAAAGGGAAATCTCATTGATAACAATATTTCCCATTCTAATCAATGTGACTCAACATGGTGCGATTTTGGAAAAGGTTTTTGCATTACTTTGGTGTGATTTACAGCGCAACTTGGCTCCATAGAATATGCATGTGTATTTTAAATGATAGAGACAGAATATCAACCACAAATTCAGAAAAAAAACACATAATACAAATGTTATAAATTGAGCTGCAGTTTAGTGAGTAAAATAAGTATTCGATCCTCAAGCAAAACATGACTTAGTACTTGCAAACGAAAAAAAGTTACAGTCTGTCACTTTAATAAGTAGCGCTGTGATGATGCAAACAAAATTCAAAATAAAAGTAAGTCCATATGATGTAAAACACCCAGTGCTGTTCTTCATGCTAATAATTCAATGTGCCAATGCTCTGTAACATAATAGGTGTAGTCCTTCTTTTTATAAATCTCCACTTCCAAACACCACTCTGCATGCAGTAAGTGATCCCTCTCCCTTTAGATGAAAAACTCACCAACTCCAAATGCCTTCCATTCTCATGGTTGGCAAGACAGCTTTTTGGTTGAAATCATCAACTCAAGGGCAGATGTCAGAATAATCACTTCACACAGTGTAATATGGCAGGTATCATGTTGAGAAAAAAGGGGAAAACTTCCTATGGCATAGTAACCAACCCACCACAATTTTATTTAAAAAAGGTAAAAGGGCTGCTCACATTGTTTAACCACTTTACCACCGGAGGATTTTGCTGTCTTACGTCTGGGCCACTTTTTGCGATTCGGCACTGTGCGACTTTAACTGACAATTGCGCGGTCATGCAACGCTGTACCCAAACGAAATTTACATCCTTTTTTTAGAGCTTTCTTTTGGTTGGTATTTGAAAAACCTGTGCGATTTTTACTGTTTGCGCTATAAACAAAAAAAGAGCGACAATTTTAAAAAAATAACAATATTTTTCACATTTTTTTTATATGAACTCCCCCCCCTAAAAAATGTAAAAATCAATTTTTTTTTATCATTTTAGGCCAATTTGTTTTCTGCTACATATTTATGGTAAAAAAAAATCGCAATAAGCATATTTTGATTGGTTTGCGCA
Source organism: Pelophylax lessonae (assembly GCF_965119305.1). Classification (NCBI taxonomy): domain Eukaryota; kingdom Metazoa; phylum Chordata; class Amphibia; order Anura; family Ranidae; genus Pelophylax; species Pelophylax lessonae. Next base: position 104,271,633 of record NC_138768.1, read on the forward strand.
AAAGTTATTGCATTTACTAACTAAGGGAAAGATTTCTGTCGTTTTTGGTGTTTTTTTTTTAACGAGTAATGGCGGCAATCTGCTATTTTTTTTGCGGGACTGCGACATCTTGGCGGACAGATCGGACCCTTGACTGACATTTTTGACACTTTTGGGGGTACCAGTGACATTACTACAGTAATCAGTGCTATACATATGCACTGTTACTGTAAAAATTACACTGGCAGGGAAGGGGTTAATTTTATTGGAGAGGGAGAGGTTAATGTATGCCTGGTGCTTACTGACATGTGTGGGGGGAGGTGACTGAGTGACACAGGGACAGATCGCAGGTTCAGCTATGCTGAACCCTGCAATCTGACACTGCCTGTCACTTAGGAGTTCCGCCCGCTTGTGTTTACACAGGCGGGCGGATCTCCACACTCGATTCCCTGACGATCAGGGAAGAGCAGCGGTGATCCCCGCCGCTCCTCCCCTGGCCCGACTCCCGCTGTAACTGAATACAGCGGGAGCGAGCCTCCGGCGGCGCACGGGCGCCGCCCACAAGGGGAGGAGTCCAGCGATGTAGGTCTACGTCGCTGTACGGGATCTAACCACTTTGCCGCAGTAGCACCAATGTGAGCGTTCGGCAAGTGGTTAATATATTTTTTTCCGTGATGTTGTGAAGTCGTTCCGTGATGTAATATTTGATTAGGCTATTCAGAGGGTTAATTGAATAGACAGACAAACGGATTGCGTAGTGTCTCATGAGTAGGGGATATGGCGTGAGCCGTGGAGAGGTTTGCATACTTGTAATAGAGGGAGGATATTTAAATGAAGTCGCCACGCTGTGCGGGGCGTGGTGACAGGGCGAACAGAGGAGACACCGGGATGTACTTTGATAACCTCCATCGGTGGTGAGATAAGATATGCAAGCAGAATTTCATGTGATTTATACTATGAACGTCTAAACTGTTTTTAACTCCTCCCACCCGGCCACCGCACATATACGGCTTCCTCTTTCTGAGTGGATGTTCCTGAACATCCTTCAGAAGAAGGGAGATCGCGCGGCCACGTGCCCACGCAGCTGCGTGATCCTGACATGCCTGTGTCCCCCAGACACAGTGCAACACTGCTCAGCAGGAGGGCTCTGTGATTGGCCCTCCTGATCACATGATAGTTGTGTCCAATCACAGCCATCATGTAATGTAAACACAGCCATTGTAACAGCGATCGGCTCTGCTTCCCCTCACACATAGCCTGTCAGTGGGTAGAAGGAGAGCAGATCTGTGCAGCCAGCCGGGGATCAGTGAGTTTACTCTTATACTCACTGATCACCCAGCTAGTGTCCCCAAAACAGTGTCCCCAACACAGTAAAAACACCTGTCACACATCTGTCCTAGGAAAATAATCTGCCCCATCTGTCTGTGGTCATCTGCCACATCTGTCTGTGGTCATCTGCCACATCTGTCCGTGATCCTCTGCCACATCTGTCCGTGAACCTCTGCCACATCTGTCCATCATAATCTGACACATCTGTTCATAATCATCTGGCACATCTATCTGTGATCATCCTGTGCACATCAGCTGCCTTGTCTGTCTGAGATCATCTGCCACATCTGCCCGTGATGATCTGGCACATCTGTCTGTGATCATCTGGAACATCTGTCCGTGATCATCTGACACACATCTGGTGCACATCATTTGCCACATCTGTCCGTGATCATCTGCCACATCTGTCCGTGATCATCTGCCACATCTGTCTGTAATTTTGTGGCACACATCTGGTGCACATCATCTGCCACGTCTGTCTGAATTAGAGTGGAGACTGCGAGCCAGGCCTTCTCGTCCAACATCAGTCCCTGACCTCTCAATGCGCTTCTGGAAGAATGGTCAAACATTCCTATAGACACCCTCCTAAACCTTGTGGACAGCCTTCCCAGAAGAGTTGAAGCTGTTAAAGCTGCGTAGGGTGGGCCAACTCAATATTGAGCCCTACGGACCAAGACTGGGATGCCATTAAAGTTCATGTGCGTATAAAGGCAGGCATCCCAATACTTTTAACAATATAGTGTATGTGTTCGCATTTGTGCGTGAGCACTGTATCTTTACATTTTTTTTTTATTGATCAACTTTATTGCTTCTTGCTATCACAAGGGATGAACAACAGTAATACTGGCCATACATGAATGGAAATTTCCTGCTGAACCGGCTGGGATTCAGTCCACGTAGAGGCAGACTGATTGTACCCATCCATCGTTCGACTTGGGTACAACCAGCCTGTTGGATTTTTTACATTCGATCACTGCCGGCTGCTATAGCCCCTAGCAGTAATCATTAAGCACAAAAGCGCTGCGGGAGGCATAGCCCCTTCAACACTAACTGCGTTATTGGGGTAAGTGAGCAGTTTTCTTTCCTTTCACACGTGATGGAAGGAAAAAAAATGGAGTCATCTATGGGCTGCTTATAGCCGCTCAGATCGCTTTTACCTTATAGAGCATCGTTGGCTCTAAAAAAAGACACTAGGATCGGCAGTCATGATCCTGGTAGAATCACTGAAACCCGAGGACGTACAGGTATGTCCATTTGTGGGAAGTGGTTAATAGATTGCTTGTGGAGAGATCATATTTTCGATTGATATGTTCAGTCGATTGCAACATTCAGAACACTACTATGTGTGTAACATCATTTGGTAAAGCAGAAAGCTTTGGCGAATAGTCCCTTGCTGGGAAAACATCTTTATAAGTATACAGTGCTTTGAAAAAGTATTCACACCCCTTGACATTTTTCACATTTTGTCAGGTTACAACCAAAAACTTAAATGTATTTTATTGGGATTTTATGTAATAGACCAATACATAGTGGAACATAATTGTGAAGTGGAAAGAAAATGAAAAATGTTTTTCAAACTGTTTTACAAATAAATATGTGAAAAGTGTGGCATGCATTTGTATTCAGCCCCCGTTACTCTGATACCCCTAACTAAAATCTAGTGGAACCAATTGCCTTCAAAAGTCACCTAATTAGTAAAGAGAGTCCATCTGTTTGTAATTTAATCTCAGTATAAATACAGATGTTCTGTGAAGCCCTCAAAGGTTTGTTAGAGAGCCTTTGTGAACAAAGAGCATTGTGAAGGCCAAGGAACACACCAGAAAGCTCAGGGATAAAGTTGTGGAGACGTGTAAAGCAGTGTTAGGTTATAAAAGAAACCCCAAGCTTTGACCATCTCACTGTTCAATCCATTATTCGAAAATGGAAAGAGTATGGCACAACTGCAAACCTACCAAGACATGGCCATCCACCTAAGCTGACAGGCTGGGCAAAGAGAGCATTAATCAGAGAAGCAGCCAAGAGTCCCATGGTAACTCTGGAAGAGCTGCAGAGATTCACAGCTCAGATGTCAGAATCCCTACACACGACAACTATTAGTTGTGCACTCCACAAATCTGGCCTTTCATGGAAGAGTAGCAAAAAGAAAGCCAATGTTGAAAGAAAGCCATAAGAATTTGCAGTTTGCGGGAAGCCACGTGGGGGACACAGCAAATATGTGGAAGAAGGTGCTCTGATCAGATGAGACCAAAATTTATCTTATGGCCTAAAAGCAAAACGCTATGTGTGGCAGAAAACAAACACTGCACATCACCCTGAACATCATCCTGAACACACCATCCCCACAAACATGGTGGTGGCAACATCATGTTGTATGGATGCTGTATAGGCTGCCGGTGGTCTGTGGAAACGGCAACTAGTCTAAATCCCCAATTATTGCTGCTGTAGAGTCAGCGGAACTGACATGGTTGGAGATTTTGGTAAGTTGGAGTTTTTGGCAGAATATCGGCCCCTTCCTTTTCTGAATTGGACACAGTGAGCGATCGCTACCGATCGCTGCTGTGTCCTGTGATAACTGAACAGAGTAAGTTCTGCTTCAGTTTATGAATGAACGGGAGCCTCTGCATCCCGGTAATTCATTTTCAATGCTGAGGCTGCTGATAAAGGGACTGGGGAATCTGTCCTCTGTCCCTATCTCTGTCTCAAAGGGGAGATGTCAGGTGTCTGTTTAGACCCCTGATATTTTACCAAAGCCCACCAACAGGGCTGATAAAAAAAAATTGCAATAAATATAAAAAAATGAAATTGTAAAAAAATAATAAAAAATGAAATTGTAAAAAAATAAAATAAAATAAAAAACGACTGACTCCATTCCCCCCTGCCCTACCGACACTGTCTACTGCCCCAACCCCCTCCTCCGAAAAATCATTTAAAAAAAAAAATTAAAAACAAATTAAAATTGTAAAAAAAGAATCACATAAAAATAAAAAAACACTGTCCACTGCCCCATACCCCTCCCCCCCCCACCCCCTTCCCCAGAAGCACTGTAAAAAAATGTTTAAAATATTGATTTAAAAAAATAATAAACATAAAAATTGTAAAAAATAATAGCTAAAATAATAAAAACAAAAATCTACCTCTTAGATACCTCTTAGCCCTGATGACGCTGTGAAGAAACACGTTAGCCTTTTGAGAAGGTCATTGCTACGTAAGGATTTTATATTGCTGCAACATTGCTTTGCAACTACACTCATCATCTTGGATTCTGATGAGAATCTTATCTAAGATATCATGAAAGGGTTTTTCAGCCTAAGGAAGCTTTGGGTTGCTGGTGGTAAATGTGGACTATGTGACCTTTAAATGTCAGGTCAGATAACATCTGATGAGTCCAGGCTCCATGGTGGTTGTGTGCTTTGTGAATAAAGTGATAAATACCCAAGTCTGTATTGTGGGATTCGCTCTTTTTCATCTGTGTTCATCATGTTGGCCGCCTGATTAGCTCATCTGGTGCTCAGTACCTCGTCTAAGCAGATAATATTTCCACTTATATTCTTACTTTCCTATTGTCTCATGTTTCTGACTATCCATTTTCTATCTCTGATATCTATTCCTCTAATTTCCTTAAAGTGCACAGCTGGACAATAAGAGAAAATACATTCAGTACGTTTCAGCAATACATGCACATGCCTGCGATACTGCAAGAAACCTAGTGAACTTTACTGGGCATTTTTTTATCATGGACATGGGGGAACGTCTTTCCAGCACCTCCAGCACTGAATGAATTTAATTGCAAGAGGTGCTGGGGTGTGCTGGAGGGTCTGTTGTTGCTGGCTGCTGGGGGGCCTATTGCCATTGGGGGGAGATCTACTGTTGTTTCAGGGGAGGGGGGCAATTGTTGCTGGGGAGGTCTATTGTTGCTCGAAGAGGGTCAATCATTGCTGGGCGTGATCTACTTTGAAGGTAGAGGTCCAATGTTGCGTGCTGCTGGAGGGCCTATTGATGCTGGCTGCTGGGAGAACTATTGTTGCTGGTATGGATCTATTGTTGCTGAGGTTTGTTACTGGGCAGGTATTTTGTTGCAAGGCGGTCCATTGTTCCTAGGGTGGATTTATTGTTTACGGGTTATTTTATTGAAGGGGGTCTTTTGTTTCTGGGGGTCTATTGTTGATGACTGCAGGGGATCTATTTTGCTGCTTTTCTTGATATAATTTACAAATTCCACACAAATTACTTAGTACCACAAAATTATACTTGGTTCTGTATTCTTCAAAAGGGCAGAACTGGGAGGCAGGTAGCGGGTGGAACTAAGGGACTATGCTCAGAGGTGGGCAGAGACAAGGAATTATGTACAAGGGAGGAGTACCTGCACCTATTCTCTGGGGAAAAAAAGCCCTGGAACTATAACTACCCACCACCTCATTTGTAGGCCAGCACAGGAGAACTTAGGCAGGGGTGGCAACTAGGGATAAGCTTTAAGTTTGAGTCGAAAGTAAGTTCGACACGAACATTGGCTTCTTCGTGGGAAATTCGAGTTCCCACGTTATCATGGACTCTGACCTCTGATTCCAATAAATCACCTGCTGGCCAGGGGAATCAAATCCACAACCATCTCAATTGCAAGCTTGGTATTCTACCACCTACGCCACCGTCAAGCCTGCTTAAGGTGAACACACTCGCTAAACACACTCGCTGAACACACTCGCTGAACACACTCTACCTTATTTCTATCTCATTCACTGTGTGTAGGGTGATATAGAAGTTAGTTAGGCAGGGAGAGTGTGTTCAGCTTAAGCATGCTTGACGGGCGTAGGTGGTAGGATGCCAGGCTTGCAATTGCGAGGTTGTGGGTTCAAATCCCTTGGCCAGTGGGTGATTTATAAGTGGAATTCTATCCAAAATCCATACCAGACCCTTATCCAAGCACACAGCCTGGCTGGCCAGGGGTGGGTACTTTGGGGCAGGGGGGGGGCTCTGCCCGCGCTAATGAGCTGTTTTTAATTTGACAGCTCTGCCCCCCCCGTCCGAAAGCACCTTGCCCCCATGTTGATAGGGACAGGGGTCTCTTCCCGACAACCCTGGGCTGTGGTTGGGAGGGTCTGTGGGGGGCGGCTTATCGGAATCTGGAAGCCCTCTTTAACAAGGGGGCCCCCAGATCCCGCCCCCCCATGTGAATGGATATCGGGTACATTGTACCCCTACCCATTCACCAAAAAAGTGTACAAAAAAATAAAGACAAAAGCCAGCTTTGGACAAATCCTTTATTAAAAAATAAAAAAATAGTGTCCCCCGATGATCAGTCTCCTGCCCGCCCAAAAAATAGAAAGAAAAAAGACGCTCCTGCTGCTCCGGACGCTTCCCACACTAATGAGCTGTTTTGAATTTGACAGCTCTTTTATAGGGATCTGACGTTACAAGCCACCCCACAATGCACTGCTCAGGTGCAGTGAACAAATTACATGACATCAGTAATTTATTCACTGTACCTAAGCAGTGCATTATGGGGTGGCTTGTGAAGTCAGATCCCTATAAAAGAGCTGTCAACCTTAAAACAGCTCATAGAGTGGGAAGCGTCCAAAGAGGCAGGAGCTTCTTCTTTTTTTCTTTCTATTTTTCGGGCTGGCGACTGATCATCGGGGGACACTATTTTTTTTTTTTTTTTCAATAAAGGACTTGTCCAAAACTGGCTTTTGTCTTTTTTTTCTTGTACACTTTTTTGGTGAATGGAAAGGAGTACGATGTACCCGATATCCATTCACATGGGGGGGGGGGCAAGGATTTGGGGGCCCCCTTGTTAAAGGGGACTTCCAGATTCCGATAAGCCTCCCCCACAGACCCCCACAACCACAGCCCAGGGTTGTGGGGAAGAGACCCCTGTCCCCATCAACATGCACTTACCCCCCATGTTGAGGGCATGTGGCCTGGTATGGTTCAGGAGGGGGGGCGCTCGCTCACCCCCACCCCCATCTGGGCCAGCCAGGCTGTGTGCTCAGAAAAGGGTCTGGTATGAATATTAGGGGGAACCCCACGCCATTTGTTTTTAAAATTTTGGCGTGGGGTTCTCCTTAAAATCGCTGTTTTTTTAAATTTTTTATCTGTATTGCCGGGAGCCGACAATACATTACAGTCACAAGCAAGTTTAAATTACATTTTTTTCCTTTAGAAATATCAATATTGCTGCAGTGGGCTACAAACATCGCACAAGCACGATATTTAAAGGAATATTTCATTTTTATTGTTTCACTTTAAGCATTGTTAAAATCACTGCTCCTGTAAAAACGATTGTTTTAAAAAAAAATGTTTGCATTGATGCATGTCCCCCAGGGCAGTACCCAGGATACACTAGGTGCTCACTGAATTTCTGGCAGGATAAACAGATATTTTTCTATACATGCAGTATTTTTTTTTAGAAATGTACCAAATGTTTTTTTTTTTTTTTTTTTTATTGGGACCAGACACACAAATTAAAGCTGAGTTCCAAGTATTTATTGCATACTTACATTGGACTAGCTTGGACTACTGTAAGTATACAAATTTAATAGCTGATGGACCACTGGGGAAGCTGACAATCACTCTAGTAGTCAGTGCTACTACAGTGATAGCAGCGATCTTCTGGGTCCTGTGCTGAGTGGTGATTGTCCCATCTCTCCACCACATCCAATCAGAGAATACTTTGTATTTATTGAAAAAAATGCAATGCATTCTGTGAATGGCAGCAGTGCTGAGCAAGCGACCCCCTGCAGGAGGGAAGCCGCTCGGTCCCAGAGGATAACTTATCACTGTAGTAGCACCAACTAATACAGTGATTTTCACCTACCCGAGCAGCCCCTTAGGTATTAGATATGCATACTTACAATCGTCCAAGCTGGGCCAATTTATGTATGCACTAAGAATTATACATGGGGTTCAGCTTCAAGTTTAAAAGTGGACTTGTCAGTAAGCTCATAGTTTTTAACAGGTTCAAGCACTGCAAAGAAGACACTGTGCCTGCAGATACCTACAGACATGGCTTTTTCTCAGCAGGAACGTGGGGGAACGCAGTTCCGGCACCTCTAGCGCTAAATGTATGTAATAGCAAGGAGTGTGGGGTGTGTTGGAGGGTCTCTTGACGCTGGCTGCCTGGGGATCTATTGTCACTGGTAAGGATCTGTTATTGTGTGAGGGTCTATTGTTGCTGCTAGTGGATATATTGTTGTCGGGGGGTCTTATGTTGTTGGTAGGGATCTCCTGTTGAGGTAGAGATCTATTGTTGGCTGATCTATTGATACTGGTTGCTGGGAGAGCCGTTGTTGCTACTGGAGGGGGTCTAATGTTGCTGGGGTGGATCTTTTGTTGCTAGGTGAGATATTTTGTTGTGCATGGGAGGTGGGCAGGGGTGGAACCAAGGGACAGTGCTCAGAAGTAGGTAGTGGGTGGAGACAAGGTGTGACTCAGAAGGGGGGAGTTCCTGCACCTATTCTCCGAGAAAAAAAGCCCTGCTTACAGAGGTTTCCTTCTGCTGCCTCGGAGCTCCGAATCTCAGACTGTTGCAATCTACCTGAAAGTATTGATCTGTGAAAAAACCCATCTCACCCCTTGCACAGAACTTTTTGTCAGTGTGGATGCCCTTACACGGTCGACGGTCATTCCTGCCAGGAAGTGGTAATGCAGGGTCTGTTAAATACATATATGGATACGGATAAAGCAAAATTTATAATTTTTGGCTATCCTGCTGTACATCCCATCCTGAAATATGAATTACTGTTAACTGTTGAATTCAGTATCCTGAGGTCTCAAAGCTCATTGCTGGCTCTATCATTTATTCACTCACTAACCTTATCCTGCTGCCACTATTTTAAAAACGTAAAATCTGAAATATAAGACCCCCTCCACCCAAATGTATTACATCTTAGCTCAACTTTTGTAAAATTTTACTTTCTTGTCTACCAACAGACGGACACCATTCCAATAATCTGGAAATTAGCAAAAAAAATGTATAGAAAAACCTGGTTGTAGAAAGCTTTGTCGGTTACCATGAGACATGTACAGTGAATTATTTGAATAGCTGGCAGCCAATGGAGAATTTTACAGGTAAGTACAATGCTGGAGAAATGAAAAGACAGGTAGATGAGCCATTTCAAGTCTCTTCTCACTCCAATGTTGTGCTTCTCTATCAATGTATTAGTTTGCTCTCTACAGTCCGACCCTTCATATATTTTCATACATTGTCTTTGCAGATTTCCAGATACCAACCCAAAGGTAACCTCTGCTCTGCACATAACCTTTTACTCTCCCCCATTCTTCTTGTCACACCCTCAAACTTCTCTATCCAGAACTTTTTAATAAGAATCTCTACTTCTTTAAATTCCCTCTCACATGCCATTTGGTAACATATGAGACCTTCACATCTGAAGGCTGTGGTTTATAGTGTACAGTGCCAGTGTGTGAAGCTGTATGTCAATGGAGGAGGTTCAGGGCTGCTCTGTGCAATACTATTGCACGGAATATGTGAGTATAATATATTTATCATTTTAATTTATAAAAAATTGCCTTTACAAATGTTTTACGGTCCTTTCACACGAACGATCCGATCAGATCCGCCTGTCAATTTTTTAGGCGGATCTGATCGGATCCTCCATGCATCTCTATGGGGCAGCGGATGTCAGCGGAGACATGTCCGCTGACACCCGCTGCCATCCTGTCTGTGAAATCCGGATGGATGGGATCGGATGAGAGCGAACAGGCGGTCCGTTCTCATCCGATTCCCCCATAGAGAGCAGCGGGGCTCTGACACCTCCCTCTCCGCACACAGAGCAGAGATGGAGCTGTCATCCGCCTGCTCAGCGGGGACTGGCGGATCAATCCCCGCTAAGCAGAGAACGGTCCGCACCGGAATGCTGACCGTGTGAAAGGAGCCTATAGCTTTTTTTTTTACTACTTCAATACCAGTATTATTTTCCAAAGAATTGTGGAAGAAAAAGAGGTAGATTTCAGGGGTTCTCTTAAGCCTAATACACACAGGCCACATGTCTGGCGACATCGGCTGGGTTCATGAAAACCGTCATTCGTCCCATGTGTATGGCGGCTGGTCTGATAGAAGCTGACTTCTATTGGACGAGCGTGCTGGAAAACCAGCAGCCAACCGGCTCCTGATTAGTGCTCTCAGCCGATGGCTGAGGGCGCAGAACAGTGTTTTGGTGAGGGGGGGCTCATGTCAGAACATAATAGAACAGCATGGGAGATCACTGTGCTAACATCGCATTGTTAGTACAGTGGCTCTGACCGGAGCTGTCAGGTTTTTTTTTTGTTCAACCTGATAGGCTTTCCTGTCCTGGCATATTTGTTTGACTTGTTTTACAACAGAAAGTAAGGGAGGTTCGGGGGTACTCTGTGCATTACTATTACACAGAACAGGTGAGTATGATATATTTATTGTTTAATTTTAAAAAATTGCCTTTACAAATGCTTTTAGTTTTTTTACCACTGCAATACCAGTATGGCTCTTCATTTCCAAAAGATTGTGGAAGGAAAATAAGTTATTTTGGGGGGTGCTCTTGCTGTCCTGGCATGCAGGAAGAAAGGAAACAGTTTTTGGTCTTTTTTTTCCTTCATGTAGTAAAAGATTTAAAAAAAAAAAACAGTGTTTAATAAATACCAGAATAAAGCGCTGTCTAAAAAAAAAAAAAAAAAAAAAAAAAAAGAAAAGGTGAAAAATTCACATGTTGAATAACAGAGTAATTTTCAGTCAAACTATCACAGCACTGAAAAAAAAGGTCTGGTAATAAACAAAGGTATACACAGGTTGGTACTGAAGTGTTTAGGGACCCCATAATTAGTAAGCTGTTTTATATAAAGGGATTGTTATTCTTCTGCCATTACAGTTGGGTTATATTTTATACGGCCAGATAGTGCTTATCAGGCTTAACGCCATATCACTGTTGTACATTAGACAATATGATCTTTGCAGGCATTCTAGCGTTGTTATGGCGACATGTCTGTAAACATTTTAAAACGTCTGTCATTTTTGGGTCAGTTGTCTATTAAAAAAAACCAAAAAAAAACCACAAGTTGATGTATTAATTAGTCTACTGGCCTATTCTAGGTTACTGCAATGAGCTTTGCACTGCAAAAGGCAGCTTAGCTCCATCTGGATTTCCATAGCAACCTGTACATGTCAAATTGGTTCCCCTAGTGTTTATTCTGCCAGAAGCCACTCGGAGCACACAGTATATTTCCTACAATACGGAACAGGGAGGCCCATTGTGGCGATATAAACTCAGACACTGTACTGTAGCAGTGACACATGAATTACACATTGTCATGCTAATCGCAATCAGTTTAGTGAAGCATTGTAACACAACAGGGCTGAGCCAGATGCCCACAACAGAGCGTCACTGTTGAGAAACATAATCCTCCTTCGCTTGTGTCTCACTCCGAGGGTCTCCAGCTCCATCATTAAACATCCAACACGTCACATGCATGCAGCTACCTGGAGGCGGAACCAGTGGAAATTGCACTTGAGAGATGCTAAGACTTCATTTAGAAAGGCAAAGCGTTAGAAGCTGTGATCAGAGAGCAGACTTCATTGTTATACGGAATATAGAAAACAGAAATCTTATTCATTTATTGGATACTATATTCATGCACAACCCAGGGCTCAAGTTTGGAAGTACTGGGATACAATAATGACTCCCAAAGTATATAAGAGAATTTGTCGAATATAGGCAGCTATATTCATTAACAGTTTCCTGAGTAGAGGTCATTAATGTCAAGAAGCACTGACCAAATTTTAAAGCGTCTGTATGTGTCAGGTAACTTTTTCTGTCTGGCAGAGAGGTCTGAGAACTAAGAATGCGCACAGGCGCACATTCCTAGTTCCCTTCTGTAGGGTAGTTAATGTTCATTGGCATGAGACATTGTACCTTAAGACTGAACAAGGGTGTATTGCTGTCAAAAAGCAGTTAAGGGTTGATGAAAGAGTCTGCCACTGCATTACAGTTAGCAAATTGGTATTGCACAGCAAAAATTGCTAACTGGAACCGGTGCAAACAGTGGAGAAATCTGCTCTGAACCTGGATACCGGAACTCCAGATGGCCATAAAAGTCTTTAAATAATAGGCAAACCACTGAATTCCCCTTCTATTAATTTTCACTACATTATTAAAAGAAACCCCTATGTAGTGGACTTGCCCACTAGTTTTGCCCCACTACGGTAACTGTATGCTATAAAAGTGTAGGACAGAAAATGGTGTTATTGATAACAACCAATTCGATTTTTCCTTTTTATTTTCAGATTAACACTGAAAAATGTCAGTTTTATCTGATTGGTATCTATGGACAACACCATTACTTTCTTCTTCTGTCACTTTTATAGAGTGGACCATTAGTACTCTAAAATATTGGTAATAGATTACACCATAAAAGCCTAATACCAGCTAAATGAATATATACAATACTGCAACTAAAAAAGTAAGTCAGACATGAGATTCACACAAAAGTGGATAAGGAAATGGATTTTATGTAAATTACCAATATGAATTATTGTCGTTATAATAAAAAAATATACATATGACTTAAGAAAGCAAGCTGTAATAAAAATGTTAAATAGCGTGACTACTCAGCATAAGTGTTACATATACGTGACAGTCAAAAACGAGTCTCTCCCGCATACTCCACTATATCAAGGGACCTACTGGTCAATATTGGTCATCCTATGTCATTCAATACAAAATACAGGTAATCATTTGATTGAAAAACTTAATACAATGGCCAAATTACCAGCAGATGGGCAACAGACATCGTAAACACAGTTGACTCACCTTTATGTTGATCAAACACTGAGGAGTTGCTGAAATCCATGTTTTTTCTCTCTTTATTTGCAGAAAAGACGGCGTCAGCTGGGTTCCAGGATGGAGCTGCTATTTTACAGCAATATCTGCATGTGCTTATAGCATCGCCTTTGTATGTGATGGCACAAAATTGCCCTATGGATACTGACTGGTACCTGGGATAAATCACAGCATGTTATTCCTTTCTAGTTAGGATGCATGATGGAAATAAGATTCACTCAATGCTAGATGATGGCAAACCGTGCTGGCAAGCGAGTGCGGAATTGTGGTGAGTGAATCATGTCTTTTGTTATAGCTGGTGTAGAGGCAATGCAGCTCTCTCCAGCATCAGAAACAGGAATGTTGCTATAAAGCAAATAGAGATCTCAGAGGATGAATGATTACTGGAGTCACAGAGCCGCAGACTGAGCATGTGCGAGGCTGTCTGTGTAGCACTGATTGTAATGTGCCGCACTCACTACAGATATCAAACACACTTTAAGTGTTGCAAGGAGGGGGGGGGGGGGGATGCTAACTGGATTCAAGGCAGAACAGAATTACACCACAAAGAAATGTGAAAACACAAGATACATACAGTGCTATGAAAAAGTATTTGCTCCCTTCCTGATTTTTTATTTTTTGCAGATTTTTTTTGTTCCATAAATGTTTATTAGAATTTTCAAAAAGACATACAACAATATTATGTGCAACGTTCAAATGAAGTGCAGATCATAGGCATGCGCAGGGGGTGTGCCTGGGCACACTCTAATCACTACATGCAGTGCCAATTCCCCCTACTGCCAGGGCTTTCCCTCTGTGTTGCCCCCCCCGACCCCCCCACCCCGCAGAATTGCTGGTTTTCCTCCTCTTCTCTCCCCCAGCTGCAGGGGAAGTTTTAGGATGGAGAGTGGGGGGAAAGGGCTAATCAATATGTAATTATCCAGTCCCCTTCCTTTTCTAAATGAACACAGTGAACACACTCACTCACTGTGTCCATTCATAACTGAAGCAAATGCTTAAAGCGGAGTTCCACCCAAAAGTGGAACTTCCACTCATTTGCTTCCTCCCCGCCTCTGGTGCCACATTTAGCACCTTTTGGGGTGGGGGGTGGGGGAACAGGTACCTGTTTTTGACAGGTACTGTTCCCCACTTGTGGGAGACGGCGCTGCCTCTCGGAAGTTTGGCCCCCTCCTCCTTCCCCCGCCACGAGCCAATCCGAATGTGCAGTGATGCGCATTACGGACCCGCCCGTGAAGCCGCAAGGCTTCACTGCCGGGTTCCCTCACCGGAAATGTCGGCAGGACGCACGAGACAGTCAATGGAAACATCAGGTGCGGTGCTGACATTGCTGGACTCCAGGACAGGTAAGTGTCCTAGTATTAAAAGTCAGCAGCTACAGTATGTGTAGCTGCTGACTTAATTTTTGGAGGGGGAAGGGAGAGGCTGGAACACCGCTTTAAGTTTGTGAATGAACAGGAAGCCGCACAGCACAGAGCACTTCCTATTCATTCACTGTCCAGGGCAGCTGAGGCTGCAGAGAAAGGTATGTGTGTTTGAGCTTTGGAGTGCACACTTTAATGCTATATGTTGCACACACCTATGGTGCAGATACATTTGGTACATAAGAATAAGGAGGAAGAGGTAAGTGAAAAGGCACCCTACTAAACAGATGTGCCCAAAGATCTATGGAAAATACATATTTCCATACAAATATGTTTAGCAAAAAAAACAAAAAACAAAAGCACATAAAGAAGGGTTAGTAAGTCTATAATCACCCCAAATAACTATATCCAGTCTGGTTGCCTACTGGTCGTCATCGAGAAAATTGCAGTTTTTTGCATATTTGTCACACTTAAATGATTCAGATCATCAAACACATTTTAATATTACACAAATATAACCTAAGTAAATACAAAATGTAGTTTTTAAATAATGATTTCATTTATTAAGGAAAAAAAGCTGTTCAAACCTGCCTGTCCCTATGTAAAAAATAATTGTCACCTAAACCTAATAACGGATTGTGCCACCCTTGGCGGTAACAACTGCAATAAAGCGTATGCGATAACTGGTAATGAGTCTTTCACATCGCTGTGGAGCTGAAGCAGACCAGAAGACGCACAGGACCCTTCTGCAAATCACTCCGCAGCCATCCCAGAGCTGTGTGAAATGGCTTCATTGTGAGCTGGTCACAGGCTCCTGACATGCAAATTGGATGCGAGGAAATCTGCATCCAATTCACACCAGTGTCAACCCAGCCTAATTCAGCCACACTGGAGGGGTTTTGAACATGGAGGGCCTGTTTAAGGTCATGCCACAGCATCTCAATCGGATTTAAGTCCGGACTTTGACTAGGGCATTCCAAAACCTTCAGAGGTGGACTTGCTGGTGTGTTTTGGATCATTGTCCTGCTGCATAACCCAACTGCACTTGAGCTTGAGGTCACGTACTCATGGCCGGACATTCTTCCTCAGGACTTTCTGGTAGAACACAGAATTCATGGTTCCATCAATTATGGAAAGTCTTCCAGGTCCTGAAGCTGCATAGCATTCCCAGGCCATCATGCTACCACCACCATATGTGACTGTTGGTATCATAGGTGTGCACAGAGGGTGTGCCAGGTGTCCCAACCACACCCCAATCACTACATGCGGTGCTGATTTTCAGTTTCAGGATGGAGAGCGGAGGAGGGGGTTAGTAAATATGTAATTTACCTTGTAACCCTTTCCAGACTGATACATGTCAATTACTTTGTTTCTCGTCTGTTCTCGAATTTATTTAGATCGTGGCATGATGTGTTGCTTTTTGAGATCTTTTAGCGTTCTTCGCTTTATCAGACAGCCTCTGATTTTTTGATTCAACAGATCTGGCAGTAATCAGGCCTGGGTGTGGCAAGTGAAATTGACTCAGCTTTCCAAAAACTGTGGTTAATCACAGTTCATTCATGATTTAGCAAGTGGGGAAATTACTTTTCCACATAGGGCCAGGCAGGTTTGGACAGCTTTTTCCCCTTTAATAAATAAAATAATTTAAAAACTGTATTTTGGATTTACTTTTTTTTTTTTTTTTTTTGTGTAATAAAATTAGTTTAATGATCTGAATCATTTAAAGTGGTAATAAAGGTTTATCTTTAAAAAAAAAAAAAAAAACATGTTATACTTACCTGCTCTGTGCTCTGTGCAGTCCCCCGCCTGTGGTCGAATCCCCTGCCTGTGCTCCTCCCCCTTGACTGGTGCCCCCACTAACAAGCCGCCCTCTATGGGGCACTGTGTAAGATTCTGGTACCTCCGGTACCCTTAATCACCACTTTCTCTGTAATGCGTCCCACCTTTCTCTTCAGGTGGTACGCATATACCTTTAAGAACGATGATGTCACTGCTGAGCGCCGCAGAGCGGCTATTTCAACAGCCGGCGGTCTCACTCACATTGTTCGTTCAACCTGCCTTGTTATCCACATGCTTTCAAGCCTGTCTCTCGATCGGAACCTCCAGCTATTCCCTTTACCTGGAGCAGACCGGAACCTCGCTACTGATCCCTGTATCTCGCTACCGGATCATTCCTTATCTACTGGACCTCTCTAAACTACTAACATTACAAGTGATAAGTACCCCGCAGGGGAACCCTCCATAACCTTTTTGGACTATCTACCTATGCACATTAAGGACTGTTACTACCTATCCATACTATCCTATCATCTGCACTGTTACATAGATTGCTAGCTCTTGAGCCTACTACCATCTATCATCTGCACTGCTGCATAGATTGCTAGCTCTCCTGTCTACTACTATCTATCCTTGCACTGGGTTAGTCTATCCTGTATTTGTCATCTGCTGTCCTCACCACCTGTTAGCATACTCGATACTAACCTATCTGCATTCCTAAATACCATCTTGAACTCTCCTATACAAACCTATCAAGTATGTTGAAGCTGACAGGCCCACGGTGATGAGTCCTGGAGAGTTGGATCTGGTATTCAACACATCTCTACATGACTACTGAGTGGAGATTTTGCAGCTGCAAATCCAGCCTATACTAAAAACGCAGGAGCGTTACACACTGGTGTGTGCTCGCTCCCGAGGCCTGCT
This sequence comes from Pelophylax lessonae, assembly GCF_965119305.1. NCBI lineage: Eukaryota > Metazoa > Chordata > Amphibia > Anura > Ranidae > Pelophylax > Pelophylax lessonae. The sequence goes on from NC_138768.1 coordinate 104,288,824, forward strand.
CTATGCATCCATAAGACACTCAGCCCCGCCCCCTACGCTCTCTCCTCATTGGCTCACTGGCTTTGATTGGCTCCCATTAGTGCCTCAGCCAATTAGAAGAGGGAGTCCTGGGACAGCCGGGGCTCTCCTGCAAATCGCTTGATTGAGAGTGAGCTCAGATGAGTAATAGGAGGGGTTGTGGGGGGTGCAGCACACAGAAGGTTCTGTACCTTCATTGATAGAATGCATAAGGTAAAATAACCTTCATCCTTTAGAATAATTTTAAGTGTGACAATTATGCAAAAAAAGAATCAGGAAGGGGCAAACACTTTTTCACAGCACTGTATATTATAAGAGGGGCAGACTGATTTTGGCAGCTGTAAATCATTAATGTCCTGGAAACAGTTTAAGCAGGTTTGTCCTGCACTTTTAAGCCCAGTACACACGCAACAAATTTCCCGCCGACCGGTTGTCCGTCTTTTGTCCAGAGTTGTGTTTTGTTGGTTGGAATGTGCTTAGACTGCACTCGAATTTTCCCGCACGACACAATTCAACTTCAGAAGTGATGTCATGTGTTGGTTTGCTTTCTTTGTGTTCTTTCTTCTTTGAGCATGCCCAGTCTTGCTCATAAGATTTTTCCCTGTCGAAATCTGTACTGATTGCACGAAAATCGGACGTGTTTTGACGGAGGACAAAAATTTTATAGCCTGCACACCAGAATTTTTTCGGCCGAAAAGTCGGAGTCGGTTGTCGGAAGCATCATACTAACAAGCCGAAAATCGGCAGATCAGTCGTCCGACGAAAATTCCCGGCCGAATTTCGACGCGTGTGTACGAGGCTTTAGTCAGCAAGGCAGCTAACAGTGTAGTTAGATTGCATAACATAAAATAAACAAAACATCTGCTCGTTCCTGACTAACAGGGTACTATTAATGGCTTTCCCAAAATGAATAGGCAACCATTGTAGCTTTTAAAGTGATTGCAAAGTCTCGCTTTTTTTTTTTTTTCAATAAAAATAACAAACATGTTATACTTACCTCCTCTGTGCAGTTGGTTTTGCACAGAGCAGTCCAGGTCTTCCTTTTCTTGGTTCCCTCTTCGGCTCTCCTGGCCCCTCCCTCCCTTTGAGTGCCCCCACCGCAAGCAGCTTGCTATGGGGGCACCCGAGCTGAGTCACAGCACTGTGTATCCATTCAGACACGGAGCTGACTTTTGGCCCTCCCCCCTCTCTCTCCTCATTGGCTAACTAACTTTGATTTACAGCAGCGGGAGCCAATGGCACAGCTGCTAAATCTTAGCCAGGGGCGTTGCTAGGTGAGAAAAAGACCAGGGGCTTCAGCCCAAAGGTAAATTTGATAACCTCTCCCACATTTTAAAGTAAGTCCCGCTCAAGCTCCACCCAATGCCCCCGCCCACCTCTGCCCAATGCCCCACCATCAAATGTTATAAAATGTGACCACACGCAAGGTAATCTCTCATCTAATCTCAATCTAATCTCCATTTTTACTTGTAACTCTTCCCATAAAGCAATTGAGAGCACCAATTATGGCAATCAAGGTGCCCCATGTAGAAGCCTTTCTAGAGGCTCCTATGGAACTGCTTCAGCCACTTTTGAAATAGATAGCAGAGGTCCAAGAACATCCACAACATACAAGAGAAATTAATTTCCCAGTAGCCTAGAAGAAGCACTAACACCAAATCTTTCCAAATTAGCTGTAACCAGAAAATGGTGAGTCAGCTCCTCTAGGACTTCCTAGGAAAGTTGAACATCAAGGGCTTCTTCAAGAAACCGTGCACAAAGAAATGTTAAGTGCAAATTGCAGCAACCCAGAGTAACCAATCAGCATTTACTTATCTGACATCACAGTAGCAAAAGATGAATTCTGATTGGTTGCCACATGGTTTAGGGTGCCTTTGTACAGTTTCAATAAATTAGGTTGAAAGGCTAATATGGGCAAAGGTTTCAAAAATCAGCCCTCTGGGCTGTCGCTTCCCTCGGCTCTGAGCTGAGCCAAGCTGCCGCCCCGAAGAAGAGGGAGGTGGGTGGAGGCAGAGCCAATTCTAGGTGCGGAGGAGGAATTTGAAATCCTCCTCCGCTCTGAACACTGGGAGCCTCTCCTGCTGCTGCTGTCACGTGACGAGTGACATCAACGGCTGCTAGACGCCAGGCGATACTAGCAACCAGCGTGGCAGGCCTGGCAGTAGAGGCCCAATGGAGCGGAGGAGGAGGGGCATATTGAACACTCGGGGGTAATAATTGTAAACAATCCACTCTAGACACGGGGCTTTTTGGGGGCCCACTTGGGGCTATAGCCCCAGTAAGCCGAGCCTCCCCCCCCCCCCGACGCCACTGGTCTTAGCCAATGAGGAGGAGAGTCCCAAGCGGCTGAGACAGACGTGGACATGGCTGGATCAAGATGGGGCTCAGGTAAGCATTAGTGTGTGTGTGTGTGGGGGGGGGGGGGGCTAAGGGGAGCTGCTGCACATAGAAAGCATTAATATAAAAAAACCTTCCAACTTTACAACTCCTTTAGGTCTTCTGTCAGTGGTCAGGCTTCTTACTCAACAATAGGCTTTCACAGCAGAGAGAGCAAGAAAGAGATCCCTGAGCTCACATATAAAAAGTCCTGTGAGGCTATTATAAAGGTTTGGCTCTCAGGTAAGATGTGGACCTTGAAATGGAGGCTTTTCCCATCCAATACTCTACAAGCCCTCCATGCTCCAGGATCCATAACAGGACTTAAGAATCCAATAACATAAAAAGTTTGTTTTCTCCGAATGAGATAAAAACTCTGGAGCCATTCACCATTTGTAGGTAAAAGACCTTGGTGACACATATGCACCACAATCCTATGTATATTTTGACTGAATAATGAATTTGCAGGTCTTATCTGGGGAACCAATTTTAGGATATTTTATCACAAGTGACATTTTATGTGGGGTCCAGCCCTTCTTTCCCAAAGGTAGCATGAAAACAGTAGGTGGTACAAAAACTTACAAAATAGGCCCATACCCACATTTGCATCAATTACGACTGATGTGAATGTGCAATGTATATGTAAAGCGCTGCGTAAATTGACAGCTCTATATAAGAACCTGAAATAAATAAATAAATAATAAATTACAACCGCAATCTAAATGCACACTATATGTATTACCACCACTTTCTGTTTTCGTGACAAATGCTACCAGCACAAATAGAGGGTTAAACAAAAAAAAAAAATGTAACAGAGGTTATAATCCTTCCCTGTTCTATCCAACACTAAAACAAAGTTCTGCCTATTTATACACTTTAACCTCTGAAGTTTAGGTGATCCCATAGCCATTGTAGGCTCATTTTCCAGTTCCAGCTGCTGTAGGTCTTATGGACACTGCAGCTCAAAAAGCTGCTTCTGCAGGCATTTGAGCTTTTTTTTCTCTGCCTGTAAATTCCCCTACATGTTAACCTACAGTGCCTTGAAAAAGTTTTCATACCCCTTGAAATTTTCCACATTTTGTCATGTCACAACCAAAAACATAAATGTATTTTATTGGGATTTTATGTGATAGACCAAAACAAAGTGACACAAAATTTTGCAAAGAAGAATGCGCATAAATGTGACTCTCTAGATGTGCAAAGCTGGTAGAGACATTTCCAAAAAGACTTGCAGCTGTAAATGCAGCGAAAGGTGTTTCTACAAAGTACTGACTCAGGGGGGGCTGAATACAAATGCACGCCACACTATTCAGATATTTATTTGTAAAAACTTTTGAAAACCATTTATCATTTTCCTTCAACTTCACAATTATGTGTCACTTTGTGTTGGTCTATCATATACAATCCCCAATAAAATACATTTACAAGCGGTATGAATACTTTTTCAAGGCACTGTATGTGTTCATGCACACTATGGACGTTTACAGAAGCTTAGCGGCAGGGCAGTTTAGAAGCAGAAAAAAAACATCACTTGTGCGTTCGGTAAAGGAACGCACAAGTGAAAAAAAAAAAAACACCTGACGCGTCTAAACGTAGGTACACGCGCATTAACACTAGGCGCTTCTGGCGCTTGAGCGTTTTTCCATTTCAATGGGCAGAATAAAGTAGTATTCTGGCCAATGAAATGAATACACACCAAATTGCTTGACGCACCTAAATGTGGCTTAGCAGCGTTTTTGCAGCTGCTTTTCTCCTGCCAGGAGAAAAGCGTTTAGAAGAGCCTCAGTGTGCATGAGGCTGTAGGCAATCAAAGTTTAGCATGCTGTGTATTCAGAGCTACCCTCTTGTATGCCATAGGCATAATTACTTTAACCTTTTCCCAACCACCCGCCGCCTTTTTACTGCGGCAGGGTGGCTCTCCTTCGCAAACCGACGTAGACCTAAGTCGGTCGCGTGCGGGAAGCTAGGGGGCGAGCGCGTGCCGCCAGCTGAGCGATCCCGCCCCAACTCGGCAGTGAGGAAGCCGATGCACGGATCAGGTGTCTCCGATTGCCGCCATACACCCGCGATCGCTCCCTGCTGAGAGAGAAGGACGGTCGGCTGTTGTAAACATCCCTGAAATGATCACAGAGCTCGTGTGATCCTTCTTTATAGGATCACAGGTCTCTATGGTCATTTCACAAGCTACGCCCCCCCACAGTTAGAATCACTCCCCTAGGTTCACATTTAACCCTTTTATCACCCATAGTGTGAACCCCTTCCCTGCCAGTGTCATTATTACAGTAACAGTGCATATTTTTAGCACTGATTACTGTAGTAATGTCACTGGTCCCCCCAAAAGTCTCAAAAATGTCAGTTAGGGGTCCGATCTGTCCGCCGCAATGTCGCAGTCCCGCAAAAATTGTAGATCGCCGCCATTGCTAGTAAACAAAAAAAAACAATAAAAGGACATCAATCTTTCCCGTACTTAGCAGACCGGATAACTTTTGTGCAAAGTTATCCGGTCCGCTGATTGCGATTTTTTTTACCAAAAATATGTAGCAGAAAACAAATTGGCCTAAAATGTTAAAAAATTTGGATTGTTAAATTTTTTTTTGAGAATGTCATATAGCAGAATGTGAAAAATATTGTTTTCTTTTTTTTTCAAAATTGTCTCTCTTTTTTTGTTTATAGCACAAAAAATAAAAATCGCAAAGGTGATCAAATACCACCAAAATAAAGCTCTGTTTGTGTGAAAAAAAGGACATAAATTATATTTGGGTACAGCGTCGCACGCAATTGTCAGTTTTAGTAACGCAGTGCCGAATTGCAAAATAGGGCCTGGTCATTAAGGGGGCAAATCCTTCCGGTCTTAAAGTGGTTAATTAATGTCATATAATCATCATTAACCAGGAGTTTTCCCTACAAACTGCCACTCATTGGACTTTTTTTTCTTTTCTGTTTTACTAATCTATCTGTCTATCTATCTATCTATCTATCTATCTATCTATCTATCTATCTATCTATCTATCTATCTATCTATCTATCTATCTATCTATCTATCTATCTATCTATCTATCTATCTATCTATCTATCTATCTATCTATCTATCTATCTATCTATCTATCTATCTATCTATCTATCTATCTCTGGAGAAAATCTTTAGCCTGATTGGTGAAAGTGGGAGATGAGTGTTATTAAGATGGGCTAAGCTCCATTGGAGCATCAAGCACAGTTAAAACGTTGGCTGTTTAATTCTACTGCTGCAAGACCAGGGAGTGCTTTTATTTGTTTATAGCCAAAAGATTTATTTTTCATTTTAAATTCAGTAATGAAGGGTTACTACGCCTCCTATTTTATTTTTGTGGTCTCTGTCCCGTTTCTGAGATTTCCTTTTACTTCCTGTCCCACAAATGCAATTTTCTGTACCACAGATGCAACAGGACACAAGAGAAAATTTCTTCAAAATAAGGGAAAATCCCCTCTTTAACAGTTGAAAGATTTACCTTAACTCTTGTTCCAGTGACAAATGAACAAAATTATTTTTCATCATTTTCTGTTCACTTGCTACCAGAAAAATAAAACACAAGAAGGAGCATTTTACCAATGGGGACACACTAGAAATATACTAGCTAGAAAAGCCTGACAGGGGTTCTAATACTTCCCTACTCTAACCAAAACAAAAAATAAAGTGTTGGCTATTCATACACTTTAAAGTAGAATACAACTAGTCGTTAAAATCTCATATTAGTTTTAACATGGTAATGAAATCTCAAAAGCGGTTTTAAAGCAATACTAAACACACACTGTTTAATTTACATTGCCCCTTCTATTTCAGTATTTGGATGATGGCACTGTAATTATTTTAATAAAAAATAAATAAATCTAAGTGCTGTAGCGCTACCCCTGTAGGAGCCACTTGAGTATTACATTGACAGACTATACTTCTTCACTGGTAGCAAGGTGCAAGGTGTTTTCTGCAGTCAGGCACACATACACTTAGGCTCAATGTAGTCAAAGACCGGTCTAGGGGTGTTTTTGTAGTTTTATTTTGGAGAAACTTGGATAGGGTAGGGAATTTGTAGTAGGATACTCCGGAATAAAACTATGCACAACTTGAGGACTCTAGTTGATCTAGAATTGAGTAGCAGGTGAAGTCCCTTTCTAAGAACAGATGGCAGACTTCTCCTGTGTAGCAGGGTAGAAATCAATAGCAATTAGCAAAGTCTCTTGTAGTGTAGGATAGGTAGACAGAGCTCTTCGGGTACAAGCCAGTTGTCGTGGAAATTAATAGAGCTTGGAGCATAGAAACCCGATCAGTGCGCTCAAGATTAATACGCACCAAACACCATTAATAGCTTGTACTGAAAAGTACAAATGTACCGCTCTTTTGCAGAAGGTTTCCAAGCGCTCGGCGACAAAAAAAGGAACAGACACGCTGGGTCATATCGATGCCATCTGCCGGGTCTCTCTCTCGGTATGTATGTGCGTATGTGGATGCGTGAGTGTGGGTAAGAGCAAGTGTTTGTGGGTAAGAGCAAGTGTTTGTGTGTGTGTGTATATATGAGAGTTTCTGCATGGATGAATGCCTGTGTGAGGTCTATGTCTATGTGTGTGCTGCTTCCTGTTGTGTTTTCTGTGTCTTCTGTGTGTCTCAGAGCAGGGCTTGGTTTATTTACAGCAAGTGAACAAAGGGGGGTTACAGGGAGTGGTTTCAAGAACCACCAATCACAGAACATGTATACATTCCAAAAGTACAATGGGCAGTGCTTATGTAGAAACACAGACATGTGCAGAGATGAGCAGAAATGGCTGCCATCTTATAGACTTGTCTGTGCTCATCCATAAACATTACCTGTTAGTGGGTCTCATCAAACATGATTCATATATATAAACCAAATTTGATAGTGACCATTCTAACTGTTCCAGTTGATGAGGCTTTCTCTGCATAAGATAATAGCAGCAGTGTTTCAGCCACACGGATCGAATATGACTAAAAGATGCCATCCATTAATCTTGGTAAAATGATAAGAATATCCATATCACAAACATATCTCAACAGTACGGGGCCCCGAATGGCAGGTATAGATCTGTGCGATGGACTATTGTGCCATCTCATCTTAATGGAAGGTTTTCATTAACAAGTCTTTCCTGCAAAGACAGTTAAAGCAATAATCGATGTGAATAGCGATTACCGGTAAAACTGACACTGGGAGACATTATGACTATTTAAAGAAATGTTCACAATCAAATTTTCCACCACACAGTCATAGCAGACTGTTTGACAGTCCGAAAGTAGTAGAACTGACCAAAGTCCCATGCAATAGCAACAGTTGGACAGGCTCTTCAGCTCACTAGCCAGCAAACTTTTTAGTCGGACCCTTGGCTGACTGTGCTAGCACACAGGGGTAGCTAAAAAGAACAGGCTCCTAGATCATTGGTTTGTACTTACTGGAATTGCAAACAGATCCTCTCAGACACAGCTCCCCCTCAGTAAGCTCTTCAGAAGCACCCGGGTCACTCCTACTTTAGCTTCAGGCCCTCAGGTCGCCCACCTGAGGCCGCATGACAGCAAGTGTCAGGGGTGACAAGCCTGCCTCACCCCTCGGCTGGTGCACTCCATCATCTGGGCAGGGAAGGACCCAGAGATCACATGTTCTCTGAATATATAGGCCAATCCCGGCATACTCGGGGGGAACCTCCCCTGAAATTGGCTGAGACTGCTACATACACATGCTGCACATTTACCAAACTCCCACCCATGTTCCAGAAAGCTCTACTAGTTTATAGAAGGTGGGAGGAGTCCAAGAAAAACTCAACAGCACCAGAACACAGTAGCAGCCCTAACACTGCAGCATTCTGTTAAGCAGACCTGCGGAAGATAGATTTGCCTCTAGCCCCACCATTAGGCGGAAGAGCAAATCACACCAATCTAACTGTATACATCCTAGCACCTAAACTAGGAGGGTGCTACAGTGCCTTTTTCCTAATCCAATTACAGCTGTTACATGTAAAAGTAGACACCTGCCTACATATATGCTCCCTGACTGTTTGGATTGCTGGCAATGTCTGTCTGCTTTCAGTACTAAGTAGGAGTCCAAAAGGAACCATCCTAAACTGCCACCTCTTGACTCAGGGCATAGTTTCAAACTTTCAGCACAATTATATGTGTATAAAGTTTAGAGACATAACGCATATGTTGTGGCACCACATCCATATAAGGCACGAAAAAGCAAAAGTCAAGGAAAAGGAATTTAACGGCTTTCACTTATAATCCAAAGTATGAAAATAGAAGTACTCATATGTGTAAAAAATGTACTAAAATTATTGAATAACATGGTAAAAATCTCATAAAAACATATCACAAAATTGCGTGCAAACACTTAGATATGAAGATCTCCCATAAAAGAATGGATAAAGTGCACATATATACAGAGAGACCTATATAAATGGCCCACTACAAACAAATCCAGTGGTATAGATGAGGAAGAGGGTCAATCCTTTGTATTCCAGCCCAGATGTTGGAATCAGTGCATCATCACCAATAGAAATTGCTACGCGTTTCGCCAGTGGCTTCTTCAGGGAATCCCATTAGTATTATATATCAAATAGACCTGGGAGCCACAAAGAATATGCTCCACAACACCAGGGAAAAAGGGGGGGCCACACACCTCCAACCCACAATGAGGGTAGAAATCAAGCATCAAAGTCAAAATCAGAGCAGCTAAAGAGGAATATCCCTAAGGCTGAGCCTATACTTTGGAGACAGCGAAGAGTAGCAGTCTCCTAATTCAACATCCTGACCTGCAGACACTCATTATTGTACTGCTCTCCAGCCCTTCAGCGACCAAACTGCCTTCTTCTACAACTGTCAAGGTCTTACCTTGCCTTCCTGTCTGCAGCCATCTTGAACATGTGCTGACTGCTGTTTTTTATAGACTCTGATTGCTTCATCACTTCCTGCTGCTTCCTGGGCGTCGCTTAGTGATGAGGTTGCACACAGGATATATATATATATATATATATATATATATATATTTATATATATATATATCACCTATTGGCTTGCAGTCCTTTGCTTGTGTGTTTGTGCTTCAAGGTGCATCTCTGTTTGCTATCCTCTGTTTTCTGTGTTCCTCCGTGCATGACATGGCTTTGGCTGATGACCTTCCTGGCTCTCGATTCCCATTGTTTGATGACTTTCTTGTGACTACGCTTCCGTCTAATCCCTATTGGTTCACCCACTCCCGGATCCAAACTCACTCACCTCATGGTGGGGCCACCCTGAGGACCGCGACCTTGTGCCAACAAGCAGCGAAGTCCATCTCCACCATCAGGAGCTCTGGTGAACACCGGTTGGTGCTTAGACTCCGCTCCTCAGGTTAGCCTGCGTCTTCTACCAGGGTGACCCCTTTACAAGTTAGGCTCAGCTACGGGAGGCGTGACAACAACCAAATATTTCAATGCAGCATCTGCTGCCATTTTTTGCACACCAGTTCCTATGTTTTCATGCATAGGATGTGGAAACAAGGCTAAGAGTTTTTATTGGGTAATTAACTTTTGACATTAAAGATGAACTCCAGGTATGGATTTATTGCATTATTACATTGGTCCAGCTAAAAATTAATGGAAGTATACATATTCCTGTAGGACCACTGTGAAAGCAAAGAATCACTGTAGTAGTGGGAGCTATGGTCTTCCGGGTCCTGTGCACAGCCACCATTCACAGAACAGTTTGCATTTTGTTCAATAAATACCAGGTGGTTTCTGACTGGACAGAGTAGAGAGGCAGGACGGGGACATCACAATCTCTTACTAATCCAATCAGAAAATACTTTGCACTTAAATATCGCATGGGGTACAGAATCAGGGTCAACAGAAACCTCGGCAATCCTCGATACAGTACTGGATTTGTGTTATCCTCACATGCACATAGATATTCTACTATAACCAAAAAAAAAAACCCTATGGGCCCTCTCCCACTCCCAGATCCCAAATGCATATGCTGCTATGGCTATTGTTAGAGCATTAGAGATATAAACTTAAATAATGCCGCGCAATATAAAGTGGTCCATAAACATACTGTATGTATATGTGCAAAATATGATCAATAGGTATAAAAGGTATTAAATTATGATAAAGTGCATTCAATATTTATATGGTGACAATAAATAATAAAAGTGCCTTCAAATTTTATAGTGACAAATAAAGTGCATTCAATATTTCTATGGTGACAATAAATAAATAATAAAGTGCATTCAATATTTGTAGCGATAATCAATCATCAAATGTAAAGTGCATAACGTGCCTATATAATTAACAATGAGTGATTATATAAAAATTGGAAAACTAATAATCATGCGTGAATTATCCATGTGAAAACCGTATCCAAAATTAAAAAGTGAAAAAAGCACCAAGTGCTATTTTTCAGTGCTGGATATTGCACTTCCCATAGGCTTCTTATGAATAGTCCATTAAAACTGTGCATTCAATAACAGCCTCTGTAGTGACCTCCACCGGAACACCCTGTGTGTCTGGGTTCTCACCTCCACTCCTGCGACCTAGCGACTAAGCTAGGTCACAAAGTACGGATTGCCCTCTCAGGGTCACCTTTCACAGAGTCGGTGGTCTGTCGGCCTTCCAGGGGGGTTATTTCACCTTGGTTGATGTCCCTCATATTACCATGCGATGTCACATGAAAGAAATGGGGGGACTCCAATAGTGCTTATAACTTTCAAACAAGTTTTATTAAATAAAAGCAGTGATACTGTCTGGGCCCCTCCACTACGCACACGACACAGGGTCAACGTGTCTTCCAAGGGGGATATGATTAGAGATATGTTTCCAAGCAAATCCTTATGGTTAGTTCTGCTTGCAGGCATAACAGATGCCATGTGATGTATTAACACAGATCAGAACTGGCCAGGTATGCCCATATGTACAACAACAATGAGATTCAAAGTGGAAACTTAATGTTTTTTTACTGCACGGGGCCCTCTTCTAGCTTTGACAATGCTCTTTGACTTAACAATACAATAGCTTTCCTCATTTACATTTCCAAGTCATTTCCAGCATTATACAATTTGTCTGTTCAAAATAATATGTGCTTCCTGTATGGGACACAAATAGATTCCAATATTTCTAAAATGCTCCCTGGTGGGAACGATATTTGCATTGATTTGCATTTATTACAGTAATGCCTGGAGTTAGCAGACATTCTAAACATGTTTTATAAGATTTATGGTCTCAAGTGCTTTGGAAATTGGCTATCTGGAAATAATGAGAACTCTAAACTTTTTTATTGTCTTGTTTTTGCTGCATTATTGAAATCTGAAACACATAAATATACATGCTTTTTTGCACATTTAATACAGCCATGTCCACCTAGATATACGAGTTTGTCTTTAATAAAGCAGCAAGAATAAACCTCTTTCTTTGCAGTCAATGTGAAATTCACAGCTTTTGACCCACTTTTGGATCCAAATGTCTCTCATCTTCTGCCCTCCACACGTGTCCATTTATGTCTGAAGTAGAGAGCTATATAAATCAATATATTTTGTCTAGAACTCTAGTGTAGGCTGCTCATGGGGAGCTGCCATTGGTTACATGGGTATTAAACAGATCCTGTCAACCCCTCTTCAGGTAAAAGCACAGATATAGATTTTACTTGCATCTGTAAATGATCATGTAACTGCTGGGGTGGAACAAAGGGAAATACTAAAGAGTGTCACTCAGTGGCGTAGCGTGGGGGGGGTGCTGGGGGGGCCAACCGCACCGGGCGCAAAATCTGGGGGGGGCGCAGTGTCATGCTGCCATTTAGGAGCCTGTTCAGCCATCCTTAGTGTAGGAATCAGGTAGGTCTCTGTAGTGGTCAGTGTAATTGTCAGGTAGGTTTGTGTAGTGGTCAGGTAGGTCAGTGTAGGAATCAGGTAGGTCTGTGTAGTGCTCAGGTAGGTCTGTGTAGTGCTCAGGTAGGTCAGTGTAGATGTCAGTATAGAAATTTGGTAGGTCAGTGCAGTGATCAGGTTGGTTAGTGCAGGAATAAGGTAGGTCAGTGTAGGTGTCTGTGTAGTGGTTAGGTAGGTTTGTGTAGTGGTCAGGTAGGTCTGTGTAGGTGTCAGTATAGTAATCAGGTAGGTCAGTGTAGGAATAAGGTAGGTCTGTTTAGTGATCAGCTAGGTCAGTGCAGATGTCAGTGTAGTGGTCTAGTAGATTTGTGTAGGGGGCGCAAATTACTTACCTTGCCCCGGGCGCTGAAAACCTACGCTACGCCACTGGTGTCACTTGACTGACAGCTCTGAGTCTGCTGGGGCTTCTGACATCACATCCAAGATGACCCTGCTGCAGGATCAAGGATTCTAGATGCCTACACAAGAAAATCTTTTACAGGTACAAAATATGAAAAAATATGTTAAATTCAATTGTAAAGAGCACAGTGAGCAAAGGAAAAGTCCTCTTTTCTGGACCCTGTGCTCAGTACCCAGCATTGACACAGGAAATCGACCTTAGTGTTTATGATCACATTCTTGACAGTACATCCAACCCATTTGCAGGACTCAACAACTGAGCCTGCATTTAATACTTCTCCAGAACACTACTAGTTAAGAATTCCACCATGACAGCTGTGCATTACATTTTTAGGTCTTATGGGAAGGAGGCACTACACATCCTCTTCAGCAAAGGCCACACAGCTGCTTAGTGGTTAGAACTTCTGTCTTGCAGCACTGGGTTCTCTGGTTTGAGTCTCGGTCAGGAAACTATCTGCATTGAATTTGCATGTTCTCCTTGTGCTTACATGGGTTTTCCTCCCATACTGCAAAGACATACTGTTCCTATAATTATCTCCCGTCTAAAATTGGCCCTACTCTATTGATCTATGTGCTCGAGATGACTGCCTTATCATCTGCCCCAACAGCAGATAAAGCACTTTCTGTCCTAGGTAGAAAAGCTTTATAGAAAAATAAATTAAATTACCAATGGTTCCATACCTCACTCTCTTTTTGGGCCCAATGTTTTTTCTCCTTGGCAATACTCTTGAATAGTGCATCAGGAGTAATAGATACACAAAATTATCTAGTAAGGCTTTACCTCTTTATCTGTGTAACATAAACTTTTATCACTGGATCAGATACATGGAAAATTGGCACATATTTGTTTGTCATTTCCCCCTCTTTTTTTTTTTATATGGGAGTACCTCATATTTTCTGGTGAAACATGAGTGGTACCATAGCACCCTTCACGTGACTGATCCACTGCAACTGTTCCTTACCAGGCAAAAGCAGACGCTCAAGTATAACCAGTTTTTTTTTTATTATTGATAATAAATTATCTTTTTGGGGGAATTGTTTTAGCACCACTTGTAGCAGAGTAATCTGCATGGTGAAATTGTGACAGATAGGGTCTGCACAGGTTAATTTTTTAAGGGGGCTAGGGAGGGGGCAGGGAATTTTATTTTAAATTAACTGGTCTTTAAATATGCCTAACCCCATATCCTTGGTGTATTTCAGCTATCCTTAGGGTCCTTTCACACGGGTGGTCCGATCAGATCCGCCTGTCAGATTTTTAGGCGGATCTGATCGGATGCTCCATGCATCCCTATGGGGCAGCGGATGTCAGCGGAGACATGTCTGCTGACACCCGCTGCCATCCGCATCCGATCCTGTCTATGAAATCCAGACAGATGGAAACCCTATTTTTTATCCGTCCAGGAGATCGGATCGGATGGGACATGCGGTCCACTCTCACCCGATTTCCCATAGAGAGCAGCGGGGCTCTGACACCTCCCTCTCTGCACACAGAGCAGAGACGGAGCTGTCATCCGCCGACTCAGCGGGGATCGGCGTATCGATACCCGCTGAGCAGAGCATGGTTCAAAACGCAATGCGGACCGTGTGAAAGGACCCTTACTAATGCTGGACTTTGGTTTTTAAAGTGGTTGTAAGCCCTTCCATAGACAGGTGCATCTCATACAATTAGAATATCATCATAAAGTTAATTTATTTCAGTAGTTCTATTCTATAAGTAAACCTCATTTATTTTATATAGACGCATTACACACAGAGTGATACATTTCAAGCATTTCTTTCTTTTAATTTTGATTATGGCTTACAGCTAGTGAAAACCCAAAATTCAGTATCTCAGAAAATTAGAATATTACATTAGACCAATAAAAAAAAGGATTTTTAATACAGAAACGTTGGCTTACTGAAAAGTATGTTGATGTACAGTGTAGTATGCACTCAATATTTTGTGGGGGCTCCTTTGCATGAACTACTGCATCAATGCGGCGTGGCATGGAGGGGATCAGCCTGTGGCACTGCTGAGGTGTTATGGAAGCCTCGGTTGCTTTGATAGCATTCTTCAGCTCATCTGCATTGTTGGGTCTGGTGTCTCTCATCTTCCTATTGAAAATACCACACAGATTCTCTATGGGATTGAGGTCAGGCGAGTTTGCTGGCCAATCAAGCACAGTGATACCATGATCATTAAACCAGGTATTGGTACTTTTGGCAGTGTGGGCAGATACCAAGTCCTGCTGGAAAATGAAATCAGCATCTCCATAAAGCTGGTCAGCAGAGGGAAGCATGAAGTGCTCTAGAATTTCCTGGTAGAGGGCTGCGCTGACTTTGGACTTGATAAAACACAGTGGGCCAACACCAGCAGATGACATGGCTCCCCAAATCATCACTGACTGTGGAAACTTCAGACTGGACCACATGCAACATGGATTCTGTGCCTCTCCTCTCTTCCTCCATACTCTGGGACCTGGATTTCGAAATGAAATGCAACATTTTCCACAGTCTGTGAATTACTGAAATAAATTACCTTTTTGATGATATTCTAATTTTATTAGATGCACCTGTACCTAGTGAAGTGACTGGCCTACACAGAGAAGAAACAAAGCCTCAACAAAAGTTGTACCTGTTTATCTAATTTTTACAACTCTTAAAGTATTTACATAAATAAAACCAATATAAGTGAATATCCAGATTTGATACAAATCTTTAGTGTAATATGTTAAACCACTTAAGGACGGCCCCACGTACATTTACTGCGGCAGGGTGGCTCTTAAGCGCAAAAACACATACCTGCACGTGATTTTGTAAAAGGGCTCTAGGGGTGCATGCGTGTCGGTGGAGCCGTGCCAATCAGCGGGAGCCAATCAGCGGGTTCGATGGCCGCCAGCCACCCGCGATTGTTCAGGAGAATTACAGAACGGCGGTCTGCCTATGTAAACAAGGCAGACAGGAAGAGAGAGAATTTGTATTCCTACTAACAAGGAACACAGATCTCTCTCTTCCTGCAGTCAGTCCATTCCCCGTACAGTTAGAAAGCACTCCCTAGGAGTACACTTTACCCCTTGATCACCCCTGATGTTAATCCCTTCCCTTCCAGTGTCATTTATTCAGTGACAGTGCATACTTTTGGCACTGATCACTGAATTGGTGTCACTGGTCCCTAAAAAGTGTCACTCAGTGTCATATTTATCCGCCGCAATGTCGCAGTCCGTCCCACTAAAAATTGCTGATTGCTGCCATTACTAATAAAAACAAGTTAAAAAAAATAAAAAGTCCATAAATCTATCCCACAGTTTGTAAACGCTACAACATTTGCGCAAACCAATCAATATACGCCTTTTGGGATTTTTTTTAACCAAAAATATGTAGCAGAATACAAATTGGCCTAAACTGATAAAGAATTTCGATTTTTTAATTTTTTTTACTGGATGTGTTTTATAGCAGAAAGTGAAAAGTTTTTATTTTTTCCAAATTGTTGTTTTTTTTTTTGTTTATAGCGGAAAAAATAAAAACCGCAGAGGTGATCAAATATTACCAAAAGAAAGCTTTATTTGTGGGAAAAAAAGGACATTAATTTTATTTGGGTACAATGTTGCACAACCATGCAATTGTCAGTTAAAGCAACGCAGTGCCATATCGCAAAAAAATGACAATAATTTTAAATCACTACTGCACTACTGCAGTAGTGATTTAAAATCATTGCAGCAGTGAGTGGCGCACTACTGCAGCAGTAGCCCACTGACTGTCTGACTCCAGTCCAATCCACTGTGTAGCTGTTGCCTAGCTTTATTTTCTAGCAGTTTTGCACTGACTGCACTGCAGTAGTGAATTAAAATTATTGCAGTGAGTGAGTGCACTACTGCAGCAGTTTATTATTAGATGATCATCAGATGATGTGAAATGTCCCTGCAATTAAAGTTTTCCTATCAGTTTTCATGCAGTTAAGGTGTGAAGAATAAACCCTTAATGTTAAAAATGTTAATAAATAAAGATTTACATGTTCAGTAACAGATTTGTGTCAAAATTTGTGTTTATTTTGCCAAATTTAAAATGTTCAAAAATATCGGCCAATATGGGCCAATATCGGCCGATACCAATATGCGATGGCCAAAATATCGGTATCGGCATCGGCAATAGGGGTAAGGCTCCAATTCAAATAGGCAACAGGTTGTGGGTGTCTGTCGTTGTTCTTGATACAATACCTCACCTAGCCCATCACAGTTGGCATCCAGATGTAACTTGTAGGGTTGGGATTGATCAGTGTAGGCTAAGACAGAGCCATTGGTTAAACTCCTCTTCAATTGATTGAAGGCCTATTCCCACTGATACGTCCATCAGTCACTGATTCGTCCATCGGTTACTGATCCGTCCATCGGTGCCGATCTCAGCAATTCAGAAGTCATCTTTTTCCTCCTCACTCCTTATCAAATCATTGAGGGGTCAGACTATCTTGGCGAATCCCTCTATGAATTTTTAATAATAAGAGCAGAACCCCAGAAATGACCTCAGTTCAGTCACGTTGCTTGGTCTTGACCAGGAGGTGACAGCTTCCAATTTCTTGGGATAAGTGGCCACCAGTGTTGTAAGTAACTCAGTTACTTTTCAGGGTAACGAGTAATCTATCAGATTACTCGTCCTTTCCCTGTAATGCCGTTGCCGCTACTTTCGGCTGCGTTACTGCAATTACATCTACCGCCACTAGGTGGCAGTAGATGTAATTGTATTCCCCCTCTCCTCTATGACCGCTGTCCATGGTACTGGAGTCAAGAGAGAAGAGAAGAGGAGGAGACTCAGGAGTGAGTCACGATCGTCTCGTCGGGGACAGTCAGTCACAGGCTCACAGCAGGACAGCAACAGGCAGCGCGCCATTAGAGGGCAGGGCAGCGGATCGGCGGATCGGCGGATCGGCGACCCGACCAGGCAGCCAAGCGGCTTGTGTTGCTGGCTGCATTGCAATTTGCCATATTATATATCATTCTTTGCCAATAAGTGCCACTGCCAGCCTGGCTGTTACTGTTAATAACACCACCGGTCCACCACAGGGCAGCAAGAAGTCCACCACCGACTCCACCAACGCACACACCAGAAGAGGAGAGAGGCTGAGGCACAGACAGGCAGGCCTGAGGCCTGGAGGAGGACGGAGCCAGAGGCCCAGAGGGACCCGGACAACAACAGTGTGCCTGCCAGCCCAGGCCACACCACCACCACCAGCACAGCAGGTACCAAAAAAAACAAAAGTTACAGTCACAGACACAGTCAGGACCCCCACCAGCCACAGCCACCCACCCACCACCAGGCAGTGTGCCACCGACACCACCACCAGCAGCCAGCAGATACCAAAAAAAAAAAAATTAAGTCAGGTCAGGAGGACTCAGACCCCCACAACCAGTGTGCCACGCCACCACCAGTGTGCCACGCCACCACCAGTGTGCTACGTCACCACCATTGTGCCGCGCCACCACCATTGTGCCACGTCACCACCAGTGTGCCACGTCACCACCATTGTGCCACGCCACCACCAGTGTGCCACACCGCCACCACCACCAGTGTGCCACACCACCACCAGCCAGCCACTCCAGGCAGCAGGTACCAAAAAACAAACAAAAAAAAAAATACAGTTACTCACACAGTCAGGAGGACTCAGACCCCCACAGTGTGCCACATCGCCACCACTATTAAAGATCTTATAGAACATAATTGCATTATAAAATAGTAAAAAAAAAAAAAGTCGCAGTTACTTTGCTGAGTAACTAATTACTTTTTCAATGTGGTAACTGAGTCAGTAACTCAATTACTTTTTGGGAGAAGTAATTTGTAACTGTAACTAATTACTTTTTTAAAGTAAGATGACCAACACTGGTGGCCACTCTCTCGGCAGAGATAATGTGACTGAGATAAGTGACAGAGGGCTGGTAGAACTGACGCTTCTTTTTAGACAATTTCAACCCCTCATTGTGAAGTCTCTTCATGTGAGCCTCAACGTCATTAATCAACTGTATACTAGCCCCTGGAAGCAAGCTGGAATTCCCCTCCTCCACTCACCAGCACATAAATGTGGAAGGGGGTATAATACATTGTCAAGTATCAACATTTACTGTTCAGGAGCTCGTGCCATCACTGCTTGACAGATCTGCACTTCTGTCCAGTCATCAAGGTGCCTCTTGATGTTTTTCGAGTCCTCTGTTCCTGTACCCATGACTCTGCAAACAGCTCTGCATGTTCTGACACACCTGGCTGGGCTGGGATAGTTTCTTACAGATATACAGTATATACATATATATATATATATATATATATATATATATATATATATATATATATATACAGTATCTCACAAATGTCAGTACACCCCTCACATTTTTGTAAATATTTTACTATATCTTTTCATGTGACAACGCTGAAGAAGTGACACTTTGCTACAATGTAAGGTAGTGAGTGTACAGCTTGTATAAGTGCCGGTTCACATATGTGCGGCGATCACATGTAATGTCGGAGCGCACTGCTCCTTCATTACATGCGATCGGCTGTGCGGTGCAAGTTCAGCCAAACACTTTGTATGGCTAAATTCGCACTGCACCCGCACAAAAGTCGCACAGGACCCTTTTTTGCAGCTGCATCAGGATCGGATCGCACAGTGGTTCACACTTGCGAACTGTAAAGATCGCACTGCGATCAAACTGGGGGTGTCGTTTACATCTCATTGACACCCCCAGCGTATCGCATATGGCAGTGTGAACTGCCAGGGGTGCGTTTGCGATGCGGGAACAGGCTGCAAATTCGCAGCCTTCCCGCATCGCATAAGTGTGAACCGCCACTAACAGTGTAAATTTGCTGTCCCCTCAAAATAACTCAACACACAGCCATTAATGTCTAAACCACTGGCAACAAAAGTGAGTACACCCCTAAGGCAAAATGTCTAAATTGGGCCCAATGTGACTCATTAGTGTTACAAGGTCTCAGGTGTGAACGGGGAGCAGGTGTGTTAAAATTTAGTGTTATTGCTCTCACTCTCTCATACTGGTTACTGGAAGTTCAACATGGCACCTCATGGCAAAGAATTCTCTGAGGATCTGAAAAAAGAATTGCTGCTCTGCATAAAGATAGCCTACACTATAAGAAGATTGCCAAGCTGCAGCACAGTGGCTGTCTTTGGGAAATAGACGTATGAGTGCTGCCAGCATTGCTGCAGAGGTTGAAGGGTGGGGGATTCAACCTGTCAGTGCTCAGACCATACGCCGCATACTGCATCAAATGGGTCTGCATGGCCGTTGTCCCAGAAGGAAGCCTCTTCTAAAGATGATGCTCAAGAAAGCTCACAAACAGTTTGCTGAAGACAAGCAGACTGGATTACACGAACCATGTCCACTTTGGACATTTTCACTTAGGGGTGTACCCATTTTTGTTGCCAGCTGTTTAGACATTAATGGCTGTGTGTTGAGTTGTTTTGAGGGGACAGCAATCTACCCTGTTATAGCCCATTCACACTGCTGCGACTTGTCAGGCGTCTTGTCAGCCTGACAAGTCGCGGTCCGTCGCGGTCCATTGACTGCTACAGGACCCGTTCTAATAGGAGCGACACAAGTCACTCCGACTTAGAAAAAGGGTCCTGTACTACTTCGGGGGGCGACCTCGGAGCGACTTGCATAGACATTCCTTATTTGAAGTCCGTGCAAGTCGCGCCGAAGTTGCGGTGCACAGTGGTGCACGCGACTTCACAGGTCGCCCCCCGAAGTCGTGCCGCTTCAGTGTGAACCGGCACTTATACAAGCTGCACACGCACTACTTTACATTTTAGCAAAGTGTCATTTCTTCAGTGTTGTCACATGAAGAGATATAAAAAAATATTTACAAAAATGTGAGGGGTGTACTCACTTTTGTGAAATACTGTAAATACACACACACAAACACACACACACACACACACACACACACACACACACACACACACACACACACACACACACACACACTTGAGTAGTACAGGTAATAGGCTGAAAACAATAAATTATAGAGTATACTTCCTTCTGAGACCTGCACTGGGTAACCTTAACTAGTGGGAGGGGCCTATAAGTATATAATACAGTAGCAGTCAGCATTTAATAGTACACTGCTTTAGTTCTTGTGCTGGCCAGCTCGTTGGGGCCCAAAACATTGCATAGGAGCACTCGGGGTAGTTTCCCTTAAAAATCTGAGACATGCACTGACAGTCTTCCTAGCAAGCAGTGCTGTCTCTCTGATGTGAAGTTGTAGTGTAGAGTTGTCAACAGCTGCTCACCTGTCTTGTGTCAGCAGGAGTTCTCCTTCTACTCAGTAGGCGAATGGGTCTCTCTTTGTTAGTTTCCTTAGGGTCTGGCTCTTTTGACTTAACAGCAGGCTCTAGAAGTCCAGGTCTCATTTCAGTGCTCTGGAATAACGGCACCTACTGCTCTCGTGTGTCACGGTCTGCTCACCACCTCCACTCCCCAGCTGGAACTTGCCCCTCCCTTTTCCCCAGGTATACCAGGTATGTATCAGTCCTGGTCTCCCTGCAGAAAAAATTAGCCCTTCCGCTCTCTGATCCTGGGAATAAGCCTCTGCCCCTCCTCCCTAGTATCTCTCTCTGGTAATTGTAGCTCAAAAAGAACCTGTCGCAATGGCTGAGTCTCTTTGCAAACTACATTCCACACAATCATCCACACTTCCTAACAAACTTCTCTAACAGTAAATTTCCTTACCTCCCCTAGTGGATGGAGGGCAGCTGAACACCCTCACAAAGTCCCTTTCCTGCTGGAACTGCAGACTGGGCTACATTCAATATATTTGGCACCTTGTCCTATTGTATACATTTGTTTAGCGGAAAAATGTTTTTGGGAATCTGTTGAGTTCTTACCTGGAAATGATATCAGTAGCAACACTCCTTGATTCAGAGTGGCAACACTAAGCCACTGCCTTGCCACTGTAATGAACTGAATGTATACTCAGCCTGCCATGAGCGCTTCTTTGGTTGGTAATCAAGCTTTCAAGCATGCACGTGCTTCCTGCAGACCTAAAAATAAAATAAAAAAAAAATAAAATTTTAGCTAAAAAGTGAAAAGGAGAAAGTAAATGAGCACAGACGAGCAACACAAAGCAGAGCACACAAAGGCCAAGGTAGAGCAAATATATAGTGACCTCCTTTACAATATAGCAATCATTATCTGATGTCCTTAGACCCCTCTCCTTTGCCCTTTATCTATTTTGCTTTCCACATTCTCTTTTTTATTGTTCTGTGACATTTCTGATTCCATAGGGTTCTGCTGTTGTATTGCTAGCTAACCCATTCACTGTCTCTAGAGCTTGTTGCTCTTCATTATAAACATCTGTCTCCCAGTGTGCGTTCTGTACCATTTTTGCCTTATGTTCTTTTTTTACTGGATCCAGCTGTTCCATTTTATGTTGCCCTCAAGGGCAATCCCTGCAGAATCCTTGTATTCCCATCACATGCCTAGATGTTGGATGTTTTGACTGTTTAAAGCCAAATTCAACCTAGCTGCCACTTTTTTTATATATTAGGACTGGATATGAATATACAGTATCTCACAAAAGTGGGTACACCCCTCACATTTTTGTAAGTATTTTATTATGTCTTTTCATGTAACAACACTGAAGAAATGACACTTTGCTACAATGTAAAGTAGTGAGTGTACAGCTTGTATAACTATATTATATATATTATTTATGTGTAAATTTGTTGTCCCCTCAAAATAACTCAACACACAGCAATTAATGTCTAAACCGCTGTCAACAAAAGTGAGTACACCCCTAAGTGGAAATGTCCAAATTGGGCCCAAAGTGTCAATATTTTTGTGTGGCCACCATTATTTTACAGCACTGCCTTAACCCTCTAGGGCATGGAGTTCACCAGAGCTTCACAGGTTGCCACTGGAGTCCTCTTTCACTCCTCCATGACAACATCACGGAGCTGGTGGATGTTAGAGACCTTGCGCTCCTCCACCTTCTGTTTGAGGATTCCCCATGGTTGCTCAATAGAGTTTAGGTCTGGAGACATGCTTGGCCAGTCCATAACCTTTACCCTCAGCTTCTTTAGCAAGGCTGTGGTTGTCTTGGAGGTTTGTTTGGGGTCGTTATCATGTTGGAATACTGCCCTGCAGCCCAGTCTCTGAATGGAGGGGATCATGCTTTCCTTCAGTATGTCACAGTACATGTTGACATTCATGGTTCCCTCAATGAACTGTAGCTCCCCAGTGCCGGCAGCACTCATGCAGCCCCAGACCATGACACTCCCACCACCATGCTTGACTGTAGACAAGACACACTTGTCTTTGTATGCCTCACCTGGTTGCCACCACACACGCTTGACACCATCTGAACCAAATAAGTTAATCTTGGTCTCATCAGACAACAGGACATGGTTCCAGAAATCCATGTCCTTAGTGTGCTTGTCTTCAGCAAACTGTTTGCGGGCTTTCTTGTGTACCATCTTTGGAAGAGGCTTCCTTCTGGGACGACAGCCATGCAGACCAATTTGATGCAGTGTGCGGCGTATGATCTGAGCATTGACAGGCTGGCCCCCTACCCCTTCAACCTCTGCAGCAAAGTGTCATTTCTTCAGTGTTGTCACATGAAAAGATATAATAAAATATTTTCAAAAATGTGAGGGGTGTACTCACTTTCACTTTCACCCCACTTTCACATTGGGGAAGAGAGAAAAGATAGAGTTCCAGTGCAAGTGAGGAAGGAAGGGGATGCATTCCCTGAAATGCGTCAGCTTGCCGACATTGCTACAGTTTGGTCACTTGTTGTCACACTGGTTGACCATTGGATTTGTTGTCAGCATGTTACTTCTATCCTTTGTGAGTATTCATTTGGCTATTTGGTTTATTTTATCAATAAATCTCGGGTAATGCACTAGGCTTATGCATCACACCCTTCCAGATCCACCCATGGTCATGGCCTTTCTAAGGATGACGATTTCTTCTTGTTGAAGTATAATTTGTTTTGCATGGAGGAAAATGCAGCAAAGGAAATAAAGTAATGGTGGCACTTAGAGCTAAGACCTTAAAAGAAAGATCATATCTGCATTGATCTTCAGCAAGAATTGTGTCTATATTAGATTGCATAGAACACACAATTGTCACATGGGGTGACAACATAGTGAGTTTAATGCAAAATGCTATTTACATTATAACTAAAGGCAATTTTTTTTATTTTATTTTTTATTTAAGATGGATTAGAACACCTGTGAGGTTTTTATTGCTGTCTATGCCCCTACTAGGGAGAATTACCTTCTCTATTATTCCTGTTTACCATTATGACCAAACATGAAAGTATGGGAAACTCCCACCATTGGAACAGGAATAGTGGGGATATCTTCCAATTGGAATGCTATCTATGGTGACCCTTGGGACTCACTTAAAGGAGTTGCAAAGTTAGAAGGTTTTTTTTTTATCTTAACGCATTCACTTGTACTATGCCCACAGCCTCTCCCTCTCCTGTGCCATGCCTGCAACCTCTGCATCTCTTGCGCCATGCCCGCAGCCCCTGCATCTCCTGCTCCATGCCCGCAGCCCCTGCATCTCCTGTACCGTGTCCACAGCCTCTGCATCTTCTGTACCATGTCCGCAGCATTTGCATCTCCTGTACCATGTCCGCAGCTTCTGCATCTCCAGCACCATTCCCACAACCCTGTGAAATGTCTGCAGCCTCTGACATGTCTTCCTGTACCATGCCCGCAGCCCCTGCATGCCATGTCCGCAGCCTCTGCATCTCCTGTACCACGTCCGCAGTCCCTGCATCTCCTCTACCATGCCCGCAGCCCCTGCATCTCCTGCACCATGCCCACAGCTTCTGCATCTCCAGCACCATTCCCACAACCCTTGCATCTCCTGCACCATGCCCGCGGCCTCTGCATCTCCTGCACCATGCCTGCAGCCCCTGCATCTCCTGCACCATATCCGCAGCCTCTGCATCTCTTGTACTATGCCCACAGCCTCTCCCTCTCCTGTACCATGTGCGCAGCCTCTGCATCTCTTGTACCATGCCTGCAGCCTCTGCATCTCCTGCACCATGCCTGCAGCCCATGCATCTCCTGTATCATGTCTGCAGCCTCTGCATCTCCTGTACCATGTCCGCAGCCTCTGCATCTCCTGTACGATGTTCGGAGCCCCTGCATCTCCTGTACCATGCCCGCAGCCTCTGACATCTCCTGTACCATGTCTGCAGCCGCAGACATCTCCTGTACCATTTCTGCAGCCCTTGCATCTCCTGTACCATGTCCGCAGCCTCTGCATCTCCTGTACCATGTCCGCAGCCCCTCCATCTCCTGTACCATGTCTGCAGCCTCTGCATCTCCTGTACCATGTCCAGAGCCCCTGAATCTACTGTAACTTGCCCGTAGCCCCTGCATCTCCTGTACTATGTCCACAGCCTCTCCCTCTCCTGTACCATGCGTGCAGCCTCTGTATCTCCTGTACCATGCCTGCAGCCTCTGCATCTCCTGCAAGATGCTTGCAGCCTCTGCATCTCTTGTACCATGCCCACAGTCTCTACCTCTCCTGTACCATGCCTGTAGCCGCTGTATCTCCTGCACCATGCCCAAAGCCCCTGCATCTCCTGCACCATGCCCGCAGCCCCTGCATCTCCTGCACCATGCCCGCAGCCCCTGCATCTCCTGTATCATGTCTGCAGCCTCTGCATCTCCTGTACCATGTCCGAAGGCCTCTGCATCTCCTGTACCATGTCCGAAGGCCTCTGCATCTCCTGTACCATGTCCACAGCCTCTGAGATGTCCTCCTGTACCATGCCCGCAGTCTCTGACATCTCCTGTACCATGTTCGCAGCCCTTGCATCTCCTGTACCATGTCCGCAGCCTCTGCATCTCCTGTACCCCGTCCGCAGCCCCTCCATCTCCTGTACCATGTCTGCAGCCTCTGCATCTCCTGTACCATGTCCAGAGCCCCTGAATCTCCTGTACCATGGCCACAGCCTCTGACATGCCCTCCTGTACCATGCACGCAGCCTCTGATATCTTCTGCACTAAGCCGAAATCCATGCATCTTCGCACCGTGTCCGCAGCCCCGGCATCTCCTCCACCATGCCCACAGCCTCTGCATCTCCAGCACCATGCCTGCAACCCTTGCATCTCCTGCACCATGCCTGCAGCCTCTGCATCTCCTGCACAATGCCGCAGCCCCTACATCTCTTGTACTATGCCCACAGCCTCTCCCTCCCCTGTACCATGCCTGCAGCCTCTGCATCTCCTGTACAATGCCTGCAGCCTCTGCATCTCCTGCAACATGTCTGCAGCCTCTCCATCTCTTGTACTATGCCCGCAGCCTCTCCCTTTCCTGTACCATGCCTGTAGCCCCTGCATCTCCTGCACCATGCCCTCAGACCCTGCATCTCCTGTACCATGTCCGCAGCCTCTGACATGTCCTCCTGTACCATGCCCGCAGCCCCCGATATCTCCTGTACCATGCCCACACAGCCTATGACCACCTCTTGTACCATGTCCGCACTTTTACCACTTTTAACCGGAATTTGCTTGTATATATATATATATATATATAAAGCCCTATATGCTTTCATATCTGTCTATCTATAATGCACTCTTCAAATGTGCTTTAAAATGCATGGTTTTCCCTTTTATGAACAAGAAAATAATGACGTTATGCCGTTGGGCTGGTATAATAATGCCATGAAGCTGGAATAAAATTATTTCCAGGGCTGAATTTTATTCCCAGTCCGGCCCTGCCTCCAGCTCTCTAACCTGAATCCCGTACCTTGGTACAGACAGAGAGCAGGGTCTACCAGGAATCTGGCATTGCACTTGTGATCCACTGATGACAGCTGCGATGCTTTGCAGGCTCATTTGCAAAACAAATAAAAAAATACATGCACATTTTTTCTGCAAATAAATATATGTGTGTGTATTGTTATTATTATTTTTGCAAAAGGTAAAGTTTTTTTTTAAGCAGGCAATTAAAAGTAAGCATATGATGAAAAAATGCTTAAGCAGAGATATGTAAACGCTCCACTCATTGTCAGTTTTTTCTATTATGATTTTAATAATGAAACAAAATCACAAAAACATTGAATTATTTAAACAAGCTATTTAAACTAGTGCCTAATGAAAGGCTGATATATAGTTCACCTGTCACTAATAAAATTTACTGAAGTGAACACAAGCAAAGTGCAGGCCTTCTCATACCCTCAGAGAATTTTTAGTGATTTGTATTTAAAAAGAAATATAAGAAAAATGTGGTAATGCAAAATATAACAGATATCAGCAGTTGTCATATGCATTCGATTTGCATTTACGGAGTCGCAGTGGAACTAAAAGTCCTAAAGCAGGCTAGAGACTTACAGCATATGCAAATCTTTTGCTTGCAGTCTGATAATTTTTGCTAACATTGGATATTGTTTTACCACAATCTTCCTTTCCTTCTTACTCATTTAGCCTGTGTTTACACATATGTGATGTCAGACATCGCATGTGATTCGCATCGCATTGCTCTGCAGATCACATGCGATGTCTGTGCAAATACAAACTCAGCCATACAGTCGTATGGTTGAACTGGCATTGGATTAGTGTGAAAAAGGTGCAGGAACCTTTTTTTTCCCCCGCACTGGAATCGAATCTCATGGGTGTTCACACCCATGCGATCCGATTCCTGTCCAAATTCACAGTTCGCACTGCGATCTGTGAACCGATCTGGGGGTGTAATTAACTTTGTATTGACCCCCGCAGCAGTTCGTAGAGGTCAGTCTGAACTGCCTGCGGTAGAGATGCGATGTGGGAACCCTTACTAGAATCGCGCTGGTTCCCGCATCGCATATGTGTGAACCCAGGCTTAAGGTATTTGTCAGCCTATCATCTGGAGTGGTAAGAGCAATAAATTGTTTTAGTTTAACTAATATTCAGATCCTTTAAGGTGGCATTTATTTCATTTTTTGGGGAAGCCACTATTGATATATATATGGAATTTTTTAGGGTTCATGGCAGGGGCATAACTACAGGGGTTGCAGGGGTTGCAATTGCAACTGGGCCCCATGCTCCAGGGAGCCTGTGCGGCTCCCCTGTACACATGGATAGGAGGGGGAAGGGGGGCGGGGGCAGCATGTAGAGAAATCACTATCCTCCTTTTTCCTCCTGTAGCTGCAGGAGGAAAATGGAGGAGATTGGTTTCTCTGTATGCTGCCCCCACCACTCCTCCTATCCAGTTCACTTGTGTTCTGCTGTCTCTGGGCCCCTGTGTGCTCCCCTGGTTCCCCCCACTGTGCTCCCTCCTCTCTCCTGCCAGCTGCTGCAGGGGATGTGTCACCCCAGGAAGGGGTCGGTAAATATGTAATTTACCAGCTCCTTCCTTTTCTGAATGGACAGAGTCATAGTTACATAGTACATAGTTACATAGTAGGTGAGGTTGAATAAAGACAATAGTCCATCCAGTTCAACCTGTGTAGGTGTGTGTGGCTGTAATCATCTCTCATACCCCTGAATGTTCTGATCCTTGAGATGTACGTCTAAGAGTCTTTTGAAAGCCACCATACTTCCCGCAGAAACCACCTCTTGTGGTAGAGAATTCCACAATCTTGTAGCCCTAACAGTAAAGAACCCCCCACGTTGCCTGAGGTTAAAACGCTTCTACTCTAATCGCATTGTATGCCCCCGAGTCCTCATGCAATCCCTTCGACTAAACAGCTTTTTTTCTAAGCTGAGATCCCCATTGAGATATTTAAAAATTGCTGTCATGTCCCCCCTCAGGCGTCTCTTCTCCAGGGAGAATAAATCAAGCGATTGCAGACGCTCTTCATAGTCAGTGACATTGTAAAAAAACAAAATAAAATGATAATACAATAAAAATACAAAAAAAACAAAAACTACTGCCACCAGTGGGTGAACTTCCAGGATCGCAAAGGTCACACTTGCGACCGGGCCCTGGCATTCCACCACCGCAGGGAGTCCCCAAGATGGCAGGACGTGGGCCCACTGCAGAAATTGTGAAAGGGTCCCGCTGTGGAACCATAATAAAGGGCCCCGCAATGAGACTAAAGGACCCCAGGATCAGTGGGAAGAGCCCCAGGCTTGAAGAGAAGGGCCCTGGCCAGGGGTCCGGGGGGCCCTTCATGGTTTCTTGCACCGGGGCCCTGAAGGTTCTAGTTACGCCTCTGGTTCATGGTGTACAGATAATGCCTTAGGCTAGGTTTCCACTAGTGCGGCTACGAAGTCGTGCTACTTCTAGCACGACTTTGTAGCAAAAGTAAACCGCGGCTTCAGTTAGACTTGTCCCTCATATATAGAGGGAAGTCGCGCTCAAAAGTAGTACACGATTTACTTTTGAGGTCGCGGCAACTGAAGCCGCGGCAGTGGAAACGGACCCCATTGAAAACAATGGGTTTTGACTTGCTGTGCGACTTGACATGTGTCAAATCGCACCGCAAGTCGCACTAGTGGAAACCGAGCCTTAAGCTGTAGTGTCCCTACTCTAAGGCCTCTTTCACACGGGCCGTTGTTTTGTTATTTTGAAATTCCAACACTCCTGGCACAAATATTACTCACATTTGTACATTTATATGCGATTACTTGCATTTACATGAGGCTGCGTTTAGCGGCAGTAGTAAATTCTTGCTTTTTGTATAGCAACTGTTTACTTCTTTTTTCTTTGTACTGCGATTAACTGTGTTTATATACAAATAGCTGCGGCACATCGCTCCTGGACGCTGTCAACTTTATTTTTCTTAAATGCACAAAACCGCATGTTATGAAAACTTTGCTAAACGCAGTGTGTGAATGGGGCAGAAAAAATTGTTGACGCTGCTAAATGCTGCTAAACGCTGGGCGTGTTTAGCACTTCAGCATTTATGCATTTC
The DNA here is from genome assembly GCF_965119305.1 of Pelophylax lessonae. Taxonomy (NCBI): domain Eukaryota; kingdom Metazoa; phylum Chordata; class Amphibia; order Anura; family Ranidae; genus Pelophylax; species Pelophylax lessonae. The sequence goes on from NC_138768.1 coordinate 104,318,343, forward strand.
AATAGCCAAAATAATTTAAAATTCTGGCCAATTAAATAAACAAATGCCCAAACATCAAGCACTGCTAAGCTCTGCTAAGCTGCTTTGAAAAAAATGCAGCTTAGGCAGGGCCGTAGATACATTTTTGTTCCGGGGGGGGGGGGGGGGGGGGGTCCGCAGTAGGTACTAAATTAAAAAAAGCTGGAAAAAGGAAAAAACTATGTGTTGCTCATAGTAAGCAATCGCGTTCTTAATTCTATTTTCTCAGGTCCTCTTGAAAATAGAGCCTGGTTTTTAGTGGTACCAAAACATGGTGTGGTTTTGAATCCGTGCTGAGATGATCCTTCCACGTGGTACTGGCAAGCAGGCAGGCATGCTCAGCTAAGCTAACAGCACTCAGACTCAGGCTCAGGCAGCTCCTTCCCCAAGTGATAGCCAAAGGCAGGAAATGGCAGCTCAAAGAGAGGAGGAGCCGATCATATGTGTCAGTGGGCAGGATAAGTGCTGCCCGCTCCCTCCCGCTCCCTCCCTGCTCTCAGTGCTGCTGTTTTCCTGGAAGCTTCTGTAACTGGCTGGACAAGTCACTGGAGTCTCAGTCTGGACTAAAGAGCAGGTATAGCGGGAGAGCAGACAGATGAAAGAACTGTCAGCCAGAGCCTCCCTCATCCCAAGCCAAGCCTACAGCCAGGTGGAGTTACAGCAGGCAGCAGCATTAAAATAACAATGCATTAGTGCCTGGTGCGGCGCAAAAAAAAAAAGTATATTGAACACTGATGCTCTGGGGGGGGGGTTCAACCCCCTATCCCCCCCCTCCCTGTATCTACGCCCCTGCATTAAAATAACAATGCATTAGTGCCTGGTGCGGCGCAAAAAAAAAATAAATGTATATTGAACACTGATGCTCTGGGGGGGGGGAGGTCCAACCCTCCTACCCCCCCTCCCCTCCCTGTATCTACGTCCCTGAGCTTAGGTGAGTTTTTAACACTGATTTTCTCCTGTTGGGAGAAACCGTGATTTACAATACACCAGTGTGCATGAGGCTTGAATGTTTATGTTTACGGGTTTGTAGGGTTTCCTTGGTACATTGTTTGCTTTCGCCTGCTATTGGGGATGTTCTCCAGTAGACAGAGCAAAAGGATACAGTGTAAGAGGTTATGAATATGTATTCTACCTTGGCTAATCAGAGGTTTATTCCAGTGATGTGCACTAAGGAAGTGGATAAATATTTGGAGTTATCTTCTACAAGGGTCTTTGGGGTTGATTTACTCAAGGCAAATAGACTGTGCACTTTGCAAAGTGCAGTTGCTTCAATGCTTAGTACACGAGGAAAGCTTCACTTTGCATACAATACCTAGCGACATTCAAGGAAAAAAACAAACAAAAAAATACCCCCCAAAAAAACTGCATTTTTGCTTGAACATGATTGAATGATGGTGGTCAGCAGAACATCTGCACATTTTACTGAGCTCTAGAGCAACTGCATTTGCAGTCCACAGTCTATTTGCCATTAGTAAATCAACCCTTTGTCTCCTTGGAGTGTTTCCATATTGGGCTTTTGCCTAGTGAGAATGCTGCAATGAATGGATCTTTTTTTTTATTTTATTTTTTTTAGGCCTTGACCCAACTGGGGACCTGTGATACAGGCTTAAGATATTTCACCTGCCTTGCTAGAGGGTACATCCGGAGGTATTTCACCTGCCTTGATAGAGGGTACATCCGGAGGGAGCAGAGCAGGAAGATGGATGTCTGTGTGGAGCATCTTAGGAGAAGTCTTCTTGACCCAACCTTGACCCAACTGGGGGCCTGTGATATAGGCTTAAGGTTTTTCATCTGCCTTGCTAGAGGGTACATCTAGGGGGAGCAGAGCAGGAAGATGGCTGTCTGTGTGTAGCATCTTAGGAGAAGGCTTCTGTGCTGAAGAATGCCTTGCAGAGTTGGGTAGAAGTTGCTGGTGAACAAATATTATTATTGTTATTATTATTATACAGGATTCATATAGCGCCAACAATTTGTGCAGTGTTTTACAATCTAAAGGGAGACAGTACAATTAGAATACAATAAAATACAAGAGAGTTTAGAGGGCTCTGCTTAAACCATCTTACAATCTAATAGGGTGGGGCAAATGGTAGAAAAGGTTAAAACTGGTTGGAGCTGGAGCTGATGGAATAGATAAAAGTTCAGTTTGTTGAAGGCATGATGGGCTTCCTTGAAGAGATGAGTTTTTGGGGTTTGCCTAAAGGCAGCTAGAGTGGGAGATAGCTGACAGATTGAGGTAAAGAGTTCCAGAGGATGGGAGTGTAACGCTCCTGCGTTTTTATAGTAAGCTGGATTTGCAGCTGCAGAATCTCCACTCAGTAGTCATGTAGAGATGTGTTGAATTACCAGATCCAACTCTCCAGACTCATCACTGTGGACCCTCCTGCTTCAGCATACAGATATACACACACTCAATAAGATGTTCCTGGAGTGATAGGATGTATATGACAGTATAGAGGTGATGTGCTGAAGGGACAGGGGTGAGCAGTGATAGCAATGATAAGCACTTGATAGTAATGTTCAGGAGTGTAATAGACGGTAATAGGTAGGATGCAGATAGGTTAGTAATCATGTATGGTAATAGGTGGTAAGGACAGCAGATGATATACAGGAGAGACTAACCCAGTGCAAGGATAGATGGTAGTAGACTCAAGAGCTAGCAATCTATGTAACAGTGCAGATGATAGAATTAGTAATGCATAGATAGTAACAGTCCTTAATGTGCAGAAGTAGATAGTGTAAGGTTGTTATGGAGGAATCCCCTGTGGGGTACTTATCACTAGTAAGGTTAGTAAGTAGAGGGGTCCGGTAGTGAGGGAGTGATCCGGTAGCGAGATACGGGATCAGTATCGAGGTTCCGGTCTGTTCCAGGTAAAGAGAATAGCTGGAGGCTCCGGCAGCATAAGACAAGGCTTGTAAGCATGCGGTTTGAACGAACAACCTGAGAGAGAAAGCCGGCGATTGAAATAGCCGCTCAGAGCGGCGCTCAGTGATGATGTCATACGGCTTAAAGGTATAAATGCGTTCCACCTAACTAAAAAGGTGGGACGCAATATGAAAAGGAAAATGGGCAATAAGGGTACCCAGTGGAGTATTTAGGTTTTGTGCTGCCCTAGGCCTGACTAATCTCGTGCACCCCCTAATTTAACTACGATCCACCCCTTCCTGTCAAGGCCACACCCCTTCCTATCAGTACTGATGGCATATCAGTACCCATCACACACCGTCATCAGTGCCCATTAGTACAGCCTCATCAGTTTAAGGCCCCTTTCACACAGTGGACCGTTCAGATCCGCCTGTTCGTTTTTTGGCGGATCTGAACGGTCCCCCCATGCATCCCTATGGGGCATCAGATGGCAGTGGAGACATGTCTGCTGACATCCGATCTGTCAAATCTGGATGGATGGAAACCCTATTTTCCATCCGTCCAGCGGATCGGATCGGATGAGAACGGACAGACGGTCCGTTCCCATACGATTTCCCCCATAGAGATGCATGGGGAACTGACAGCTGTGTCTCCGCATACAGTGCGGAGAACAGCTGTCATTCTCCTGCTCAGCGGGGGATCGGCGGCTCGATCCCCCGCTGAGAAAAACGGAATCCGTCTGACGGACGGATAGTGTGAAAGGGGCCTAATAATTTCACAGCATGTAAAATAAAATTCACCAAAAAAGAACTGGCTCTTTTAACTGGAATTTCAGTAGCACAGGGATGGTGATGACCTCCCAGTATAAAACACTGCCAAGTGCCAATACAATGTGATTACTCAAAATAACTGAATCTGATAAGATGCATAAATATGAGATAAATAAATAAAATCACATCCATAAGAGTCCATAAAGTCCATTAATAAAGTGCATAGAGCATTTCAAGGTGCATTCATGAGGAGTCCAAAGTGCAATCATGCATGATCAATGGTGTGAATTATAGGACCACCCTTGCTTGCCACCACCTTCAGTGCCTGGACAGGTGGTGGCAAGCAAGGGTGGTCCTATAATTCACACCATTGATCATGCATGATTGCACTTTGGACTCCTCATGAATGCACCTTGAAATGCTCTATGCACTTTATTAATGGACTTTATGGATTCTTATGGATGTGATTTTATGTGATTTTAATAATCTCATATTTGTGTATTTTATCAGATCCAGTTATTTTAAGTAATGTGGAGCCTGTGGCGGTGGGAGGCAGCATGGGACAGGTCAGGGAGGGCAGGGGCTTTTTTGTGCGGGGGGGGGGGGCTGCAAAAAATCCCTAGAACAGCCTTGTTGGCCTAGGCCAAGATACAGGCAGCATAGTAATTAGAGCATATTTTGCAGTACATTTTTTTTTTTTTTAGATTTCATTTTTTTTTACATTTTTTTTACAGTACATGAACCCTAACAGAATGTAAACTGTTTAATGATTTTTCATTGATTTCAGCATGCATGAAACACTTGATGAAATCACAATGCAACGTCATTAAACAGTTCACATTCTGTTAAAATGTGCTGCAGTCAGTGCACAGCTGCAGCACAGTTACATTTAAGTTAATTTTACAGTACCTGCTCGCTGCTCCTGCTGTCCTTGCCTGGGGGTTCCCGGTTCTCCTCTGCTCCGTGCTCTGAGACTGCTCTCTATCCCCTGCTGTCTCTCTCTCTCCTCGTCCTCTCGTGCAAAACTGTGCAGGGCACCCCAGGGCAGGGATGTGCAGGGATAGCGCCGCGCGGAGGAGGGTGGGCGGAGAATTAGGCTCCGCCCCACCACCTAAATTAGGTGAAGTTAGGGCCGCAGCATCTATGGGGACCGTGACACTGTCCCTCCCCCTGGCAAAGTACGTCGCCGCGACGCCGCCCCTTCAGCAGCTGCAGTGAAAGACAAGCCGCAAGTCTGATTACTTCAAGCCGCCGGCCGCCTGGGACTGCTTGTGCGCGGCGGGCGGCGGCCGCGGAAGGATACAGAACGTTGCCGCCGGTACCCGGGTCCCGTGAGAACGGGTTGGGGGGGGTTTTGTGCAGGGGGGGCGGCTTTTTTGCCGCCCCCCCGCAAAGTGCCGCCCTAGGCCTGGGCCTTGTCGGCCTAGGCCTAGATACATCGCTGAGGGTACCAAAGGTACCAGAATCTTACAGGGAGAAGCTCTGGAGAAGTAATGGAGATGAGCATGGGAAGACAAGAAAATAGAGCTTGAGAGCAGGAGGTCTTGGAAGGAGCGGAGAGGATAGTTTGGGTGATATTTGGAGACAGGATTACTGATGTAGCTTGGGGTAAAGTTGTGGATAGCTGTTGTTAGTATTTTGAATTTAATTTGCTGGGCAGTGGGAAGCCAGTGGAGGGATTGGCAGAGAGGGTAGGAGACACTGAACAGTTGGTAAGGCAGATGAGTCTGGCAGCAGCATTCATGACAGACTGAAGATGGGATAGCCTATGGAGAGGTAGGCCATTGCAAGAAGTTCTCACTGTTCAATTAAGGTACCGTTAACTGCTTGCATAGTGTCAAGAGCCTAGAATTTACTTGGGGAGAGAGAAAGGTCTAAATTGACCTTTTTAAACAGGTGAAAGTAAAAGTCAAAAGCCTAAAAACAGGAAACAAATGCAGCCACCACATCTAAGAATTGGTAAGCTGCAATATATTACATTTTTGTTTTTGGGTTTATTACTAAATTAAATATAATATTAATCTTAGGTACATCATTTATTTGAACTCTTGAAGCAGACTTTCCCCCACTGCATTAGTCCCACCTCCACAGGGTTAAATAGTGTTTTTTTCTTTTTTGGGGGTGATGAAATTCCTCTTTAACTATTCAAGTAGCAACATTTTGTGAGCACTCATCATTTCAATCCTAGATGTATTTGTTGTCCTTATGAATTTTATCTTGTATGACTGACTGAACATGAGATAATATATTATCTTTGTAAAATCATTTTAGTTATTATTTATAGATTTACGAAAACAGATATTTGATAAACTTTTGTGCATGTATAATGAAAAGTACAAAAATAAAAATGCTCTACTTTAACCACTTAAGCCCCGGAAGATTTTACCCCCTTCCTGACCAGGGGGTTTTTTGCGATTTTTTACTGCGTGACTTTAACGGACAATTGCGCGGTCGTGCGACGCTGTACCTAAACGAATTTCACGTCCTTTTTTTCCCACAAACAGAGCTTTCTTTTGGGGGTATTTGATCACGTGTGCGATTTTTCGACCATGCGCTATAAACAAAAAAAGAGCGTAAATTTTGCAAAAATAACAATATTTTTCACTTTTTTTTATATGAAATTCCCCCCCAAAAAATGTAAAAATCTAAATTTTTTAACATTTTCGGCCAATTTGTTTTATGCTACATATGTTTGGTAAAAAAAATCGCAAAAAGCGTATTTTGATTGGTTTGCGCAAAAGTTATCGCGTTTACTAACAAAGGGAAAGATTTTTGTCATTTTTGGTGTTTTTTTTTAACGAGTAATGGCGGCGATCTGCGATTTTTTTTGCGGTACTGTGACATTGTGGCGGACAGATCGGACCCTTGACTGACATTTTTGACACTTTTGGAGGTACCAGTGACATTACTGCAGTAATCAGTGCTATATATATGCACTGTTACTGTAAAAATGACACTGGCAGGGAAGGGGTTAACTGTATTGGACAGGGAGGGGTTAAGTGTGTCCTAGGGGCGTGTTTCTAACTGTAGTGGGACATGGCTATTGGTGTAAAAACAGAGATCAACGGTTCTACATAGTAAAACCGTCTGATCTCCATTTTTACACAGGGGAGAATGCCAGGCGGCTTGTTTACATAAGCCGCTCTGTCTTTCTCCTGCTCTACCGACAATCGTAGTGTGACCGGCAGACATCGGGTCCGCCGGTCACACGCCGGCACTCCTCCGTGAACGAGCCTCAGCGGGCGCGCGCCTCAGCGGGCGCGCGCTCGCCCGCTATTGGCTCAAAACCCAGTGACAGGCGAGCGACGTAGATCTACGTCACTCTGCCTGGCCGGGGCTGACTGCCGCAGTAAATATACTGTGCGCAGTCGGCAACCGGTTAATATAGTTGTTCCACTGTAGGGAAATATGAATATATATTTTTTTTCAAACTTGAAGCAAAGTGCCTCAATAAAAATTGCTAGTAGCTAGGGCTCATTTACACTTATAGTTGGAGGGCATTAAAAACAGGTTGCTGACCTGTATTTTTTACTACCCCTCAACCAGTGCCGGGGCAAGGTCATCCAGCGCCCAGGGCAAGGATGCCAAACTGCGCCCCCCCTTCTCTTAGGGTTAGGGACAAGGCGCCCCCCCATCCCTGCAATAAACCGTTGCACCCAGGGCAGCCCCCCCTCCTGTCCACCCCTTGTCCCTGCCCTGCCCTCAACCCTTAAGTTGCAAAGGCAGTTGCAAACATGCCATTGCAAAACTGACCCCTCCCCCCGACTTGCGTTTGGTGGGCAGTTCTTTTCAGCAACCACCCTGTAACTGTGTGCATTGCACCTGAATGCAGCACAGTGGTGCAGAATTTACACAGTTAAAACAATTGGTGAGAAGGCGACTTGTCGCTTCACTGCCTGGTGCAAAGTCTGCCACATGTGTAAACATAGCCATAGAGTTTTTAGTAGAAGAGACATACGCATTCTCTTTTGTCAAAAACATTTTTGCCGGCGATCTTAACAGTTTTTTTTTTTCTAACTCCTGTGCGCATGCTCAGGAATTACATCATCAGTGACCAAAGAGAAGAGATGTGGCAGGGGACAGAGTTGAGGTAAGTGCATACAAATGGTACCTACGGTATAAAATTTAAAATACTAACCACAACATTCAAGACTATCCACAACATCACCCCCAACTACATCACCAACCTCATCTGCAGATATCGCCCAAATTGCCCTCTCCTCTCTTTCCAAGACCTCCTGCTCTCTAGCTCCCTTGTTACCTCCTCCCATGCTCACCTTTAGGACTTCTCCAGAGCCTCTACCATCCTCTGGAACTCCCTGCCCCAGTATGTTTGGTCAGTCCCTACCCTGTCCGACCTTTTGGCAATGTCTGAAAACTCACTCATTCAGGAAAGCCGACCCCCCCCCCCCCCACCTAAGTACTGTACCTAAGCCACCTGTACCCAAGCAGGGCCCTCCTGTCTCTTCCGTATTAAACTGTATTGTTATTGTACTGTCCACCCTCTACATTGTAAAGCACTGTGCAAACTGTTGGCACTACATAAATCATGTATAACAATAATAATAATAATAATAATAATAATAATCATAATAATAATAATTATGTGCATTATGTTGTGACTGGCCCCAGCAGCTAGAGGATTAGTAGGTAATTTAAAGAAATTTGTATCTTCCATTGAGAGCAAAGCTTTTCTGCCTCAACTTAAATTACCTTAAATAAGCCCCTTAGGGATCAGTTCCCGTCTCTCAGTCTGTCATGGTGTTTTTTTCCCAAACATGAACACATTTTTATAAAATATTTATTAGCACTTGGTAAATCAAGATATAGCAACTATAAAATAGTTTCTATATCACATCAAGTCCTTGTCATGTAACAACTTTTCCTCTGAGTGGCATTTTGTGCGGTTATATTTAATTAATGTAAACTTCCAGACCGCAGAGTCAGCTAACTGTATGCCTGAGGTGCCAAGGTGATTAGCTTTTATTGCAAGAAATGCCAAAACTAAACAACTAATTATGGGATTTCTAGAGTCTTCAGGGAACAGGCTGTTTCTTCTATAGTTTCAATGCAACTGCTTGGTTTGTGATTGGCCATTTAGAGCCTCTGGGGAAAAATTCCCCTTTGATTCCCCCTATATCGAGGATGGTTTATGTTCCTGTCCCTGCCTAATAAGGATGGAGGTACTACAGTTTAGAGTTCGTGAAGCACAAAAACATCCAGAGATTGCTACATACAAAAAAGTATGTAAGAAAGAAAGTTTAATCACATACTGTAGGAACAACTTTGAAAAGCTTAGTCTAGATTTTTCAGGGTCTTGCCTTGCCCTCCTGTTGGCAGCCATCTTGGACATGTGCAGACTGCTGCTTCTTATAGACTCTGATTGCATCATCACTTGGCTGCTGCCTGGGCGTTGCACAGTGATGATGCTGCACACCTGACTATATCTATCACCTGATGGGTTGCAGTCCTTGCCCTTGTGTTTGTGCTCCAAGGTGCATCTCTGCTAGCAGTCTTCTGTTCTCCGTGTTCCTCCGTGTATGACCTGGCTTGGCTGACGACTCTCCTGGCTCTCGACCTGGCATTACAAGACGACCCGGCATCGGCAGACTACCCGCTTCTGGACTCAACCCAGGCTTGGATGACTACCTGCTTCTGGACTTGGCCCCAGCTTGTTCCTGCTCCCACTTCCTTACGCTTGCTGTGTGTTTATTGTTGTTTGCTCCAATAAATTGCTTTATTTTACCTGTATATCTGCAAGGTCTGGTTTCCTGGCACGCTGACAAGGTTCACACCTCTGCACACGGGTTCGCGTGCATGTTGCGAGAAATGCAGGCAAAGAAGTCCTTGTCCCTTTTTAAAAGAATTGTGCTCCACCAGGCCACATGGTGCTGTGGCACAATGCAGTTTCGTGCAGACAAAAACACACACAAGTGCTGATGCATGGGGGTGCCATTGCTAAAGGGCAACACGTTTCTGTGTATGCTGGGAAAGTGCACTCGTTCCCGTCATGCACAATGTATTAAACCTTAAAGTGTATCTCTATGTAAAACCATTTTTTTGAGTAGAGAAGGGTTAAGCCCCCTGTGTTTTTATTGCTGTCTGCATCATCATTGTGTAGATTCAGCACACTATTTGTACTCGTGACTATTGTCACCAAGAAAGAAAGTGAGGGGCAATCCAACATAGAGATGCCCCCCAGAACAAGGGGTAGGGTAGACATCTTCCAATAATAATACCTCTTTCCTGGAAATTGTCTAAGAGGGGAATTTTCCTCACTTCGGGAGATTTCCTTTCACTTACTGTTGTGTCTTTGGGAGAGAAAGTGAAGAAAAATTTCCCCAGTGGTTTATACAAAGCAAAATTATAACCTAAACTTATTCCTACTCTATCCAAAACTACAAAAAAAAGTTTTGGCTATACATATACTTTTAAGCGGGGGGTAGGCAACCTTTGAGAGGTGGCAATCTACCTGAACAACATGAAAGAGATCAAAAATCGCTGGGGGTGCAGGGACCCCTTTTTATTTATTTATTTTATTTTTAAGTGCTTCCCACCCAGCCAACAGAATCATGACGGCCAAGCAGGAGTAATCCTATCCTCAATAAATGCCTTATGATGTCCTCCCAGTCACCCTAGGGGCCGCACTGCAGCGTGATCTGTCACCTGCTGTACCCATCATTGTACTGGGCCAGTGCCGATACCATGTGATTGCTGTGACCAATCAAAGCGATCTCATGACAGTTGTACACAATGAATGGTCTTCATACATAGCCATTTATTGTCTACTATTGTGTTGATATCTGTGATTGGTCACAGTGATCACATGGTACAGACAGGGCCAGTCACAGTGCATCTGTATCATGTGATAGCTGTGGCAAATCACAGTACACAATGAATGAATTGATTCCATTCATAAAAATGATTGCTTAAAACACTGATCGTCACTGTTACAAGCAATTACAGTGTGTAAAAAAAAATCTTGATCACTTCCCCAGAGCAGTACAGTGTCACTATGTTACTGCTCTGATCACAGTATGTAAAGAAGAAATCTTAAAAAAAAAAGAAAAAAAGGATTAAAGGACTGAAAATAATTATTATTGTTTTTTTTTTTTTCTTTACATACTGTCACCAGTCAGTGTCCCTGATCACCACCACACCAGTCATATGGGGATGTTGCTTTGCTCTGGTGACAGTATGTAAAACCAATTATTTTATGACATTTCTTCATTTTCCAAAACATTGTGACAAACAATTACTTCAGAAAACTCACCATGCCTCTTAGGGTCATTTCACTGGGGCTTTCTGCCCAGTGGACTCTGTTTGGAGCCCCTGAGCAGGTGAATGACAGGTCCATCTCCGCTCACTGTGCTGAGATGGACCTGTCAGATCCCTGCTCTCCTGTATGGGAGATCCGTTTTCATCCGACCTTATCCGATCCTCCAGATGGAAAGAAAATAGGGTTACCATCCATCTGGATTTCACGAACAGGATTGGATCGGATAGCAGCGGGTGTCAGCGGAGATGTCACCGCTGACATCCACAGCCATATAGGGGTGCATGGAGCAACACAATCAGGTCCGCCTGAAAAACTGACAGGTGTACCTGATCGGAAAGCCCATGTAAAAGGGGCCTTACTAAATACCTTGGACTGTCTACTTTCCAAAAGAGGTCAACTGGGGAGTATTTGTACTGTCCTGGCATGTTAGGGCTTCAGCCTGGGTTCACACTATTGCGATGCGGGAACCAACATGATTCCAGTGTGGGTTATCGCATTACATCTCCCTTGCAGGCAGTTCACACTGCCCTTTGCAAGCTGCTGTGGGTGTCAATACATAGTAAATGACACCCCCAGATCGGTTCGCAGATCGCAGTGCAAACTGTGAATTCGGACAGGAATCGGATCGCATAGGTGTGAACACCTATGGGATCTGATTCCAGTGCAGGGAAAAAATAGGTTCCTAAATTATCAATGAAAACCCCTTTCATTCCAATTTGTAACATAAGACGCAGGCGCGTACACACACACACATACACACAGTCTGATGATTTGCTAGTACTGAAGAGTCTGAATTACAAATATTTTTTTTTTTTTTTAGCCTACCAAATGACACTGTTTGTCCACTTCCATTTCATTAAATTTACAGGTCATTATCTATCATACACAAAATAACAAATCTAGTAATAATAACCAGAAGAAATACAAATTCAAACTTCTTTTTTTAAACCAGAAAGCAATTCACTGAGAACAGTGAAGTCTAAATATGTGCAAATAAGCTTTCAAGGAATTATAATATAAATTTAATTTGAAAATATTAAAGTGGAATATAGCAGGCAATGGCGAGTGGTATGTCTGTAATGAGAATTTGATGGATCGCTGATTCTTGTAATTCTTTGGCCTGGTATACTAGATCCAAATTGGTTTAAATAACGTGGGACTGTAAATGATGAGAGGTGATGGGTTGTTAGATAACACAGCGTGGCACAGCAGAAATGTATGTCACAGCATTACTCCCCCCTGGATCTTACAGCAGTGATGTAGTCCTTTCAGTGCACTCGTAGGCACCAACTCCTGGAGCAGTTCCATCTATGTGAATTAATTATAGAATATGTAAACCCAGCATGTGATATTCCTGAATTGTGCCTGCTGTACCATGTACTTGTATGAAAAAGTCTCCAGTTCTCTTTGTACTGCTTCATTTGTGTGAAATCCCTGGTGTTCCTGCTAGTCCCACTGTTTCCACTTAAAAACTGACCACACTAAGCAGGAGAAAAAAAACGTAGTCAGTTCTCTGGCTGTGCAGAGAATTCAGCCTGCTCTCCTCTAATTATCAGGCTGTTCCTGACAAGCCCCCCCCCCCCTGCATAGCCATTTACTGATAAGCTCAGTGGTTTCCAGTTTCTCCTCCCCAGCTCTAATTGCGCTGAGAACAGAGGGAATGGGATCACTTACAGAAAAGGGGAAAAAGGGAAATTATTATTGTGACGGTGGCGGGTATCAGCCTTCTCATCCAACTCGTGACCAAAGACCAAGCAATCTCACACCCTGCTGTCACTTGCGTAACAATGCCACTCTCAGCTGCACCCGGCACACAGATTGTCCAGCTTGCAGGACCACAATCTAGATGCCAGCAGACTGAGAGCGAGTGTCACTGGGCTAATTAAACAATTAACCCTTTCTCTGCCACCACCTCTACGTTTATAATGAGCCCAGAGGACGCTCGTAATTTTAGAAATACCAATTATGACTTTAGAATAACCATCTGTAACACACACTGTCACCTCAGATAAGAATGTTCAGATAGGTTAGCCTAAACCGTAGCGCTCTTTCAGGAGGCAGGTTCTTTTGGGTCAGTTTGCATTTAAGAGTTTAGAGACAATTTTAACACTTTTCAAAATAAGGTTTAATTATAAGAAAGTATAAAAATATTTACAGAAAAATGGGTTACAAAGAAATAGAGACACAATACAGCAATTTAGAAATATAAAGGTAAAGAGTGAATATACTTGCATTTAAAAAAATCCTGGTATTATCTTAGTTTCATAAGCTGAACATTCGATCGGTCCTTCTCTTAAAGCGATGTTATGGCTTGGATGGTAGAATGAAGACTAAGCTCCATCAGCTCTCTCTCTTTTCTCTGACCCCTCAGAGGGTGTCACCAGAAGTACTTGACCAATAGACACTGGGGCCATAAACTGCTAAGGGACAGATTATTAAAAGCACTCATATCTTGAAATATGTAAGGGTTACATGCTTGAAACTGATATTTTATGGTTCGATATTTAATTCTATTTTCATAGACACCAAACACTGGTTATCTCGGAATAACCTCTGACCTGTGAGGCATCTGATCGCTAGCTTGTCTCCCCTAGCACCGACAGTGATCAAGTTTGATCTTAATTCGATCGGTATTTTATCTGGCATTCAAATATCTACTTTTTGTTAATATGTTATATTCAGGTAAGCAGTTTTGACGTGGATATGGGTTGTGAGAATTAAGTGTTACTTTTTATTTACAGCTTGCTGGGGAAATTCCACACAGCCTATTGTGGGCATCTGTTCTCTGATAAGATCTGCTTTACGACCTCCTGCTGTGTTCTAGGAGACAGGAGTCTGCTAGAATGTGCAAAGGTGGGGGCTACTTTCGCTCCAGGATGGGGGGGGGGGAAGGAACTCTCTCACTGAGTACACAGCTGCTTGATGACACAAAATGGAGGCCGTGACAAAATGGTGTCCTAACGCACGATACCATTACAATTATGTTTTTTTATATCTATACACAAATATTTTGCCTTTCATTTCTTTTTTAAACTGAATGTGTTGTTTTACAAGGTGAGGGTTTCCAATCACTTAAAGAGTAATTACACTTTTGTGGGGGAAAAAATAACAAAAAAAAAAAAATAATATACTGTTTACAATTGCGACTCAAGCCATATTGAAATTGAATAATTTTAAAAATTACTTTTCCTTTTCAATCTGCAGTACTGTAATTTTCTGTAAAATGGAATGCAATATGGCTACCTGGTGGTTTTCTGTATACAGAATATTTACACAATGCCCCCCAGAAACATAATTTCCTGCTTGTGTGATTAGCTCACTGATTTTCCCAGAAGTCTGCACTAAGATACAAGTCTGATTTCTGGCATCCCCTGCAACAAAAATGTCATTTTTGGGGAGATACTCCCAATAGAAAATCACGTTTAAAGGGATTCAGACCCTGTCACTTTCCTCATTAGAGCCCTGCAGGTGCAGCAGCTGATTGATAATTATGAAACCACTCCCATTAGATTGACTTACCACATGGACACAGACAAACACACAGGGATTTTTTCAGAATAACAAAAGGTAGGAATCAGTTAAAATCCTTTGTAATGTACATAGATTATCCAGAGAGGAAGGTTTTTTTTCTTAACAAAAGTGGAGTTAATCTTTAACCCCTTCACGGTGACGTAACACAAATATACAGCCTCATTGGACTGGGCTTTTTTCTGTGGTGCACTTACAGTACAGAGACTGGGGTCTCACTGCGAGCCCTGGGCCCCGTACTAATGATCAAACTCAAGATTCTGGGTCACCCAATTGCTGTAACAGCCTCTGATTGCCTATTACAGTGATCAGGCACTGTGAAGCCCATCCCCGTGTTTTCTTTCTCTGTAAATGGAGGAGAGAAATACATTGTATCTTTTTCTCTCCTTGCAGAGAAAAAAAAATAATAATAGTAATATTAATAATAAATTACAAATAATTACCTAGATCGAAGTTTGATCTAAGTCAGTGCCAGGGTTAGGGTTTGGATCAGGAAAAAAGGTCAAGGTCAGGGTAAGTATTTTTTTTTTACATTTTTTAAAAAAAAAAATAGTATTAATGTCAGTTAATATCAGTTTTTTTAGGTAAGATAAAAAAAAAAGCAAAAGCGAAATGCACACTATTTTTTCTGGGCTGTACTACAGGTAAATGCAACAACTAAAACATACACATATGTGGTATTGCTGCGATCATCAGGAGCAGGAGTATTTCATTTGGGTTTTTCTTTGGTGAAAGGGTATGGAAGTATCAAAAAATATGATTATTTTTACTAATTTGGGCCAGTTTTCCTTTGATGATTAAAAAAAAGAAGAAAAAAAAAAAGAGATTTCTATTACCATTTTACCAAGAAAATATAATCCACCTAGATGCAGAAAGTAGTTGTGATGATATGTACGGTTTTACTAACACATGTCAAAGTTGCAAAATTGTGCTTAGGCATTTAGATGTGCTATACCCTTAGGTGCGAATGGGATTAAACAGCAAGTAGGCAGGGCCTGAACTGAGGTATTTATATTAATCTTGCACAAACTTAGTACCTGAGTAGTGATTTCAGCAACCTGCGCTTTTTCCATGCTCCTGTATCATTTACTGGGGTAAATGTATTATAAAGCAAATGATTCCAGGCAGCTGCACTTCCAACAATCCTTTTTTAAGCTTCATATGAAAAGTAGGTAACAGGTGGAGCAGGGGACAAAGAGGTAGACGCGTTTCGCGCAATTCCTCATTACCATGACTAAGCGCTAACATTTGTGCGAAACGCTTCTACCTCTTTTTCCCCTGCTTCATCTGTTAACCACTTGTCATATGAAGCTTCGATGAAAAGGATTGTTGGAAGTGCAGCAGCCCAGGATCATTTGCTTTATGTTGCACAGCATGCAAGCTGGGCTGGCACCTGACTAGTGTGTATGGGGATTAACTAGAGATTCACTCACCTGGAGTGGCTTTTTTTGTTTCACTGGGGTGAATGTATTGTTGAGGGAGCTTTCCCTGTGATTTCCCTATTCGACTGGGGTCTCTCCCTATGCTGAGTACTGTTCTTCACAAGTGAGACTGACCCTGTCCAACACTCACCAAAAGAACTCCAAAATTATGTGGGTTCCCTTATTTAAAAGGTTCTCTCACCCAAAATGGCTGCCAAATCGCTAAAGAGTTCTGTGGCCATTGATATTTTACGCCTACAATGATATTTACCTTCAGATTACATTAATGCTAGTCATTATTATTAATTTGACATACAGTGAACGTTTGACATACAGTATAGCCTAAAAAAGTTTCAGAGCACTGCCTGGACAGTCTGAGAAGAGCCGTAATAAAAGGACACCATAAACCAGCTCTAGAACTTTATCTAGAGGTAGTATTTGGAAAAAAAGCCTATTGTCTACTAGGCCACCTGGTACAAAGATGTCATCTCTGAACACTGTAATGTTAAATACTCTGTGACAGATGTCAGTCCCTTGTCTGGAGGAAGTCACTTCAAATGATTCAATTGAAATGCGGAGGCTGCTGGGACTATTCGTCTTTTATGGCAGCTGATGAACCTCAGCTGACCAGTATTTCTGAGAATTGTCACAGTATAAGAACGCCATCTGTTGACTGAAAGTGGTAAAAGTTTAAGATTATTGACATCTATTGAAGGGTGTGACTATACCTGGAGGGGCGGTTTTTATGAGTATATAAACTGGGATCCTCAAACTACGGCCTTCCAGCTGTTGCGGAACTACACGTCCCATGAGGCGTTGTAAAGCTCTGACATTCACAGACACGGCTAGGCATGATGGGAATTGTAGTTCCTAAACAACTGGAGGGCCATAGTTTGAAGACCCCATCAGAACAAAGACCTATGGCCTTATTTGTCCTCTTGATCTCTGTCTGCACAATGGAAAACGTAAGGTTGTTTGTATAACACACCTCCATTATTTCTTTATCTGCAACTTTCTCTTTCTGTAATTGTCTCTGTATATTAGCAGCACTTAATATTTTATTAGTAACATTGCTGCTTTTAAAGTGTTACCAGCTACTGCATATTTTTGACTAATAGCAAACATTTCTTTTTTGTGTAAATAAATTAGATATTTATTTTTTAGCACAGTTGTTGTCATTTGTTATTAAAATATTCTTACCATAAATTATTAATTAAAGGTAAGATTTGCATCAAGATTGCCTAGGTTCTGATTTAGACAAAAGGTTATGATCACTTATCATATTAATCATCAAGTGAATAGGTGAGGTGGCATAATCGCCAAAACACACTAAGGCACCTTCTTAAAACACTGTGTGGAATCCCTAAGAAACCAATTCCCTTTAAGAACCCCCCTCTCCATGCAATAATGGCATATGGATGTCTGGACTAAAATTACCTGATGAAAGGTACACTCTCTAATGAAAGATGAAGCTGGTATTCCAGTTTCCTAAAGGAAAAAAAAACATAAGTGTGTAACGTATACAATGACTACACAAACCTATTTGTGATTTTAACATTATTAAGATCTATTTTCACATTTCTGTCTGCAGAGTTCCAATTAACGTGAAGCACGGCACATCTATCAGGTACATTACTACTTCTATGATACTGAGGTTCAAGGATTGTTATTCAAATTTATTGTACTTTTTTTTTTGTGTAAAGGTAGACCTAGTCCACTCGACCATGTCCAATTTGTCAAATCCTGCTTGAAATCTTAAAAACCACAAACTTAGGATCAAAGTCCATTTAAGTTTATAGGGGTATAATCTTTTTCATGAAATTCTGACCATTTGGAAGGCTAATAGGTGAGCTAATATGAAAAAAGGTCATGGGAAACTGGGCATTGGCATGGAGGATATTGGAGGGGTTCTTTTTAAGTTGTATTTAATATTATGCAACATTGCAATTTTCATTGCATCACATTTGCAATGTGATTTTTAAAGTCTACATTTAGCTTGGCTTTAATAAAGCAACATTACCCCCAACTGATTCATTTCAACTTAGTAAAAAAGGCTTTTAGGTAGTTTTGGTTAAAATACTGCATTTTTTTTTTTAAATCAAATTTTAGTAGGCCTGAATGGTGAAAGAAGCAGCCATGAGGGATTTAAAAGCTATTGGAAAACTGTATTCCTTAAAAAAAACAAAGCTAAAGCCCTCAACATTGTACAAATTGACCAGTGACAAAATAATATAATAGTATAGTTTGTGACCTTCATTTTTTTCATTGTCTTAAAAGTTTATTAAAAATTCAGAACAGAGTGCACAACAATACTTCAATACCACAATCTCCACAAACCCCAGTCCATCCCCATATTGCAACCTATTCCCAAAATATTCAAGATATAGATTTTAGGTATGTGTTTGGGAGAAACTGGATAACGTTGGGGCACTGTCTGTTTTTTAATAGTTAGCAAACAGAAAGAAAAGAGTCAGATTTATAGAGTGTATTATTTGAGAGACAATAGCTACAAATATTGTGCATTGGCTAGACAGTACACTTTTAAGTTTGGAGGTCTATGCCCCACTTGCTCCTTGCTCTTTGCACTGCAACTCATCTCCTATATAATTTAGTGGCATTTCCTGGCAAAGTGGTAAATTCCCATCCATATATTTTTTTATAAAACCTACAGCCATAAGCTGCCCTTCTTTTACCAAATTAGAATTTATGTTTTAAGAGGGGGTATATTTTATTTTCTTTTGCTAAGGCCTTTTTTAAATTTGGGGATGCAGAGCGTAAACCTGTTACTGATTCAGGTAAAACTGCCATTCGTTTGCGTATACAGCAATGCAAACTCTGTACTCTTCCTAGGCAAGAAGAAAGAAGGCCATCAGCTCAGACTCTCGTCTTGCAGAGGGGATGACTGCAAGAAAGATCTCTTGTATGTAAGAGTAAAGAGATGATTTCTGATGCACAGCAAGAACCAGATTCAGAATCCACTAAGCCACAGGGGGAGCTACAAGGCAGACTCCCTACACAAAGATCTTAATCAAGGATTAAGAGGCCAACAGTCTCTGGAACAAGACAGAAAGGGCAGAAATCTGACCTTTGATAGTGCTTAGAGCCAAACACTGGTCCAGACCAGCCATTTTCCCACTAGCCATCATTATTTTTTAATGTTTTCTTTATAACTAACCTTCATTTTTTTAAATAATTTTATAATTGTCATTTTTCGGTTTTTAATTTTTAAATTTTCTTTTTTCAAAGAAAACCCAGGCAGAAATTGCAACCCCTTTAACTAAAACACTTAACAATTATACCCATCGACAATGGGGTGTCAACAATGTACCACTGTCTGGGGGTGGCTCAATTTGTGCTTGAGATACTTGCTCAGTGTTTTTACCATTTTTGAGTCACAACGTGCTTTAAGTGCAGTAATCACATTACTGGAAATGGGCTGCCCTTTAGAAGATGCACAGGGGTGTCATTAATTCTCAGTGGTACCACAATGCATTGGCAAAAGTGGCGTGTGGCACCATGCAGTTCGGTGTGGAATGATTAAAAAAAGAAAAGGGTAAGGATTAAAAGTGTAGCGCTACTACCGTAGGAGCCACGGGATTACTGTCCAGGTCTTCCCCACAGGCTTTTCCCCGCAGACAGACACATAGACCCATTCACACGTTTCTTTAACCACTTCCCGACAAACCGGCGCCTATTTACTGCGGTAGGGTGGCTCGGGCAGGCAAAACGACATAGACCTACGACGCTCGTCTGAGAGGACCTGGGGGGCGAGCGCGTTCCGCCACCGGCGCGCTCCCACCCGATGGTCAGCGGGGAAGCTAGCGCGTGTGTCAGATGGCTCCAATTGCTGCCTGACACCTGCGATCATTCCCCCCTGAGAGAGAAGGATGGTCGGCTGTTGTTAACACAGCCGACCGCCCTTCTCCGTGGGATGATTGCAGAGCTTATGTGATCCTGCTATATAGGATCACATGTCTCTATGGTCATCTCAGAAGCCACGCCCCCCCACAGTTAGAATCACTCCCCTAGGGTCACATTTAACCTCTTGATCACCTATACTGTTAATCCCTTCCCTGCCAGTGCCATTGTTACAGTAACAGTGCATATTTTTAGCACTGATTACTGTAGTAATGTCACTGCTACCCCCAAAAATGTCCATTAGGGGTCTGATCTGTCCGCTGCAATGTCGCAGTCCCGCAAAAAAATGCAGATTGCCGCCATTATTAGTATAAAAAAAAAAAAGCAATAAAAAATTTACATAAATCTTTCCTGTAGTTAATTTGTGTAAACCAATCAAAATACGATTATTGCGATTTTTTTACCAAAAATATGTAGCAGAAAACAGATTGGCCTAAAATGTTAAAAAATTTTGATTTTTACATTTTTTTGGGGGAATGTTATATAGCAGAAAATGAAAAATATTGTTTTTTTTTTTCCAAAATTGTTGCTCTTTTTTTGTTTATAACGCAAAAAATAAAAATCGTAATGAATGCAATGCCTAATCACAATAGGGCCTGGTCATTAAGGGGGCAAATCTTCCGGTCCAGAAGTGGTTAATAACCAGTCTAGGGGATGTTGTTTTGTGGTTTTTATTTTTGCAGAATTTGGATAGGGTTAAGTGTAGTGGTGGGATACTCCAAAAACAAGAACTATGTACAACTGAAAACTTAGGTATTCAGGACAAGCTATATTGAAGTCCGGGCTTCGTGCCCCCCAGGCTCCGGTTTGGCTCCTGTCCCTTACACAGACCAACTGAAGCACTGCATGGCACCTTTAACCTTACTCTTGGAATAGCCCCTTGAATGCTTAGGGGGTACTGGTGGTTTTTTGGACAATACAGCAGAGGAGGGCATGGAGAGAGAAAAGTGGATGAGCCACAAAATCTTGCATAGTTACATAGTCAGAGGCGGCTCTAGGCTTTGTGAGGCCTAAGGCAAAACTTGGACATGAGGCCCCACTCACGCCCATAATGGGAAAAATATTTCAAGTGAACAAAATTAACTATAAATTGCATATATTAAGAGCCTTAACCTTTGTACTATGAATTCACAGTTTTTAGAATTTTCTCTAACCAATTCTTCTTTAATCAAAGATCATTAAACATCGGGTATGTATGTATATATATATATGTCTGCTCTTACATCACAGTCCCCAGCATTTCCCTATAGGTCATGATTCACTGAGTCCCTCCTTACATCAGAGTTCAGTGTCCCCCCTTACATAATAGTTCTCCTTTAAATCAGTGTCCCCCAGCATCTCCTCCTTACATCAGAGTCCACAGAATTCCTCTTTACATTAGAGTCCCCCTCTTAAATCAAATTTCACAGAGCCCCCTTTACATCAGAGTCTCCAGAGTTTCCCCCTTACACTGTAGGAGGGAACTCTGAAGACTCTGATGTAAGAGGAGTTCTGGGAACCCTTATTTAGGGGGAATGTTGGGGACTCTGAAGTAAGGGGAGTTCTGGGAACCCCCGATTTAAGGGGGAATGCTGGAGACTCTGGTGTAAAAGGGAACTCTGTGGTCACCAAAGCTCCCCCTTGCATCAGAGTTTCCAGAGACCCCCTTACACTTCTTATCCTCAGTCCGCCACCGTCTAGGGCATGACAAGTCCCACAGCAGAAGGCTGCCATACCTGAGTCCCCACAGAGGGCACTGTAAATTCCAGTATAGTGCACTGCCATTCCTCCCTGAGGAATGGAAGCCTGCTATGCTTGGACTTGTACTGCTCTCTGTAGGGGACAGAGGAACTACTGCCTGCTATGCTAAGACTTGTAGTGCCCTCTGTGGGGACTAAGGCATGGCAGCCTGCTATTCTGGAACTTGTAGTGCCCTCTGTGAGGGACTGAGAATTGCTCAGTCCTCCACATTCTAGGGCACTATAAGTCCCAGCATAGTGGGCTGTCATTCCTCAGTCCCTCACAGCTGGGGGGGAAAACAACAGAGTTAAACATCTAAAGGACAACTCCAACTAAAACTACCAATAATCACCTTCCACCTCGGTTGCTGTCATTGTGTAGGGCAAAGGCCTCCAGCTCCACCATGTTTGGCTTTGATTTCAGATATGCAGGACTGGCTCAGCGCCACTCTCTTCCCTGGCAACTGACTCTGGCATCACGGGGGCCTCTCCTCTTCCCCCAGCCACCCAGGCATCATCTCCTTCTCCCCTAGCCACCCAGGGGCCATCTCCTTCTCCCTCAGCCACCCAGGGGCCCTCTCCTTCTCCTACAGCCACCCAGGGGCCCTCTACTTCTCCCCCAGCCACTCAGGGGCCCTTTTCCTTCTCCCCCAGCCACCAAGGGGCCCTTATTCTTCTCCCCCAGCCACCCAGGGGCCCTTCTCCTTCTCTCCCAGCCACCCAGGGGCCCTTGTCCTTCTCCCCCAGCCACCCAGGGGCCCTTCTCCTCAACCCCCAGCCACCCAGGGGCCCTTTCCTTCTCCCCCAGCCACCCAGGGGCCCTCTCCCCCAGCCACCCAGGGGCTCTCTCCTTCTTCTCCTCCAGCCACCCAAGGGCCCTCTCCTTCTACCCCAGCCACCCAGGGGCCCTCTCCTCCTCCCTCAGCTACCCAGGGACCCTCTCCTCCTCCCTCAGCCACCCAGGGGCCCTCTCCTTCTCCTTCAGCCACCCAGGTGCCCTCTCCTTCTCCTTCAGTCACCCAGGGGCCCTCTCCTCCTCCCTCAGCCACCCAGGGGCCCTCTCCTTCTCCCTCAGCCGCCCAGGTGTCCTCTTATTCTCCTTCAGCCACCCAGGGGCCCTTTCCTCTTCCCCTGGCCACCCAGGGGCCCTTTCCTCTTCCCCTAGCCACCCAGGGGCCCTTTCCTCTTCCCCTAGCCACCCAGGGGCCCTCTCCTTTTCTGCTAGCCACCCAGGGGCCCTCTCCTTTTCCCCTCACCACCCAGGGGCCCTCTCCTTTTCCCTAGCCACCCAGGGGACTTCTCCTTTTCCCCTAGCCACCCAGGGGCCCTCTCCTTTTCCCCTAGCCACCCAGGGACCCACTCCTTTTCTCCTAGCCACCCACGGACCCTCTCCTTCTCTTCCAGCCACCATCTCCTCCCCCAGCCACCCAGGGCCTTCTTCTCCTCCTCCTCCACTAACCATTCTAAGACTTTTCCAACTTCCCTGGGGCTACTCACCCCCTTTGCTTAGTAGACACAAATCTATGACCAGCCTGCAGAGTGACAAGTCAGGGCCTGGTTACCTGTATGTTCCTGGGCCAGGGCAGAGCTCTCCTCCCAGAGCAACAACCGATGATAGCAGAGTGAGCTGACCGGGCAGTCACTTCCTACTGATGCAGGTACACGCCCACTAATTCTTCTACATCTTAGGATTACATGATCAGATGGCCAATCCCCAGGCATAGAAGGCAGGGTAAGTGTCAGCAGACAACAGACACCTGGCAGCCGCAGTGAAGGGACTGCAGCACACTGCTGCAACTTTTATATCCGAGGATTTAAAACAATCTTTTACTTGGGAGATTTCCCTGACTACGCCCTTCTAAATGTTGTCGCTCCGCCACTGGCTGCGAGGCCCCTGTAGGTGCGAGGCCTTAGGCGACCGCCTAATTTGCCTAATTAGAGAGCCGCCTATGTACATAGTTACATAGTTAGTGAGGTTGAAAAAAGACAACAGTCCATCCAGTTCAACCTATGATGTGTGTGTGTGTTTGCTTTTAACCGTACATTGTATACCCCTGTATGTTGTGGTCTCTAAGGTGTCCATCTAACAGTTTTTTGAAACTATCAATGCTCCCTGCTGATACGACTGCTTGTGGAAGAGAATTCCACATCCTTACCGCTCTCACAGTGAAGAACCCCTTACGCATTTTAAGGTTAAACCGCCCTTCCTCTAGTTTTAGTGAGTGGCCACGTGTCTTATTGTATTCCCTTACTCTGAATAGTTTGTTCCTTATGCTAGGGTCGCCAGTACAGTATTTGTACATTGATATCATATCCCCCCTCAATCTTCTCTTCTCCAGAGAGAACAGGTTCAGTGCCTGTAGCCTCTCCTCATAGCTGATGTCCTCCATTCCCCTAATTATTTTTGTTGCCCTTCTCTGGACTCTTTCCAATTCCAGTACATCCTTCCTGAGGACCGATGCCCAGAACTGGACAGCATACTCCAGATGTGGCCGGACCAGAGTCTTGTAGAGTGGAAGAATAATCTCTTTATTTCTGGAGTGAATACCCTTTTTTATACATCCCAATATTCTGTTGGCTTTACTTGCAGCGGCTTGGCATTGCATGCCACTGCCAAGCCTGTTGTCTACCAGTACCCCCAAGTCCTTTTCCATCCTAGACTCACCCAGAGGTTCCCCCCTAGTGAGTAGCTTGCTTTCTGTTTTTTGGCCCCCAAGTGCATTACTTTACATTTATCAACATTAAACCTCATCCGCCATGTAGTTGCCCACCCCGTTATTTTGTTCAGGTCCGTTTGTAAGGTTTCTACATCCTGCATAGAAGATAATGGCATGCCTAGTTTAGTGTCATCTGCAAATACTGAGATTGTACTAGATATCCCCTCCTCTAGATCATTTATGAATAAATTAAACAGAATTGGTCCCAGGACCGAACCCTGGGGGACCCCACTTCCCACACCCGCCCAATCCGAGTACTCCCCATTAATCATCACCCTCTGGACTCTCCCCTGGAGCCATTTCTCTATCCAGGTACTCACCTTATGGTCCATACCTACCTTCCTTAGTTTGTACAGTAAGCGTTTGTGGGGAACGGTGTCAAAGGCCTTTGCAAAGTCCAGATACACCACATCCACAGGCTTTCCTTTATCTAGGTGGCAGCTCACTTCATCGTAGAAGGTTAATAGTCTTGTATGTGGTCCCTTAACATCCCCTCCAAAATCTTGCAGACTACAGATGTTAGGCTGACCGGCCTATAGTTCCACGGGATATACCTCGGCCCCTTTTTAAATATTGGTACCACGTTGGCTTTTTTCCAATAAGCTGGCACCATACCCATCTGTAAACTATCCTTAAAGATCAAGAATAATGGTCTGGCAATCACCTGGCTGAGCTCTTTAAGAACCCTCGGGTGCAAGCCATCCGGTCCCGGTGATTTATTTATGTTAAGTTTCTCTAGTTTAGTTCTAAGTCTATCTTCTGTTAGCCATGGCGGCAATTCCTGAGGTGTGTTGTTTAGTTCGGCCTTACAAGCAAGGTTCGTGTAGCCCCCCGATTCTTTTGTGAAGACTGAAGAGAAGAAATGATTTAACACTTCCACCTTTTCTCTGTCCTCAGTGGCCATATTTCCTTTGTCATCTTTTATGGGGCCAATGTGATCTGGCCTCGCTTTCTTACTGTTTACATACTTAAAGAACTTCTTGGGGGTTCTTTTTACTCTCCTCCGCTATATGTCTCTCGTGTTCTATTTTAGCCGCCCTGATTTCGTCTTTACATTTCTTATTACACTCTTTGTAATGCTTAAATGCTGCCAATGACCCCTAAGTCTTGTATTTTTTGAAGGCCTTTTCTTTAGCACTAATATGCATTTTTATGTTGGTGTTTAGCCACCCAGGGTTTAATTTTGCTCTTTTAAATTTATTTCCCTTTGGAATGCACTGGTCAATCCCCTTGTTAAGTATGCTCTTGAAGCACTTCCATTTTTCCTCCGTGTTCTTTGTTCCCAGGGTTCCATCCCAATTGATATTTTCTAGTAGCGAGCGCAGTTTTGGGAAATTGTCTCTTTTGAAATTCAGCGTTCTTATGTTACCCCTCTGCTTCCTATAACTGTAATTAATACTGAAACTTATTGACCTATGGTCACTGTTTCCTAAGTTCTCCCGTATTTCTATATCCGTGAGCAGGTCTGTATTGTTGGTAATCAGTAGGTCAAGTACCGCATTTTTTCTCGTCGGTGCATTCACCATCTGACCCATGAAATTGTCCTGCAAAACATTTAGGAACTGCCGAGCCTTGGCTGAGTGTGCGGTTCCTTCTGCCCAGTCTATATCTGGATAATTAAAGTCCCCCATTATAATGACGTTTCCCGTCCTTGCTGCCAATCCTATCTGGAAAATGAGGTCCGCCTCCCCCTCCTCCCTCTGGTTGGGGGGCCTATAGCATACGCCCAATATTACCTTCCCCACCGTGCCTTCCCTTTGAAGCTCTACCCATAGGGATTCTGCCTCGTCCTTAGCTCCATTATTAATATCATCCCTCATATTTACCTGTACACTGTTCTTAATATACAGACATACCCCTCCCCCTTTTTTACCCTCTCTATCTCTGCGATAAAGGGAATACCCCTGAATGGTCGCCATCCAATCATGAGAGCTGTCAAACATCAGTAGCTCCAGCTCTCCCATCTTGTTGGCCAGGCTTCTGGCATTGGTATACAAACCTCTTAGTTTTGACTGGTTACATTTATCCTCATTTGATGTTTTTAGGCTGCTCACTTGATTTTTCCCCATACCCACCCTGGGTATAGGAGCTCCGAACACCCTACCGCTAATGCCCCCATTTCTGCCCTCTGAAACTTGCTTTCCACTGGCTAATTCTACATCTGTACCCTCCCCCCCATTCCCTAGTTTAAAAGCCCTTCTAACTTTTTGGCCATCCTCTCACCCAGTACGGCTGCACCCTCCCCATTTAGGTGCAATCCGTCCCTACCAAAGAGCCAGTGGCCGACTGAGAAGTCGGCCCAGTTCTCCAGGAACCCGAAACCCTCCTTACTACACCAGCTCCTCAGCCACTCGTTAACTTCCCTAATCTCCCGCTGCCTCTCTGGTGTGGCTCGAGGTACAGGTAGTATTTTGGAAAATACTACCTTGGAGGTCCTTCTCCTCAACTTAGCGCCTAAGTCCCTGAAATCGTTTAGGACTCTCCATCTTCCTCTGCCTATGTCATTGGTACCCAAGTGTACCATGACAGCTGGGTCTTCCCCAGCCCCACCCAATAATCTGTCCACCCGATCCGCAATGTGCATTATCACTAGTAGCTGTATGGAGACCTGGTGGCACAACAAACTGCAGCACTGAACCCCGTTCTACATCCTTCCAAGTAGCAAGCAGAGTTACCCAGTGTCCTGTGAACTAAATATTGCGTCCCTGACCATGCTTGCTGGACCACGTGTCGGCAGTAACGTGGACTTTGCAGCTGACTGCCTTGCCCAACGATACCTCAACATTGACTTCCACGTGATGGTACAGAGTTGGAATGGCCTTACATGAAAAGAAATAGTGACTGGGAACCTGCCATTGTGGTACAGCACATTTTGTAAATTCACAGAAGAGGGCAGAATCCACCAGACAGAAAGGCAGGAGTTGTAAAGACAGCAGCTTTGACAAGCATGAATTTAGACTCTGGGAACCTGGGTGACAGTGACTGTATTTTTCGCTGCAGCAGATGCAGGGGATAAATGTGTCTGCTTTAGTTGTGTGCTACTAGCAGATGTGCTGTAAGGACCTGGGACACCCTGCGTTATACCATCATCCCTGTGAGTGGAGGCTGCTGAGAGGTTATGAGGTATAGCGGGGGTAGACCGAAGAATTGAGGAGTGAGGAAGAGCAGAATAGTGTCCCTTTTGTGTGGCTATGGACACAGATGCTACTGGCCCCCTCACATTGGCATGAGACTGTCTGCCTCTCTTTGTTGGCCTCCCAGACATGATGCGGGGTGGGCTTATTAATAAAATGTGTGATGATGTGAAATGTGTACGTGGATGCACTTTAATCAATGGCAAGTGGTGTTTTGTTGCACTTTAACTTGAGTAATCACTACAAATACACACTCCAATATACTGCAGTAAAACTGCGCTGACACACAGCAATATACTGTGGCAAATGTGCAATAACGCCCTGAAATATACTGCGTTAAACGTGCAGTAATGTACTGAAATATACTGTGTTAAATGTGCAGTAACACACTGCTATATACCATGGTAAACCTACAATAACGCACTGAAATATATACTGGATTAAACATGCACTGACACACGGCAATATACTGCAGTAAACCTGCAATAATGCACTGCAAAAAACTGCACTAAACGTGCAGTAAAGCACTGTAATATGCTGCGTTAAATGTGCAGTAACGCACTGAAATATACTGTGGTAAATGCGCACTAAGTCACTGAATTATACTGCATTAAACATGCACTAACACACTGCAATATACAGTGGTAAATCTGCAATAACGAACTGAAATATACCTGCACTAATTTGCTGCAATATACTGCGGTAAACCTGCAATACTGGACCAAAATATACTGCGTTAAACATGCAGTAATGCACTGCAATGTACTGCAGTAAACGTGCACCAACGCACTGAAGAATACCGCATTAAACGTGCAGTAACACACTGAACTATTCTGAATTAAATGTGCATTAACGCACTGTATTATACTGTGGTAAACTTGCAACAATGCACTGAAATATACTGCGTTAAATGTACACTAACACACTGCAATATCTTGCGGTAAACCTGCAATAACACACTGCAATATACAGTGAATCTGCAAAGTATTCACAGCTCTTCACTTTTTCCACATTTTGTTATGTTACAGACTCCAAAATTGATTAAATTATTATATTCCTCACAATTCTACAAACAATACCCCATAATGACAATGAGAAAGAAGTTTGTTTTAAAATCTTAGCAAATGTATTATTAATTCATTTATATCACATGAACATAACTCAAGTTCCATCAGGTTGGATGGGGAGCGTTGGTGCACAGCCATTTTCGGATCTCTCCAGAAATGTTCAATCGGGTTCAAGTCTGGGCCCTGCCTGGGCCACTTAAGGACATTCACAGAGGTGTCCCGTAACCACTCCTTTGTTATCTTGTCTGTTGTTAGGGTCATTGTCCACTTGGAAGATGAACCTTCACCCCAGTCTGAGGTCCAGGGCACTCTGGATCAGGTTTTCATCAAGGATGTCTCTGTACATTGCTGTATTTATCTATTTCTCGATCCTGACCAGTCTCCCAGTTGCTGCCACTGTAGGGATGGTATTGGCCAGGTAATGAGCAATGCCTGGTTTCCTCCAGACATGACGCTTGCCATTCAGGCCAGAGATCTCAAGCTTTGTTTCATCAGAACAGAGAAGTTTGTTTCTCATGGTCTGAGAGTCCTTCAGGTGCCTTTTGGGAAACTCCAGGCAGGCTGTCATGTGCCTTCTATTGAGAAGTGTCTTCTGTCTGGCCACTCTACCATACAGGCCTGATTGGTAGAGTGCTGCAGAGATGGTTGTTCTTCTGAAAGGTTCTCCTCTCTCCACAGAGAAATGCTGGAGCTCTGTCAGAGGGGCCATCGGGTTCTTGGTCACCTCTCTGACTAAGGCCCTTCTCCCCCGATCCCTCAGTCTGGCTGGGCAGCCCACTCTAGGAAGAGTCCTGGCAGTTCCAAACTTCTTCCATTTACAGATGATGGGAGACCACTGTGCTCATTGGGACCTTCAATGCTGCAGACATTTTTCTGTACCCTTCCCCAGATCTATGCCTCGATACAATCCTGTCCCAGAGGTCTGCAGACAATTCCTTGGATTTCATGGCTTGGTTTGTGCTCTGACATGCACTGTTAACTGTGGGACTTTATATAGACAGTTGTGTGCCTTTCCCAATCATGTCTAATCAACTGAATTTTCCACATATAATGTTATAGAAACATCTCAATGATGATCAGCGGAAACAGAATGCATCTGAGCTAAATTTTGAGTGTCATGGCAAAGACTGTGAATACTTATGTACATGTGATTTTTGTTGATTTTTATTTTTAAACGTTCACGTTGTCATTATGAGGTATTGTTTAACCACTTGCCTACAATGCACTTTCACCCCCTTCCTGCCCAGACCGATTTTCAGCTTTCAGCGCTCTCACACTTTGAATGACAATTACTCAGTCATGCAACACTGTACCCATAAAAAATTAGTGTCCTTTTTTTTTACACAAATATTGCTTTCTTTTGATGGTATTTAATCACTACTGGGTTTTTTATTTTTTGTGCTATAAATAAAAAAGGACTGAAAATATTGTGAAAAAACGCATTTTTCTTTGTTTCTGTCATAAAATTTTGCAAATTAGTAATTTTTCTTCACAAATTTTGGCCAAAATTTATACTGCTACTTATCTTTGGTAAAAATAACCCAAATAAGTGTATATTATTTTGTCTTTGTGAAAGTTCTAGAATCCACAAGTTATGGCGCTAATCATTGAAAATTTACCTTACTTGATCACACCTGATGTACTGAAGGCCTATCTAATTTCTTTAGACACTAAAAAGTCAGGAAAGTACAAATACCCCCCAAATGACCCCTTTTTGGAAAGTAGACATTCTAATGTATTTAATAAGGGGCATGGTGAGTTTTTTGAAGTTGTAATTTTTTCCCACAATTCTTTGCAAAATGAAGATTTTTTTTTTTTACAAATTGACGTATTAACAGGTTATTTCTCTCACACAGCATATATATACTTGCAACTACATCCCAAAACACATTCTACTACTCCTCCTGAGTATGGCGATACCACATGTGTGAGACTTTTTCACAGCCTGACCACATACAGAGGCCTAACATCCAAGTAGCACCGTCCGACATTCTAGGAGCATAAATTACACATATAATTTCCTGACAACCTATCGCACTGGAGCACCAAGACAGTGGAAACCCCCATTAAATTACCCCATTTTGGAAAGCAAACACCCCAACGTATAATTTTTGAGGCATAATGAGTCTTATGAACGTGTCATTTTTTTCCACAAGTTTTTGGAAACTGTGGAAAGAAAATGAAAATGCATTTTTTTTTTTTTACACAAAGTTGTCCATTTATGAAATATTTCCAACACATAGCATGTACATAGCAAAAATTGCACCCCAAAATACATTCTGCTACTCCTCCTGATTATGTCAATACCACATGTGTAACACTTTTTCACAGCCTGGCCACATACAGAGGCCTAACATCCAAGTAGCACTTTACACAAAGTTGTCCATTTATCCACTTTAAGACTGGGCCTATTTTTGACACTTGGTGTTTACAAGCTAAAATCATTTTTTTTGCTAGAAAACTACTTAGAACCCCCAAACATTATATATTTTTTTTAGCAGAGACCCTAGAGAATAAAATGGAGATCGTTCCAATATTTTTTATCACACCATATCTGCGCAGCAGTCTTCCAAATGCAATTTTTTTGAAAAAAATTCACTTTTTTAAATTAAAAAATAAGAAAACAGTAAATTTAGCCCATTTTTTCCCATAATGTGAAAGATAATGTTACGCCGAGTAATTAGATACCCAACATGTCATGCTTCAAAATTGCGCACGTTCACAGAATGGCGCCAAACATTGGTACTTAAAAATCCCCATAGGCAACATTTTAAAAATGTCTACAGTTTACCAGCTTAGAGTTACAGAGGAGGTCTAGGGCTCAAATTATTGCTCTCGCTCTAACGAACGCGGCGATACCTCATATGTGTGGTTTGAACACTGTTTACATATGTGGGCGGGACTTGCGTATGCGTTCGCTTCTGCGCGCGAGCTAACGGGGACAGGGCGCTTCAATTTTTTTTTCCCATTTATTTTATTTATTATTTTTTTATTTTTACACAGTATCAAAGTTTTGATCATTTTTATTCCTATTACAAGGAATGTAAACATCCCTTGTAATAGAAATAGGCATGACAGGTCCTCTTTATTGTGAGATCTGGGGTCAAAAAGACCTCAGACCTCACAACTACACTAAAAAAGAAAAAAAAAAAAGCGGCCCTTTAAACTGGTTGCTAGGCAACGACTTTTGACGTAGTTCCGGTCCTCCAAGACCATAGAGTCGAGTGAGGGCCATCTTGCCCTCACTCGACTTCCTGTCTCTGAGGATCCGGGATTCTGGAACGCGGCGGGAGGGGGGGGCACCTCTTCCCCTGCACCGTAAGGGTAATTCCGCGGCGAATCCGCCACTGGGACCACCCTTATCTGAAAGCCGACCGCCCGCCGTTTAAAAAAATACTGGGGTTATGGCAGCTATCTGCTGCCATAACCCCAGTATTTAGCTTTTAATGGCCGACGTATATAGTCGTTAGGCGGTCAGTAAGTGGTTGCATGTATATAGCAAAAATTGCACCCCAAAATACATTGTATAAAGGAAAGTGTACAGGAATTGTCCGAGTCCATCTCCGATCCGCTACTATTAGCAATTTCAAATTCCGAATCGGATTCGGGATTTGATCCGGATACTGATGAGAGCTCCCCAGTGCTCTCATCAGTCATGGAGAGGACCTGAAGGGCCTCCTCGTTGCTGTACATCCTTTTTGACGTGCTGGCTGTGATGGGCTGTGCGACGGGTGACGGTTGACCGACGGATGATCGCTGATGGGTGGCAGGTGACTGATAGGTGGCAGGTGACGGTCACTGATGGGGTGACAGATGATGAATGATGGGTTGACAGATAACGATGACTGATGGGGTGACAGGTGACGATGACTGATGGGGTGACAGGTGACGATGATTGATGGGGTGACAGATGACGATCACTGATGGGGTGACAGCCAGGTGACGATAATTGATGGGGTGACAGGTGACGATGATTGATGGGGTGACAAGTGACAATGATTGATGGGGTGACAGATGACGACGATTGATGGGGTGACAGATGACGACGATTGATGGGGTGACAGGTGACGACGATTGATGGGGTGACAGATGACGATGATTGATGGGGTGACAGATGACAATGACTGATGGGGTGACAGGTGACAGGCGATGGTGCACGGCGGTACTGATGGCAGTCTCTGGTGACAGGTGAACTTTAGGCTACGTTCCCATGTGAGCGTAGAGATCGCGGGCAGAATCACCGCGATTTTCCCCGCATTCTGGAAATCATTGCAAATCGCGGGGCGCCTGTGCGTTGCCGGTGATTTGCAATAGCACCCCAAACGCTGTGCGATGTGGCCGCGATTTCCGCCTGCCGGATCGAGGTAACATCACGCAAACAACGCAAGACGCCCCAAAGAGCTCTTGTACCTTTTTTGGGCGTCATGCGTTGCTTGCGCGATGTTACTGCGATTCGGCAGGCGGAAATCGCTGCAACATCGCACAGCGTTTGGGGTGCTATTGCAAATCACGAGCAACGCACAGGCATCCCGTGATTTGCAATGATTTCCGGATCGTGGGCAGAATCGCTGTGATTCTGCCCGCGATCGCTACGCTCACATGTGAACGTTATGGGTGTCAATTTCTGGGCACTGATGAGGTGACTGTTGGGTGACCGGTACAATTGGGGGGGGGGGCTGAGGACTGTGTGGGGACCTTTAATTTTGTGATTTTACATTGTGACATGTGTACAGAGCAGTAACTCACTGTTTCTGGCTCTGCTCTCCTCACACTGGAAACTGTGTGAGGGGAGAAGAGCTAGTAACAGTGAGTTACTGCTCTGTGTTTACATTTTGTGATCGGCTGTGAATGGATTCACTGTCAGTGACTGTTTACTACTGCCGGTGACTAGCTGTGTTCCTAGGGAACACAGAGCCACCGACATGACCGCGCTGCGCGCTCCTGATTGAGCATGCACGGTCTTCTTCCGGGCTTTGCTATTGTGATCGGCTGTGTCATTGGAACTCAGCCGATCACATGGGAAACAGCCATGCCCATTGGCTGTTTCCCCCCTGCCGGTGACGGGCTGTGTCCCGGGGACACGCCGACACCAGCAGTGCAGGGCGGCGCGCACATGATAGAAGGCCTGCCCTGCTTGAATGGGCGGACGTCATATGACGTCCACCCAGAACAATGGCCGCACAGTCCCGCCGTCATTTGACGGTGGGCGGGCGGCAAGTGGTTAAAGAATTTTGAGGAAAATAATCAATGTAATCTATTTTAGAAAAAAGCTGTAACATAACAAATGTGGAAAAAGTGAAGCGCTGTGAATACTTTCCGGATGCACTGTACTGCCGTAAACTTCCAATAATGCACTGAAATATGCTGCGTTAATGTGCACTATAGCGCTGCAATATACTGTGGTAAACCTGCAATAACGCACTGAAATTTACTGCGTTAAACGTGCAGTAACACACTAAAATATACTACGGTAAATGCACAGTAACACACTGCAATATACTGAGGTAACCTGCAATAGCACACTGAAATATACTGTGTTAAATGTGCACTAATGCACTGCAATATACTGAGGTAAATATGTAATATTGCACTGAAATAAACTGCGTTTAACGTGCAGTAACGCACTGCAATATACTGCGGTAAACGTGCAGTAACGCACTGAAGTGTACTGTAGGAAACCTGCCCTGACAAAATAAAATGACACGAAAGTAAAAATGGACGATCCCACTGCGCACACACACATTGAACTATTACTAGATTCACACTAAACTGACACTCTACATTGACAATAGAATCACAATAGCACACTATAGCACACTAACTCATTAGTAGCACTGAACAGAGCCCTGTTCTATCTCTCTCTATGCCAATATCACACTACAAATGGCCGCAATGAGAAGAATATTTTTATAGTGTGGGGTGAAACTAAGAGCAATGAGCCATGACTGGATAGAGTCGTCATCACAGTGTCCAATCATGGCTCTGACAGTGCTATGTGCCCTGACTGGGCAAAGCTTCCGCCAATCAGGGCTTCCAATGCACTGTGTGGCATTGCGGTCGTTCAACAGGCTGATAATTCGAACCGTCCGCCCAACTCTACTGTGCAGTGACTGTAAACTTTTTGTGACTATTGTCTCTGAAAAAATATCACCTAGTTTTCTTGTAGGATAGAAACTGCCCTGTCTCTCCCAAGCATGTCATTGAAAGGATTAATGTTTTTCCAATGTCACACTTAAAGCCGCCTGGTAATAGAGGACCCACTTCCCACTGTACAGTATTTATTAAAATGTACTTTTTGCATTGGTCCCCCATGCCAGCACCCAGCTCCCCTTGCCCATTTTTTGACAATACCATGTCTATTAGCCTTGAAGGGTAATTCAGGAATTCCCTTTCAAGATTCACCCTTCCCCCTCAAGCACATTCTTAAATGGGGTTTGGATTTGCGTTTACAATTTTCTGACTTTATGGTGGTTTTTGACAAAGGCTCCATGAACTGAATCCAGACAAAATCACACATCCCTTTGCATGGAAAACATACAGTGCCTTGCGAAAGTATTCGGCCCCCTTGAACAGTTTTATATCTTTATGTTTGAAGCCTGAAATGTGGCAAAAGGTCGCAAAGTTCAAGGGGCCGAATACTTTTGCAAGGCACTGTAGACTACGTGCAGAACCAAGGTCCACACAATAAGTGCCAAAGGGCTGAAGGCTGGGCACCAGTGGGATATAAGATAGATAGGATAAATTGTTGATTACAGGTAAACTTTACCTTGTATAGTTTAGATTAAAAACTCATATTTTAGTGAAAATATATTTGAACTAAATTGAGATTCACTCACACATGTGATTCCCCTATGGGTAAGATATAGGTTGTGAGCAATTCTATATTTTATTGATGGCTTCTGCGTATAATAAAATATGTTGTCACATTTTTAACTTACATTGTTACCAATGATTGGCCAGCAGATGGAGCCTGCACCATATAGCTTGACAAATATGTTCACTGATGTTATGTGGAAAAAATATCCAATAACATGTAGTGATCTATAGTGGAGACATCTCAGCTACCCAACAGTTACATAGGGTCTAACAACGGTCCTCAAAAAAAGGCCAGATGGTGTCCCAAAAGTAGTGAGATGTAATCAGAGTAGTTTAAGATGCTAATAATAGTTCATGGCTCTTGCTGTGTCATAAAGAAATGTATTAATGAATTTATGAGAACATACAGTAGTATGAGATAGCAAAATCTCTAAGTATTGATACCTGTAGTATTTGTGAGTCAAATATGAGTATTCCTGGAGAGATGGAGCTCAGGATAGATATGGGGATCTAGTTTAAAATAACAATGTATCTTACTAAATATGTATCTGTAGCATGCTATAAGTTAAGAGAGATGAGTAGATTAAAGGCCAAACTGAAGGCACTTACCAACAAATGTCTCAGTAAATAGTTGGATGAAACCTGGCAGCTCAGTCTAATGATATATATATATATATATATATATATGGTTATATAGCAGGTGGCATAGGACGCAAACGCATGCGCAGTGCTATGCTGTCACTGCGCATGCGTAAAAACTGGCCAATTAGACCGTCCGTCCCTAGAGCTCACAGTGCCACCCCGACAAAGTGCAAGTATGCCATGTGCTTCAAGGACGCCGCCACTTAATAGTGACAGGGCTACCCATCCTGATGCGATACCGCATAGTAGCAGAGACTCCCGGGTAGGAGCCAGCACTGAACAGAGGGAAAGAAAGAAACATTACTGAACAATACATATATTGTATGACGACTATCCCACATATGTGTGCATAGACCAACTCCTAGGGGCATAGATGTATTGACCTATTTAAGAGCAAATATATCATATGATTAATTGTGTGTATTTTTAGTATAAAAATTATAGCACTAATGGGGCACAATGGCAAACAATGGAGATTAACACTGTGTTCACTGAGTGGTTTCAAACTGAAAAAGTATTGAAAATGAAGATGAATGGATAGAGACAAAATACCAAACAATGTACATGCATGTAGCAACCGCCCCACATAAATCCATATATGAGCCAGTCCCAAGGACCAAGAGCATATGAACCTGACCAACAGCGAATACGCTGTGCAATCGGCCGTGTACGTTTGAGTACAACAACCATGGCAAAGCTGGAACAGACATTAAACACATACATTAGATCAAATAAATCTACCCTTATCTATGTTTTTATTTCTCACATCCACCAGATGTGAAACCCTCCAGAAAAGGTCGATAACTAATAGAATCATTTAGTCCTGGGGGTAGGGTGGCATTTAGGTCCATTATCCATCATGCCTCCCTCTGTTGTAAAAATGTATTCCAGTCTCCTCCTCTATTATTGGGATGAATTCTATCTATCTGTGCAGTGACTGTAAACTTTTTGTGACTGTTGTCTCCAAAAAAATATCATCTAATTTTCTTGTAGGATAAAAACTGCCCTGTCTCTCCCAAGCATGTAATTGAAAGGATTAATGTTTTTCCAATATCACACTTGAAGCCGCCAGGGAAAAGAGGACCCCTTCCCACTGTTCAGTATTTATTAAAATTTATTTTTCGCATTGGTCCCCCATGCCAGCACCCAGCTTCCCTTGCCCATTTTTTGAAAATTCCATGTCTATTAGCCTTAAAAGTTCACTTTCAAGATTCACCCTCCCCTTCAAGCACATTCTTGAATGGGGTTTGGATTTATGTTTACAATTTTCTGACTTTACGGTGGTTTTTGACAAAGGCTCCATGAACTGAATCCAGACAAAATCACACATCCCTTTGCACGGAAAACATAGACTACGTGCAGAACCAAAGTCCGCACAATAAGTGCCAAAGGGCTGCAGGCTGGGCACCAGTGGGATATAAGATAGATAGGATGAATTGTTGATTACAGGAAAACTTTACCTTGTATAGTTTAGATTAAAAACTTTCATAATTTAGTGAAAATATGTTTGAATTAAATTGAGATTCACTCACACATGTGATTCCCTTATGGGCAAGATATAGTTTGTGAGCAATTCTGTATTTTATTGATGGCTTCTGCGTATAATAAAATATGTTGTCACATTTTTAACTTACATCGTTACCAAGGATTGGCCAGCAGATGGAGCCTGCACCATACAGCTTGACAAATTCATTTACTGAGGTTATGTGTGGTTCATCATGCAACAAGCAACAGTTTTAGAATTTATGCACACTTGCATACACAATAAAAATGATCTACTCTGTGCTGCTTGGCCGCGCCTCCCCACCTGGGCACAGAGTGTTCCCTTTATGGGGTGCCTATGGGTTGGCTACGCCGGTTGCAGAGTCCTGGCCACAGCCCCCCTGGTTGCCTCTTATCTACCTACTCCTAAGTTTGACCCATGGTTATTGTAGCCATTATTTTGTTAGCGCATCTGGCTTGTACTTATCTTGTCACTCTGTTTACCAATTGTTGTTACCTGTTTACTTTGTTCTCCAATAAAATGTTTGAACCAGAAAAATGATCTACTCTGTATAAATGTGAGGATTTAAAAAAAAAAATGTATACTTACTGTATTACAGTGGTTTGTAAGAACTTTAAAAATGTAATAGCAACAATATATGGGGTTGTCATTTTGTTGGTATTTTACTAGCCTGTCTGGCTAAAGTTATGGGTTAGCTAAGAAATCATTGGATTTTTTTTTCTCTTAAACATGATACACCTGTAGTCCTAGGCAAGCTGGGCAGCTACTCAGGGAACAAGCTACTGGAGGATGCAGAAATTTGGCTATGCAGGATCCATAAACCCAAAAGTTAGAGCATCTGCAGTAGTGCAGGGACCTTCACAACAGTAATGCCTGTGACAGAGGTGTAAATAGCACCTTCAGGGACCCAGTGATAGAAACTATGAAGGGTCGGGGGCCCTTTCCGGGGCCCTCAATCTCCATCTCTGCAGCCTCAGCTGCACAGAATGAATGGACAGGAATAGCTCTGTACAGAGCTTCCCAGTCATTCACAAACTGAAGCATAGTAAACAGTTACTATGCTTCATTTATGAATGGACAGTGTGGTACTGATCACTCACTGTGTCCATTCAGAAAAAAGGGTTGGAGGTGGGCATTGTGAAAGGAGGGCGTTAGTGTTACAAGAAGAGGGTGTATGACAAGAGGGGGGCGGTATGACAGGGGTGGTAGTGTGACGGATAAGTAGTATGATGGGGGGGTATTGTGACAGTAGGGGAGCAGTGTTACAAGGGGGCAGTGTAACAGGGGCAGTATGATGGGGGAAGTGTGATGAAATGTTTAGAGCATTTATACAGTTAGAAAAACAGAAAAATTAATTTTGCAATAAGGGGCTTGGCTTCAGTATGACTCACGATCACATGATACCTTTTGGCATATTACACAAGTTTAAATTGTTCCCATAACAAATTTACCAATCAAGATATTTTTATGTGCAAATATTTCTGCAGTCAGACATACCCGAACAAACAAGATGTTATGATTATAAATCAGGCATAATTGCAGGAATAATAGAGAAGAATATACAGCATGAAAACACCATTAAACCTTCAATCCCCTCTTTTATAATGAATATGATAAATCCCATTAAATCACTTGGGCAACAGGCTTGTCCAGGCCTGATCATCAGCCTTTTTAATCATTTTGTTAATCTTTTTCTTAAAAGCGCATACCAAATAGCAACTATACAGGACAAGTATAATGAAAACAATAACACAGACAGCGAGTGGGCAGGAAAAAATTCCCACCACCTCACTTCCTGTGGGTGACCACCCTGTAAACACATCATACCATGAATGGTGGGTATCCTGTGACAACTGAGTGGTGGCTGCTGCAAGTTTGCCCCTCATAATGGCTGTTTTTACTATTGTCTGATGCACTGTCAAATTATATGTCATTAGGGGCTGTAAAAAGTTTCTTTGTTGCTTAAGTACATCTATAATTGGACCTATGGGCAGTGAAAAATCACCTACTGGGAGTGCATGGGCTTTTTTGTTTTGTCATTGTCTTCAAAACATACAGGCCTAAATGGTCCTAAGTAAGTTCGTTATGATCCCTGTTGGCAAAAAGACCAACAAAATCAAAAGACTAAATCCACACAGTGCTTTCCCAGAAATCTGGAGAGACAGTAGCCAGGACATCTTCTGTATCCCCTTCCGGCTTGTCTGTTACTTTAGTTTCAGGGCCTTTATCATCTGTTTTGCCCCTCTTTTGTTACTCTTTTTACACTGGCCGCATGAATCCACTGGGGACTCTGTTCAGTCAGGATTGCTGTTCCGGTCACTGCGACCACTGTCTGTTGTCGAAAGGGGAATCCAGATCCCTTGACCTTGTTTAGTTGTCTCACAACGACTACATCTCCAGGTTGGAAAGGGTGTGTTGGTTCCTGTGAAGGAAGTGGAAAACAGACACATTCCCGCAGATGACATTCAAAGTCTGAATCAACCTAGTACAATAATGTGCTCTAAATCACCAGGCATGATTACAAGAGGATTTTTTTCCCAAGGTGTTGGAAATGGTTTTCCCATTAAAATTTCAAATGGTGACAATTTAGGTATTTTTGGCAGGTGTCATCCTTATTTCTGCTAATACTGCTGGAATAGTGTCTTCCCAATTTTTTAAAAGTCCCTCCTGTTACAATTTTATCCTTGATTGTCCTGTTCATTCTTTCCACTATACCCAAACTCTGAGGATGATATGGAATGCAAAATTTCCACTGAATCTGCAAGAATTTTACAAGTTCCCGGCAGATCTTGGAGACAAATGCTGGCCCATTATCAGCAATCACTAGGGGACAACCCCACCCAGGGATTATTTCTTTAACCATGACTTTTACCATTCTGTTTGGGAATACAGATTCAAAATAACTGTGATTACATTTTTAATCATTAGAATAATTAACCCCGCACATATTGCTATGATTTACTTGTAGTC
The DNA here is from genome assembly GCF_965119305.1 of Pelophylax lessonae. Lineage (NCBI taxonomy): Eukaryota > Metazoa > Chordata > Amphibia > Anura > Ranidae > Pelophylax > Pelophylax lessonae. The sequence continues at coordinate 104,358,708 of NC_138768.1, forward strand.
ATATCATGGGTGACCTAGCCAGTTATCACTAATATCTCATCCCAGTACATTCCTTTTATGAGAAAGAGAAAAGGGAGGGGGCAAGGGAGAGGATGACGTCTGCACAGAGCTAACATGACACACGCAAGATGTAGAACTAAGAGTTCCAGCATTCACTCACATACATAATTATCTCTTTAAAATTGCTTACATTTTCCCATTTGAACACAACACATGCATATCGTTCTCTCACTTTCTTTTAACCTATTTCCCTGCTTAAGTTAGTTTTACCTCCCGAAAATCTGCTTTCCTTCCAACTCTTATGTTCTACTCCATGTACATGACCCATAAACACAGAGGCACTGTGTTGAGGAATAGCCATTAAAGTATTTTGGCATATGTTTGGAGATTTCAGATCATACGGTCATAAGGGGCAAAGGGGGTTTCAAGGGTGGTAAGGCAAGAAAACAGGGCTGCGTAAGGACAGCCTCTGTGCTGTTTAATCAACCAAGGCATTGTCTCTGGAGACAAAATCTCTCCCATGTGTATGTGCCCTACAATGAACTACAGCGACCTTTGAAGGCAAGAGAATAGCATCCATAAGATGTTTGACTAGCTCTGAATGAGAGGATAGACTTGCCATCAGCCAAGACAAATCCCGTCTGCATCCCTATACGGCCAAAATCATGTACAACACCATGTGCATATTTGGAATCAGTATAAATATTGACTGCCTTTCTTGAATCTGTGTGATGCAATCAGGAGGCTCAATAACTTCATCAGTTTCTACTTTTAAACCCAATAAAGCATTAAGAATGAGGGTAGGTCCTGATGAGGGAGAAGCATACTGAATAGTCAGAGAGGTAGTAGACAGGAGAAGAATCTCATAACCACTCATTCTCTGAGCTCTTATATGTTGTGTGTGTTGCAGAGTGCGATCACTGGGTGCAGCGGAGTCCATTCAGATCAGACACTGTGGAGTAAACAGGAACTGGCTTCTTTATTGGAACATAACACAGATATCAAAAGATATCACCTCATAGTAATAAGAACACAGACAGGAAGAGATAACCAACAAGTACAGTACAGTGTACAGGAAATACACATCATAGAAAATGCATAGCATATCACTGAGCATTAGCAACATCTAGTGTCCTATTTGTGAACTGCAGTTAATCTGTAATAGGCTAAGCTTTAAAGTTGTTGTATCTCCAACACCCCTTCTCAACAGCTAAGGCTTAGTCTATTAAACCCATCTTCTTCGTAAGCCTTGAGTGTCTTTCAGCGGTCAGAGGCTTTGTAAGGATATCTGCTGTCATATCCTCGGTTGGGCAATAAAGTAACTCAAGAAGACCTTGCTCTTGAAGATCCCTAAGAAAGTGGAACTTCACGTCAATGTGCTTGGTTCTTGAATTAACTCCTTCCATGCGCGCAAGTGTGAGGCATCCTTGATTGTCCTCATAGATTTCAGTTGGTCCCAACTGTGGTTGACCCAAATCTGTTAATATCTGTCTCAGCCATATAACTTCTTGGCTTGCCTGCGCTGCAGCAACGTATTCTGCTTCAGTAGAGGACAGTGAAACAGAGAGTTGCTTTTTACTAGTCCAACTGATGGCACCTCCTGACAGAAAAAATAAGTATCCACTGGTAGATTTCCTGTCGCTGGTGTCTCCTGCCCAGTCAGCATCCACATATCCTGTTAAGGTGCTTTCATCGCTTGCTGGTAACTTTAACTTGTAATGCGAAGTCCCTTTAAGATAGCGAATGATTCGCTTTACAGCATTCCAGTCCTTTTGACTTTGCATTGAAACCTTCCTGCATAGGATTCCAACAGTTGCTGCAATGTCTGGCCTTCTAGCAGTGGTAAGATACAGCAATTTCCCTATTGCCTTCCTGTATTGAGTATCAGTAGGTAATGGGTTATCTTGGCAATTCATCTCCTTTAGGTAGTTGGTTTCCATAGGAGACCTTACTGATTTGGCGTCTTCCATTCCAAATGTTTCAATTATTTCTTGTATTTTGTGTCTTTGGTTTAGAAGAAAGCTGCCATCTTCCTCTCTCTCGATCTGGATGCCGAGGTAATTCTTTATGTTGCCAAGATCTTTGGTGTTGAAGTTCTGATTTAGTTTATCAAGTATTTCTACTTCATCCCTTTCTTGCTCAAAGCAAATCAGGATATCATCCACATAAATAAGCATATAGACCCATCTGTCTGCCAATTTCTTTGTGTATAAGCAGGGGTCTGCTTTACTCCTCAGAAAGTTTTGATGTGTAAGCACTTCATTTATTTTTATATTCCACACTCTGGCTGCTTGCTTTAGGCCATATATACTCCTGCGAAGTTTGCATACTAGGTCTGGCCTTTGTTCATCTTTGAACCCTGGCGGCTGTTCCATGTAAATTTCTTCTGTTAGCTCGCCATGTAGAAACACGGTTTTCACATCAAAATGTTTCACTTGCATTTTCCTTGTGACGGCTACTGTCAGTAAAGTCCTTATTGTAGTGTGCTTGACTACTGGTGCAAATGTCTCGTCATAGTCCTCTCCATATTTTTGAGAATAGCCCTTGGCTACTAGTCTTGCTTTGTAACGCTCAATTGTGCCATCTGCATTGTATTTCACTTTAAAAGTCCATTTATAGCCTATGGCTTTCCTTCCGGGTGGTAGTTCTGTAAGTGTCCATGTTTTAGTGTCATGCATGGATTTTATCTCTTCATTAGCAGCCTTTATCCATTTACTTGCTTCTTGTTCTGAAAGCTGAGATATTTCTTCCCAAGTTGCAGGTTTGTTGATATTGGCAGTACTTGCTTTGTATGAGAGACGTACAGGTGGTTTACCTCTGATTTCTCTTGTTGAACGTCTCAGTTTTGTGTCTGAGCCTTCTTGTATCTGCTCTTCAGTACTGGTAGAGTCTGTACTCACTTCAACTGTTTGTTCAGAAGATACAGAGATGGGCTGGTCAATGTCAGTTTTTACTTCTATTCTTGCTTCTACTGTTGTCATTACATTGTCTCTTAAATCTTCAACAAAAGTTATGCTGTTGCTAATGGTAACCTTGTCTGTTTTGGGATCAAGGATTCTGTAACCTTTGACATTGTCACTGTATCCAACGAAGATACCTTCAAATGCTCTGTTTTGGAGTTTGGTGCGTTTTTCTTCAGGTATGTAGATGAATGCTTTGCATCCAAAAACTCTTAGGTGTTTTACATTTGGCTTCTCATTGTGCCATAGTTCATATGGAGTTTTTTCTATTGTTCTGGAAAGAAGTCTGTTCTGCAAATATGTAGCTGTCATAGCTGCTTCACCCCAGTATTTTTGTGGTAGTCCAGAGTCTGTCAGCATACATCTGATCATTTCAGTCAGAGTTCTGTTCTTTCTTTCAGCTACTCCATTTTGTTCTGGTGTATATGGGACTGTCTTTTGATGTTCTATTCCATTCAGTTTTAAGTACTCTTGTATCTTATATCCTGTGAATTCACCTCTATTGTCACTCCGAAGTATGAGAGGCTTCCTCTGAAACTTGTTACGGGTCTTTATTATATAGTCTTGTAATTTGTCAAAAACTTCACACTTGTGTTGCATTAGGTAGGTGACTGTGTATCTTGACTAGTCATCTATGAAAGTCACTATGTACCTTTTGCCTCCAGGTGTAGGTGGGTTTAGGGGACCACACACGTCACTGTGAACTAAGTCAAGTGGTCTTGAAGCTCTCTCCTGACTGACTTTGGGAAGTGTTGCTCTTGTAGCTTTGGATTTAATGCAACATTCACACTTAACAGTAACTGGACAAGGGGATATTGTTAGATCCCTTGTCAGATTTCTCCTCTGTAGTTCCTGTATTCATTCTGGGTGTCTGTGGCCTAGACGTCTGTGCCATATATGTATACAGTCATTGGGCTTGTGTGTACATAGTCTCACCTTTTCCTTCACTGTGTCGAGGTGATATAGATGATCATCCAGCTTGGCACTTGCTACTGTCTGGTTGCCGTTTAGGATTGAACACTTGTCACCTTGGAATTTTACAGTGAGTCCTCTGGCTGTCAGAAGCTTCACAGATAAGAGTCCTCCTTCTAGATTAGGGACATAAAGTACATCTTTCACTGGTATGGCTAGATTGTGTCCCGCATCATCAGGGCATACAAGGGTTCCATGCCCATATCCTTCTGCATGTATTTTGCTTCCATCTGCAAGATAAATAGTTTCTTTGTTGTTCAGATCAAGTTCTGTGAAAAAACTTCTATCACTTGTCATGTGACTGGTTGCCCCCGAATCGATGCACCAGCCTTGACATTTATTGTTGCCTGTCACTTTAAAAGTGGCATTCCAGTTTCCTTCCCATGGATCATTGATTATGGCTTTGACCTTTTGTTTAGCATAAGAGGGACGCTGTCTTCTTTGCTCTGCTTTCCATATAGTACAGTCTTTCTTTATGTGTCCCTGTTTGTGACATCTGAAACACACTCTGGTCTCTTTCCTGTGTAACCTTGCGTCTGTAGCTTTAAGAGCGGTTCTGGTGTCGGTTTCTGTGGAGTCATGCACTAATTCCTTTCTTCTCTGATACTCATCTATGAGCCTGGTTTTTACAAATGCTAGCGTCAGATCTGTCTCAGGTCGTGTCTCCAGTGCATTGATCAGTGCAGTATATGTATCGGGCAAACTGCATAACAACATGGCTGCTGCGTGGCTGTCTGTTATATTCTCCCTGATTGATCTGAGTTGCGCAATCACTTCCAGCATTGCGTTTATGTGCTCCTGCATTTCCTGTTCTCTGCTAAGTCTCATTTTGTAAAGTTTCCGCAGTAGAAACAGCTTGCTGTTTAAACTGGATCTTTCATGCAGTCTTCTCAGTACATCCCACATACCTTTCGCTGTGTCCTCATTGGGCGTATATGAATGAGCTGATCATCCTCCACTAGTAAGCTTATGGTGGCCCGTGCCTGTCTGTTTTTCTTGTCCCAGTCCTGATTATTGTCCTGTGGCCTCTCTGTTGTGGTAACCTCCCACAAATCATCTCTAGATAACAGCATTTCCACTTAAAACTTCCATAGCTGATAATTGTCATTGTTCAGCTTGGCCACTAAGAGTTTAAGTTCTGAGTTTCCGCCATTTTTCCCTCCTTTATATATAAACAGTCTTACTTGTCTATAGGAGATGTCACTGGAAAGCTTCCTTATGTCGATCTTTATCCGGATCCTGGGCCCATAACCTGTTGCAGAGTGCGATCACTGGGTGCAGCGGAGTCTATTCAGATCAGACATTGTGGAGTAACAGGAACTGGCTTCTTTATTGGAACATAACACAGATATCAAAAGATATCACCTCATTGTAATAAGAACACAGACAGGAAGAGATAACCAAAAAGTACAGTACAGTGTACAGGAAATACACATCATAGAAAATGCATAGCATATCAATGAGCATTAGCGACATCTAGTGTCCTATTTGTGAACTGCAGTTAATCTGTAATAGGCTAAGCTTTAAAGTTGTTGTATCTCCAACAGTGTGTTCAGATTTTTTAACAATTGCAAAATATGATGTGATGTGTGCAGAATTTATTATCTTAACATATGGGATATTTCACATATATCCAGAATGAGATTGTTGCAGGATTGTCACACCTGTTGAAGTCCCAGTTCTTTAATTATCATTTATAGTGCTGCACTTTTTTCCCTTTTATATTTGTAAACAGGCTGGCTTCTGTAGTGTTAGCAGCTGTCCGATAGTTTTGATAGTTGGCGCAGTATTTCGTCCCCATTATGTGTGCAGAACAGTTTAATGTCCCAATGTGAGAACCGTTGACATCTCTACCCCCATTGAGCAGGCTGCCAGAGCCCATAGACACGACGGCATTCCTTATACCGGAACTGGAACTACTTTGGAAAAATATGCTACAGGTCTCAGCTTACCTCCATGCTCCTGCGCAAGGACAGCAGCCATTGTTTTACAGTTGTCCCTCGTATACAAATGAAAAGGTTTATAATAATCAGGGAGTCCCAGCCTTGGGGCAGCCACCATTGCAGTTTTCAACCTTGTATAAGCATTTATTTTTTTCATCATACCAAGTAACTAGGTCTGGAGCTTCTGTCAAAGTGCTTTATCTGAATATATTATCAAAATGGGAACAGTTAGGTATCCATTGACAGCAGTAACCAATCATACCTAAAAAAGGACAGCACGTCTTTTTTTGTTAGTGGGTGTGCCATTCCCATGACAGATGTTACCCTTGCTGAGCTTATTTTGCATTCCCCAGGCGGCGAGTGTAAAGCCCAAATACTCAACCTGTAGAAGACAGAGCTGGACCCTGGACTATGAGACTTTGTGACCCTCTTCACATAGATAATTCAGCAGACTTACAATATCAACCAACTAGCCCCCAGGGAGGGACTACACAATAGTAAGTCATTGACATACTGAAGGAGGATGGAACCCTGACCAGCTGTCCAAGACTGCAATATAGCATGGAGCACTGTGGAGTAGATTGCAGTCTGTATAGCCTTAGGAAAGGGCCCAGATTAATTGGCGACCGTCAAAACTGAATGCCATAAGTAGTTGTGTTTCTTCATCAACAAGGACGGAGACCTAAACCCTATTGAGCATCTGTGGGGCATCCTCAAAGGAAGGCGGAGGAGCGCAAGGTCTCTAACATCCACCAGCTCCGTGACGTCTGGTGAACTCCATGCCCAAGAGGGTTAAGGCAGTGCTGAAAAATAATAGTAGCCACAAAAATTGACACTTTGGGCCCAATTTGGACATTTTCACTTAGGGGTATACTCACTTTTGTTGCCAGTGGTTTAGACATTAATGGCTGTGTGTTGAGTTATTTTGAGGGGACAGCAAATTTAAACTGTTATACAAGCTGTACACTCATTACTTTACATTGTAGCAAAGTGTAATTTCTTCAGTGTTGTCACATGAAAAGATATATTAAAATATTTACAAAAAATGTGAGGGGTGTAATCACTTTTGTGAGATAATGTACATGTCCCCCAGGGCACTACCCAGACCCCATACCCCTTTATGGCCAGTTACTTGCATATAAGTCTTCAAAATTGGCACTTTTGATTTTTCCTGTTCGGTTCCCATAGACTTCAATAGGGTTCCCATTCGGGTTAGAACATTTCCCCTGTTCGGGAGTTCTGCTGTGAATTGAACAGGGGGGTGTTCGGCCCATCCCTATGTGTAAGTTTTAACTCTGTACATTTCAACTCTGTAAAAACTCTGTTAATCTAATTTTTCCTGTTTGGCTCCCACAGACTTCAATAGGGTTCGCCGTTCGGGTTTAAACATTTCCCTGGTTCGGGAGTTCTGCTGCAAACTGAACAGGGGGGTGTTCGGCCCATCCCTATGTGTAAGTTTCATCTTTGTAAATATGAAACTTACACAACACAACAGATCTAATTATACATAAATCTAACAGGAATTGCAGAAGTGGGGAGAGGATAACAGTACCACTGTGCTGATCACAAGATCATCACACCGAAACAGTGGTAGATTTGCTTGGAAGCTAGTGGAAGCAGCTGCTAAAAATATTAACTAGTCATTATTGTCAAGAACCCCTGGACGCCATTGCCATGGTAGCCATGTGATCTTTCTGAATATTATAAATATTATTATATTATTATAATATACCTAATTATTATTATATTATTAATATATACTTAACCACTTGCCTACAGTGCACTTTCACCCCCTTCCTGCCCAGACCGATTTTCAGCTTTCAGCGCTCTCACACTTTGAATGACAATTACTCAGTCATGCAACACTGTACCCATAAAAAAATTGTGTCCTGTTTTTCCACACAAATAGAACTTTCTTTTGATGGTATTTAATCACTACTGGGTTTTTTATTTTTTGTGCTATAAATATAAAAAGACTGAAAATATTGTGAAAAAAGGCATTTTTCTTTGTTTCTGTCATAAAATTTTGCAAATTAGTCATTTTTCTTCACAAATTTTGGCCAAAATTTATACTGCTACTTATCTTTGGTAAAAATAACCCAAATAAGTGTATATTATTTGGTCTTTTTGAAAGATAGAGTCCACAAGTTATGGCGCTAATCATTGAAAATTGATCACACTTGATCACACCTGATGTACTGAAGGCCTATCTCATTTCTTGAGACACTAAAAAGTCAGGAAAGTAGAAATACCCCCCAAATGACCCCTTTTTGGAAAGTAGACATTCGAAGGTATTTAATAAGGGGCATGGTGAGTTTTTTGAAGTTGTAATTTTTTTCCCACAAATCTTTGCAAAATGAAGATTTTTTTAATTTTTTTTTTACAAATTGACGTATTAACAGGTTATTTCTCTCACACAGCATATGTATACTTGCAATTACACCCCAAAACACATTCTACTACTCCTCCTGAGTATGGGGATACCACATATGTGATACTTTTTCACAGCCTAGCCACATACAGAGGCCTAACATCCAAGTAGCACCGTCCGGCATTCTAGGAGCATAAATTACACATATAATTTCCTGACAACCTATCGCACTTTTGAAGGCCCTGGAGCACCAGGACAATGGAAACCCAAATAAAATGACCCCATTTTGGAAAGCAAACACCCCAACGTATAATTTTTGAGGCATAATGAGCCTTTTGAACTTGTCATTTTTTTCCACAAGTTTTTGGAAACTGTGGAAAGAAAATGAAAATGCTTTTTTTTTTACACAAAATTGTCCATTTATGCAATATTTCTAACACATAGCATGTACATAGCAAAAATTGCACCCCAAAATACATTCTGCTATTCCTCCTGAGTATGGCGATACCACATGTGTAACACTTTTACACAGCCTAGCCACATACAGAGGCCCAACATCCAAGTAGCACTTTACACAAAGTTGTCCATTTATCCACTTTAAGACTGGGCCTATTTTTGACATGGAGGGCCTAATTCACTATAAGTTGGGAGTAGAGCTGCTCACTTCTCCAGAAATAACTCCAGCCTAAACTCATTAGCATCCTAATTAGGTAAGTGGCCACAGTTAAACCTTCAACTAGGTGCTTTAGTGAATTCAGAGTTGGAGTTAACCAAGATTGAATTCGGGTTTGGAGTTAACCAAATTCCCTTTGTGTTTTTCATAAAAGAAAATTTGTCTATTCTGAATCACTATTACACAGCAATGTCATCTATTATGGTTTATTTTAATTTTTAGGTATAGTTATGTATCTTATGTGTTTTAAACTTTAGATTTACTAATAGCAGTCTAATTAGCAATCTTCATTCTTTATTAATCTGAAACTTTCAGGCACGTCTGATTGTATTCAGCACTTTGGTGTAGTGGGCTATGCACACAGACAACTAAAATGTATTGGAAATGTTTTACATAGGCCAGTGATGGTAACCCTTAACCCCCCCCCCCCCCCCCCAGATGTTTTTGCCCTACATTTCACATAATGCTCATGTATTCTGCAGTGTAGGTGAGCATCATGGGAAATGTTACAAAACACCTGTGTTGCCAAGGTTCATCATCACTGACCTAGGCCAACTAAAAAGGTGAGTGAGCGCTGTAGCAATCTTTTATTTAGTAATAATTTTTAGTGATTTTTTAATTAAATGTTTTGGTTACATTCATCCACAGAGGCTGAATGGAAATTTTGTATTATTCCTTAATTTATATATATTTTTAGCTAAATATATACATACACACTTTAATTAATTCTTACAATTTAGCCCCCCCACACACTACCCCTCCTGCCCCCACCACACTCCACCCTCCTCCACCTCCACACACACACACTCCTCCCCCCCCACACACACACACACTCCCCCCCTCCACACACACACACACACTCCCCCCCTCCACACACACACACACACTCCTCCCCCCCCACACACACACACTCCTCCCCCGACACACACACTCCTCCCCCCACACACACACTCCCTCCCCCCACACACACACTCCCTCCCCCCCACACACACACTCCTCCCCCCCAACACACACACACTTCCCCCCCCACACACTCCCCCCCCTCCACACACACACACACACACACACTCCTCCCCCCCACACACACACACACACTGCCCCCCCATACACACCCCATTCCCCCCGCCATACACACCCATACACACTTTGCTGGAGTAATGTGTGTGTGTGTATATATATATATATATATATATATATATATATATATATGTGTGTGTGTATGTGTGTATATATGTATGTATGTATGTGTGTATATATATATATATATATATATATATATATATATATATATATATATATATATATATATACAGTGGGTACGGAAAGTATTCAGACCCCCTTAAATTTTTCACTCTTTGTTATATTGCAGCCATTTGCTAAAATCATTTAAGTTCATTCTTCTTCCTCATGAATGTACACATAGCACCCCATACTGACAGAAAAACACAGAATTGTTGACATTGTTGCAGATTTATTAAAAAAAACTGAAATATCACATGGTCCTAAGTATTCAGACCCTTTGCTCAGTATTTAGTAGAAGCCCCCTTTTGATCTAATACAGCCAGGAGTCTTTTTGGGAAAGATGCAACAAGTCTTTCACACCTGGATTTGGGGATCCTCTGCCATTCCTCCTTGCAGATCCTCTCCAGTTCTGTCAGGTTGGATGGTAAACGTTGGTGGACAGCCATTTTTAGGTCTCTCCAGAGATGCTCAATTGGGTTTAAGTCAGGGCTCTGGCTGGGCCATTCAAGAACAGTCACGGAGTTGTTGTGAAGCCACTCCTTCGTTATTTTAGCTGTGTGCTTAGGGTCATTGTCTTGTTGGAAGGTAAACCTTCAGCCCAGTCTGAGGTCCAGAGCACTCTGGAGAAGGTTTTTGTCCAGGATATCCCTGTACTTGGCCGCATTCATCTTTCCCTCGATTGCAACCAGTCGTCCTGTCCCTGCAGCTGAAAAACACCCCCACAGCATGATGCTGCCACCACCATGCTTCACTAACCAACCCAACAAAAAAAATGTGATTCTGCCCGCGATCCGGAAATCATTGCAAATCGCGGGACGACTGTGCGTTGCCCATGATTTGCAATAGCACCCCAAACGCTTTGCGATGTTGCCGCGATTTCCGCCTGGCGAATCGCGGTAACATCGCGCAAACAATGCATGACGCCCCAAAGAAGCTCTTGTACCTTTTTTGGGTGTCATGCGTTGTTTGCGCGATGTTACCGCGCAGGCGGAAATCGCGGCAACATTCTGGGCACTGATGAGGTGACTGTTAGGTGACAGGTGCAATTGGGGGGGGGACTGAGGACTGTGTGGGGACAGGTTCTTGTGCTTTTACATTGTGACAGGCATACAGAGCAGTAACTCACTGTTTCTGGTTCTGCTCTCCTCACACTGGAAGCAGTGTGTGAGGGGAGAAGAGCTAGTAACAGTGAGTTACTGCTCTGTATTTACATTTTGTGAACGGCTGTGAATGGATTCACAGCCGATCACATAGTAAACAGCCACTGTCAGTGACTGTTTACTACTGCCGGTGACTAGCTGTGTTCCTAGGGAACACAGAGCCCCCGACATGACCGCGCATCGTGCTCCCGATCGCGCATGCGCGGTCTTCTTGCAGGCTTTACTATTGTGATCGGCTGTGTGATTAGATCACAGCCGATCACGTGGGAAATAGCCATGCCCATTGTCTGTTTCCCCCCTGCCGGTGACGCGCTGTGTCTCGAGGACACTCCGCAACCTACAGTGCAGGGTGGCGCGCAAACGATCGCGCGCCTGCCCTGCCTGAATGGGCCGACGTCATATGACGTCCGCCCAGAACAATGGCCGCACTGCTCCACCGTCATTTTACGGTGGGCGGGCGGCAAGTGGTTAATGTGGTATACTGTGGTGACTTACAGTATGTTTTGTTATTAGTACTACGATTTGTATTTTACTGTTGGTGCCAAGCTTTACTATGGTCATGCATATAAACATCGTATGGTGGTTGTCTTACTTTATATATAGTATTTGTTTTTGGCAAAGCATGCTTGCTTACTATGTCATTTTGTTCTCTTTCAAGTGGTGTTTATGTGTAGTATACAATATGGTGATGTAGTTTATATAATGCAGCAAATGTACTTTGTACTCATCCTTTATTGTAAAAAGAATTCTACGCAATACTCTGGAAAATAGCATTTGTGTAGAGCAGGTTTTCTCAACCAGGGTTCGATGGAACCATAAGGTTCCTCTAGAGGTTGCTAGGGGTTCCTTAACCACTTTAAGACCAGAAGGATTTGCCCCCTTAATGACCAGGCCCTATTTTGCGATCCGGCACTGCGTTATTTTAACGGACAATTGCGCGGTCGTGCGATGCTGTACCCAAATAAAATCAACGTCCTTTTTTCCCCACAAATAGAGCTTTCTTTTGGTGGTATTCGATCACCTGTGAGATTTTTATTTTTTGTGCTATAAACAAAAAAAGAGCGACAATTTAGAAAAAAAAAAAAAAACAATATTTTTCACATTCTGCTATATGACATTCTCAAAAAAAAAGTAGAAATCAACATTTTTAACATTTTACGTTAATTTGTTTTCTGCTACATATTTTTGGTAAAAAACAGTCGCAATAAGCGTAGTTTGATTGGTTTGCGCAAAAGTTATACCATCTACTAACTATGGGAAAGATTTATGTCATTTTTATTGTTTTTTTTTTACAATGATGGTGGCGATCTGCCATTTTTTGCGGGACTGCGATATTGCGGTGGACAGATCGGACCCCTAACTGACATTTTTGACACTTTTGGGGGTACCAGTGATATTACTACAGTAATCAGTGCTAAAAATATGCACTGTTACTGTAATAATGACACTGGCAGGGAAGGGGTTAACCCTGTGGTTGATAAAGGGGTTAAATGTGAGCCTAGGGGAGTGATTCTAACTGTGTTGGGCATGGCTTCTGAAATGACTATAGAGATATGTGATCCTATATAGAAGGATCACATGGACTCTATGGCCATTCTAGGTAGAAGAACGGTCAGCTGTGTTTACAACAACCGACTGTCCTTCTCTCTCAGTGGGGAGAGACCGCGGGTGTCAGGTGGTAATCGGAACCGCCTGACCCGTGCATCGGCCTTCCCGCTGAAGATCGGGGCGGGACCGCGCCGGCGGCGGCGCGGGGTTGCCCCCTAGCTGCCACCAAGCTAACCATACGTTGGTTTGCCTGGGAGAACCATCCTGCTGCAGTATATATACGGTAAGCGGTCGGCAAGTGTTTAAGGAATGAGCAATTTCTGCCTCTTAGATAAGTTCCCCCTTACACCATTGATCTGTTTAGCGATCCGTAAGGGGGTAAATTACTCCCAATGACCACAAATGTAAGGAATATTCTTCCCACTGACCATCATACTAATGTATCAGGAGTTGTAAAATATAGTCATTTTTAGCATAGGTTTACCGAGCCCAAAAATTTATTTCACGGGTTCCTTTGTGTTGGAAAAGGTTGAGGAAGGCTGGTGTAGAGGTTGGATTTCCTTTTGTGGCACACGTGGCGTGTAGCCGTTCTCCACTTACAGCACCCCCCTGTACCCTGTTCTGCGCCTATTACTACTTATCCCCCGTCAGCAGTGCTGATCTGTGACGTTTTTTTAACTATACTGCCTTGGACTTAAAAAAATATAAGCAACAACTTTTGTTGCAATATTCACCTTTAATCTAGAGCAGTCCTCCACAGGAACTTCTTTCCACCACTAGATGTCACTAGTCTTTCAGACTGAATTATAGTTACATAGTTACATAGTAGGTGAGGTTGAATAAAGACAATAGTCCATCCAGTTCAACCTGTGTAGGTGTGTGTGGCCGTAATCATCTCACATACCCCTGAATGTTCTGATCCTTGAGATGTACGTCTAAGAGTCTTTTGAAAGCCACCATACTTCCCGCAGGAAACCACCTCTTGTGGTAGAGAATTCCACAATCCTGTAGCCCTAACAGTAAAAAAACCCCTGCGTTGCCTGAGGTTAAAACGCTTCTCCTCTAATTGCATTGTATGCCCTCGAGTCCTCATGCAATCCCTTCGACTGAATAGCTGTTTTTCTATGCCGAGATCACCATTGAGATATTTATAAATTGCTATCATGTCCCCTCTCAGGCGTCTCTTCTCCAGGGAGAATAAATCAAGCGATTGCAGACGCTCTTCATAATTCAGGTCCTCCAATCCCCTAATTAGTTTAGTTGCCCTTCTCTGGACTCTCTCCAGCTCCAACACATCCCTCCTGAGGACTGGCGACCAGAACTGAACAGAATACTCCAGATGTGGTCGGACCAGAGTTTTATAAAGTGGAAGGATTATAGTCTTATCTCTGGAATACATCCCTTTCTTTATGCATGCTAATATTCTGCTGGCTTTGGCAGCTGCCGCTTGACATTGCATGCTATTACCTAGTCTATCATCTACCAAGACTCCCAGATCTTTCTCCATTTTTGATTCCCCCAAGGGTTCCCCCCCCCAACGTGTATTGTGCTTTTATGTTTTTAGTCCCCAAGTGCAAAATCTTACACTTCTCCACATTAAACCTCATTTGCCATGTCGTTACCCACTCTGTTATTTTGTCCAGGTCATTCTGTAGGATATCTGCTTCATGCTGTGCAGTTATTGCCCTGCCCAATTTTGTGTCATCTGCAAAAACTGATATCGAACTACTGATCCCGTCCTCAATGCTGTTTATGAATAAATTGAACAAGGTTGGTCCCAGGACTGAGCCTTGGGGGACCCCGCTTATCACCTCAGACCAGTCTGAGTATGCGCTGTTTATTACCACCCTTTGGACACGCCGTTTTAGCCATTTCCGTATCCAAGAGCAAACCCAGTGGTCGATACCTGCAGACCTTATTTTATAAATTAAGCGCATGTGGGGAACTGTATCAAACGCCTTAGCAAAATCCAGGTACACCACATCCACTGGTCTGCCCCTATCTAGCTCACAGCTCACCTCCTCATAGAATGTTAAGAGATTGGTTTGACAAGAACGCCCATTTGTAAACCCATGCTGATTATTGCTGATGATGTTGTTGTCTTTAGCAAACTCTACGATATAGTCCCTTATCATCCCCTCCAGAAGTTTACATACTATTGATGTCAGACTGACAGGCCTATAATTTCCCGGGATATGCCTCTGCCCCTTTTTGAATTTGAGCTACATTTCCTGTCATAATACTGTCAGCAAAGATCAGAAACAGTGGTCTAGATATAATCTTACTGAGTTCTTTGAGTACTCTCGGATGTACGCCATCCGGGCCTGGTGATTTGTTTGTGTTAATTTTATCCAGCCTTTCCCTGATTTCACCCTCTGTTAGCCATAGCGGCAAGATCTGTGTGTTACTACTAACCATATAGTCGTGGTCCGTGTACCCCTCCTTTTCCTGTGTAAAGACTGACGAGAAAAAAGCGTTCAGCATGGTTGCTTTTTCATTGTCCTCTGTAACCATCCTCCCATCATCGTTAATTATGTGTGCAATATTCTCTGCCCTAGCTTTTTTGCTGTTGATATATTTAAAGAATTTCTTAGGGTTCTTTTTACTATCCTCCGCTATTTGTCTCTCAAAGTTGATTTTAGCCATTTTGATTTCGTATTTACTTTTCTTATTTGCCTCCTTGTATTGCTCGAAAGCCGATACTGTGCCCTCTGATTTATATTTCTTGAAGGCCAGTTTTTTTTCCCCTAATAAGTTTTTTAACGTTACGGTTTAGCCAACCAGGTTTGGCTTTGTCTCTTCTAAATTTATTTCCCATAGGTATGCACTGCAAAATGCATTTGTTTAATATGTTCCTAAAGCATTCCCATTTTCCTCCGTGGTCACTGATCCCAGGGTTTGGTCCCAGTTTACGCTTTCCATCAATGAGCACAATTTTGGAAAGTTTGCCCTTCTGAAGTTTAGGGTTCTTAAGTTCCCCACTTGCCTTGTTATATTGTTATTTACACTAAATGTGATCATCCTGTGATTGCTAGAGCCCAGGTTGTCCTGGACTCCTACCTCCAAGATTAGGTCTGGGTCATTAGTGATCAATAGATCCAGAACTGCATTTTCTCTAGTAGGAGAATCCACCAACTGTGACATGTAGTTGTCCTGTAAGGTTTCCGTGAATAGACGGGCCTTCTGTGAGTGTGTAGTCCCCTCTTCCCAGTCAATGTCCGGATAATTGAAGTCCCCCAATATGATGACTGATCCCAGTTTTGCCACTTTACCCAACAGTGATATAAATTCCAGCTCTACCTCCTCCCTTTGGTTGGGTGGCCAATAGCAAACCCCCACAATTACTTTTCCCTTTTCTTCTTCCCTATGGAGTTCTACCCACACAGATTCTCACTCCATACTCATCCCTTCCGTAATATCATTCCTCTCTATCACCCT
Organism: Pelophylax lessonae; assembly: GCF_965119305.1. Classification (NCBI taxonomy): domain Eukaryota; kingdom Metazoa; phylum Chordata; class Amphibia; order Anura; family Ranidae; genus Pelophylax; species Pelophylax lessonae. The sequence goes on from NC_138768.1 coordinate 104,375,015, forward strand.
TACATTGTTCTTGACATAGAGACATCCCCCTCCCCCTCTTTTTCCTACTCTGTCCTTCTGGTACACCGAATACCCTTGGATATTGGCCAGCCAGTCATGTGAGGGTTCGAACCAAGTTTCCGTTATTCCCACAAGGTCTAAGTCTTCCTCATGTACTAATATTTCCAACTCATCCATTTTATTAGCTAGGCTCCTGGCATTAGCATATACCCCTCTTAGTTTTGTGGAAGTTGATCGTGAATGGTGATTATGTTTATTCCTGTTTGGTCTGAGGTTTTCCCGCACAGACCCCCCAAGTTACATAGTTACATAGTTAGTCAGGTTGAAAAAAGACACAAGTCCATCTGGCGCAACCAATAAAAAACAAAAAACAGTAAAGAAAACCCAACCATACAATCCCATATACACAATCCTATACCCGCTGTTGATCCAGAGGAAGGCAAAAACCCCAGCAAAGCATCATCCAATTTGCTACAGCAGGGAAAAAAATCCTTCCTGATCCCCTGAAAGGCAATCGGATATTCCCTGGATCAACTTTACCTATAAATATTAGTACCCATTTATATTATGTACACCTAAGAAAGAATCCAGGCCTTTTTTTAAAGCAATCTTGTGAGCTGGCCAGAACCACCTCTGGAGGGAGTCTATTCCACATTTCACAGCTCTTACGGTTAAGAAACCTTTCCAAATTTGGAGACTAAATCTGTTTTCCCCTAGGTGTAAAGAGTGCCCCCTTGTCCTATGTGTTGAGCTGAAAGTGAATAACTTAACACCAAGTTCACTATATGGACCACTTTTGTATTTATACATGTTGATCATATTCATATCCCCCCTTAATATCCTCTTCTCAAGACAGAATAAAATCAGTTGCTCTAATCTTTTCTCATAGCTGAGCTCCTCCATGCCTCTTATCAGTTTGGTTGCCCTTCTCTGCACTTTCTCCAGTTCCCCGATATCCTTTTTGAGAACTGGTGCCCAAAACTGAATTGCATATTCCAGATGAGGTCTTACTAATGATTTGTACACACCTGACGAGTGGGCAATGCGACCCACGAAACTCTTGAAAGAGTTTCAAGACTAAATGTATTGATGTGCAAACTACTACTGTTATGTCATGATTTTTATTGATATTTTGTATGACCACGCTTTGTAATTTTGTGTATGCTAATTACTCATGTTCTATTGCTCTGTATGTTGGTTCTACACAATAAACCAGATACATTTGAACTTGAGTATTATGACTGGTGGGTCCACCTCAATTAAAGTCCCACTGGGCAATTCCTTCCTCTATGTACAGTATTCAATTGGGATGGAGGTGCACTCAAGGGCAGTATAAGTCAATTTTTCCTTGTTTGTTTGAAGAGTATGAACTCCGACGTATGTAGACTAGTGGAAGACCACAATAAAATGGTGGTGCCCATGGTCTCCAAAGAAATGGTGCTTGATGAGGTATATATTGATTGACAGCCTAATCGTCCAATAGAATTTTCCCTGAGGAAGACACATGACCCTCTGTCGGCACACATAGGGGAGGGACCAGAACAAGGACGGCACCAGGAACCTGCGTGAAGCTGGAGACCAGAGATGGTCTGAAGGTTGTTTGCTTACACTAAAGGAATCTGCCCAGAAACAGAATATATTTCTTTGCTGGTAATAGTCTGGTGCGCTGGAAGCACCAGCAAAGAGTAATTACCCTGAGCTTGTTTTGTCAATAAATTGTTTTAAAAGGGTATAAGCACTTTTAGTCTCTTTTATCTTTGTATATATGATATCTGCATGTCATAACCCCTATTGAGGAGATCACAGAGGAGATTGGAGGAGCTGGATATAGCCACTAGTAGGCTAAAAAGCGTTTTTTGATCCTACTTAACAGTGGTGGTCGCATTACCCCAGGTGAGAATACCATGAGATGACACACCATTTTTGTGCACAGTAAAGAAGTTGCACCACCACTCTCTATGGATTATCATTTGGAAATGTTGTGTAGCAAGGTTTCCAGGCCTATGGCCTGATGTGGGTCTGCCATTAGTACCAGTAATCTCTCCAGCCCATGTGAGCTGCGACCCTGGGTGTGACAATTGATGCAGCGGCATCTTTGTTTGTGTTTTTTTTATTGGAATAAAGGGGATGGGAGAGGGGAAGGAGTGGGATACTCCTTGAGGCTTAAACTAAATACAATTGGGACTTTACTTCTGAAATGCTTGTTGGTGCTTCCTTGACGCCAGCCATTACTCTAAGCAATTATTGGGCCGATTTTTAATGCACAGTGGCACTATTTTTATTGTCATTTCTGTGTAGCATGACATTGGTGTAAATGTTTATAAAATCTATAATTTAAATAAAAAATACACTTACTTTTTTGTAAATCCCAGGACACAGAGTATATTCAAATTATTATTAATAGATTTATCCAGGCACCTTGAACTGTTTTGGACACTTGTTAATAAAAGGAAAGACAGGAGGAACAAGGAGTTAGAAGATGTATTATTCATCTATTTAGAGCTTAATGGAAGATTGGTGAATAAGGAAAGTTCTTGAAGATCGCCATATACAGATGTTGTTAAAAAGCATTATATAACTCATTGATATACAAGGATTAAATATTCTCTGGTAAGCCTCCCTTACCCATCCGAAGGACAATCTACACCAGGCATCACTGAATGGCAGACCGCGGGCCAAATGCGGACCACGTCACTCCCCCATTTGAACTGCCGCAGTCCTGCCATTTAGGAGCCTTTTCTTCCCGCTGCCATCTCTCTGTAATCCTCACAGGCCGGAGAGTTATGGATAGAGGGCGGAGCTGCCTGAGATTAAGAAGCAGGTGGGTGGCTGCTAGGATTAAGGGCAGTCCTAGCAGCCAATCACTATCTTGCAACTCCTGTCTCTATCCAGACAGCACAGCATGTCTCCATCCAATCTGTCTGTATAAGGTAGGAAAGTGGGGGGGGGGGGGGGGGTTAAACAGGGGTGGAGGCTGGTGGGGGGGGGGTGCTGATATTTGCAGTGATCAGGCTGAGGACATCACAGTGGGGGGGGGGGGAGCTGAGGACTGGAATGTGGAGGGGACTGTGGACTGGGATGTGGGGGGAGCTGAGGACTGGAATGTGGAGGGGACTGAGGACTGGAATGTGTGGGGACTGAGGACTGGAATGTGGGGGGACTGAGGACTGGAATGTGGAGGGAGCTGAGGACTGGAACATGGAGGGACTGAGGACCGAAACGTGAACGGAGCTGAGGACTGGAATGTGGAGGGAGCTGAGGACTGGAATGTGGAGGGAACTGAGGACTGGAATGTGGAGGGACTGAGTACTGTAATGTGGGGGAGCTGAGGACTGGAATGTGGGGGAGTGAAGGACTGAAATGTGGGGGATCTGAGGACTGGAATATGGGGGAGCTGAGGACTGGAATGTGGGGGGACTAGAACTAGAATGTGGGGGAGCTGAGGACTGGAATGTGGGGGAGCTGAAGACTGAGATGTGGAGGAAACTGAGGAGTAGAATGTGGGGGACTGAGGACTGGAATGTGTGGGGACTGGAATGTGGTGGAGCTGAAGACAAGGATGTGGAGGGAGCTGAGGACTGGAACGCGGGGGAGCTGAAGACTGTAATGTGGGGGAGCTGAGGGCCGGAATGTGGAGGGAGCTGAGAACTGTAATGTGGGGGAGCTGAAGACTGGAATGTGGGGGAGCTTAGGACTGGAATGTGGAGGGAGCTGAGGCCTGGGATGTAGAGGAAGCTGAGGACTGGGATGGGGAGGGAGATGAGGACTGGGATGTTTAAACACAATAGGCTAGGTGGGACTTTAAGTGAGACCCCAGCAGGTAGTGCCCTGCGTCTCCATTTCTGTATCAAGAATAAAATGAGGTTGAAGGATTATAAGAGGTGCATCGAAGTCAGCCAGTCCCCAGTCTGATGTACTCACCCTCCAGTCTGTCACCAACCAAGTAGACCTGTCTCATGATACAAAGCACAGGGGTTTAGTTGACACACATTTGCAAACGCATGTGTAAGCTGCAGAGCCACTACACGTCACCCTGTTTTATCTGCAGTCCTAACACTTCCTAATTTAGTGTCTCCACATTGGGAGCACATGGCTGCTAATTGATGGATGGGGGAACAGGTGGGAGGGAGACAGCCCAAACCTTTCCCAACCCACCCCCATCCATGACTGTTCTGTTGTCTCAAAACTCAAATAACTAAGTTGTAACGATGGTACAAACTGGAAAGGACCAGCTGAGAAGCATTACACCTCCATCCCCTTGGTGGATGCAGCATAAAGACAGATTGGGATTTTATATATGGGGCATGGCCTGTAAAGCACAATGCCTTTCAATCTTTAATTTCCTATTTGGGACTTTGTGTGAGACAAGCAGGTCATGCTATTGGTCTCTATCCCTGTATACGGAAAAACTAAGGTCAAATCAGACTGCATCCACCAAAAACATACGAAAATCGCACGGTGGGACTTTATATGAGGCACCAAGCTGTAGGCAAGACGTCTCCATCCCTGGTTGCTTAAACACAATAGGCTAGGTGGGACTATAAGTGAGACCCCAGCAGGTAGTGCCCTGCGTCTCCATCCCTGTATCAAGAAAAAAATGAGGTTGAAGGATTATAAGAGGTGCATCGAAGTCAGCCAGCCCCCAGTCTGATGTACTCACCCTCCAGTCTGTCACCAACCAAGTAGACCTGTCTCATGATACAAAGCACAGGGGTTTAGTTGACACACATTTGCAAACGCATGTGTAAGCTGCAGAGTCACTACACGGCACCCTGTTTTATCTGCAGTCCTAACACTTCCTAATTTAGTGTCTCCACATTGGGAGCACATGGCTGCTAATAGATGGATGGGGGAACAGGTGGGAGGGAGACAGCCCAAACCTCCCCCAACCCACCCCCATCCATGACAACAGACCAGTCATGGAATGTGGAGGGAGCTGAGGTTTGGAATGTGAGAAGAGCTTAGGACTGGAATGTGGGGGAGCTGAGGACTGGAATGTGGGAGAAGATGAGGACTGGAATGTGGGGGGACTGAGAACAGTAAGGTGGGGGAATGATTTAAATAGAGGTAGAGGACATTACTATTAATGGGGGTCAATGTCAAGGAAGTGTGAGAACACTATTGTGAAAAGGGTGGAAGAGGATGATGTAAAAGGGGAGCTAAGGACACTTACCAAGAGGAGATCTTGATGTTAATGGAAAGGGGACTGTGATGTGCAGTAGGGACACACTGATGTAAGAATGGGTTAAGATCTCTGCATGTGCATTAGGTACACACGTCATGGGCTGCGCTACCCGCAAGAAACACAGAAAGAAGTCCTTTACCTTTTTATAAAAAATTGTGTCGCACCAAGCCGCATGGTGCTGCAGCAATATACCATTTGGTGCACGTGAAAATGCGCAACAGTACTGACATGATATTCAGACCTTTGCTAGAAGAAAATGTTACTGACCAGACCTCGTGAATTGCAATTCAATACCCTTGCTCTACACAGTGGTGGAAACAAGATTGAACTTTAACCAGTTCTGGACCGGAAGGATTTGCCCCCTTAGTGACCAGGCCATTTTTTGCGATTCACCACTGCTTTATTTTAACGGAAAATTGCACGATCGTGTGATACTGTACCAAAATAAAATTGATGTCTTTTTTTCCCACAGAGCCTTCTTTTGGTGGTATTTTATCAACTATGTGATTTTTTATTTTTGCGCTATAAACAAAAAAAGAGCAACAATTCTGAAAAAAAAACAATATTTTTCACCAAAAAAAAATAAAAAATCTAATTTTTTCATGCTTTTAGGCCAATTTGTATTCTGCTACATATTTTTGGTGAAAAAAATCGCAATAAGCATATTTTGATTGGTTTGCGCAAAAGTTATACTACAAAGTTTACAAACTAGGGGAAAGATTTATGTAATTTTTTTTTTTTTTTTTTTTACTAGTAATGCGATCTGCGATTTTTAGCAGGACTGCAACATTTCGGCAGACAGAATGGACCCCTAAATTACATTTTTGACACTTTTGGGGGGACCAGCGACATTACTACAGTAATCAGTGGTAAAAATATGCACTGTTACTGGCAGGGAAGGGGTTAACCTAGTGGGTGATCAAGGGGTTAAATGTGAGCCTAGGGGAGTGTTTACTAACTGTGGGGGGAGGGGCTTGTGAAATGACCATAGAGACCTGTGATGCTATATAGAAGGATCACAGGTGCTCTGTGATCATTTCAGAGAGAACGGTCAGTTGTGTTTGCAACAGCGGGAAGCGATCGTGGGTGGCCGGCGGCAATCGCGGCCCCTGGCCCCGTGCACCGGCATTCCCGCTGTCTAGTGGGGGTGGGAGCATGCCGCCGGCGGCGCACACTCGCCCCCCAGCACCATGCGTGTGACCGACGTAGTACTACGTCTGTTCGCACAGCTGAGTCAGCCTGCTGCAGTAAAACTGCGGCAGGTGGTCAGCAAGTCGTTAATTATGCAAACTTTAAAATGATAATCTTTGGACAATTTTTCGTGGTTTTACACTTTGTTCACTATTAGTGGAGGTTTATATTTTCACATAAAATTTTACGGACTGGACTTACTTGTATATTTGTAAGATAAAGGGGTTGTTGGGGGGATAGTTTTAGCGCTGGGTAGAAACACTAGGGGTGTTATTTTATTTTTACCAGCAGCTGGGAGTACTGTATTGAGTTTTGCTTAGCGCAGCGCAGGGAATAAGGATTTGCTCTCTTCCAATTACCTTGATTTATGTCAAGTTGACTAAAGTCATTTAGTATTTTGTTTTTGTAACTGTGCTGATTTAAACACTGTACAAATATAGCACCTGTCATCTCTAAATGTACAATGTACATGTGACATACATTCAGCCTGGAAGAAAATGGAATACAATATTTAAGTGTTGTATGAAAGTGCAGAGTACACAGAATATTGTGTCTTCTAACACCTCCCTCAAGGGGATGTTGTAAAAAGCAGAACTGTCAGTTAACCACAAAAGAACAAAACGAAAGAGATCAAAGTACAAAGGGATCAACATTGAACATGGAAACAAAGATCTTCATCATTCTCACGAGAACACTGCTAGTAAATTGTGGGAAGACCATTTTCTTTGGAAAGTGCACCACAATTCATGTTTTGTGCTATAGAGGTATAACAGTGGCCAGCATTTAAAAATAACTTAAAGTGGAGTTCCACCCTCATTTTATACTTACCTCCATCTTCTCGCTCCGGGTCACCCGAAAAAGAAATGGATAATCGCATTTTTTTTTTTTTTTTACTTACCTCGTAGCGAAGAAAATATACTTACCTTACTTCCTTCTTCCTCCTTCCTCGGCCGCGGCCCGTCGTCACTTCCTGGCTCTGCAATGATTCCTGGGAGCTGAACGTCATAGCTCCCAGGAATCATTGCGCCTGCACCGGCCCCGACGTCAGTTCCGGGGCACGCGCGTCATCCCCTTCTAAACAGCTTCTGGGCATGCCCAGAAGCTGTGGAGGGATGACGCGCGCGACCCGGAAGTGACGTCGGGGCCGGCGCAGGGCATCGTGGGACCGAAGAAGGCGGAAGAGGACCCCGAAGAGGATCTCGCTGGCTTCAAGCTGCCCACATCTGAGATGGCAGCGCTGGACAAGACGTTTTCAAGGTAAGTATTTGTCCTAACAGGTAAGTGCAACCCGGGACAGATCAGGGGCTAGCCATTGTGGAATGCACTAGCCCTGACTGTCCCGGGGGTATTTTTAAAAAAAAAAAAAAAATTCCAGGGTGGAACTCCGCTTTAATAACTCTTTCGTTGTTCACATGTAATACCCTGGTAAACTAGCAATCCTAGTATGGCCTGTACAGTACACACAATGCAATGTTATTGTTTTTTAAATATAACACTAGAAGTGTTTGTAACCCTTAAAAAAAAAAAATATATATATATATATATATATATATATTTAACATACAAGGCCATCTTTAATATTGATTGGACCCTGGGCAAACATTTTCTTGGGCCCTCGCGAATTCACTTATCAACTATTTGTAGACAGTGCAGGCTCAAGGGGCAGCTGCTTTGGGCCCCACAACAATGACTGGGCCCAGGGCAGCTGCCCCTTTTGCCCTGTGTTAAAGACAGCATATTATACAGCACAGTGCTTGTGCTGTGTCATTTGGCTCTCTCTATCACCTAAAAAACCTGGCTGATCCTGCCAGTTTCTACCCTCCCCCTCCTGTACACTGACCACAGTGTATCAAAAAATGCTGAATCGAATTGTTGTCCTCCTTGTATTTACATGACAAACAGATCAACTGATAGAGTGGCCTGATTCCTGACTTGATTTCACAAGGCTGTCAATTAGAGATATACCCTATACATCTGATCCAACATGCAGCTGGAGCTGGTCACAGCATACATAGACTCTAGTAATGAACTTCTTTTATTTGCTCCCTTTGAGTCTGCCATTCAAAAAAAAAACCCCAAAAAACTGTTGACAATGCCATAAAATCACGGCAGCTGGTACATTCCTTTTCTACGTGCCCCCGCTGAGCTCATATCAGTTACCTTGTTTCTAGCTCTCTCTAAGGACTACAGAAGACTTTTGTAGAGTAGAGGGGTTAGATGTTTTCTATTCATGTCATACAGTGACAATGCTGTTTCCCCATAGATACAGTATGGTGAGTGAGTCTTGTTACTCTAGGACAGGTTGTGTGTTACTGGCAGGATCACTAGGATCAACAAGTAAAAATTAAAGTGGTTGTAAATGTAGCACTGCCCACTAGAGGACTGCTGGATATAACACTTTCTGGATTCCCCTGGGTTACCCGTAGCAACGACTTGCAGAATCATAATGATTTAAGTACTTGGCTCAGTCAATGATCAGTACAGGGGATGTTGTTTTGTAGTTTTATTTAGAACTTGGATAGGAGAAGGGGTGAGTGGGATGCTCCAACTGATAACTATTCACAGTATTGAGGACAACCGACTTTAGGGTGCGGCAAGGCCGCTGCTTCACTCTGCAACTAAAGTGAAGATACTTTAAATGTTCCTGCTTGTAATTCTCTTCAGGGTTCTAAACTCAGCACCCCCTTTCTCTATCACTGTGTGTGCTGGCACCCGTCCACTGACTCTATCCACTGGAGTGGTCCCCTTCCTGGGCAGACCCCCGGGCAAGTCCCTCTGTACTCACTGACACTGTTTTTCCAGAGTCACTGTTGACTCCAACTCCACCAGTCAGCTTTCCTGGACCTCTGGATTCAGCCCCACACTCTAGTTCACCAGGCCGACTGCTACAGAAGGAGAGACAGCCATCACCCCCCTTCGAGGACCTGGCCTCCCGCCCAAAGACCCCTTGCCACATGTGCCCTTGGCTTTTATACCTTATCCCATGATGTACCTCTTCTGTGTCAAGACGACAAGGACAGAGCGCAGGCCTACCTACCCCCCCCAGCATGGATGGTGTAAACTGTGTCTGCAGAGGCTGGTTCCATGTCCCACTGGAGACTCTACTCCCCTGGCCAGCCCCAACTGAGCTGTCCAAGCTCCCCCCAACTGCCCCCTGCTGGCCAGGTCAGGAACTTGGATTTGGCCCGTGAGTAAAGAGTACCTGAAGTAGAGCTTCATCCTGGAATGGGGACCTGGAAGAGGGAGAGTGGGAGGGGGGCAGAGTCGCTGCACCATGGGCCTCTGGTTTGTACTTGCCCTCTGGGCTGAAAGTTGCCAGTCACCCCTTGTACACAGGACACATGAAACAGGCCTAACTGTAAATCCTGCTCCCTGATAAGCAGAAAGCACATAACTTTAGCCTGTTATTCTGCTGATAAGCAGCCAGAACCAAAAACTATACTGCCTATCTATTTTTTTTTTTTTTTAAAGCAAACATAACTATACTTACCTGCTCTGTGCAATGATTTTGCACAGAGCAGTCCCGATTCTCTTCTTCTGGGGTCCCCTGCTGGTGCCAGGCCCCTCCACTTCTAAGGGTGCCCCAGTGGTCTCCTGCTGCTATCAATCTGTCCAATGAGGAGAGCAACAGTGGCTAGGGCCGCTGCGCTTGTGCACATCGTTGGATCGGATTAGGCTCAGGTAAGCAAAAGGGGGGGGGGAGCTTCAGCACAGCAGATTTGTCACCTTAGTGCATAGAAAGCACTAAAGTGATTGTAAAGTCTCGTTTAAAAAGATAAATAAATAAAACATGTTATACCTACCTCCTCTGTGCAGTTGGTTTTGCACAGAGCAGTCCGGGTCCTCCTCTTCTCGGGTCCCTCTCCGCTGCTCCTGGCCCCTCCCTCCTGTCAAGTGCCCCCACGGCAAGCAGCTTGCTATGGGGGGCATTCAAGCTGAGCTGCAGCTCCATGTGTCCATTCAGACACGGAGCTGCGGTTCGGCCCTGCTCCCTCTCTCTCCTAATTGACAGCTGTGGAAGCCAATGGCGTGCCTCTGTGTCTCAGCCAATAAGGAGGGAGAGTCCCGGACTCATGGACATCGCTGGACAGAGGACACAGGTAAATATTAGGGGTGCTGGGGAGGCTGCTACGCACAGAAGGCTTATTACCTTAATGCAAAGAATTCCTTTAATATGAAAAACCTAAGGCTTTTTTTTTTTTTTTTTTTATTGGTTGAGCTAGATGGACTTGTGTCTTTTTTCAACCTGACAAACTATGTAACTATGTAACCACTTTAAAGAATCAGAATCTAACAAAATGAAAACTAATGCATCCACCATTATCTAAAGACTTGCAAGAGGCAATATATTGCTCTTGGGTTTAGAAAATCTTCAATTGTCAACCTCTTAAGCCCCGTACACACGCAACGATTATCATCCATCCGATCGTCCGACTTTTGTCCAAGTTGTATTTTGTTGGTTGGAATGTGCCTAGACTGCACACGAATTTTCTCGCCCAACAAAAATCTACTTCAGAAGTGATGTCATGTGTTGGTTTACTTTCTTTGTGTTTTTTCTTCTCCGAGCATGCCCAGACTTGCTCATCAGATTTTTGTCTGACGAAATCTGTACTGACTGACGGAAAATCGGCCGTTGTGTTGACGGCCAACAAAAATGTTATAGTCTGCACACCAGATTTTTTTCGGCCGAAAGAGTCGGTTGTCGGAAGCATCATACAAGCCGAAAATCGGCAAATTGGACGTTGGCCGAAAATTCCCTGCCAATTTTCGACGCGTGTGTACGGGCTTTACACCTCCTATATTTTGATGTAGGAAATTTAAAGTTCTGTTTTTGTTAGAGAAAGAACTCATGTGAATGCAATTGCAGATAAATATTTCACACTGACATCAAACATCGGTGAATAGAATATTTCTGTTTTTTTTACAAGTGTGGCTGGTGTATATACATTCTTTAGAAATAGATCACACGTTAGTTAATAACAGATAAGGACAGCAAAGTATCTAGTATTTGTCTGTGAAACATAATTCAGCCTTGATTAGTGTATTTCCTAACCATTTAGGGACCGGAAGGTTTTACCCCTTTAATGACCAGGCCATTTTTTGCGATACGGCACTGAGTTATTTTAACTGACAATTGCGTGGTCATGCGATGCTGTACCCACAAATAGAGCTTTCTTTCTGTGGTATTTCATCATCTTGGCGGTTTTTATTTTTTGTGCTATAAAGAAAAAAAGAGCGACAATTCTGAAAAAAACAGAAAAAAACAAATATTTTTTACTTTCTGCTATAAAACATTCCCAATAAAATAAAATTAAAAAATCTAATTTTTTCATCAGTTTAGGCCAATATGTATTCTGCTACATATTTTTGGTAAAAAAAAATCCCAATACTGTAAGTGTATATTGATTGGTTTGCGCAGAAATTATCACATCTACAAACTAGGAGAAAGATTTATGTCATTTTTATTTATTTATTTTTTACTAGTAATGGGATGATTTTTAGCGGGACTGTGACATTGCGGCAGACAGATCAGACACCTAACTGACACTTTTGAGGGGACCAGTGGCATTACAACAGTAATCAGTGCTAAAAATATGTACTGTTACTGTACTAATGACACTGGCAGGGAAGGAATTAAAGCCAGGGGCTATCAGAGGGTTAAATGTGTGCCTAGGGGGTGTTTTCTAACTGTGTGGGGGTTGTAATCAGTGGATGAACACAGAGACCTGTATTCCTAAATAGGAGGCACACAGGATCCCTGTGTTCATCACTGATAGAACAGTGGTCTGATGTGTTTACTTCTGTCTTCATAGGGAGTGATCGCGGGTGCCCGGCGGACATTGCGTCCGCCGGACTCGCTGATTGGCTCCCCCTCTAGCCAATTAGCATGCGCGCCCCCACTAACTGCTACACGAAATTACGTACGGGGACATCGTTTTGCGTAACAGAGCCGATCTGCCTCAGCATAACTACGGTGGGTGGTCGGCAAGTGGATAAACATATGACTTTTGTTTCATCAAGCAGGGTTTACAAGAGATCACTTGAAGACTATAAGACAATTGGATATTATTAGATATGTGTTTATGTAAACTATTGGCATATATTAGCAATCGTTCCTATTATGTTAGAGATAACATTAGGTCAAACATTGCTAGAAGCTTGGCCTTAAGGCTGGCACACACAGACCGAATATCGGCCAGTTCAACAGAAACTGGTCAAAATTCGGCCCATGTGTACAGCAGCCTGTCCGACAGAAGCTGGTCTAAAGACCGGCTTTTATCTAAGCCGCATGCTGGAAAACCAATGGCTGTAGGCACTGATCAGTGTTTTCTGGTAGGGGGGGCAGTATCCCTCTCAGTGGGGAAGATTGCTGCACTAACATTGCTTAGTTAGTATGGCAAGTTTTCAGGGTTTTTTTTCGTTCAGCCCCCTGGGTTGAACGAAAAAAAGGAAAACTTGTAGCATTATTCTTTGAATGTTGGAGACACCTTTAGAACAATAGTTTGACCTTCTCACCTGTTTATACAAAGGGACATAATGTAGACCTAATTTCACAAATATTATTTCCTAGTATAATTGCAAAATTATACTTCTATTACAATTTTTCTTTTATTAACCTGATGTCACCCAGTTTCTCCAGCAGTAGAAGCAGTAGAAGATTGGTCTATTGCAGGGATCTCCAAACTACGGCCCTCCAGTTGTTGCGGAACTACGCGTCCCATGAGGCATTGTCAAATACTGACATTCACAGACATGACAAGGCATGATGGGAACTGTATTTCCTGAACAACTGGGGGGGGGGGCATAGTTCTGAGACCCCTGGTCTATTGAATACCCCTCAATTTTGTCTAATGGAAACCCAAATTGGCTGGCCATGTGCTACACAGAGGTAAGGACTGATACATCTTAACTGAATGGCCACCAAATTGGCAACTTGCTCTCCTTAGTGAGTGCTGTAGTTTACTGAGCCACTTTAGTTAATGTTTTATAAGCTGTGACAATCAATACAGAAATAACATTGGACCCTGTAGAGTGCTCTGCTGATAATTCTCCCATATGCATTTGCAATTCCACTGACCTGAACCTACTAACACAATCCAAGTACCAATAGATTCCGGGGCTAACGAAATTTCTATTGATCCCCCTCAGTTACAGCTTCGAAACTAGCTTATCAAAACCCATTTGCTTACTAATCCTTCCAGACACCACCAGCGTTCTTCCCATGGACCATAAAGGTGTACTCACACTGGGCACGATTGAACTGAACTATGCCTGAATTTTATTGTTCCCACTCCCCTGCTGGTTTGCACACATGCTGGGCATCAAGCAAGTGTTCGCATCTACACCTACATTATCAACTCTGCTAACCAGACCACGGTGATCCCTGCTTCTGTGCACAGTGATCTATGGAGAGGGCTATGCTCACACATGGTTTGCACTCACATTTAAGTGAACTGTCTCAGACCACAAATGAACTGAGCCTGAAACCACCTCTTCAATGTGGTCCTGGACACGGTACCCTTAACTGTTTGGAACACTCACACTACACAAACTGGATCAAAGGGGTAAAACAGAAATTTTTAAAACTGCACACTGTTCACTGTGAGTTCTTTCCTTGATGAACCACTTCCATAACAAATGAGGTGCATAGGCTTCCCAGCCTGGTCACCAACACAAACAGGGATACACTTAGCAGCAGGTCTCTCTTTGTGGTATTGGATGCTGGTACTTGTAGGTAAAGTTCCAAGTCAGCATTGTTACAGAGGGAGTACCATGCTCACCTATTGATTCTTCAGTAGGGTTGGAAAGCCAAATGTGTAAGCACAGTGGTAATTAGATAGAGCTGCAATGCTTAAATGGGCTATCATGGTTTCCAAATCACTCATGGGGGCCACTTTAATGATCATTTCTTTCTAAAGGGTAACTGTGGAACAAAAATAATCTGATCCAGGTGAACGACACACATTGCAGAACTTTTAGCAAGCTATTTGCAGTTTTATACCTTTCCCCGTTCCGCAGATATTGCTGTTTTGGAGAACCATATATTTTCTTTGATTACTAAATGGATCTACTTTGATTACTAAATGGATCTACTCATGGGGGCCACTTTAATGATCATTTCTTTCTAAAGGGTAACTGTGGAACAAAAATAATCTGATCCAGGTGAACGACACACATTGCAGAAATTTTAGCAAGCTATTTGCAGTTTTATACCTTTCCCCGTTCCGCAGATATTGCTGTTTTGGAGAACCATATCTTTTCTTCGATTACTAAATGGATCTACTTTTTTAACCACCTAAGTGATGCAGGAAAATCTGCAGTGTCAGTGGTCCTTTCCGTGGTCAGTGAACATTAGAACGCGTTTCACCAAAAATAAAACTCCTATAACAAGGTATGTCTGTAAATAAACTTGTAGCTCTGTGCAGTCTTCAGGCAAAACAATGAACCAACTATACAAACAAGAGGAATTACAAATGCATTTTAGACAGTTTTAATGGGTGCAAACTGAAATGATAAAATCATTTTTAAAAAAATAATAAATTACAAAATAATTTGTGCAGGACTTCTATGGTATATGATTCTTTGTTAAAGTGGAGTTTTCAATCATTGCACAAACTCTGCACAAGCAACTTTTTCTGTTGCCAGCTCCTGAAAGACCATCAAGTCCCTTCTTGTTGTTCCTCCTTGCACCTGAGTTCTGATAGCTAGCTACATAGGCTCACCTCTCTCGATTTCCCCTTATGAACTTTTAACCATTCCCAGGCCTTAAAATTTCCTCAATACTGGCATGCATTCGCTCCATCCACACTTTGCTTGCCTTATGGTTTAATTCTTTTCCTTGGCTTGTGTTAAGCAACACTTGTTCAGTGTGTGATGGGCCCTCTTCTCATAAAAAGACTTTAGCAGAGCTGTGTTTACATCCAATCAGATTTATGTCCACTCTCTTGAGTTCTCAGGCATAGTATTTATTCTCTCCAAAGTGACTCACAGAACTTCTGAGCGATTTACTTGAGCTACATAGATAAAAGTTCTAAGTTTGTATAGCTGTGATAGGAAACAGCTGCTTCCTTTTGAGGTCTGCTTTCTGAAGGTATCTTCTCTGGTGATAACTATTTCATGTAGAAGCACCTCACCAAAAAGCATTAACCCCTTAAAGATCATTCACACATTAGCTTTGCAATAACGTGTGACAACACACGTTACATGAGTTGGTGCAATTGCAAAGGGACATGCGTTGCAGTGTAGCACAATGCGGCAATGCATTAATCTGTGTTGCAGTACGCTGCCAGAAATGGTACATGCCTTTTTTTTTTTAGTGTTAGGCAACTCATTTAAATGAATGAGCTGCCTTAACGCAACACACATTATTCTATGCTTGCGCACCGCACTGGTGGAAATGGGTACTTGTCGACCATGACCAATAGATATACAGCCCAATCTGCCAAATGTTCACACAAAAAGCCTTAGATTTTCTGTTGGCATTGCATGTTTTTTCAATGTGACACAACAATGCATGTTAATGCACACTTGGCCTAAATCATCTGTGCATTGTGATGGGGTGTGTTTAAAATGTCAGGGCCCATCACACTTTTGCGTTGTGATAACATACAGTAAAATGGCACATGCTGTGTATTGCGGTACACTGTGCTGTGTGTTGTGGTGCTGGTGTAGGTAGGTACATCCTCTGTGTGTCTGCTTTAAAATCTGCTAATGTAAAGTCTTTTTTGCTTTGGTGTCTTGATTGCTCCGATTGTCAGTTTTAGACTTGGCCTGTCCTTGGATCTGCTTGCCTTTCTGTGTGTCACCCTCCCCTGACTTTCTGTAGTTCTTTTACTATGCCTGCCTGATGCCTACCTTCACCTTTGACCATAAACTGACTATATCTCTACCTTACGGTGTGGTTATGGTTTACTTGGCCTGTCTGCTTAGCAGAAGAGCTGTCACCTTGAGCTTGGCGTTCAGCCATTTCCAACCAGCTTTGTTGGCAAAAAGTGTAAACTTAGACTTTACACCAAATCCATTGCTAGTGGTGACATGGAGGAGTGACCACTATCATTGAACTACAGAACTAGATTCTATTAATTTTATAGATTAGGATACTGGTAGCTTTTGGGCTTTAGCTAGCACAGAAGCTTGGTGCAGAAGATAAATGCTAGAGCTAAAATGATAGTTGTTCAGCAAGTAAGCTGAATCCCATAAGCCAGTTTAAATGAACCCTATCAGGATACAAAAAACCAAGCTCAAAGGTTCCCAGAGTAGAAGAACTTTTATACTCACCTCTCTGGCAACCTGCATCTCCTATCTTCTCTATCTTACTTAACTGCAGCCTCTATAAGACTCTTTGCATTCAGAACTTCCAGAAGTGTAAAATGCCTGTGTCCACCATCACACTCTGTGGTTCCTTTCTAAAGCCTAGTACACACGCAACGATTATCGGCCGACCGATCGTCCGTCTTTTGTCCAGAGTTGTGTTTTGTTGGTTGGAATGTGCCTAGACTGCACACAAATTTTCTCGCCTGACAAAATTCTACTTCAGAAGTGATGTCATGTGTTGGTTTGCTTTCCTTGTGTTCTTTCTTCTCTGAGCATGCCCAGTCTTGCTCATTATATTTTTCCCTGTCGAAATCTGTACTGACTGCACAAAAATCGGACGTGTTTTGACGGCGGACAAAAATTTTAAAGCCTGCACACCAGATTTTTTTCGGCCGAAAAGTCGGAGTCGGTTGTCGGAAGCATCATACTAACAAGCCGAGAATCGGCAGATCGGTCGACGGATGAAAACTCCCTGCCGATTTTCGACGCGTGTGTACGAGGCTTTAGACTCCTACATAACTACTAACTTAGTGGATTAAAGGTCAGAGGATGGAACCATGGCAAGTGGCCAGAACACAGTCATCGGACAGAAAAGTTGAATGCTATAGAGTTTTACCAAGGTTGTAGTAACAGAAAAAAGAGAAGGTAGGGAACTTGAGTTGACAGCAAAGTTAGCATATGAACTCATAGATTGCAGGGACCTTTGATATTAACCTTACTGTAACTTGACAGGATCACTCTAAATGGTATTTTCTGTTTCATTGGAGTGCCCCCTAACAAATTCCACCATGTATGTAAAATCTAAAGTATGCTCTACTCAAGTAGCAGCTAAAATATTATAATTCTCTTCTATCAGTAAAGCTCTATATCACATGGCAACACATGATCTGTTTTCAAATGCTGCCAAGTATGATGTATGCAATTCATATCCTTACATATATGTTATATTATTTACTAGTCTGAGCTCATTCATATTATTAGACATTTAGCTCACTGATTACTCATTTGTTTGTATACCTTTGTGTGTTGTGATTTAAATCTGGAGGGATTAGTTGCCAAGTAAAACTGATTAAAGCTATAATCACCCTTAGAGAATAACATGAGAATTAAAAAATGGCAGATTGGCTCCCACAGCGAGTGTATTCCCATATTCACGTTCATTGCCTTAGGCTCTGTGATCTTTTCTCAGGTTCTAAGTTCACCAGTGTGCCAAGTTACTGCAAGGAATATTATTCAACAGAGGCTAGAAAACAACATGCACTGTATAAATTTATCTATATTTTTCTATAACTATAACTCAAACTAAAATCTG
Source organism: Pelophylax lessonae (assembly GCF_965119305.1). Classification (NCBI taxonomy): domain Eukaryota; kingdom Metazoa; phylum Chordata; class Amphibia; order Anura; family Ranidae; genus Pelophylax; species Pelophylax lessonae. The sequence goes on from NC_138768.1 coordinate 104,393,017, forward strand.
TCCATGAAATTTGTGACCCTGGCGCAATGTAAGAAAGAAACAATATGCTAAATCGTTGGTCTATATCTAAAGGCTCACGAAGAGCTCTGGATGTCACTTCTACTGAGACTTCTTGGGACCTGGTGTATTTAATAGTGTCCTCACTACCCTTAAGCCATGCCAATACTGTGTTCTGTAGTGATGCAGCAACCAGCGGGAAGAACCTCAACTGGAGCCACAACAAGGGATGTGCTATCCAACACACTCCTGACTGTCATTGCCTAGATCTGGGGTCTGGTGGATTGAATAGTGCTGCAATTCCCCCTGCCATGTCAATACTACTGTATGTTCTGTAGTGATGTAGCAACAGCTTGATCACTACAGAACACCAGAACCCCCGCAGGAACCACTGCAGCGAACATGCTGTTCCACAGTGATGTAGCAACCAGTGGGTGGAAACCCACTGGAACAACGGCAGGGGATGTGCTAGCCATCCCACTGGTGCCTGTCATAACCCAGAGCTCTTTGAAAGAGAACAAAAAGGTAAGTATAAAATGTGTTGTTTTAGGCCCCTTTAACAGTTGTGCGACTTTGGTCCTTTGATTTGGGACTGCAAAGTTGAATGACAAGTCATATTCCATGATTTCCAATAGGTACCGTTCATATCTGTACGACTTCAAGTCACAGCGACTTCAAAGTAGCCCTGCACTACTTTGGGCTGATTTAATGCGTTTTGAGGTCAACAGACATAGGCATTGCTTCAAGTCCAGTCCAAATCGCATCAAAATCGCAGAAAAAAAATTGTTCTACTTTTAGGTCGCACAAGTGTGAAAGGGGCTTTACTGGGCTCCTTGCCTTGCATAGCTTTGTATTTAATGCATCTTATTTTTATCCCCATGTTTGTCTTCACTTGGCTGCAATGCTAACAAAATCCTTACTGACAGAATTGAACTGCCACTCAATACAAACTTAAAATGACTGAAATAAGGAGAACTGCCATAGTCCAACTACCTTCCACCCTTTTCAAAGTTCAACTTTAAACTTTATAGCTTTTCTAAATTAATAATATGTGACTGCTATGCTTTTTATTTCAGAACTACTTCATAGACTTGGTCAAGCCCTGCCTGGAACTGGGAGCTTTGCAAGTAATGTAGAAGCATTTTGAAGTGTGGAACATATAAAGACTGGAACTATTTTCAAGGCTGGAAATATGCCATGGAGATCTAGTCTATAAATATGTTTCATTACTAGACTTTTTAAAGAAGAGTTTCTGTTCGGAGGTCTTAGTCAATGCCAAAAGCAAGTTCTGCTTGGCATTAGGTCAATAGAGAAGAAGCAAGAGGAAGGATCTCACAAAGAGGAGATTTGTGTGATATTTCTTTTCTGATTTAGTCTCACTAGCTAGGATTTCCATTTTTTTCTTTAATACATTCCCAAAAATGAAGACCGTGTAAGATGAGAAACAACTACTGATATAACCTAAAAAACAGCAAATATGAAGTAAATGGATGATGTCTTATTAAACCTAATCTATAATCTTTAAAAGACAATCTATAGTGTTACATATAAGTATTTAATATGTACCATTTGTATTCAGAAATTGGAGATGCATACCTTAATCTGTGAAATCTCAGAGATCAGCCGTAACAATAAACCCCAATGCTAAAAATAAACGTCAATAGCAGATACAGCTACTCTCTCTTGTGAATTCACAGAGGCTGTCATTAAGCCAGTGCTGGGCTTTATTACTAGAAAGCCCAGTATCCTATGCGGAATAAATCCAGAAGGTGCACTTTTCAGTAATATTACGAAAAATCCATAGGGAGCTCTGGGGGAAGATGAAGATGTGATTTTTTGACCACATAATGTACAGACATGAGCTACATGTTAGCAGTGAGATGTATCCTATGCAGGCTTGAACTACAGTGTTGTGGGCCTTAAAGTTTTCTATAGTAAGAAGAAGAATCAATATTTATGTAGTTAAACATCAAGGTAAATTCATCAGTTAGTGTTTAAATTCTTTATAATAGTTGATGGTAAATCTTCCAGGACCAGAGGTTTCCTGAGAAACCGGAAGTAAGTAAGAGAACCAGAACCTTTGCTAAGTGGAAGAGTGGCTTTGATAATACAGTTGAGCGTGCCTTTACCCAGGTCAGGGCCTCCCTTCCTGGGAAATTAACCAGTATTCTAATTAGTAATTAAGTAAGTAATTAGAAGCAAAGGCATTATTGCAACCAGCATATACCATTAACCATAAGTATATGGTCGCATGCCAGTATGGAAATAATGCAAGCTTTATACAGTATAAGAAAAAATGAACAATAGTACATACAGCCAATGCACAAACAGGTTTTATCGCAAAACTCCATTGGTGGGGTGAAACATGTCAGAGGGATATAGTCAGGAGGAGCTTAGACTGAAGTCGGATCCTTACCCTCCTGTATAGTGGCTGGGTTCTGGTGCATGGCGATTCTACCTTCTGTCTTTCAAAAAATGTATAATAGTACATACATCCAGCAGAACCTGTATCGCGTAACTGGAAATTGAGAGTCAGCCTATCTACTCTGTCTCTTAGGGCTCTTTCACACGGGCGATCCGATCAGATCCGCCTGTCAGTTTTTAAGGCGGATCTGATCGGATCCTCCATGCAGCTCTATGGGGCAGCGGGTGTCAGCGGAGACACCTCCGCTGACACCCGCTGCCATCCGCATCCGATCCTGTGCGTGAAATCTGGACGGATGGAAACCCTATTTTTCCATCCGTTGAGTAATCGGAGTGGAGCGGATCTGATGAGAGCGGACAAGCGGTCCGCTCTCATTCGATTCCCCCATAGAGAGCAGCGGGTGCTGAGACACCTCCCTCTCCGCTCTGCAAGCGGAGACGGAGCTGTCATCCGCCGGCTCAGCGGGGATCGCGGATCGATCCCCGCTGAGCAACACGGATCCGCCTACGGAGGCGGACCGTGTGAAAGAGCCCTTAGTCCCTTGTATTTTTTTTAACCTGTCATGTAAATGGACCTCTAATTACCAGAAGTAGCATGTTGGATGCCTAACTTGGCTCTAACCTATGCTGGTTATTGAGCCCCAAGCCAAAGCTAGCAATAGAATCCCAGACCAGAAGGGACAGGATTACCTAAAATAGCAGGAGATGCATACAGTCAGGGCCATAAATATTGGGACATCAACACAATTCTAATCTTTTTGGCTCTATACACCACCACAATAGATTTGAAATGAAACAAACAAGGTGTGCTTTAACTGCAAACTTTCAGCTTTAATTTGAGGGTATTTACATCCAAATCAGGTGAACGGTGTAGGAATTACAACAGTTTGTATATGTGCCTCCCACTTTTTAAGGGACTAGATTAGAATTGTGTCGCTGTCCCAATATTTATGGACCTGACTGTATATAATCTATTGCAACAAAGAGATAAACACATACAGTAGCACAGACCTAGCTATCTGGCACTATGTATGTGAGATAATAACAATTACAAATTACAGAGCTGCAGTTTGAAAACAAAAGATCATTTTTAATAACATTCAATTATAATATGACTCGTGTCACAATTTAGGGTTGATTTACTATAGGCAAAACAGGATGTTTACTTTGCATGTGAAGTCCCACTGTGCTAGGGAATTTGCACCAGAACCGTGAATGTGATAAAGTTCTGCTGACTTCCATCATCCAGTCATGTCAATGATGTTGTTTTTTCTTTTTTTCTTGCATGTGATTCAGTGTGATTCAGTATTCTTTGCAAAGTGAAATTTCACTACATTTACTAAACTCTGAGGCAAATTTCCTTACAAAGCTAACAGCCTGTTACCTTCAACCACTTTACCCCCGCTCACTGTGCCTCTAATGCGGCACAGTGGCTCGTTCCCGTCCAGCGACATAGACCTACGTCGCTGGACTCCTCCCCTTGTGGGCGGCGCTCGCGCGCCGCCGGAGGCTCACTCCCACTGTATTCAGTCACAGTGGGAGTCGGGCCAGGGGAGGAGCAGCGGCGATCGCCGCTGCTCTTCCCCGATCGTCGGGGAATTGAGTCTGGAGATCCGCCCGCATGTGCCAAAAATGTAAAAAAATTTTGATTTTTACATTTTTTTGGGGGGGGGGGGGAATTTCGTATAAAAAAATGTGAAAAATGTTATTTTTTCAAAATTTACGCTATTTTTTTGTTTATAGCGCAAAAAGTAAAAATCGCACAGGTGATCAAATACCACCAAAAGAAAGCTCTGTTTGTGGGAAAAAAAGGACGTAAATTTAGTTTGGGTACAGCGTCGCACGACCGCGCAATTGTCAGTTAAAGTCACACAGTGCCGAATCGCAAAAAGTGGCCTGGACGTAGGACAGCAAAATCCTCCGGTGGTAAAGTGGTTAATAAATCAACAGCTTTAGGTCCCACCTGGATTAATTTGCCATGACTATACTCTCACATTTTACAGGGCCACATGAGGGGGTGTAGAAGTTGATGTCCATGAAAGTAACAGAGAGCAGCATCAAAACAATTTGTGAGGTTGACAATCTCACCTCAATCACTTCTAATAAATACTCCTATGGGTCTATGAGTAAAAATGTATTTGTACAGATGTGATAAACATTCACACAATCAAGGAAAAAATTGCTGTACTTCCACTATTATACGTGATTCCTATATCATCAGTTCCGCCTAGTGCCCATGATGCATTATTTCCCCCAGAAATACCTAAATCAGGAAAAATTATTGCCACTAGATGGTGCTGACAAAATAGAAATAAAGAAAGTTTGGCAATTGTCACGTTGATTGTGTGAATGTTTATCACATCTGTACAATTAATGTTTTATACATAGACCCCTAGGAGTATTTATTAGAGGTGATTGAGGTTCTTCACGCTGTCTCTTGTAAGGTGGAGGCACAGTCTCTCTTGGCCAGGGCTGCTGCTGAAAATCTACAGTATTATTAATAATAGTAATGGCAAACTTTTTATGTAAATAATTATAAAAATATTGCTATTTGATTTGCATACATGTTTGTGAGTTTTTGATTGGTCTCATGTTCTCCGTTAATGCCTGATTTGTACCATTTACCGCATTCGTTGATGCCATTCTAACAAACATAAAAGATCTATAGAGTTCTGCTACAAACATTCAGAGCATAGATGGCCTTTTCTATCCTTTTAGCTGAGCATGTTTGGAATGATGCCTTTCACATCATTGACATGTTGTATGATCCCTGGAGATTAGAGAAGCTAAGCAAGGTCATGTCTAGTCAGCATTTAAATAGACAGGCAGGACATACCAGCAGCAGACGTTTCTGAACTTTATCCTAAACTTCATCCATTTTTTGTCTGCAGAGGATCTTCTGGGACTTTTTTTTTTTTCATAAAGAGAATCTAGAGTAGATTTTAAGTTGATGTTTGGTTTATTATTGTAGTATAAGAAAAGTAAAAATGTAGTAGTATCAGAAAGAAAATGTTCATGTTTTTTTCTATTTCAGTTTGTTGTTTGATATTCTAATGGTAGTATATCAAATAATGATGTGTAAGTTCTTTTCAAGAGCTCATCTCTAAATGAGTAGGATTTCCTGCATAAAGCAAACATGTAAGTTCAAGCTACAGCAATACAATGCAGGAGCCTATAGTGCCAACGCATTCTGTTAGCTTAGCACAGCCTTTTTCAACCTTTTTAGCATGGAGGAACCCTTGAAATAACTTTCCGGCTTATGCTCGGGTCACGCTACCGCGACCTGACATTCGCAAGACTTACAGTGCACCTTTGCCAGGCGACGTCCTGGCGATTTGCTGGCAACTTGCGTACTAATTGATGCAACTTTATGTGACTTTGAAGCGACTTTGAAGCAACTTTCAAGTAATGCCTGGGTAATCCTGTAATGTCGGATCCAAATCACATCAATATAGATGAGGATTCGACTTGGAGGAGACTTCCATTAACCTCCCTGGCGGTATGATTATGTCTGGAATTACATACCAAAAGCGGTACAATTATTTTCATGGAAATTTGGCGTTATGTATTATAGGCCTATAATTCTTAGTAATTACTGACTTAAACCTGACCAAAACAAGACTCTAGTAGACATCCCAGATGTGATAAATTTGAAACACAAACGCATGAATTATAATCGAATCAATAATATTATTTTATTATTTAATATATAATATATATAATAAAATTATATTATTGATTAGATTATAATTCATGCATTATATATTATATATAGATATATGTGTGTGTGTGTGTGTATATATATATATATATATATATATATATATATATATATATATGTATACACACACACATATATATACGCATGAATTATAATTGAATCAATAATATAATTTTTTATATATATATATATATATATATATATGTGTGTGTGTGCATATTATATATATATATATATATATATATATATATATATATATATATGCATATATATATATATATATATATATACGCATATATATATATATATATATATATATATACCGGTGTGTATATATATATATATATATATATATATATATATATATATGCATATATATATGCATATATATATATATATATATATATATATATATATACACATATATATATATATATATATATATATATATATATATATATATATATATATGCATATATATATATATATAATATAATATAAAGTGTGTTTTGTGTTTTGTGTTTTGTGCAAGTTTTTTTTTTTTTAATTTCCCTCCCTAGTTCCGCTCCCATGCAGCATTGCTGCTGCAGGGAACGGAACTAGGAAGTGATCACACCGACGGAGGGACGGAGGAGCGGCGGGACTCTCGGCTGGCGGTCGCAGCAATGAGAGATCATCGCTGGATCGCCAGGATAAGGTAAGAGAACACCGCTGCGCTCTCTGCAATCCACCCCGAGCGTGACTCGGGGTTACCGATCCTGATATGAAAAATCAACCCCGAGTCATGCTCGGGATTACCGCTAAGGTGGTTAAAGTCTATGGGCACAAGTCGGATAAAAGTCACCCTGAAGTAGTACAGGAACCTTTTCTAAAGTCGGAGTGACTTCAGTAGGGTTAATTAAGACAGCTCTCATTGACTAACATGGGCTTTCGCAAGCTTCAGCAGTGTAAACTGAGCCTTAAGGGAACCCCTATTAATAATTACTATATCTACAACTTATGATGTTGTGATCATTAGTGGAATGCCTCTTTACACTATGTGTAGGTAGGTACAAATAATGTCACTTGTGTACAGTATTGCTTTCAAGTTGCTGTCTGGTGATGTAGGGGTTACATGCTGTGCTTTGCTTGCCGCTGGGCCTGTGAAGCTTCTTGTAGCAGGGGTATTTAAGCGGGAAGGTGATGAAAGTGGTTGGAGATTGGTCATGGAAATGAGAAGTAACATACATGATGTAGTGTTGCACCACAGTGGGGTATCCCCCAGCAGGACTTTAGAACAAGAATGCTAGTGAGCCAATTTAGCTTTGGTTGGGAACTATTATGAGCTAAATGCATGAGACACCACTGCATAGCCCAAAACCAGCCAAATGTTAAGTGGAACTCTATTACCTTGAGACTAGTTGCATTGTTATGTCATTTATTTATGCAAAAATGTTGATGCCAACTTTATTTAGTAATTGCGGTTGATGGTTACCTGAATTGCCTGGTCTGATTTAATGAGAGCACAGAGTGAGAGTGAAATCATATAATGTGTAGGAATGGGAAATGAAATGTTAACGTTCATGTAACCTCATGGGTAATGGAGAGTGAGTTAAAGGAAGGAGAAGCAGCCAGTTTGGGAGAGGGGGGTTCTGTCAGAGGGGTGGATTGATGGCTGTATGGACTACCTTGTCTACAGGCAGGGACCCTAAAGCCTCGTACACACGCAACGAATTTCTGCCGACCAGTCGTCCATCTTTTGTCCAGAGTGGTGTCCGTTGGTTGGAATGTGCTCTAGACTGCACACAAATTTTCCCGTATGACAGAATTCTACTTCAGAAGTGATGTCATGTGTTGGATTGCTTTCTATGTGTTCTTTCATCTCTGAGCATGCCTAGTCTTGCTCATAAAATTTTCCCCCGTCTAAATCTGTACTAATGAGACGAAAATCGGACGTTGTGTTGATGGACGACAAAAATTATATAGCCTGCGCACAGGATTTTTTCGGCCGAAAAGTCGGAGTCGGTTGTCGGAAGCACCATACTAACAAGCCGAAAATCGGCAGATCGGTCGTCGGACGAAATTTCCCGGCTGAATTTCTTCTCGTGTGTACGGGGCTTAAGTCAAGGCCCACTGTGTAGCAGAACCCTCCTATGGACTGGGTTTGGACCACAAATGTGTGAGGCCTCGCAAAGTATACAGCAACTTCCCTCCATGCCTTTATATTGAAAAGTCAAGTGTAAAATGTAACGTGGGTTACCACTTCAATACCGGGCATGTTCTCTTTTCTTGAGGCCTGAAAATGTCAGGATAGTACAAATATTCCCCAAATTACCCTGTTTTGGAAAGTAGACAGTCCAAGGTATTTAGTAAGAGGCAAGGTAATTTTTTGTTGTCATTTTTTGTCACAATTTTATAAAAAAATAAGACATTAAAAAAAAAAGTTTTTTTTCTCCACAATTTCTTTTCATGAGTGCAGTACAGCATCATAAAACTGGTGTGGCAGTAATCAGGGACATTGACTAGTGATAGTATGTAAAAAAAAAATTGATTTTTTTTTTATTACATTTTTTTTTCACAATTTTTTTAAACACATTGTGAGAAGAGCAATACAATGTTATCATAGTGACAATGTACTACTCTGGGGAAGTGATCAGGATTTTTTTTTACACATTATGATTGCTAATACCATTTAATTTCACTGTTATAAGTGCCCATTTTTACTGAATGAAATTGATCAATTCAGTGTAGCTGTGATTGGCCACAGCTAATCACATGGGACAGATGGCCTGGGACTGGCCCCGTTTGCACGATGTGACCAATCACAGTGATCAACACAATAGTACACAATAGATGGCATGGCCGGTACACTGATCAGTCACCAGCTGTGTCTGGTGGACACAGTGGGTGACAGATCGCGCTGCAGCGCAACCCATGGGCACGTGGGAGGCATATTCCAAGAGTCATATGACGTCCACCTGGAACAGTGAATGTCCCACTCGGCTGTCATTTGACTATAAGCTTTGCGGGAAATGGTTCAATAACGATGGAGGAAAATCAGTGTTTCATATGTGGGGTCCTGTTTAGTGCTTTGGCCTCCAGCCACAGAGGATGCTAATTTACACCTAAAGGCAATACCATCATGCCAGCAGTTGATGAAGATAATAATAGAAAACGTATTGCATGCAATTCACCCATGTCATCTACATATCTACAGTGCCTTGAAAAAGAACATACCCCTTGAAAAGTAATCCTACCCCTTGAAACTTTCCACATTTTGTCATGCTGCAACCAAAAACGTAAATGCATTTTATTGAGATTTTATGTGATAGACCAACACAAAGTGGCACATAATTGTGAAGTGGAAGGAAAATGATAAATGGTGTTCAAAATTTTTTACAAATCAATATCTGAAAAGTGTGGCGTGCATTTGTATTCAACCCTCTTTACTCTGATACCCCTAACTAAAATCTTGTTGAACCAATTGCCCTCAGAAGTCACCTTATTGGTAAATAAAGTCCATCTGTATGTAGCTGAATCTCAGATAAATACAACTGTTCTGTGAAGCCATCTTTGTTAGAGATCCTTAGTGAACAAACAACATCATGAAGGTCAAGAAACACACTAGAAAGGTCAGGGATAAAGTTGTGGAGAAGTTTAAAGCAGGGTTAGGTTATAAACAAATATCCCAAGCTTTGAACATCTCACGGAGCACTGTTCAATCCATCAACTGAAAATGCAAAGAGTATGGCACAACTGCAAAGCTACCAAGACATGGCTGTCCATCTACACTGACAGGCCGGGCAAGGAGAGCATTAATTCGAGAAGCAGCCAAGATGTAACTCTGGAGGAGATCCACAACTCAGGTGGGAGAATCTGTCCACAGGACAGCTATTCATTGTACACTCCCCAAATTTGGCCTTTATGGATGAGTGGCAAGAAAAAAGCCAGTTTTGAAAGAAAGCCATAAGAAGTCCTGTTTGTGAGAAGCCACGTGGGGGACACAGCAAACATGTGGAAGAAGGTGCTCTGATCAGATCAGATCCAAATTGAACTTTTTGGCATAAAATCAAAACGCTATGTGTGGCGGAAAACTAAAACTGCACATCACCCTGAACAGACCATCCCCACTGTAAAACATGGTGGTGGCAGCATTGTGTTATGGGGGGGGGGTGCTTTTCTTTAGAAGGGACAGGGAAGCTGGTCAGAGTGGATGGGAAGATGGATGGAGCCAGATTTAGGGCAATCTTAGAAAAAAACCTGTTAGAGTCTGCAAAAGACTTGAGACTGGGGCGGAGGTTCACCTTCCAGCTGGACAACGACTCTAAACATGCAGCCAGAGCTACAATTGAATGATTTAGATCAAAGCATATTCATGTGTTAGAATGGCCCAGTCAAATACCAGACCTAAATCCAATTGAAAATCTGTGGCAAGACTTGAAAATTGCTGTTCACAGACGCTCTCCATCCAATTTGACAGAGCTTGAGCTTTTTTGAAAAGTAGAATGAGCAAAAATTTCACTCTCTAGAGGTAGCGAAAGGTGGTTCTTCAAAGTATTGACTCAGGGGGGCTGAATATAAATGCACGCCAAACGTTTCAGATATTTATTTGTAAAACATTTTGAAAACCATTTATCATTTTCCTTCCACTTCACAATTATGTGCCACTTTTATCACATACAATCTCAATAAAAAAGATGCATATTTTTGGTTGTAACATGACAAAATGTGGAAAATATCAAGGGGGGTATGAATATTTTTTCAAGGTACTGTAGTCATGGGGAAGATTCTTTCCTCTTACAGATAGCTAAAAAGATCATTGCTGTCAGTTAATACTTAACTGCAGGATGAGAGGCATAATTGCTTATTGCTCAAGGAACCCTGGCAATGTCTGGAGGAACCCTGGTTGCAAAAGGCTGGCTTAGCATCTCTTCAGCATGCTGGGTGTCTCCAAATACCATGTATCAGCATCATGCAGATTTTAACAATTCCCAATAATATCAAGCGCTTATGTTACCATTCTGCCATCTGCTCTTTCTTATTGACCCATCAATCTGATTACCAGAAAGGTATGAGAAGGGTTAGCCTGGCTCTTCACATTTCTAGGAAGTGTCACAATTTGCCTGCACTGTTGTGCTGTAGACTCTGTACCCAGCTGGCGAAGCGGGCTGAGCGCTCCTGTGCCTTGTCTCCTCCTCCCATCATCCTTTAGCAGGGTGTGCTGCTGGCTGTGTGTGAGGAGCGGGCTGTATGTTTCCATACCTATCCCCCCCCCCCCCCATCCTCACACCACTGTAATACAAGTGAGTGGCTGAATGAAAACTCTCTACCCATTCCTCCCTCCCTTCTGGCAGCAGTGGTGGCAAAGACAGGATGATGCAGCCACTCAGGATCATGGGAGATGTAGTCCAGATTGAGGCTCTGCACTGGGGAGACTATGGGGCTGCAAACTACAGTGTCCACATTTCTTCATAAACAGGGGAGTGTAGAGTGATTTTCTGGGGCTCAGGGAAGGAAAATGTAGCCGGGTCACACGGTTGGTGTTGTTCATAGTTACATAGTTGGTGAGGTTGAATAAAGACAAAAGTCCATCCAGTTCAACCTGTGTAGATGTGTGTGGCCGTAATCATCTTGCATACCCCTGAATGTTCTGATCCTTGAGATGTACGTCTAAGAGTCTTTTGAAAGCCACCATACTACCCGCAGAAACCACCTCATGTGGTAGAGAATTCCACAATCTTGTAGCCCTAACAGTAAAGAACCCCCCACGTTGCCTGAGGTTAAAACGCTTCTCCTCTAATCGCATTGTATGCCCCCGAGTTCTCATGCAATCCCTTCGACTGAACAGCTTTTTTTCTAAGCCTAGATCCCCATTTAGATATTTAAAAATTGCTATCATGTCCCCCCTCAGGCGTCTCTTCTCCAGGGAGAATAAATCAAGCGATTGCAGACGCTCCTCATAATCAAGGTCCTCCAATCCCCTAATTAGTTTAGTTGCCCTTCTCTGGACTCTCACCAGCTCCAACACATCCCTTCTGAGGACTGGTGACCAGAACTGGACCGAATACTCCAGATGAGGTCGGACCAGAGTTTTATAAAGTGGAAGGATTATAGTCTTATCTCTGGAATACATCCCTTTCTTTATGCATGCTAATATTCTGCTAGCCTTGGCAGCTGCCGCTTGACATTGCATGCTGTTGCCTAGTCTATCATCAACCAAGACTCCCAGATCCTTCTCCATTTTTGATTCTCCCAAGGGTTCCCCTCCTAACGTGTATTGTGCTTTTATGTTTCTAGTCCCCAAGTGTAAAACCTTACATTTCTCCACGTTAAACCTCATTTGCCATGTCTTTGCCCACTCCGTTATTTTGTCCAGGTCATTCTGTAGGATATCTGCTTCATGCTGTGCTGTTATTGCCCTGCCTAATTTTGTGTCATCTGCAAAAACTGATATTGAACTACTGATCCCGTCCTCAATGCTGTTTATGAATAAATTGAACAAGGTTGGTCCTAGGACTGAGCCCTGGGGCACCCCGCTTACTACCTCAGACCAGTCTGAGTACGTGCTGTTTATTACTACCCTTTGGACACGCCCTTTTAGCCAGTTCCGTATCCAAGAGCAAACCCTGCTGTCGATACCTGCAGACCTTATTTTATAAATTAAGCGCTTATGGGGAACTGTATCAAACGCCTTAGCAAAATCTAGGTACACCACATCCACTGGTCTGCCCCTATCTAGCTCACAGCTCACCTCCTCGTAGAATGTTAAGAGATTGATTTGACAAGAACGCCCATTTGTAAACCCATGCTGGTTACTACTGATGATGCTGTTGTCCTTAGCAAACTCTACGATATAGTCCCTTATCATCCCCTCCAGAAGTTTACATACTACTGATGTCAGACTGACAGGCCTATAATTTCCCGGTATATGCCTCTGACCCTTTTTGAATATCGGAATCACGTTAGCTTTCCTCCACTCCCCTGGTACATCTCCTGTCCTAATACTGTCCGCAAAGATCAGAAACAGTGGTCTGGATATAACCTTACTCAGTTCCTTGAGTACTCTCGGATGTACGCCATCCGGGCCTGGTGATTTGTTTGTGTTGAGTTTATCCAGCCTTTCCCTGATTTCACCCTCTGTTAGCCATAGTGGCAAGTCCTGTGTATTACTACTAACCATACAGTCATGGTCAGTGTACCCCTCCGATTCCTGTGTAAAGACTGATGAGAAAAAAGCATTCAGCACGGTTGCTTTTTCAGTGTCCTCTGTAACCATCCCCCCATCATCGCTAATTATGTGTGCAATATGCTCTGCCCTAGTTTTTTTGCTGTTGATATACTTAAAGAATTTCTTTGGGTTTTTTTTGCTATCCTCCGCTATTTGTCTCTCAAAGTCTATTTTAGCCATCTTGATTTTGTGTTTACACTTCCTATTTGCCTCCTTGTATTGGTCGAAAGCCAATACTGTGCCCTCTGATTTATATTTCCTGAAGGCCAATTTTTTTCCCCTAATAAGTTTTTTAACGCTCTGGTTTAGCCAGCCAGGTTTGGCTTTGTCCCTTCTAAATTTATTTCCCATAGGAATGCACTGCAAGATGCCTTTGCTTAATATGTTCCTAAAGCATTCCCATTTTTCCTCTGTGGTCAGGGATCCCAGGGTTCGGTCCCAGTTTACCCTTTCCATCAACAAGTACAATTTTGGAAAGTTTGCCCTTCTGAAGTTAAGGGTTCTTATGTTCCCCACTTGCCTTGCTATATTGTTATTTACGCTAAATGTGATCATCCTGTGATCGCTAGAGCCCAGGTTGTCCTGGACTCCTACCTCCGAGATTAGGTCTGGGTCATTAGTGATCAATAGATCCAGGATTGTGTTTTCTCTGGTAGGGGAATCCACCAACTGTGACATGTAATTATCCTGTAAGGTTTCCGTGAATTGACGGCCCTTATGTGAGTGTGTAGTCCCCTCTCCCCAGTCAATGTCGGGATAATTGAAGTCCCCCAATATGATGACTGATCCTAGCTTTGCCACTTTACCCAAAAGTGCTAAAAATTCCAGCTCTACCTCCTCCCCTTGTTTAGGTGGCCTATAGCAAACCCCCACAATTACTTTTCCCTTTTCTCCTTCCCTATGGAGTTCTACCCACACGGATTCTAACTCCATACTCATCCCTTCCGTAATGTCACTCCTCTCTATCACCCTTACATTATTCTTGACGTAGAGACATACCCCTCCCCCTCTTTTTCCTACTCTGTCCTTCCGGTACACTGAATACCCTTGGATATTTGCCAGCCAGTCATGTGAGGGGTCGAACCAAGTCTCCGTTATTCCCACAAGGTCTATGTCCTCCTCATGTACTAACATTTCCAGCTCATCCATTTTATTAGCTAGGCTCCTGGCATTAGCATATACCCCTCTTAGTTTTACGGAAGTTAAACGTGATTGGTTATGTTCATGTTGTTATTATTATTAAAGCTCTGCAAGACAGTGACTTCAGCATTATGGGAGATGTAGTCCGGGAGGAGCCAGGATCATAGACTGCTGAGACAGAAAGGACCTCTCTCCCAGGGTGCATCGGGACGCGCAGAGCTTGCTGGTAGTGGTTATATAAAGGGAGGCGGGATTTTGCTTCGCTCTCTTGCCTCTAGGACAGCGTACTGAACAGAAGGGGAAGAGCTGCTGCCGATCATAGGAATTTAGGCCGAGGCCTAGTGACGGACATCGGAGTGAGGTCAGCGGTGTGACTGTGTAGAGGAGTCTCGGTGGCACGGCCGAGTGGAAGGTTGCTGAAGGTTGCTAACCTATTCATCCCAATATAAGGCTGTTGTTTCAAACTACCACTTCCAGCTCTCTGCAGAAGTCTATGGGCCTACTTTGCTTTAACTCTCCTGTTCAGAGGAGAATGGTGCAGCATAACATCAGTATCTCAGTAGAGGGAGAGAAGAATAAAAGGCAATGTCTCCTTCTTCATATTGCTGTAGCCCAACACTTGACTACATATAGTTCTGCTTTCAATATGCCACTGCTCAAACCAGCCTCTTTCTGGTCCTTCCCCAATGATATCACACCCCCTAAAACAAAGACTGGTCTTTCTTCAGTGAGATCCCACCTCTGGCTAACACACATTAGCCTTTCCCCTGTATCCCTCTTCCTGCACACGCATTCAAGTTTAAATTTTTGCGTTTTGATAGCAAAAATAATGAAAAAATCAGTGGTGATTAAATACCACTAAAAGAAAGCTCGTTTTGTTAAAAAAAAAAAATGATATAAATGTAATTTGCGTACGGTATTGCATGACAGAGCAATTGCTAGTTAAATTAGTGCAGTGCCGAATGGCAAAAAAATTCCCAGGTCATGAAGGGGGTAAAAGTTTCCAGAGGTTAAAGCGGAACTAAACTCTGTCAATAAACCTAAACTAGTTTTAATCCTTAACCTCCCTGGCGGTATGATTATGTCAGGAATTATGTACCAAAAGCGGTACCATTTTTTGCATGGAAATTTGGCGTTATGTATTATAGGCCTACAATTCTTAGTAATTACTGACTTAAACCTGACCAAAACAAGACTCTAGTAGACATCCCAGATGTGATAAATTTGAAACACAAACGCATGAATTATAATCTAATCAATAATATAATTTTATTATATAATATATAATATAATATATAATATCTATATATATATATATATATATATATATATATTATATTATATTATATTATATTATATTATATTATATTATATTATATTATATAATAAAATTATATTATTGATTAGATGCTAGCAGTAGTTAACAGATAGGAAGGAATATTATGTGTTCCTATTTTTTAATTATTTTTTTTTTTTTTTGCTTTTTACATTTCTTCAATTACTTCCTAGGTTTCTTGCCTAGTCTAAAGTGATGTCATACATCCCAGGAGTCTTAATGGGCATTTTTTTCTTTCATCTGGAGGAGGGATTTCTCAGCTAAGCACACCCTCCTGCCTGCATGTATAAGCTAAGGGCATAAGCTAAGGTCCTGCTATATGCATCATGTGCCCTTACTCAAGATGCCTGTTACTTGAAATGCTAAGGGGGTGTTTTTCAAAGTGATTTCTCAACAAAATAAAGCATAGAGACATGCATGGATGGATGAGTTTGTTTTAAATATTGAAAACCAATTAACTAGCATTTTCACTTTGTGGTGCTCAGATACAGTTTAGTTGATGTTTTAAGGCCCAAGTGAACTTTCAGTTTAAACCAACTAAATACGTAGCAGGTGCAAAGAAAAGGTGTTCAAACTCTTACAATTTGTCTTTTTTAGAAGGTAGCCAAATCATGAGTCGAAAAGTCTGTCCCCTACCAGCAAGCAGCAGAGAAAGACCCCGATGTTCTGTATGGAAGTAGTGGTCTCTCTGCAGAGGTTCAAAATGGCCACTGCTAAGTCAGACCCGTAGTACTGCATTTATCAAACTACATAGTTGTGCACAGGTCATTTGCATCAGGGCGTGCACCCCAAAGCTCATACACATATGTGTGTATATGTAAGTATATACAGTATACTGATGGTGTCAGTAGAGCAATGGATGTTGTCAGTAGGGCAGAGGTTGGTGTCAGTAGGGCAGTGGACGGTTTCAGTAGTTTACATTTTTTCTATTTTTTACAATTCTTTTTTATTTTTATTTTTAGGAGCCCTATTAGAGGGCTTTGGTGAAATATCATTGGTCTAAACAGGGGGAATCTACACCACACAGGGGAATGTGCGCACGCCTATGTCAAACTAACACTCCCTGCTGATAGGAAAACTGTAAGACTTAAAATATTTTTTGTTTTATTGTTTCCAGAATTTGTTTAGCTGATTTAAGTTAAATTTGTAGTGGTTCTTTAAATATAGATAGACTAGTAATTCCTTATTTACATTTTTCTGAAGTTCTTTAACGTTACAGGCACCACTATAACCTGATTTATTATGATCTTCCTATTCTGAGTGCACGAAAAACAATAAGACACCGGGGATTATGTTCATTCATCTACAAAAAAAATTGAATGAGCTTAAGTATTCTACCATATATGCTTCACTTGAAAGTATGGGGGGGTGCAGCACCTCCCACACCGCTGCCTTTCAAATTGAAAATTCCTAGACACAAAAGACTCAACCCACAGGACTTCTGCAGACAAACAATCAGCCTGCAGTGCTCCACTAGGCACAAGGGCCTTGGCAAGAAGCCCTTTAATATCATTAAAGTGTTTATAAAAAATGTTCATTTTTGGCCAACTTTTTTCAAGGCCAGGCATCCACCCCCATGTCTGCAATGGAATGTGTTAATAATTTGCTTTGTGGAGATGAAAGGCTCTTTGATAGAGGAAGCATAAACAGAATTCACTCTGTCCAGCGGTTAAGATCCCACAAGAGAAGCTCTGCAGGGCTCTGTAGTACAGTTACTATATAATAGAAATACATATATATCCCAACAGTTCCATTTAATGACTTTGCTCTTTGCTCATTTTATTGTTCACTCTTCATCGTAATACAGTGGTAAGGGATACAGAAAGCAATGAGATACTATCATACCTATGTGCAGCCTAAGTCTGGGGTGCACCCAGCGTGGACATTCACCGTATTGTAAGACAGAGGGCACTCGCTGGTTATAATTAACCCTTTCGATTTTTAACTATGACATATGTTCCTTTCAATCATTTCCTTAATCAACCCACTGTGTAAAAGCCACTTCCCCTGTCTGGAAGCTGGTTAAGCTGTGGAACAGCTGAGTGGCTGTTCTATTAGAACTATCTCCCCTTCTGCACGGTAAAGCAGCAGCACCCGCTGAATAGTATGCTTTGTGTAGCTGACTTCTGACCCACAGCTGGCAATGGCAAATCAAAAGTTGGCACTATGCAGGATCTATTGTATTTTATAGGCATTGTTTCAGCTTAATTACTGATCAGCTTACCTAGTCCGGCAATCAACCCCTAGCTTTCAGTGGATAGTGTGCAGTAGCACTCCCTCCAAGCATAGGAACAAGTAGAACTATAAAATGCCTGTCACTCCTTAAAAACAGGCTAACATCAATTAACATCATATTAGGATAAAATAGACATTCACCACTATTGCCAATCCTTAACGTAGTTGTAAAGGGTGAAGGTTTTTACCTTCATGCAGGGCCGGCCCTACAATGGGTCCCGCAGGGTCCATTGGACCCATGCAGCATTTTGAGAGGGGCAGCAAATTGACTCCCAAGATTTTTTTCCAGCAGTTTTGTGTGTCCTCAGTTTGCGGGGCATTATGGGCGGCATTTCCCCAGCTCATACTGCTGCCCATAGTGCAAACTGATGAGTATGAGGAGGCTGAGCGTCTCCTCCAGGGAACGTCCCTCACGTAATCATGGTGTGCGCAATGACATCAGACATCAGTGCACTCCATCTAACGTAGGGCAGGCTGGATCTTCTAGGGAGGTGGGTGCGGCAGACACAGGAGTGACAGGGGTGACAGGAGGACAGACAGTGGGTGTTTGGTGGACCGGTCCGGTGGTGAGTTATGGAAGAAGATAACAGTATATATAATATTTTCAAGATTTTATAATGAATGTGGGGGCCTTTTGGTAGGCCTGATTTTTTTTGGAGAGGGGAAGGGCAGCATTTCATTCTTGGACCCAGGCAGCACAATGTCTTCATGCATTCTATACATAAAGGTAAAAAGAACCTTTAGTGTGCAGCTCTCCCCTCTACTGCCTCTATTACTTACCTGAGTCCCATCTCGATTCAGCAATGTGCACGAGAGCAGAGGCTCTCCAGGGTCTCTCCCCCCACATTAGCTGAGACACAGCCAATGGCTCCCACTGCTGTCAATCACAGCCAGCTGTAAGGAGGGAGAGGAGGCTGGGCCAAGCTGCACTCTGTGTATCTTATAGACACACAGAGGTGGTTCAGTGGGAGCATGCACGAGTGCTCCCAGAGCAAGCGGCTTGCTATTGGGAGAACTCAGTGGGGGGAGGGGCCAGGAGCGCTGGCGGGGGACCTGAGAAGAGGAGGATCAGGGCTGCTCTGTGTAAAACCAATTCACGGATCAGGTAAATAAGACATGTTGTTTATTTATTTATTTATTTTTTTAAATCTGAACCTTTAGTAATACTTGAAACATAGCAAGGTGCCACATCCTAACTTCCTCCTTCCTCCTGACTTTGTCAGTCAAACAAAAAAAAAATGGAAAGACATAAGCTTAAGAGGAATAAGATAAATGTATCACAAATATAAAAAAAGATCAAGATGCAATACAAAACACTATAAACATAATTAGACATGTACACTATATTGCCAAAGTATTGTGACACCTGCCTTTACACACACATAAACTTTAATCGCATCCCAGTCTTAGGCCATAGGGTTCAAAAAATTGGAATTAAATTAACCGAATAGCTATGTGCATTCAAGGCTCCTTTCATGATAAAAAGTCAAGTATTTGCCATGGACAATTCGTTTTTTAAGGTACATGATTTTAAGGTGCAGTCTTAGGGTCCTTTCACACACTCCGTCCGTCGGACGGACTCCGTTTATCTCAGCCAGGATCAATCCGCCGATCCCCCGCTGAGCAGGAGGATGACAGCTGTGTCTCTGCGCTGTGTGCGGAGACACAGCTGTCAGTTCCCCATGCATCTCTATGGGAAAATCGGATGGGAACGGACCGTCCGTCCGCTCTCATCCAATCCCATCCGATCCGCTGGACGGATGGAAAATAGAGTTTCCATCCGTCCAGATTTGACGGATCGGATCGGATGTCAGCGGACATGTCTCCGCTGACATCCGATGCCCCAAAGGGATGCATGGGGGGACCGTTCAGATCCGCCAAAAAAACGGACAGGCGGATCTGAACGGTCCACCTCTGTGAAAGAGCCCTTAGTCCATAGGTTAAAGAGACAAGAGTTAACTGCACTTTATGTATAAAGTCCCACCTTTACCCTCTACAACCACCAAAACATATGGCAAACTGTTTATTCAACATTTTTGGAAATGGGGATTACCTGCTTCCCCAAATGTGCTTAATGGTTCTACAGTCAGGTAGCGGCAAAGGGACTGGCGGGAGAAACCACTGGATGCAGCTGGGGACACAAGCATTTAACACTCCAGGCAGTGTTGAATACTGAGGAATTTGCTAAGTGCTTTAGCATTGAAGACAATGCAGTCTTTTCCCAACACCTATTGGATAGTTAGGTATTTACAATCCTCTCTAATACTGCATGAAGTTTTTGTCCTTCTGCAGTATGGGAAATTGTGCTTCACTATCCCTGCTTGCTTGGTATGTTCCAACAAGAATGTGCTGACAAGAGTCAGGGCACTGACTTCTGAGATGCCATAATCATAGGGGAATCTCTCAATAGCTCCCTCCTGCTTTTGTGTTTTACTCAGGGCCGGTGCTTCCACTAGGCAAACTAGGCAGCCGCCTAGGGCGCATTGCCACCTAGGGGCGCAGCCATGAGAAAGGGAAGGGAGCCCACCGGAGTGCTGCCTGCATGATGATCCTCTTTGTCTGGAGCTGAGTGGCATAAACCCTGGGCAGGATGTAACTCTCTACACTGAGCTGGTGGGCAGCCATTCATTTCCCTGGGTCGGTATTAAGCAGGGAGCGGAGGAGAGCTGAACCTGAGCCAGAGCTGGGCACTGGAGGGCGGCACCTTTACTGGAGCAGAAGAGACAAGGCACCGGAATAGTCTAAGGAGGTTGGTGATGAAGGATGTGCGGAGCTCTCAGACTGCTGCTTCTCCCTCTACCAGGAGCCAGTTGAAGCTGTGGTGAGCACTGTGGTCCAGGAGAGGAGCATCCTGGGAGAAGGAATCAGCAGGATCATGGTCAAGGAGGACAGAGTGCGGGCCACTCTCTTCATACTGCCCAGTAAGTGTCCCCAGAACAGTGGATCAGGGTCCCTGGGTGTGACATGAAGGATCTCTGGTGTGAAAGAGAATCGGGGTCACCAGGTGTGCCATGGGGAATCAGAGTCACCAGGTGTGACATGGGGGATAGGGGTCATGAGTGTAACAGAGGTTTGAGGTCACCAGGTGTGCAATGAGGAATTGGGATCCCTGAGTGTGCCATGGGGGATTGAGGTCCCCAGGTGTGAAATGGAAGAACATCAGGGTCCCCTAGGTGTGACATGGAAAAACATCAGGGTCTCCGGGTATGACATGGAGGAACATCAGGGGCTCCTGGTGTGACATAGAGGAACATTGGGATCACTGAGTATGACAGCATGACATGGAGGAACACAGGGGTCCCTGGATGTGACATGGTGGAACATCGGGGTCATTGGGTATGACAGCATGACATGGAGGAATATTGGGGTCCCAGGATGTGACATGGAAAAACATTAGGGTCCCTGGGTGTGATATAGGGGGACATCAAGGTCCCCAGGAGTGACATGGAGGAATATGGGGGTCCCTGGGCAGTGCTGTATCTTGGCCTAGGCCAACAAGGCCCAGGCCTAGGGCGGCACTTTGTAGGGGGGCAGCAGAAAAGCTGCACCCTGCACGAAAAAAAAAACAGCCTCCTCCCGAGTCCTGCACGAAAAGGGTCCCCGCCGGCTTGGGCTACACTTTTAGTATAGTGCAAGTCTTATGGGGTGAATTGGGCCAGAGGGCAGAGTCCAGGAGGCAAATCAGTCTGGCACCCCCATAAAGAGGTCAGTGATGAGGCTGCACCGATAATGCTACGCTGATGGGCACTGATAGACTTGTGGTCTGTGGTTCACAGATGTCAGGGTGGGTCATAAACAGTAAGGGGTGTGGCCTTTACAGGTAGGGGTGGGTCATATGTAAATTAGGGGGTGCACAAGTTTAGTCAGGCCTAGGGCAGCACAAAACCTAAATACACCACTGTCCCTGGGTATGACAGCATTACTTGGAGGAACCATCAGATCAGGGTCACTGGATATGACATAGAGAAGTTTTTAACCCCATTCCCTTTTTATTTATTTTGGGGGGGGGGCAAGTAGCTGGTCTTGCCTAGGGTGTAAATTAGTGTAGCACCGGCCCTGGTTTTACTAAATACTTTGACAATCCCTATCTCCATCCCTCAGTGTCTAAACAAATCACCAGTGCTCTAGGAAAATCACCAACTGCCACTTTTTAATTGTGTGTGCAGGGTAACAACTGTTGCATGCAGACCAACAGCTTCATGCAGTATTACACAGGTGTTGTTGGTTCTCCAGCAGGAGAGCTCCCAGTCTGAAGTCTTTACTATCTCCCTGATATTTGGAAAATGGGAAAACATTCTGGCTATGTTTACAGGGTTCGTATCAATGTGGAATCAAAACATGTCATCACTGTTTACTTCTTTAGAAGACCAAGGCGGTGCGTTCCACAATGACCAACAAGGAGTTTCCTATACTACAATTTCTAAACTGCAATACGGTATGTCAATTACATTCACCTTAAGGAAAAATGTGTAGCGCCAAAACTAAATGAACAGCAATGAAATGTGAATACAGTGTTATAAATGAACAGCACATTGAAATAAAGTCTAAAAAAGTGCTAAAGTGAAAAACAAATATATAGAAGTCCAATCTTGAACGAAAACCAACAATAAAAACCAATGTAATGAAAAATGTAATGAAAAATATAGATTTAAATGCACAGACCCATGATAGGATCAGCAATATAAACATTTTGGTGAAAGCGCAAGGTTCAGTGCAAAGATGTGCACAAAAAATTAGTGGAGACTTGAAAAGTGAAGAAGTAATCCAGTACAGTGTTCCAGAATCATCCAGCGCACCCCTGTGAAATGGACACTCACCGGAAAAGCTGGCTGCTGTTACAGCAGCAAACACGCACCCAGTGTAGATCTGCAATCTGTTGAGGGGAGGGCTATTCAGCAACTCGCACCACTCGCACCATCCAGATGTAGATGTGGTAAATAAAGCTCACCGGGAGTCAGATGAAGTGTAGTATTTATTGGATTATTATGTTAAAAGCCAAAATAAAATGAATCATAAAAACATATGACAATGGGTGCCACTGCCGACCCGGTATCAAACAGTGGCCTGACGTCAGCACTAATGTCTCCTCCCGAATGCGTTTCATCCAATAGGACGTTCTCTACTGTCATTCGTCAAACTCGTTTATATAGCCTCTCAAAGCTGCTCAAGTCCCGGTGTCTCCTTGAAAAAATTCCAAAAAGAAAGTTATCCGTCAGCCATTTGTGCTTTCACCAATACGTTTATATTGCTGATCCTATCATAGGACTGTGCATTTAAATCTATATTTTTCTTTATATTTTTTATTATATTGGTTTTTGTTGTTGATTTTCATTCAAGATTAGACTCTTATATATTTTCTTTTCACTTCAGCACTTTTTTTGGACTTTATATCAGTGTGCTGTTCATTAATAACAAAGTATTCACATTTCATTGCTGTTCATTTACTTTTGGCGCTACACATTTTTCCTTAAGATTATTTATAAGCTTGGTATATTACTTATCTGTGTTAGCTGCCGCCGCCCCACAGCACAGAGATACACCTTTTTTAATATAATTACATTTATCAACTGTGAGGCACAGTATGTTATCTGTGCCAACAGGCCAATGTGGATCTGTATGTCTGAGCATTACTGTACTGGTCAGAGTTCCTCCTATGCTTGGCAGACTAATGCTTCCAAACGCATTCCAGTCTTAGTCCATAGGGTTCAATATTGAGTTGGCCCACCCTTTGAAGCTATAACAGCTTCAACTATTCTCAGAAGGTTGTCTTCAAGGTTTTGGAGTGTGTCTATAAGAATGATCTGAGGTTGTCACCCTTTTTTTTTTCTTACAGTATTAAGACCAGCCTTTCTCAACCGGGGTTCCTTGGAACTCTAAGATTCCTCCAGGGGTTGCTAAGGGTCTCTTGAGCAATGAGCAATTTGTGTCACCAATGATCTTTCCAGGTATCAATAAATGGGGCATTCGGCACACTGACCAACAATGTAGGGAGCATTCTTCCCACTGACAACCAGTATAAGGGGGGGACATGTCCACAGACCATCAGCGTAAAGGGTCACTTTTTCACTGAAACCAATGTGAGGGAGCACTACAACTTTCACCATCTGTCTTTTTTTCTAGCCATTATTATTTGTTTCATTTAATTACTGTTACTGCAAATAATATTGTCTTAGCAAGCAGTCCTTTGTATCATACACGCTAAGTATACCACATTCATAATTCTGCTATTTACTGTATTATTATATCTACAATTTACTGTTCACAGTAATGTTTTGTAAGCTGCTGGTAGTCATGGTTTTAGATAGTCACTACCTAAACAAGCATGAGCATATAACTGGTCCAACACCAGAAATCAAAAACATATTCTTGGTCAGTGACTCTCCAGGTAGAGAAGGAAGGAAGAAAGAGAGTCTTGAAGCACTCAGTACATCAGTCATTAGCAGCAATGATATTCTGATAGAATCCTTCTAAAGTTTAGCCAGCAGCCTGAACACAAATGTGCTGGCTGGAGGAATCCCCGTGCCAGGACATTGTGTTCTGACGGCGGGATCTGTAACTATCGAAAATAAACTGATCAGCAGTTGCAGCCTAATGGCTATAAACAAGATAGAAGGTATAGGTGCTGTTTAGGCTCTTAAGAGGGTCCTCATCCAATGCCATTTACTAGGAGTGCCGGGGAGTGCCCCATGATTAAGCCCCGGGGGGTGAAGAAAAACGCATTGGGGGCAAAGCCTGGTTAGAGCCCTGGCTGTGACTGCCACATATTTCTTTACAGAGGACGTGCAGCGATGTGGGGCTTATGGGATGCTTTTCTACCCTAATGGCTGTAGCCACTGTTTGAGGAAAGGTTTCCAAAATGTCCCTTTGACAGAAGTTGATCTAACAATTGACTTCCGTAGAGCAAGGACAGCCACACACTGATCAAAGTTCGGCCGGTCCCTGCTAAACTGGCCTAAGTCAAACCAGTGTATGTATGGCCAGCATACACAAGTCTACATATGGGTGAAACAGCCCTGTCAAAGTTGGAATGCCTCCAGGTAAATTTAGTGATGCACCTAGGCTGTAGCAACTAGAGCTTTAATCTTTTCGGTGTTTCTTGGCTTTCCTCCAAGTTCAGAATAATGTTGGCTTCTGCCTTTAGCCGGGGAGTGTTCTCCCAAAACTAGAGCAAGAAAAAAAAAACAATGTTATGAGTTATGCTTATGAACATTTATTTCTCCCTGGCAAATCACCTTTGCCAATGACATAGGCTAAGGAATGAGGTAAATATTCAGGAAACCCATCTAGAAGGGTCCTTAGCCTTGTAGGCTTGTCCTTGAGAGGATGTAGCATTAGATGGGTATCTAGTTATCTAGATTTGTCCTGGAGAGGATGTGGTGTTAGATGGTCTTTTAGCCCCCAGGTTTGACCTGGAGAGCACATCCTACTAGACGGGTCCTTGCCTCCTTGTCCCTGCTCCTAGAAGTGGTAGTAGGCCTATGTATGACTTGGAAGACAAGATTGCTGGTCTCAGTTTAAAGGCATACTATTGAAGATTATTTGTCTATGCTTAAAGGCACACCCTTGGCCTACAAAACGGGCTTATGTTAAGTTTTTGGGTAAAAGGAACACTGCACTGCTATTTTTGGGGGATAATGTAGTCCATAACCCTCTCCTCTGGACTTTGAGCAAATAAAATAATCAAACAAGGATTGGCATAGTGGTGTTATTCAACTGATTGCCACTAGGGTTGAGCGGACACCTAGATGTCCGTGTTCGACGGGTTCGGCCGAACTTTAAAAAAAAGTCCGGGTCCGTGTCCCGGACTTTTACCGAACTTTTCCCGGACACCGAACCCCATTGAAGTCAATGGGGACCCGAACTTTAAGGCACTAAAATGGCTCTAAAACACCAAAGGAAAGGGCTAGAGTGCTGCAAATGGCAGCAAAACGTAATTAAGAGCATGGCAAGTGCTCTGCAAACAAATGTGGATAGGGAAATAACTTAAAACAACAAAAAAAAACAGAAAAATAAAACAATGTTCTTCTTCATCTCTGAAGGACGAGGCCCATATGGAGTAGGAGGGAGGTTGAGGTGGTGGTGGATGTGGCGGTGACATAGGCGTGCGCACAGGGTGTGCTGGGTGTGCCTGGGCACACCCTAATCACCTAGGGCACATAGCATTGCCAGTGAGGAGATGGGAAAGATCTCCCTGGGACCTGCTCTGCTCTATTTCTCCTTGCCTACAGGTACATGGCCCCGATACATTACTCTCCCTGCTGGCAAACACATGCATGTGTATTTCAACTTTGGGGTGCACACCTTAATGCAATAGGCTGCGCACACCTATGGGCGGTGTAGGTGGAAGCGGCGGTGGAGGAGGACCAGGGCCGGATTAACAGCATCATGGGCTTGGTGCTGAGGATTTTGAAGGGCCTTAAGGGCCGTGCCTTGCCATGCACCCAGAGGAGGAAGGGTGCAGCCATGCATGCCTAATTCAACATGGGATGCTGTCTCTGAAGCCCATAAACACATCCATGCATCGCCAACTGTCCCTCCTTGTCCGGCCTTCACGCTGTGTGGGGAGGTTCTGAGGGTGCTGCCTGGGGAAGCGAGCATAGAAGCCAGACTTCTGTGTTTACAAGTGACAGAAGAGCGGTAACAGTGAATATGGCCAACCCGGGGCCTATATAAAAGGTAGGGGCCTGGAGCTGCAGCTCCAATAGCCCCTACATTAATCTGGCCCTGAGGAGGAGGACGAGGTAGCCAACACTGCTTCTTTTCAAAAATTTTAAATGAGGGTACACCCCAAAAGAGTGAGAAAGAGCAAAAATGGAACAATGGGTGGGTAAGGTCGGTATCCATTGCTATTCTGCATAAGGTACGGAAAAGTCCCGTGGGATCCATGCCTGGTTCATTTTAATGAACGTGAGCTTGTCCACATTGTCTCTGGACAGGCGGCTGCGCTTGTCTGTTATAACGCCCCCAGCCGTGCTAAATACCCGTTCAGATAATACACTGGCTGCAGGGCACGCCAGCACCTCCAAGGCGTAAAGGGCAAGCTCAGGCCATGTGCCCAATTTGGAGACCCAGAAGTTGAAGGGGGCAGACCCGTCATTCACTACATGTAGGCGTGTGCACACATACTGCTCCACCATGTTGGTAAAATGCTGCCTCCTGCTAAGACGTTCCATCTGAGCTGCTGGTGCTGCTGTTTGTTGTGGCGTGCTGACAAAGCTTTTCCACATTTCGGCCATGCTAACCCTGCCTTCTGAGGTGCTGGCGGTGCCCTGGTTGCGTTGGCGACCTCCTCCTCCTCCTCCTCTGCCTTGTGCTTCCACTGTGGCCCCGCTGTCAGATGGGAATGCCAGCAGCATGGCGTCTACCAGCGTGCGCTTGTACTCGCGCATCTTGCGATCGCGCTCCAGTGAGTGAATTAAGGACGGTACGTTGTCCTTGTAACGGGGATCCAGCAGCGTGGCCACCCAGTAATCAGCACAAGTTAGAATGTGGGCAACTCGGCGGTCGTTGTGGAGACACTGCAGCATGTAATCGCTCATGTGTGCCAGGCTGCCCAGAGGCAACGAAAGGCTGTCCTCTGTGGGAGGTGTATCGTCCGTGTCCTCTGTATCCCCCCAGCCACGCACCAGTGATGGCCATGAGCTGGCCTGGGTGCCACCCTGCTGTGAACATGGTTCCATCTCCTCCTCCAGCTCCTCCTCCTCCTCATCCTCCTCATCCTCCAGAACTGTGCCCCTGCTGGACAATTGCGTCCCTGGCGTTTGCGTGTGCAGGAACCCACCCTCGGAGCCCCTTGCGAATGACTGCCCTGAAAGCCTTGGAAATGTTACCTCTTCATCCTCCTCCTCCTCCTCATCCTGTGCCACATCCTCTTCCATCATCGCCCGAATTGTTTTTTCAAGGAGGCATAGAAGTGGGATAGTTAAGCTGAGAACGGCGTCATTGCCACTGGCCATGTTGGTGGAGTACTCAAAACAGCGCAACAAGGCACACAGGTCTCGCATGGAGGCCCAGTTATTGGTGGTGAAGTGGTGCTGTTCCGCAGAGCGACTCACGCGTGCGTGCTGCAGCTGAAACTCCACTATGGCCTGCTGCTGCTCGCACAGTCTTTCCAGCATGTGCAAGGTGGAGTTCCACCTTGTGGGCACGTCACATATGAGGCGGTGAGCGGGAAGGCCGAAGTTACGCTGCAGCGCTGCCAGGCGAGCAGCAGCAGGGTGAGAACGCCGAAAGTGCGCACAAACGGCCCGCACTTTCTGCAGCAGCTCTGACATATCGGGGTAGTTTTTAAGGAACCTCTGCACCACCAAATTCAGCACATGCGCCAGGCAAGGGATGTGCGTCAAACCGGCTAGGCCCAGAGCTGCTATGAGATTTCGCCCGTTATCGCACACCACCAGGCCGGGCTTGAGGCTCGCTGGCAGCAACCACTCATTTGTCTGCTGTTCCATGCTCCTCCACAACTCCTGCGCGGTGTGTGGTTTGTCCCCCAAACAGGCAAGTTGTAAAACTGCCTGCTGTCGTTTACCCCTGGCCGTGCTGAAGTTGGTGGTGAAGGTGTTACGCTGTCCGGATGAGGAGGCGGTAGAGGATGAGGAAGCGGAGTAGGAGGAGTTAGGAACAGGAGGCAAACTGAAGCGCCCTGCAATCCTCGGTGGTGGAAGGACATGCGCCAAATTGCTATCCGCCTCAGGCCCATCCGCCACTGCATTTACCCAGTGTGCCGTTAGGGAGATATAACGCCCCTGACCGTGCTTACTGGTCCACGTATCTGTAGTTAGGTGGACCTTGGCACAGATGGCGTTGCGCAGTGCACACCTGATATTTTCCCCCACTTGGTTGTGCAGGGAAGGGATGGCTTGCCTGGAAAAGTAGTGGCGGCTGGGCACGACGTACTGTGGGACAGCCACCGACATAAGGTTTTTAAAACTGTGCGTCTCCACCAGACGGAATGACAGCATTTCAAAGGCCAATAATTTTGAAATGCTGGCATTCAGGGCCAGGGATCGCGGGTGGGTAGGGGGGTACTTCCTCTTCCTCTCAAGTGTTTGGGAGATGGAAAGCTGAACGCTTCCACGGGACATTGTGGAGATGGTTGTTGGTGACCCAGGTGGTGGTGTTGCTGACAGATCGTCTGTTTGCGGGGTGGCAGGTGCCGGTATCACTACAGATGTGGCTGGAGCGGCCGAGACTGCAGCAGAAGAGGAAGCAGGATGAGCCAGAGACGTTTCTTGGTTTTGAAGGTGTGTACTCCACTGCAGCTCGTGCTTTGCACTTAGATGCCTGATCATGCAGGTTGTGCTCAGGTTGAGAAGGTTTATGCCTCGCTTCAAGCTCTGATTGCACAGGGTGCAAACCACTCGTGTCCTGTCATCAGCACATTTTCTAAAGAACTTCCACGCTAGAGAACTCCTTTGAGCTGACTTTGGTGCGCTCGTTCCCTTGCTGCGTTGGGCAGTAGCGGGCGTAGTGTCTAGGGCACGGCCGCTCCGCTTCTGCACCCTGCTCCCTCTTCTGCTGTGCTGGTGGCTCTGTGCGACCACCGCCTCTTCCTCCAAACTACTCAGGTCACCTGCATGACGTTCATTCCATGTGGGGTCGAGGACCTCATCGTCCTCCACATCATCTTCCACCCAGTCTTCACCCCTGCCCTCCTTGTCGGTCTCCACAATGCTGAACGCCGCAGCAGTTGGCACCTGCGTTTCGTCATCATCGGAGACGTGCTGCGATGATCCTTGCATGTACTCATCTTGAGAAATAAGTGGTTGGGCATCGCTGCACTCAATCTCTTCCACTTCTGGGGCAGGGCTAGGTGGATGGCCCTGGGAAACCCTGCTGACAGAGTCCTCAAAAATAATAAGAGACTGCTGTATGGCTTGGGGCTCAGACTGCTGGCCTGATTTGCAAGGGGGTGAGGTGAAAGACGGTTGGACATTGGCTGCAGGTGCCAACTCTGACCTTTCTGCAGTAGACTGGGTAGGAGACAATGTGAAGGAACTGGAGGCACTGTCAGCAGCAAACCAATCTACTATCGCCTCAACTTGTTCTGGCCTCATCACTTCTAGGGGCGTTTGATGCCCTACCAAATACTGATGCAGGTTCTGTCGCCTACTCACACTTGAGGAAGGTGTTTCACTTGTGCGTGTAGCTGGCACAGATCGACCACGTCCTCTCCTTGCAACAGGAGCTCTACCAGCAGCACCACGACCCAGGCCACGGCCCTTATTTGACGGTCTCCTCATATTTCTGTAATTTAAGATCTTGCCCTAGAAAGGTTTTTATTGAATAGCGGAATAGGAAATATGATCCAAAAAAGTGTATGTATCTCGCACGTACAAAACCACACTAGGCCCCAATTACTATTGTTTCTACCCCTAAAAGGATGGATGAGGAGTAGGAGGAGTATGGAACAGACAGCACCCTCAAATCTTCAGAAGTATGAGATGAACCCCAAAAACTTGGAAAGGTGGATCTCACACGTACCGACACAGACTATCCCGCAATTCAATTGATCCTCAAAGGTTTTTATTGAATAGCGGAATAGGAAATATGATCAAAAAAAGTGTATGTATCTCGCACGTACACAACCACACTAGGCCCCAATTACTATTGTTTGTACCCCTAAAAGGATGGATGAGGAGTAGGAGGAGGAGTATGGAACAGGCAGCACCCTCAAATCTTCAGAAGTATGAGATGAACCCCAAAAACTTGGAAAGGTGGATCTCACACGTACCGACACAGACTATCCCGCAATTCAATTGATCCTCAAAGGTTTTTATTGAATAGCGGAATAGGAAATATGATCAAAAAAAGTGTATGTATCTCGCACGTACACAACCACACTAGGCCCCAATTACTATTGTTTGTACCCCTAAAAGGATGGTTGAGCAGTAGGAGCAGGAGTATGGAACAGGCAGCACCCTCAAATCTTCAGAAGTATGAGATGAACCCCAACAACTTGGAAAGGTGGATCTCACACGTACCGACACAGACTATCTCGCAATTGAATTGATCCCCAAAGGTTTTAATTGAATAGCGGAATAGAAAATATGATCAAAAAGAAAGTGTATGTATCTCGCACGTACACCACCACACTAGGCCCCAACTACTATTGTTTGTACCCCTAAAAGGATGGTTGAGCAGTAGGAGGAGGAGTATGGAACAGGCAGCACCCTCAAATCTTCAGAAGTATGAGATGAACCCCAAAAACTTGGAAAGGTGGATCTCTCTCACACGTACCAACACAGACTATCCCCCAATTTAACTGATCCCCAAAGGTTTTTGATTAAATAGCGGAATAGAAAATATGATCCAAAAAAAGTGTATGTATATCACACGTACACAACCACACTAGGCCCCAATTACTATTGTTTGTACCCCTAAAAGGCTAGATGAGGAGTAGGGGGGGTATGGAACAGGCAGCACCCTCAAACCTTCAGAAGTATGAGATGAACCCCAACAACTTGGAAAGGTGGATCTCTCTCACACGTACCAACACAGACTATCCCCCAATTTAACTGATCCCCAAAGGTTTTTGATTAAATAGCGGAATAGAAAATATGATCCAAAAAAAGTGTATGTATATCACACGTACACAACCACACTAGGCCCCAATTACTATTGTTTGTACCCCTAAAAGGCTAGATGAGGAGTAGGGGGAGTATGGAACAGGCAGCACCCTCAAACCTTCAGAAGTATGAGATGAACCCCAACAACTTGGAAAGGTGGATCTCTCTCACATGTACCAACACAGACTATCCCCCAATTTAACTGATCCCCAAAGGTTTTTGATTAAATAGCGGAATAGAAAATATGATCCAAAAAAAGTGTATGTATATCACACGTACACAACCACACTAGGCCCCAATTACTATTGTTTGTACCCCTAAAAGGCTAGATGAGGAGTAGGGGGAGTATGGAACAGGCAGCACCCTCAAACCTTCAGAAGTATGAGATGAACCCCAACAACTTGGAAAGGTGGATCTCTCTCACACGTACCAACACAGACTATCCCCCAATTTAACTGATCCCCAAAGGTTTTTGATTAAATAGCGGAATAGAAAATATGATCCAAAAAAAGTGTATGTATATCACACGTACACAACCACACTAGGCCCCAATTACTATTGTTTGTACCCCTAAAAGGCTAGGAGTAGGGGGAGTATGGAACAGGCAGCACCCTCAAACCTTCAGAAGTATGAGATGAACCCCAACAACTTGGAAAGGTGGATCTCTCTCACACGTACCAACACAGACTATCCCCCAATTTAACTGATCCCCAAAGGTTTTTGATTAAATAGCGGAATAGAAAATATGATCCAAAAAAAGTGTATGTATATCACACGTACACAACCACACTAGGCCCCAATTACTATTGTTTGTACCCCTAAAAGGCTAGATGAGGAGTAGGGGGGGTATGGAACAGGCAGCACCCTCAAACCTTCAGAAGTATGAGATGAACCCCAACAACTTGGAAAGGTGGATCTCTCTCACACGTACCAACACAGACTATCCCCCAATTTAACTGATCCCCAAAGGTTTTTGATTAAATAGCGGAATAGAAAATATGATCCAAAAAAAGTGTATGTATATCACACGTACACAACCACACTGGGCCCCAATTACTATTGTTTGTACCCCTAAAAGGCTAGATGAGGAGTAGGGGGAGTATGGAACAGGCAGCACCCTCAAACCTTCAGAAGTATGAGATGAACCCCAACAACTTGGAAAGGTGGATCTCTCTCACACGTACCAACACAGACTATCCCCCAATTTAACTGATCCCCAAAGGTTTTTGATTAAATAGCGGAATAGAAAATATGATCCAAAAAAAGTGTATGTATATCACACGTACACAACCACACTGGGCCCCAATTACTATTGTTTGTACCCCTAAAAGGCTAGATGAGGAGTAGGGGGAGTATGGAACAGGCAGCACCCTCAAACCTTCAGAAGTATGAGATGAACCCCAACAACTTGGAAAGGTGGATCTCTCTCACACGTACCAACACAGACTATCCCCCAATTTAACTGATCCCCAAAGGTTTTTGATTAAATAGCGGAATAGAAAATATGATCCAAAAAAAGTGTATGTATATCACACGTACACAACCACACTAGGCCCCAATTACTATTGTTTGTACCCCTAAAAGGCTAGATGAGGAGTAGGGGGGGTATGGAACAGGCAGCACCCTCAAACCTTCAGAAGTATGAGATGAACCCCAACAACTTGGAAAGGTGGATCTCTCTCACACGTACCAACACAGACTATCCCCCAATTTAACTGATCCCCAAAGGTTTTTGATTAAATAGCGGAATAGAAAATATGATCCAAAAAAAGTGTATGTATATCACACGTACACAACCACACTAGGCCCCAATTACTATTGTTTGTACCCCTAAAAGGCTAGGAGTAGGGGGAGTATGGAACAGGCAGCACCCTCAAACCTTCAGAAGTATGAGATGAACCCCAACAACTTGGAAAGGTGGATCTCTCTCACACGTACCAACACAGACTATCCCCCAATTTAACTGATCCCCAAAGGTTTTTGATTAAATAGCGGAATAGAAAATATGATCCAAAAAAAGTGTATGTATATCACACGTACACAACCACACTGGGCCCCAATTACTATTGTTTGTACCCCTAAAAGGCTAGATGAGGAGTAGGGGGAGTATGGAACAGGCAGCACCCTCAAACCTTCAGAAGTATGAGATGAACCCCAACAACTTGGAAAGGTGGATCTCTCTCACACGTACCAACACAGACTATCCCCCAATTTAACTGATCCCCAAAGGTTTTTGATTAAATAGCGGAATAGAAAATATGATCCAAAAAAAGTGTATGTATATCACACGTACACAACCACACTAGGCCCCAATTACTATTGTTTGTACCCCTAAAAGGCTAGATGAGGAGTAGGGGGGGTATGGAACAGGCAGCACCCTCAAACCTTCAGAAGTATGAGATGAACCCCAACAACTTGGAAAGGTGGATCTCTCTCACACGTACCAACACAGACTATCCCCCAATTTAACTGATCCCCAAAGGTTTTTGATTAAATAGCGGAATAGAAAATATGATCCAAAAA
Organism: Pelophylax lessonae; assembly: GCF_965119305.1. NCBI lineage: Eukaryota > Metazoa > Chordata > Amphibia > Anura > Ranidae > Pelophylax > Pelophylax lessonae. The sequence continues at coordinate 104,427,168 of NC_138768.1, forward strand.
AAGTGTATGTATATCACACGTACACAACCACACTAGGCCCCAATTACTATTGTTTGTACCCCTAAAAGGCTAGGAGTAGGGGGAGTATGGAACAGGCAGCACCCTCAAACCTTCAGAAGTATGAGATGAACCCCAACAACTTGGAAAGGTGGATCTCTCTCACACGTACCAACACAGACTATCCCCCAATTTAACTGATCCCCAAAGGTTTTTGATTAAATAGCGGAATAGAAAATATGATCCAAAAAAAGTGTATGTATATCACACGTACACAACCACACTGGGCCCCAATTACTATTGTTTGTACCCCTAAAAGGCTAGGAGTAGGGGGAGTATGGAACAGGCAGCACCCTCAAACCTTCAGAAGTATGAGATGAACCCCAACAACTTGGAAAGGTGGATCTCGCTCACACGTACCAACACAGACTATCCCCCAATTTAACTGATCCCCAAAGGTTTTTGATTAAATAGCGGAATAGAAAATATGATCCAAAAAAAGTGTATGTATATCACACGTACACAACCACACTGGGCCCCAATTACTATTGTTTGTACCCCTAAAAGGCTAGATGAGGAGTAGGGGGAGTATGGAACAGGCAGCACCCTCAAACCTTCAGAAGTATGAGATGAACCCCAACAACTTGGAAAGGTGGATCTCTCTCACACGTACCAACACAGACTATCCCCCAATTTAACTGATCCCCAAAGGTTTTTGATTAAATAGCGGAATAGAAAATATGATCCAAAAAAAGTGTATGTATATCACACGTACACAACCACACTAGGCCCCAATTACTATTGTTTGTACCCCTAAAAGGCTAGATGAGGAGTAGGGGGGGTATGGAACAGGCAGCACCCTCAAACCTTCAGAAGTATGAGATGAACCCCAACAACTTGGAAAGGTGGATCTCTCTCACACGTACCAACACAGACTATCCCCCAATTTAACTGATCCCCAAAGGTTTTTGATTAAATAGCGGAATAGAAAATATGATCCAAAAAAAGTGTATGTATATCACACGTACACAACCACACTGGGCCCCAATTACTATTGTTTGTACCCCTAAAAGGCTAGGAGTAGGGGGAGTATGGAACAGGCAGCACCCTCAAACCTTCAGAAGTATGAGATGAACCCCAACAACTTGGAAAGGTGGATCTCTCTCACACGTACCAACACAGACTATCCCCCAATTTAACTGATCCCCAAAGGTTTTTGATTAAATAGCGGAATAGAAAATATGATCCAAAAAAAGTGTATGTATATCACACGTACACAACCACACTAGGCCCCAATTACTATTGTTTGTACCCCTAAAAGGCTAGATGAGGAGTAGGGGGGGTATGGAACAGGCAGCACCCTCAAACCTTCAGAAGTATGAGATGAACCCCAACAACTTGGAAAGGTGGATCTCTCTCACACGTACCAACACAGACTATCCCCCAATTTAACTGATCCCCAAAGGTTTTTGATTAAATAGCGGAATAGAAAATATGATCCAAAAAAAGTGTATGTATATCACACGTACACAACCACACTGGGCCCCAATTACTATTGTTTGTACCCCTAAAAGGCTAGGAGTAGGGGGAGTATGGAACAGGCAGCACCCTCAAACCTTCAGAAGTATGAGATGAACCCCAACAACTTGGAAAGGTGGATCTCTCTCACACGTACCAACACAGACTATCCCCCAATTTAACTGATCCCCAAAGGTTTTTGATTAAATAGCGGAATAGAAAATATGATCCAAAAAAAGTGTATGTATATCACACGTACACAACCACACTAGGCCCCAATTACTATTGTTTGTACCCCTAAAAGGCTAGGAGTAGGGGGAGTATGGAACAGGCAGCACCCTCAAACCTTCAGAAGTATGAGATGAACCCCAACAACTTGGAAAGGTGGATCTCTCTCACACGTACCAACACAGACTATCCCCCAATTTAACTGATCCCCAAAGGTTTTTGATTAAATAGCGGAATAGAAAATATGATCCAAAAAAAGTGTATGTATATCACACGTACACAACCACACTAGGCCCCAATTACTATTGTTTGTACCCCTAAAAGGCTAGATGAGGAGTAGGGGGGGTATGGAACAGGCAGCACCCTCAAACCTTCAGAAGTATGAGATGAACCCCAACAACTTGGAAAGGTGGATCTCTCTCACACGTACCAACACAGACTATCCCCCAATTTAACTGATCCCCAAAGGTTTTTGATTAAATAGCGGAATAGAAAATATGATCCAAAAAAAGTGTATGTATATCACACGTACACAACCACACTAGGCCCCAATTACTATTGTTTGTACCCCTAAAAGGCTAGGAGTAGGGGGAGTATGGAACAGGCAGCACCCTCAAACCTTCAGAAGTATGAGATGAACCCCAACAACTTGGAAAGGTGGATCTCTCTCACACGTACCAACACAGACTATCCCCCAATTTAACTGATCCCCAAAGGTTTTTGATTAAATAGCGGAATAGAAAATATGATCCAAAAAAAGTGTATGTATATCACACGTACACAACCACACTGGGCCCCAATTACTATTGTTTGTACCCCTAAAAGGCTAGGAGTAGGGGGAGTATGGAACAGGCAGCACCCTCAAACCTTCAGAAGTATGAGATGAACCCCAACAACTTGGAAAGGTGGATCTCGCTCACACGTACCAACACAGACTATCCCCCAATTTAACTGATCCCCAAAGGTTTTTGATTAAATAGCGGAATAGAAAATATGATCCAAAAAAAGTGTATGTATATCACACGTACACAACCACACTGGGCCCCAATTACTATTGTTTGTACCCCTAAAAGGCTAGATGAGGAGTAGGGGGAGTATGGAACAGGCAGCACCCTCAAACCTTCAGAAGTATGAGATGAACCCCAACAACTTGGAAAGGTGGATCTCTCTCACACGTACCAACACAGACTATCCCCCAATTTAACTGATCCCCAAAGGTTTTTGATTAAATAGCGGAATAGAAAATATGATCCAAAAAAAGTGTATGTATATCACACGTACACAACCACACTAGGCCCCAATTACTATTGTTTGTACCCCTAAAAGGCTAGATGAGGAGTAGGGGGGGTATGGAACAGGCAGCACCCTCAAACCTTCAGAAGTATGAGATGAACCCCAACAACTTGGAAAGGTGGATCTCTCTCACACGTACCAACACAGACTATCCCCCAATTTAACTGATCCCCAAAGGTTTTTGATTAAATAGCGGAATAGAAAATATGATCCAAAAAAAGTGTATGTATATCACACGTACACAACCACACTGGGCCCCAATTACTATTGTTTGTACCCCTAAAAGGCTAGGAGTAGGGGGAGTATGGAACAGGCAGCACCCTCAAACCTTCAGAAGTATGAGATGAACCCCAACAACTTGGAAAGGTGGATCTCTCTCACACGTACCAACACAGACTATCCCCCAATTTAACTGATCCCCAAAGGTTTTTGATTAAATAGCGGAATAGAAAATATGATCCAAAAAAAGTGTATGTATATCACACGTACACAACCACACTAGGCCCCAATTACTATTGTTTGTACCCCTAAAAGGCTAGGAGTAGGGGGAGTATGGAACAGGCAGCACCCTCAAACCTTCAGAAGTATGAGATGAACCCCAACAACTTGGAAAGGTGGATCTCTCTCACACGTACCAACACAGACTATCCCCCAATTTAACTGATCCCCAAAGGTTTTTGATTAAATAGCGGAATAGAAAATATGATCCAAAAAAAGTGTATGTATATCACACGTACACAACCACACTAGGCCCCAATTACTATTGTTTGTACCCCTAAAAGGCTAGATGAGGAGTAGGGGGAGTATGGAACAGGCAGCACCCTCAAATCTTCAGAAGTATGAGATTGTGTTCACTGTACCCCACAAAGATTGAGTTCACTGCACCCCACAATGATTGTGTTCACTGCACCCCACAAAGATTGTGTTCACTGCACCTCACAAAGATTGTGTTCACTGTACCCCCCAAAGATTGTGTTCACTGCACCCCACAAAGATTCTGTTCACTGTACCCCACAAAGATTGTGTTCACTGCACCCTAAAAGGATGTTGTTCACTGCACCCCACAAAGATTGTGTTCACTGCACCCTAAAAGGATGTTGTTCACTGCACCCCAAAAAGATTGTGTTCACTGTACCCCCCCAAAGATTGTGTTCACTGCACCCCACAAAGATTGTGTTCACTGCACCCCAAAAAGATTGTGTTCACTGTACCCCCCAAAGATTGTGTTCACTGCACCCCAAAAAGATTGTGTTCACTGTACCCCCCAAAGATTGTGTTCACTGCACCCCACAAAGATTCTGTTCACTGTACCCCACAAAGATTGTGTTCACTGCACCCCAAAAAGATTGTGTTCACTGTACCCCCCCAAAGATTGTGTTCACTGCACCCCACAAAGATTCTGTTCACTGCACCCCACAAAGGATTTTGTTCACTGCACCCCAAAAAGATTGTGTTCACTGCACCCCAAAAAGGATTTTGATCACTGCACCCCAAAAAGGATGTTGTTCACTGCACCCCAAAAATGATTTTGTTCACTCCACCCCAAAAAGATTGTGTTCACTGCACCCCACAAAGATTGTGTTCACTGCACCCCAAAAAGATTGTGTTCACTGTACCCCCCAAAGATTGTGTTCACTGCACCCCACAAAGATTTTGTTCACTGTACCCCACAAAGATTGTGTTCACTGCACCCCAAAAAGATTGTGTTCACTGCACCCCAAAAAGGATGTTGTTCACTGCACCCCAAAAAGGATGTTGTTCACTCCACCCCAAAAAGATTGTGTTCACTGCACCCCACAAAGATTGTGTTCACTGCACCCCAAAAAGATTGTGTTCACTGCACCCCAAAAATGATTTTGTTCACTGCACCCCAAAAAGGATTTTGTTCACTGCACCCCAAAAAGGATGTTGTTCACTCCACCCCAAAAAGATTGTGTTCACTGCACCCCAAAAAGATTGTGTTCACTGCACCCCACAAAGGATTTTGTTCACTGCACCCCAAAAAGATTGTGTTCACTGCACCCCAAAAAGGATGTTGTTCACTGCACCCCAAAAAGGATTTTGTTCACTGCACCCCAAAAAGATTGTGTTCACTGCACCCCACAAAGGATTTTGTTCACTGCACCCCACAAAGATTGTGTTCACTGCACACCAAAAAGGATTGTGTTCACTGCACCCCAAAAAGATTTTGTTCACTGCACCCCAAAAAGATTGTGTTCACTGCAGCCCAAAAAGATTGTGTTCACTGCAGCCCAAAAAGATTGTGTTCACTGCAGCCCAAAAAGATTGTGTTCACTGCAGCCCAAAAAGATTGTGTTCACTGCAGCTCACACACAGAAAAATGGATGTGGATCACTGACACCTGCCTATCTCCAATCCCACACCACACAGCAATATCGATTGTAGTTTGTAGAACACAGTTTCCCTAAAATTCAGCAGACTCTGTCCCTAACAGGATTGAGAAGAGATCGTAGATCAGGATTGAGTGCAGATTCACCCCACCCCCCACACAGCAATATCGATTGTAGTTTGTAGAAGACACTGACCCTATAATTCAGCAGACTCTATCCCTAAAATGCCTACAACTCGCCCTGCCTAAACACTCCGACCTGTCCCTCAATTCTATCCGGACACAAATGGTTTTTTCCTGCCTATCTTTCCCTAATCAGCAGCCAGCACATTGATGTGTGCTCTGTCCCTTAGCTAAGCAGCAGAATGACGCTGCTGCGGCGGCTGCCTCGAACTTATAAAGACTTGGTCACATGCTTCAGACGGCCAATCACAGCTACTAAGACATTTGCAGGCATGGCTGGGATGGCTTAAGGCACACCAGTTAAACGATTGTTGATTGGCTGTTGAAAGCCCGCCATGAAAAGAGCGCCAAAGCATGCAAAACCCGGAAATAAAACGACCGAACACGGATTTTTACCCGAACATACAGTAAAGTGTCCGTGTCCGTGTTCGGGTAAAAAAAATCCAATTATTCGGTACGAACACGAATAATACAGTCCGTGTTCGCTCAACACTAATTGCCACTGATGGGTTAGGGAATGCTTTGGGGCAACAGTAAGTTAGTGCACTTGCAGCTAGGCTTTTGGGAGATCAAATGTTCTCTCCCTAGGTTATTATTGCTAAATAAGTTATTCAAAATTAAAACTAGTGAAAGAGGTTGTGTCTGATCCCTTTGCTTTGCAGTGTTTCTATAATATATTGTGAGCAGAAAATCCTGAGGGAAGAATATAAACAGGGGTATAACACAGAGCTGCAATCACATTGAATATTAATGAATTAATAAGCTAATCTGCACATGTTCCTGAACTTTAACTTCCCTTTCATAGAATATCTAAGCATGTGAAAACAACCCAAAGCAAAATGTCAGGAATAATATTTCTGAATAAAATTATTCTGCTGCGATACTGAAACAAATGTCACATTAGCTCTCTATTATGAAGTATTTCTGACTCTGTAATATATTCAAATTCATGCAACAGGACAATAACTGGCATTGAGCACAGAAGCACACAAAGTCATAGCATGACAAAAGGCACACAGCGAGATAGCGGGCCCATAGCCAGTGTGTCACTGAGGAAATACAGTAACGCTGGACAAAACCCGCTAGGGTTTTTTCTTCTGTACAGATGGCAGGGTTTCACTAACTTTTCACCAGGTGTTGTTTTACAACTGCAAAACTTGACTATTGGTGATTTGCTGTGTAAAGTAACTGAAGCAATTATGTTAGGCCCTCTCAGTGTGCCTTCAACTGGCAACACACATTACAATCCACTTTAGACTACAACTGTACTTTAACTTTGTCCATTTTCCTTTAATAAGTTCTCCCACCCCTGGAATGCCCCCCGCTGGGTCAAATACTTACCCACAGCCCTGATCCAGCTTTACTGTATAGACCTTCCTCCCAAAAAATCCAATGCATTCCTATAGACAAACCATACTCCAGACAACTGCTTAGTATTTATTTAATATTATTCTTTCTATTAACCACTTCTGGACTGGAAGGATTTGCCCCCTTAATGACCAGGCCATTTTTTGCGATTCGGCACTGTGTTACTTTAACGGACAATTGCACAGTCGTACGACGCTGTACCTAAATAAAATTTATGTCCTTTTTTCCCCACAAACCACCTTTTTTGGTGGTATTTGATCACCTCTGCAACTTTTATTTTTTGCGCTATAAACAAAAAAAGAGCGACAATTCTGAAAAAAAAAAAAATGTTTATTTTTCACATTCTGCTATAAAACATTCCCCCCCCCCCCCCAAAAAAAATTGAAAAATCAAATTGTTTTTACATTTTAGGCCAATTTGTTTTCTGCTACATATTTTGGGTAAAAAAAATTGCAATAAGCGTATTTTGATTGGTTTGCGCAAAAGTTATCGAGTCTACTAACTACGGGAAAGATTTATGTCATTTTTATTGTTTTTTTTTTACTAGTAAAGGCGGCGATCTGCGATTTTTAGCAGGACTGCGACGTTCGGACCCCTGACTGACATTTTTGACACTTTTGGGGGGACCAGTGACATTACTACAGTAATCACTGCTAAAAATATGTAACTGTAATAATGACATTGGCAGGGAAGGGGTTAACGCAGTGGGTGATCAAGGGGTAAATGTAAGCCTAGGGGAGTGTTTCTAACTGTATGGGGGTTGGGCTTTTGAAATGATCATAGAGACCTGTGATCCTATATAGAAGGTCACATGGGCTCTATGATAATTCCAGAGAGACGAACGGTTAGGTGTGTTTACAACAGCTGACCGTTCTTCTCTCTCAGCAGGAAGCGATCGCGGGTGTCCGGGGGCAATAGGAGCCCCGTGCATCGGAGTCCCCACTGCCCCCGAGCTGCAGGCGCACGACAGACGTAGAGCTACGTCGGTTCGCGCAGGAGGGGCTGCCTGCCGCAGTAAATCGGCGGCGGGCGGTCATTAATTTAAATCTAAAAATCTAAAAATTTAAAGTAGAAATATAGGCAAAAGTTTTTCTTTCATTTTAGATAGAGCAAGGGAGGACTAGAACCCCTGTAAGGTTTATTATTGCCATCTTTGTCCCGATGGGAGATTTACCTTCACTTCCTGTCACATAGCCAAACAGGAAATGAGAGGAAATCCATGCAAATTAAGGTAATCTCTTGGGGACCCCAGGTCACCAGAACTAGTGTCCCCTTTGAAATACTTCCCCTCTATTACTTTTCTGGGGACAACCCAAAATTTGGGATTTTCCTTTACTTTCACTTTCAATGCTAACGGTAAACAGGACAAATAGAGAGGGGGGATTTCCGTAACGGGGGCACAGACAGCAATATAAACTGACAGGTGTTCTAATCCACCCCCCTCTATCCAAAATGTTAAAAAGTTTTGCTTTTAGTTATATTTTAACTTCAGTGCCCCCCTATGTGATTGATGTAAAGTTAAATATAAAAAAAGTTAAAAAAAAAAGGAAGATATATTAAATAAAAATGAAATTGCAGATAGGGGCAGAACAACTGCACTGGTACCCCTCACTATAGGACTATAGGAGATGGACCAGAATAATCAATATAAAAAACATTTTATTAATTCAACATGATAAAAATATCAACTGAATAACAAAATTATCCCAATTGTACCGCCGCCTGGTAAGTTGCATAGGCAGACTGAAGAGGGTGGATATCCGATTCATCCTAGCATAAATAGGATATCCACCCACTTCAGTCCGCCTATGCAGCTCACCAGGTGGCGGTACAGTTGGAATAATGTTGTATGATATCCAATGGGTACTCTTCGGATTTTAACATAGTCCCGTATTGGACGTTTGTGATTGTATCTGTAATTTTGTTATTCAGTTGATATTTTTATCTTGTTCAATTAATAAAATGTTTTTTATATTGACTATTCTGGTCCGTCTCCTAAAGTCCATGAGGAGTACCAGTGCAGTTGTTCTGCGCCTGTCTGCAATTGAATCCCTCATTTTCAATGGACAGGACAGATCTTGGCTTTTTCCATAGTTGGCAGCTCCATTTTTTTTATATATATCTCAATGCCTCACCTCAACAAACTATTTTACACTAAATAAAAAATAATTATTAAAGTCCCCCACCTCTATGTACAACATAAGAACATAGACATACGAGGAGGGTACACCTACATATGAAAAAAATGATTGGGCAACCGATGTTACATATTGCCAAAAACGTTAAAGTGAGAACAATAATTCTCGGGCCACCATTTATAGTGAACTCTAAACCAATAACCTGTAAGCATCCAAACAATTTTTTGGCACAAAAATATGTCACTGTTTCACAGGCACTAACAATTTTAAAGGCTTTTGATATATTAGATATCTATTCCTCATCGCAATCTCATTTTTTTTACGTACGGGCTGAATTCAGACAGTGTGCGGTGACAGACATTTTACTGCATTGTAAAACGTCTGTCAAGGAAATTGTTTCCTGTGTGTCCCATTCACACTGCAATGCAGCCTAGGGCTGTGCTGCATCGTGCTGCGATAAAATGTAGACATGCTGCATTTTATCTTAGCGCACCCTACAGAATCGCATGGCACTGTACGTCAGCATATCGCATTGCAATGTTGTACAGTCATGTATATGACCATGTGCCATGAATGAAGTATACGTTTTTTACAATCCAAATAAAGTTTGTACAAGACAACAACAAAAAGGGAGCCCTATCATGCACTAAATCGCAAACCACACTGATCCACAACTATCAGTTATGGTGTTAATTATAGCCTTAATCTTCGTATTGAAAATTTCCAATAAACATTGAAAAAAAATATACAGAAAGCTGCAATATTTGCAGGTTCACAGAATGCCAAGTGCATTAAAAAAATATTCATACCCCTTGAAGTTTTCCACATTTTGTCATGTTACAACAAAACGTAAATCTATTTTATTGGGATTTTATGTGATAGACCAACACAAAGTGGCATATAATTGTGAAGTGGAAGGAAAATGATAAACGTTTATTTGAAAAGTGTGGTGTATTTAACCCCCTTTACTCTGATACCCCTAACTAAAATCTTAACAATAACAAACCCCACCCCACCCCACCTCAAACTATCTAGCAATGGTCTATGAGACAAACTTCATATATTTCTTGACGAATATTGTTTATAAATAATACTATCCTAAGTGAAAGAGCCCATTCATTCTTTCAACACAAATCACACATATAGAACCCAGGATAACCGGGGTAACACAAAATGCTGAGTCTGGTGTGGTTGTACAGTGAGTCTGCTTAGTGCTGACCCAACTGGTGTTCTCGTCACCCTGTGTAAAAGACACAGGGTGACTTAAACATAAGAGGGGCCAGGGGAGCTGGACAAGGAGTTTCCCGACCTCTCTAATGTAATCTGGGTTCCACAAGCCCCCATCCCAAAGTGACTCCCATCACAGTGTGTATAACATTAGTAGGTCACTGATTGCATTGGAAACTTTCTTTAACAATTTAATACTCTGCATTATTAACATTTTTGCCAAAATTGCAAACATAGCTTAACCACAAATGAAACTGCTGGTTAGGCACTATACTTGCTTCTGCAATGACAAAAACCTCTGGTTTTAATGCAAATTGTTGAAACACTGTAAAATTGCTGTCTAGCTGGTATGAGTACTGGGAAATGTTTGTACTGTATTGTTCTGTAAAACGCTCATTCCATGAGCACCAACTGTAAAAAGTTAATTATAAATTGATTGGAGTGGTTGCCACTTGTTTTGCTTGTTGGATTTTGTTCTCACATACACTGGACGTATCTAGCTGAGCTGTGCTGGGCTGCTGCTGCACCTCTGCACTTTAAACCCCAACTCCTGGAAAGAAAAAAAAAAAATTAAATAGTGCTTTGTGCCTCAGCTAGCTCAATTCTCCGTCTTGATTGCAAATACCTCTTTCTAGGTCATTCTGCATTGTAATGGATTAAAGTCACAATTTCCTCTATGAGCAAAGCGAATGTCCAGCCCCAGGGACTGGGGATTTTGCCCTGCTTATTTTTTTCATAGACACCCCCCTCACTGCCCCAGTGAGTTCTTCTGGCTATGAAGTGTTGCCTCCACCAAAAGGAGGTGTGCACATTAGGTAGACAATGATGTGAACACTAGTGATGGACGAATATCGGCCGGGGCGGTTCGTGAACGCCAGCCGCAAATTTTCTCAAGTTTTCTCTCGAGTTCGCGGCTGGCCCCATTGACTTTAATGGGTGGCGAACTTTAAAAACCTTTAGGTCATATTTTCAGCCACAAAAGACGTACTAGCTGTGCACAAATAGTCCCAGCACATGGACAATGTCATAACAGAAGTATTTCAATTGAAAAAGTTGCCCTAAATGTTTTTTTTTACAGCAAAAAATATATATATTTTTTTTCATAAATCAGCCAGAACTGACAGCAGCCGGTAAACACATTGTCTAATACGTATAGGGTCCATTCACACATCTGTAAAATGTTCACCATGGCGACCGTGTGTTCGCAATATGTATGTGCGTATTTGTGCATGTGCAGCCATATTGGGAATGGTAATTTTGGGATTAACCTCTGGCTTGTTCCCTAACATTAATATTTATCAGACCCCAGCAAATCCCTAAGAAGGTGGTTGGTGGAGGTGATAAATGTTTGGTGAGGCTGAGCAAAGTGTTCTTCCTCTGCTAGGACGGTTCCTCTGCTCCTGGGGCTGCTGCCCCTGGGAGACAGCTGGTGTGGGACAGAGTTGTAGCCTGCGCCTCAGAAGGTGCTTAAGCCTGGAGAAGGCTGCAAAAGGATTTTTGCTGGAGGACATTGTTCAGGAGTCCTGGTCTGGAGAAATATCTTTGTCTTCCTTATTGAAGAGTGTCGTGTGGAAACTGTGTGGTACACAGCTCCTAGGACATTGTGAGTAAGACCTGGTTTTGGGACTCTCAGGTGTGCCTTCTGCTAGAGGGAAGTAAGTGCTAGGGTTTTGCTGTATGGTCTGGGTCTGCTCCAACCAGAGAAGGTAGGTAGCAGTGAATGCAAGACTGGTCACATATAAGGTAATTCAAACTGGTTAATCTCAATTTATTTATTTTTCTAACAACACTTCTCAGTGTAGCCATAGCTCTCCTTATCACTTTAGAGAGTATCATCAGCATCATTGCAGAAGGTCCCACTCTCTGCCCAGATGCCAGACGGTGACCATTCCTCCAGCTCAATTACTGAGAGAAAAAGGAGCTTCATCAGGCACTTCATGCAGAGAGCACTCTGACGAAGGGGCAGTTAGAGACTTTAATTTCAGCTGCATGCAAACATATATCAAGTAGTGATCGACCGATATTGTTTTTCATTGCCAAAACCGATATTTTGGTCATCGCATATCGGTATCGGCCGATATGGGCCGATATTCTCGTACATTTAAAAAAAAAATATTTTTTTATTTTTTTAACTTGACATGTACTCTTGTGGAGGGATCTGGGGGTCTTAAAGACCCCAAACCCCTCCTCTTAAAAGCATTCAAATGCCAAGTTTGGCTGTTTTGAATGCTGTCATTTTTTAAAATCTGGTGCCGAGTACCCGGAAGTAATGTCATAACATCACTTCCTGAGTTTTTGCATGGAGACCCGATCAGAGCCAAATGCGGCTTTGATTGGGTCTTCGGCAGCCGTGCAGGCTGGTTGACTGGGTCTCCCGGTGCTCAGCCTCACCAAACATTTATCACCTCCATCAACCTCCTTCTTAGGAATTTGCTGGGGTCTGATAAATCCCGGCGGAAGGCGGCAGAAGGGGGGGGGGCGTCCCTTCCTGCTCCTTGTAATGACAGCCGAGTGGCTTCTCAGCTGCATCGGTTGTCATTACAAGACAGCCGACCGTCGGTTATGGACGCCGGTACCTGGGAGATGCCTCTAGCTGCAGGCATCACTCCGGTACAGCACTTTCCGAAATATCGGCAATATCGGTAACCTCAGGGGCCGATTTCGATATATCGTGGGAAAAGTGCATATTGGCCCTCGATATATTGGCCTTGCCGATAATCAGTCGATTCCTAATATCAAGACTGTAAGACAGGCCCTTCAGTGGGAGGGATCAGTTTGAGTTCCATCCAAATACGGTTTTACAAGCCCCCAAGAAGGAGAATATGAAAGATGAAACACCTTGATACTGCTTCACTAACTGATACCTCGATCATGTCAGTCACCTGACAGTCCACTAGATGATGCAGTGTTGTTCAGACATGTGCTAGAGCTACACAGAAACATCAACATGGTTTTAAAGAAAATCTACCTAAATTCAGGTGGAGCCTGCTACCCAGCAATAGCCCTGACAGTGGTGGTGAAGGCCCTCAACATATCATATTAGACAAGGAGCGCAAAATATCAGCACTGGGGAATTTAAGCTCTCCTCTGATTACAATTGGTGAACACCAATTGTTGGTATGCAGGGGAATCTGTGGTTCTGTCCATGGGTGGCTGACCCATCATTCAGAAAGGGATAGTGCAGAATAGTGCAGAATACTATATGTAGGCCAGTCATTGTTGGGAGACAAATTAGACATATGAGGTGGTATCAAAAAGTTTCAAAACTAGGTCTGTTTAAAAGAAAATACTTTACTTTATGTTTACACACTATCGCCTCCAAAGTAGTCCCCTTGCACAGAAATACAGTGATCCTGGTGTTCCTGCCACTTCTGGAATGTGTCCTGGAAGATTTATTTTCAAAGTGTGTCAAGCACCTTCTGCGATTCCTGCTTGATCGCTGCAATGGTGTCGAAATGGCAACCTTTGAGCTGGATCTTTATCTTGGAGAAGAGGACGAAGTTTGCAGGAGTCAAATCTAGCAGGGTGGATGCGGAAGCGAGATCATGTTGTTTCTGGCAAGAAACTCACGTTTGTTCTAACTTGCTGTCCATGATGAAATAGCAGACATGGTAACACATGTGGTCAGAATAGCACCAGTTGCACAGCTCTTGATTTACAGTACCTTGAAAAAGTATTCATACCCCTTGAAATTGTCCACATTTATGTTACAACCAAAAACGTACCTGTATTTTATTGGGATTTTATGTGATAGACCTACACAAAGTGGCACATAATTGTGAAATGGAAGGAAAATAATAAATGGTTTTCAAAAATGTTTACAAATAAATATCTGAAAAGTGTGGCGTGCATTTGTGTTCAACTCTGATACCCCTAACTAAAATCAAGTGCAACCAATTGCCTTCAGAAGTCACCTAATTAGTAAATAGAGTCCACCTGTGTGTAATTTATTCTCAGTATAAATACAGCAGTTCTGTGAAGCCCTCAGAGGTTTGTTAGAGAACCTTAGTGAACAAACAGCATCATGAAGGCCAAGGAAGACACCAGAAAGGTCAGGGATAAACTTGGGGAAAAGTTTAAAGCAGGGTTGGATTATAAAAAAAATCCCAAGCTTCAAACATCTCACAGAGCACTGTTCAAGTCATCATCCAAAATTGGAAAGAGTATGGCACAACTATAAACCTACCAAGACATGGGCGTCCACCTAAATTGACAGGCCGGGCAAAGAGAGGATTAATCAGATGAAGCAGCCAAGAGGCCCATGGTAACTCTGGAGGAGCTGCCCAGATCCACAGCTCAGGTGAGAGAATCTGTCCACAGGACAAATATTAGTCATGCACTCCACAAATCTGGCCTTTATGGAAGAGTGGCAAGAAAAAAGCCATTGTTGAAAGAAAGCCATAAGAAGTCTCGTTTGCAGTTTGCGGGAAGCCATGTGGGGGACACAGCAAATGTGGAAGAAGGTGCTCTGGTCAGATGAGACAAAAATTTACCTTTTTGGCCTAAAAGCAAAATGCTATGTGTGGCAGAAAACTAACACTGCACATCACCCCAAATACACCATGCTTTTCTGCAAAAGACTTGAGACTGGGGTGGAGGTTCACCTTCCAGCAGGACAATGACCCTAAACATACAGCCAGAGCAACAATGGAATGGTTTAGATCAAAGCATATTCATGTGTTAGAATAGCCCAGTCAAATTCCAGACCTAAATCCAACTGAGAATCTGGGGCAGGAATTGAAAATAGCTGTTCACAGACGCTCTCCATCCAATCTGACAGAGCTTGAGCTATTTTGCAAAGAAGAATGGGCAAAAATTTGACTCTCTAGATGTGCAAAACTGGTGGAGACATACCCAAAAAGACTTGCAGTAATTGCAGCGAAAGGTGGTTCTACAAAGTATTGACTCAGGGGGGTTGAATACAAATGCACGCCACACTTTTCACATATTTATTTGTAAAAAAATAAAAAAAACCTTTATCTGTTTCCCATTACTTCACAATTATGTGCCACTTTGTGTTGGTCTATCACATAAAATTCCACTTAATACATTTATATTTTTGGTTGTAACATGACAAAATGTGGAAAATTTCAAGGGGTGTGATAACTTTTTCAAGGTTTTGTACACAGATTGATGGTTTTTGGCATACTTATGAAGGTCTGTGCTCCCTGTGACTGTGCGTGTAGCCTTGTGCTGCCATTTGTTGGGGTGTTACAAAACTAGTTTCAAAACATTTTGATACCACCTAGTATTTATTTCCAAGGCGACTGGTGGGACGTCAGATCACATACCCCAGGATCAGTAACTTTTTAAACAGACAAGGTTCCAATCAGGCTGGACAATTTCAGAAAGCTTAAAGTATATTTGAACCCCCACCTTGTAAAACAACCCATTCAGTTTAACATAGAAATGAAAGGCAAAACATTTGTGTATACATATAAAAACATTATAAACACATTTTGTCCCCTTTTTTTATAAGTGATTACAAACCCTCTGTTCTTAGCTGCTGTCAGGGTACTGCCAACATCTTGGCCAATCAGCGAAGTTGCGCATTGGCGCGAATACGCATGCGCGCCCAATCATGGGCAAACGCAGTCTGGAATGTGCTTGGCACCAAACGGCCTATTTAAAGCCAGCAATCACAACAACTAGTTGCTGGATGATCAACAGCCTCCCATGTTCCCTGTGCCTTGTAAACCTGCTGATCTTGATTTCCTGTTGCCGACCCGGACTGTTTGACGTTGTTTCTCCTGGCTCCTGACCCCTTGGCTTACTCTTGGATTCCTGTTGTCTTCTCCAATACTGTTAAGAACCTCCAAGATGGTTACTTCCAGATAGAAGGTTGCCTACAGAACCTGTCAGCACCATCTTTGCCGGCAACCCCCGGTCCATCCGATGCAGTCTCCGGCTCCGCTTCTTCAGCTTCAGGATACTCACCACCTGCTATGATGGCTCCTCCCCCTGAACCGAGAGTACCCACTCCGGAACGTTTCTCTGGTGACCGCAAGAAATTCAAGTTGTTTAAAAACGCTTGCCTGCTATACCTGGCTCTACAACCTAGAACTTTTGCCTCAGAAACAGTTAAGGTGGGGTTTGTTATTTCCTTATTATCTGATGAACCCCAATCCTGGGCCCACCATCTGCTGGAACAGAAAGACCCTGCCTTGAACTCTATGGACGTTTTCTTTGAAGCTATGGGACAGTTGTATGATGACCCACAACCCACGGCCACTGCCGAGGCAAACCTCCACAAGTTACAGCAAGGCCGACGTCCTGTGGAGGACTATACCGTGGACTTTCGTAGGTGGGCTGCAGACACGGATTGGAATGAGGCTGCCCTCAAATATCAGTATCGGCTAGGCCTGTCCGAAAGCCTTAAGGATGAGCTAGCAAGAATAGAGACCCCCACCACATTGGAAGGTCTCATTCAGCTTGCTATTCAGCTGGACAGACGTTTACGGGAGCGTCGGTCGGAACGTGCACCATCCTTTCAGCCGTCCTTAATGTTACCCAAAGTTCCACCAACTCCTGCACCGCTGCCCACTGCAGCCAGTCCGATTCCCCCTGACGAACCGATGCAGATCAGGGTGGTCCGCACAGCTTTAACTCCTGCTGAACGACTTCGTCGCCGGCAAGCAAACTTGTGCCTTTACTGTGGGGGAGATGGACACTTCCTTTGCAACTGCCCGGTTGAGACCAAGTAAGGCTCCTTCTCCCAGCCGCATGCATCTGCAGATTCCGGGACCTTCCCCAACTCACCTAGCCCTCTCTGTGTCTTTGCAGGTTTCGGAAGGGGAAGTCAAGCTGCCAGCCATCATTGATTCCGGAGCCTGCAGCTGCTTCCTGGATATCTCTCTAGCAAAGGCCGTTCATATCCCGCTTCAGACTAAAGGCCATAAACTAGAGATCCACCTCGCAGATGGCACCACGCCCAGATCAGGGCCCATTACTCAGGAAACCCTACCCATCCTTACCACAACCGGCCCAGGCCATCAGGAATTTCTTCACTTCGATGTTCTTCCTTCACCCATGTTTCCCGTAATTTTGGGAATTCCTTGGTTACGGGCACATAACCCACAGATAGACTGGCTCAAGGGGGAGGTTTTCTTTAAATCAACATACTGTCTCCAACACAGTATGCTACCTGGAACCCCGCAGTCTACAAGCTGTCTCTCCATTCAGCCTATCTCTAATGCCAGCCAAGAGGTCCCTTCTGTTTATCACGACTTTCTGGATGTCTTCGACAAGAAAAAAGCGGACTCACTACCACCTCACTGTCCCTATGATTGTCCAATTGACCTGTTGCCCGGTGCAGAAATTCCCTTTGGGCGTATCTTCACACTTTCTGAAACAGAATTTGAAGCCCTACGTCAGTATATTGACGAAAACCTCAAGAAGGGGTTTATTCGTCCTTCTTCTTCCCCGGCAGGAGCTGGGATCTTCTTCGTGGAGAAGAAGGATCACACCCTCAAGCCATGTGTGGATTACAGGGACCTAAATAAAATTACCATTAAAAATCGGTACCCTCTTCCCCTCGTTCCCAAACTCTTTCAAAGGTTCCGTACCGCCCGAGTTTTCACTAAACTAGACTTGCGAGGGGCCTACAACCTGGTACGGATCCGCGAGGGTGACGAGTGGAAAATTGCCTTTCGAACCCACTTCGGGCACTTCGAATACCTGGTCATGCCCTTCGGGCTGTGCAACGCCCCAGCCATTTTTCAGCACCTAGTGAACAATATCTTCAGAGAATTTTTGGACAATTTCCTCATCGTTTACTTAGATGATATCCTTATCTTTTCTTCCACCCTGGAGCTGCACAGAATGCACGTAAGGTACTGGCTACGGACTTTATGCAAAATCAGAAAAGTGCGAATTTGAAAAATCTTCTATACAATTCCTGGGCTTGATCATCTCGACAGACGGAGTGGCAATGGATCCTCAAAAAGTATCTGTCATTCTGGAGTGGCCTGCCCCCACAGACAAGAACGGCATCCAAAGGTTTGTGGGTTTTCGCAAACTTCTACCGGAGGTTCATCAAAGACTTTTCTCGTATCATTGCCCCCATTACCCAAATGACCCGGCAACACACTCGTTTTCAATGGTCCTCAGCAGCTCAGATGGCATTTGACGAGCTCAAAGCCCTGTTTACCTGTGCCCCTGTGTTACAACATCCAGACCCAGCCTTGCCTTACGTCCTACAGGTCGATGCTTCGGAAGTGGCCACAGGAGCAGTTCTCTCCCAACGCCAAGGACCCAAGGCGATGCTTCACCCAGTTGCTTTTTTTTCCCTGAAGCTCAGCCAACCTGAAAGGAATTACGATGTGGGTGATCGGGAACTGCTGGCCATTAAGGCTGCTTTCGAAGAATGGCGATATCTGTTAGAAGGTGCAGCCCATCTAATAATGATATTCACGGACCACAAAAATCTTGAATATCTTAGATCGGCCAAATGTTTGAGACCTCGACAAGCCAGATGGGCATTATTTTTCTCAAGGTTCAATTTTCATCTCACGTACCGTCCGGGCTCCAAGAACGGGAAGGCGGATGCTCTCTCACGGATGTTCCCTGAAACCCCTGTGGATGCCACTCCCAGCACTATCCTGTCCTCCCAAAATTTTCTCCTAATGCAACCAGATCTTAGGTCCACCCTGGAATCAGCCTCTGCCCAATGTTTTGTTCCTGAGATTCCCTCACTCGAGAAACGAGGAAAACTTTTTTGGCACAAGGACAAGATCTTTGTGACTCAGGAAACCAGACTCGCAGTCTTTAAAACATGCCATGATCATCAACTAGCTGGCCACTTCGGGATCCGCAAAACTCTGGAACTAATCCAACGAGCCTATTGGTGGCCAAACTTAAGGCAAGACTTATGTGAGCTCCTGTACAACCTGCCTTCGAAACAAAGGCAGTCACGTCCAAGCCCGGGGTCTACTAAGACCACTTCCTGTCCCAAGTCGGCCATGGGAAATGTTGTCTATGGACTTCATAGTAGATCTACCCTCTTCAGACGGATTCTCCACAATCATGGTAGTGGTGGATCGCCTATCGAAAATGGCCCACTTTTTGCCCATGATAGGTACTCCTTCGGCCATGGAAACGGCACACACTTTTGTGAAGGAAATCTTAAGGCTACATGGTCTACCCGGCAGCATTGTGTCCGATCGTGGGGTACAATTTACCTCCAGATTCTGGAGGGCTCTCTGTAAGGTCTTAAACATCCAAGTCTGCTTGTCTTCAGCTTACCATCCTCAAACTAATGGCCAAACTGAAAGGACTAACCAGACCTTGGAGCAATACCTCCGCTGCTTTTCCACCTTTTCCCAGGACAACTGGGTAGTCTTACTTCCGTATGCAAAATTTTCATATAATAACTCCATCCATGCCTCCACTCATCAGTCTCCATTCTGGGCGAACTACGGATTCCACCCATCTTCTTTGCCTACACCTATGCCCGAAGCTACTGTACCTGCCGTCCAAGACAGGGTAGCCTTTATACAAGAGAACTTCCTACTCTTACAGAAAACTTTGCAAAAAGCACAAATAGATTACAAAGAATTTCAATGACAAAAGGAAGAAGGACAGTCCAGCTCTGAAGGTAGGAGACAAGGTGTGGCTCTCCATAGTTAACCTTAAGTTGTCCTGCCCATCCAAAAAGCTGGGTCCGAAGTTCATTGGCCCCTTTCCGATCAAGAAGATGATCAATCCCGTGGCCTTTGAACTTTGTCTTCCGATCACATACAGGATTCACCCAGTCTTCCACGTTTCTCTGCTGAAGCCTGCAATTCCTGGTCCCTTTTCTGGAAGAGAAGACTTGCCTCCACCTCCTGTTATGGTAGATGGAGAAACTGAGTACGAAGTCGAATCCCTCATGGATTGCCGAAAAAGAGGAAGGCGGGTCCAGTACCTAATAAAATGGAAAGGCTATGCACCTGAGGAGAGTTCGTGGGAACCGGCAGAGAACATACACGCTCCCAGACTCCAGCGAGAATTCTTCAAAAGATTCCCTGAAAAACGATCTTACTTGGGCATCCGGAGGCTGCCCCTCGGGGGGGGGGGGGCACTGTCAGGGTACTGCCAACATCTTGGCCAATCAGCGAAGTCGCGCATTGGTGCGAATATGCATGCGCACCCAATCACTGGCGAACGCAGTCCGGAATGTGCGTGCGCCAATGCGCACGTGCATACGCAAGTGCGTAATGGCACCTAGCCGCAAGTGGGAGCACTCTCTACACTCCTGCTTCGGATCAGGTATGTGACAACTGCATAAGGAGTGCAGAGAGCTGTGGGAGACAGTTTCCAGCACAACTAGAAAACTGACCATGCTGAGCTCTCTTGCCTAGTGCGGTCAGTTTTTAATAGGAAAGCCGAGTAACTAGCAGGAACACCTGGTATTTCACATAGAGGAAGCAATACAAACAGAACACAATATTTTTGTATACAAGTACACAGTACAACAGGCACATATCAGGAATATGAAATGTTGGGTTAACATATTCTTTAAGAAAAGCAAAAGTATACAGAATCAGAATTACGGGACGCAGAAAAACTTGGCATGGATCTTAATTGTTCTTCTCCTAGAGAGCTAAGGTGACTTCATTGCAGGGTAAAGGGAAGTCCTTTTGAGGGTGCTTCTGTCCTGCCCCATACAGTGGGAGCTCAGCTGTTATGATTTTACCATGTCTGGGCAAAAAACTTTACAGATCGGTGGCTCAAGCAGACAGTGAAGGAGATTTACTAAAACCGGTGCGCCCAGAATCTGGTGAAGCTGTGCAGAGTAACCAATCAGCTTTCAGGTTTTATTGTCTAAGTTTAATTGACCAAGCTGAAGTTAGAAGCCAAGGCCACAGATGGTCTTTCTGGCAAACCCCCATAAAGTCCTTTATTTGCACAAATAGCATAACAGGTCAAGAGAAACATATTGTTTCAGTGCATCCACAACCTTCTTGCAGATGGAGAAATTGTTCCTGTGTCATTACCAAACATGTTCCTGTCTTGATTGCACTGACTATAGTTGAATGTTGATAAAAACGTGTTGTCTGCTGCTAAAAGGAAAAAGTCAAAATCTATTGGTATTATTATTATTATTATTATTCAGAATTTCTATAGCGCCAGCAGTTTACGCAGCGCTTTACAATGTTAGAGGGAGACAATACAGTTACAATACAATAAAATACAAGAGGATTAAGAGGGCCCTGCTCAGAAGAGCTTACAATCTAATGGGGTGGGGCAGGTGGTAAAAGAGGTTGTAACAGTAGGGAATGAGCTGATGGAAGATTAGTTGGCGGTGTGATAGGCTTCCCTGAAGAGATGAGTTTTCAGGGATTCCCCGAAAGCAGCTAGAGTAGGAGATATCTGTACAGGTTGAGGTAGAGCATTCCAGAGGATGGGAGAGGCCCTGGAGAAATCCTGGAGATGAGCATGGGAGACAAGGGAGCTTGAGAGTAGGAGGTCTTGAGAGGAGTGGAGAGGACGGTTTGGGTGATATTTGGAGACAAGATTGGTGATGTAGCTCGGGGCAGAGTTGTGAATGGCTTTGTATGTTATTGGTAGTTTTTTCCCATGTCTGGTGTCAGAAATAAATGGAAAATTGATTACCAATACTTGGTATATCTAGGTATAAAGTGCTCCTCTTAGCGTGGGGCTAAAATTCATAGATAAATGTTCTGGATTTTCTATAAGTATTGCTAATCAAACATCAAGCTGTATTTTTTTTATATCTGCCTGAAGTGCAGTTTTAAAAGTGTGAAGAGTTGCCTGTAAATCAAAGAAGTCACTGAGTGCACATCTTTGCTTGCAATGGTAATTCTTACCAGTCATAAAAGTGTGTCTAAAGCCCAAACCTTTTCTTTTTAGTTTTGGAGAGAATGTGGAAAGGTTAGAATCTCTATTAGCAGTTTATCGTCCTGTGTGTCCCCCACTAGAGAGATATACCCTCTGAATTTGGCCTGGTATCTACTCTTGCTGATGGGAAATCCCACATTTTTCAGTTGTCACCAGAACAGAAGGTGAAGGAAAATCTTCTAATAAGGACAGGACATCTGTTCCTGGGATTCCCCCTCACTTTGAAGAATTTTTCACTCACTTACTTTTGGATCTCTAGTACAGAGAGTGAAGTAATAAATCTCCATTGAACCACAGAATAAAAAAACAAAAAAAAAAAAAACAAATCAACCCTTCCCTACTGTATGCGAACAAAAAAAAGTTTTGGCTATAGGCACACTTTAACGGCATCATGTTTGGCCTGGTCAACCTCTTTAAGTTTGAGATGTCCAGAATTATGTGGTATCATTTCTTTGAGGTCTATGTAGATATCTCACACAGCTTGGAGCTCAAGATATGGAGTGAAGACTAAAAAGACAGTACAGACAGTGGCAGGCTTACACCATTTACCTCATAGGGGTCTAATAATAATGATCACAACACATAGCTCCACTAGGGATGGGTAAAACTTTTTATTTTCCTTGATAAAAATTAAGAGATTTTCGTAAAGACAAAGGGAAAGGCCAAATTAAAGTTGATGCAATGAGCTTTAAATGGCTCTTGAGAGTTATGGAAGCTCATTTCAACTATCCTGGACCAGACTTTGTGTCAAATCATAAGCCTCATTGTTCAGCGTTTTACACATGCAAAATTTCACCAATAGTAAGATCGATATCTTTGAGGTAAGTTCACTCCATTCATCCCTAGTTGCCACTAGCAGGGTAATGAGGACATCCCTTACATCTGATTCACATGATCCACTAGAAACATTCAGCTGGAGGTGCTCTTTGCCTTTGATTGCCCTGCATTTTATGGCTAGTGATTGCTGCACTTTGGGAGCAATGGGGTGCAACATGCAGTAGCGATTTTTTGCTAATGGTAGTCCAGTTCCTCAGTTTTGTGCTGATTGTTACTACATCTAATTGCATGAGTAGTGATCGCTATCGATTAATCACGGTCAATTGCAGGTCATTTTAGTAGCACAATTGCACAAACAAAAATTGTCAGTATATGCCCAGCCTTTCCCTGGAGAAGCCTGACAAAAGTAAAAAGAATAACAAAAGCTCATTGGCCCAATGCACTTCCCACGCTAATAGGTTATTCTCATTTTCAAAGTAGCTGTAGAAGATAATTAAAAACAACTCAGTGCCTTAGTGTCGTTCTAGGTCATAGATGACTGTAATTAACAGTTTATAACTTTCAACAAATTTAATTGTGAGATTGAATGATTTACAGTTTTGTTTATAACCAATCAAACCATGCTGTTTCTTTTTCAACAGGTGTGCTGAAACCACCAACAAAGACAGCCTTTGTTCTTCTGATTTCACATTATGAACACTTGCCGAAAGCACTGACGAAGACATGAGTTGTTTAAATTATGAAAGAAAAGGGCAGACATCAGCATGGTAGTTAAGAGGTCAATGTTTCTATAGTTTGAACTTTTGCAAAAAAAAAAAAATTAATTAATTAATTACAGGTGTAAATAAGTACACTATGTAGACATATAGGCGGCTTGATGAAACTCAATGCAAATCTAACCAAAAATCTCAATGTAGTACATATGCAATGCACCTACTAGCTGGAAATAGATAAACATGAAATATTAATATACAATAGTTCATAGTCACCTAAACATTTGTTATCCTTGAACATGGATATGGGAAAATAAGAAAATACAATATAATTTCAAAACATATTCTTTACACAGTGTCCCTTTATCCATAGTGGTTAAGTATGTGATGGATACCGTGTGCACCAGTTTTAGTAAATGCCTCCCAATATATCAATTACTTTGCAATGTAATGTTCGCATAGAAACCAAAAGCCTTGGAGGATTCAGGCTATTTAAATCAGTTTTCCAAATTGCTATTATTATTTCATGAAGATAACAACAAAGCAATAAAATATAAATGACCCAGTGGGCAGCAGTAAAATGCCTGTCAATCTACTTTTACCGTCCCTGAAGAGAAGCGGCAACCTCTTCCCATCACCAGTTTCATACTGGAGTCAAGAAATGTTTTGACCTGAATAAATCACATTTTATTAGCACATTAAATGACAGTCTTATGCCTAAGTCCTAATTTCAGTTTTCTGCTTGTCTGGCCTAGATTTTTCCTCAAAGGGACTGTAAATCACAAATGGTTATTTGCCCTAACTATTTTATTTTTCCATGCTAAAAAATTTAAAATATTTTATGTTCAGAGATGTAACATTAAATTGGATTCTTATTATCGTTGTATTGAATAGAACAACATTTTACATGATAGTTTCTCTGACAATAGCAATAAATACATACTTATCCAGACATACATACAGTACTGTACAGGATATGCACTAATATACATGCATGCATACATTACATTCCAATAAATGTAAACAATAGCCCTTGCAAATAATACAAATTTATTCAAAGTAATGCAAATATTATATTAGTAAGAATAAATATACGAATACAATATTTGCATTTAAAAGATAAAATACCAAGGTGAATTAATATTCTTGGGAGTTTGAATTTGTATGGCATAATGGATAGTACAGCTCTAGGAAAGAATCTGTACTTCAATCAGTTTGTATAAGTCTTGATTTCACTGGATCTTTTTCTTGATGGAAGTGGAATAAGCACACTATACCCTGGGTGAGTTGGATCTTTGCTGATGCTGCTAGTCTTTTTTAGTTGGCCAGCATACAAAAGGGGAAATTTACTAAAACTGGTGCACACACAATCTGGTGCAACTTTTCATAGTAACCAACCAGGTTCCAGGTTTTATTGTCAAAGCCTAACTGAGCAAGCTAAAGTAAGAAGCTGATTGGTTACTAGGCACAGCTGCACCAGATTCTGTGTGTGCCAGTTTTAGTACATTTCCCCTTAAGTGTCTAAGTTTAGTATCACTAAATACAACTAGTGATGATATAATGATTAGCATTCATATACCACAAGTGCGAAAACAACAATACTTCCTATAAATGTAAGTAATATGAACAAATGTACCAATAGTATAATACAATAATGTGCAAAAGTAGCATACTATTAAAGTTCA
The DNA here is from genome assembly GCF_965119305.1 of Pelophylax lessonae. Taxonomy (NCBI): domain Eukaryota; kingdom Metazoa; phylum Chordata; class Amphibia; order Anura; family Ranidae; genus Pelophylax; species Pelophylax lessonae. The sequence continues at coordinate 104,452,486 of NC_138768.1, forward strand.
GTAGATAAATTAAGTGCTGATAAAGTGAAAATAGTGAAAAAATCACTTCTGTGACAAGAAAGAAATCCCATAATAAATAATCCTTGATTACTTGTGACTCTACTCATATAGTAAACGTGTTGGAGTGTCTGTGTCGGATGCAGTACGTATGTAAGGACCACAAGGAAGTTACAAAAGAGAATAGGTGAACATATTACTAATATAAAAAAGTGTTTTGACCAATACAATGTCTCCAGACATTTTCAGCTAAAATATAATAAGGATCCCAGTTTGTTAACTTTTTGGGATAGATAGGATTGAGGGACACTGCGGCGGGACGAATAAATCGAAAGAAGTGTCTAAAAAGGAGACCCATAGGATTTATGAAATCAAAATAACGGCCTAATTTGGACATTTGAACTTAGGGGTGTATTCACTTTTGTTGCCAGCGGTTTAAACATTAACCACTTGCCAACTGCCTAACGCCGATCTACGTCGGCAGTCAGCCCCTCACAGGCAAAGTGACGTAGGGCTACGTCACTAGCTTGTGAGGGTCTAGGGAGCGAGCGCGCGCCCCCGGAGGCGCGCTCCCGCGTTGTCACGGACCCCCCCGCGCGTGTGACTGGCGGACCCGATGTCCGCCGGTCACACGGCGATCGGCAGGGGAGAGGGAGAAAGTCAGGCGGCTTGTGTAAACAAGCCACCTGTCATTCTCCTCGGTGTAAAAACACTGATCACACGGATCTACTATGTAGATCCGTTGATCAGTGTCCTTACAGCTCAAGCCACAGCCAATCACAGTAGAAAGCACGCCCCTAGGGACACACACAGCTCCTCCCTCCCAAATAAAGTTAACCCCTTCACTACCAGTGTATTTTTACAGTAACAGTGCATATGTATAGCACTGATTACTGTAGAAATGTCACTGGTAACCCCAAAAGTGTCAAAAATGTCAGTCAAGGGTCCGATCTGTCTGCCCCAATGTCGCAGTACCGCAAAAAAAATCGCAGATCGCCGCCATTACGCGTTAAAAAAAAAACAACAAAAATGACAAAAATCTTTCCCTTTGTTAGTAAACGCGATAACTTTTGCGCAAACCAATCAAAATACGCTTTTTGCGATTTTTTTACCAAACATAGATAGCATAAAACAAATTGGCCGAAAATGTTAAAAAATTTTGATTTTTACATTTTTTTGGGGGGGAATTTCATATACAAAAATGTGAAAAATATTGCTATTTTTGCAAAATTGACGCTCTTTTTTTGTTTATAGCGCGTGATCAAAAAATCGCACAGGTGATCAAATACCACCAAAAGAAAGCTCTGTTTGTGGGAAAAAAAGGACGTCAAATTCATTTAGGTACAGCATCGCACGACCGCGCAATTGTCCGTTAAAGTCACGCAGTGCCGAATCGCAAAATACCCCCTGGTCGGAATGGGGGTAAAATCTTCCGGGGCTTAAGTGGTTAATGGGTGTGTGTTGAGTTATTTTGAGGGGACAGCAAATGTACACTGTTATACAAGCTGTACACTCATTACTTTACATTGTAGCAAAGTGTCATTTCTTCAGTGTTGTCACATGAAAAGTTATAATAAAATATTTACAAAAATGTGAGGGGTGTACTAACTTTTGTGAGATACTGTATGTTTTAGCACTTATGGTATATGAATGCTAATCATTATACCATCACTAGTTGTATTTAGTAGTGAGCACAGAGATTAGTACAAGCCAGTGCTGCATATGTCTTTTTTTAATAGTTATTTTGGTGTTTGATTCAAAACCAGAGCAGCAGCGGCCCATTCATTATTATTTTTAATGGTTTTTTGAAGTCTCATATTTTATCTGTGGCTTTGTAAGTTTATTTTGGTATTTTCATTCTCCTTTTTGAAGGGACAGACAGGTACATGACGTTGACCAGTTGTGCTATGCTCCCAGTTTTCTGCAGGAGCATGAAGGTTGTAGCTGGGCATCCTGGGTCTAGGCTGCCTTGTGTATGATCTACTTTGATACAGCCTTTTGTTTATAATTGTAAATTATTTAGCACTGTTAGTACTGCTATAACATTAATAGAGAGTCTGGAAGAGAGCCAAACTTTAGACATACCAGTCGGGGTGGTTTGGTTATTTTTTATGTCCCCCATCCAGCAGGATTTTGTAGAAGCCGTACGTGCCATTTTTAGCACATGTGCGCCATGTACCTAGCACTCTTTGGCATCTGGCTTACAAAGAAGGGCCCGATTATGCGACCAAGTTTCATGTCAAACCCATATTTAGACTGTTAATGAAAGTGGAACTCCACCCAAAAGGGGAAGTTCCACTTTAAGGACTCGTCCCCAGCTCCTTTGGCACTGACAGGTTCCAGAAGACTGCTTCCACTAGTCAGGATGCGCAGCGGGGCTTGCACATGTGCAGTGAGCACCTGGCTGTGAAGCTCCAAGCTGTCACAGCCGGGTCTCCATAGTGAAGATGCCGGTGCCGCCGAGGGAGGACAGAGGATAAGGACGGCTGGGGGTAGCTCACCGCTAGACCATGGGACACACTTTTTGTAGCTGCTGACTATTTTTTTGACAGGTACCTGGAAATCCTCTTTAAACATGGTTACATTCCTAGCCCCCCCCCCCCCCCTTAAACTGCCATACCCTCTTACCTGAATCACAAAGCAATTCTCCTCACAGTATTGTGGATTCTTTTGAATTTGGTGTGGCTCCATCTGCATCATCTATTCACAGAGATATGAGAATCCTATAAACTACCACGGCAGAGCAAATTGAAGATCACAACAGAGCACACTTGCGATGACATCACTACTTCTAATTCATTGATTACAGCCCCATAATGGTAGGTCTGTGCCTCCATCCATACTTTATATATATATATAAAAATAGAGATCCTGTTTCCATATAGCAGGTTAAAAAGCACAGTGCTTGTGCTGTCTAACCTGCCCCTCTGGAAACTGTAAAAAACCTGGCTGATCCTGCCACTTCCTGTGTCCCCCTCTGTATGCTGACCACAATAATCATGGCTAATGAGCCCTGATCACCATGGTCTGCCTGCGTGCCTCCGTCATCCGAAACTCTCCTCTCTGCTCTCCTCATCCTCTACCCCCTCCCCTCCCTGTCTGTCAGCTCGGGAGTCTGTGTCTCTGCCCCCCCCCTGCTGCTTTTAATAAAAAACTAAAATGTCACTACCAGCCCCTCTTTTTTAGGCTCCCATCCCACACTGTGTAAGTGTTTGTTAGAAATTAAGCCTCTTAATACCTTTTTGTGCTGTATCTTCAGGTTGGTCATGTGGCTCCCATCTGCTCTGATACTCCAATCCAGGGCTACACCGGTAGGGTCTGAGCGTCCAGCTCAGCGGTCAAGTGACTCGGCTCTTCCTGCTTTAGCCCTGGATTGTAGTAGCAGAGCGGCCAGGAGTCACATGACCAGTCTGAAGATACTTCACAAAAAGGTATTTACAGGCTTCATTTCTTAAATAGGGCAGGATAGGAGCTTGAAAGAGAGGGTCTGGCAGCAAAGCATAATTTAGGGTTACAAACCCTTTAAGGCCTGGTTCACACCTATGCATTTTTTTAGTGCATTTCCAGTTTTTCAGAAACACACTACAGTCCATTTAACAAGGTTTCATATGGGTCACGTTTACATCTGTGCATTTTATGGAAAGGGCCAGGGATTTTTTTCTGGTTTATGGTTCCATAAACTTTAATGAATCAAAAATGTGTATTGAAAAACGCAAAATGCACAAGGAATCTGCAAACTGCAACCTGCATAAGTGTGAACCAGGCCTTAAAGGATAAGTTCACCCTTCATAACATGGTACATGTTACACCCACATTCGGGTTGTAACTTGTTCTGAATGCATCACGATCCCCTGCTGTGACAATTAGCGGAGGATCTTCTCTGCCCGCCCAGCCGCGTCACTCATTCACAGCGCTCTGTGAATGCAAAGCTACAAGGTCTGGCAGCCTTTGCAGGTGGCAGCTTGTAGTTTTCAATGAATTACCATGGCGCTGTGAGCTCTTGCTCATATGAGGTACAAGGGAGCTAATACACTGACAGATCTACAGGAGACCTTAATGCCACTAGCGATCTGCTGATCTCTGGTGCAATGCTTTGCAGGCACCAGAAACAAAAAAATAATAAATGCACATTTTTTCGCCTGCTACACAAATGTGCATTCATTATTTTTGATCAAAAGGAGTATTTTTGGTCAAAAGGTGAATTTGAGCCGTGGGGCTCAACATACAGTACATGAGTGCTCACCAAAGTATTTTTTTGACATTCTATTAATTGAGCATAAAAGTGGTCTGCTTAGTTGATCTACATCCCTTTGTTCATCTAAAAAAGCCCCCCCCCCCCATCCTTGCTGGGAAAGTAGCACACTCCAGGCTAAAATTGGGCATTTAAACATGAAAACTGGATGTGGCTTGCCACCAGAGCTTGCATGTAGTAAAGATTCAAGGCACTGAATGCTGCAACATATTTTATTTTCTTTCTTTTGGACATTGTTTCAATTATTAAATATTTATTACAAAAATAACAAAACAAATATAACATGCAATATTTTTAGACTTGTATCTTTTCCAAGTCAAGTAACAACACTAAGCTTCAATGAAAAAAAAGAAAAAGGAGACAAAACAATGGAAATGTTTTCTGTACAACCAATGCATTGAGTGCTTTAGAACTGCACCGGCCGAACTTGCTATCCTGACGGAGATCAGTGGAAAATCCTCATCCTTACTGTATTCTTCCATAGAAGGACATGTAGTCACTCTGCTACACTGGAAACCTCAGTCAAAGCAATCCAGCTGGGTCTGTACAGCGCTTATATATTTGTGCTTATATACATGTTTGTACAGCTTGCCAAGTTGTTTTTCCATTTGGATTAGCAGGAAATCTATAGCATATGTTGAATAAAAGTTGATTTGATTCAGAGATTGAAATGCTAAAATACCATATTGTTTTCTATTTTGGGATATACTTAATTATAATGTATTTTCCTAAAAATATCATTAAGGAACTGAGACTAAATATGGCAATATGTAATTGGTACGAGCAGAAGGAAATGATTAAATAACTAATAAACCCCTGGCGACTGACTCCATTCCCTCTCCATGTCACTCTCTCCTTCTGGTCAAGGAGGATGTGTTGTGCTTAGGGGCATGTCCGCATCATTTGCTGGCAGATATATGGCAGGACATCCCTGATGTCAGCCAACGCTGGATATAAAACATGGCTCATTGCATTCACGCAGTGCCTGAGGTGTCTGTTACTCTTTGTCAGCTTTTTGGGAAACTTTTGTATAAATATATGATCTTGATTAAGTAGATTTACAGTATGAAATAATTATGGGTTTATCCTGCACCTCCTTTTCATCAGAAACAAAAAAATGTCTAACTGTGATCCCACCACTGGGGATATCTTAATGGGTTCCACTTGTGCAGTTAATACATAAAGCCAGTAATCTTTGCTGAATAGATGGGTTCAAAATCACAGTGAAGCATTACCAATGTCACATAAAGTTGGGGAAAACCAATCTATATGTAAGCTAGACTGTAGCTGATAGCTGCTACAGAATATCTTCTTTTGTTGCTGCTCTATTATACTTCTGCAGTGTGGATAGTGTTAAACGCATTAATGCAGAAGTGCAGTAGGCATTTTTTAGGGATATCACTTTGCAATGCTCATCTATGGTTTGTCTCCAGTCCAGCAGGCAGCCACCTTGGCTGGGTCTTAGGTAGATCCTGAAAGGACAGTGTTTGACTTCTACAACAACGGAGAGGAGGGTCTGGAGGTTTTTGAGAGGAAGAGAGAGGACAGTCCTGAAGCTGGAGAGGTACTGTATGCGGGGAAAAGAGTGAGCTGCTGCTGCTGGCTGCACTGAGCCCAGCCATAGCTGACCACAATCAGGAGAGAGAAGAAAAAAGACTAAGAACCTTCTCCCTGGAGGATGTGAGGTGTGATTTGGGTGCCTGGTGAGATCATACTGTACTACAGAGCACCCCACTGCTTGTAAGGAATGAAAGGAGGGATTAAAAACAGGATTGAAAAAGAGACATCACAGCAACTCCTATCCCTTTCTGAGGACTTGAACCAAATCAGAGCACATGTCCAGAGACCCAAAATAGGGCACCCTGGGTTTGTTAAGAAACTAAAATTGCACATGTTAATTTGTTGTCTGCTGGGAAGTGTTGTCTTTTGTTCAAGGGCTCCAACTTTGATGGCCAAGATTTTTTATTTATTTTTTTTGCTTTTTCATCATTCACTGGCCAGTGGAATAAAGTGGAGACTGTTATAGCAAGTTAGGACTGCCTTTATATACTGTTGCTAGGTAAAAGCAATTCAGTTCTGTTAATTAGCGATAGTCAGAATTCTGCAGGTGTTTAACCATATCTCTCAGAGTAAGGTTGTCTTATTGTTTGTATAAGTACACTTGCTAATCCTTTCTTTTTTAGGCTATTCTTGTCCTAATAAATTCTTTGAACTACCTCAAGGTGTGTCTGTAAGTGCTGGGTGAGTGCAGTGTGTCATCTTCAGGTGTCATCTGGGGGTAGCACTGCATATACAGCGGGTAAAATAAGTTATGAACACATCACCATTTTTCTAGGTAAATATATCTCTAAAGGTGCCATTGACATGACATTTTCACCACATGTCGGTAGCCACCCATGTAATCCATACATACAAAGAAACCAAAACAATTCAATTCAGAAATTAACTTATGTGTAAAAAAATGGAATTACACAGGGAAAAAGTATTGAACATATGAAAAACTGGAGGTACAAAAAGGTATGGAAAGCCAAGACACTAGCTGAAATCTTTCAGTAATTAGAAAGCAGTGCAAATTTATATCAGCTGGTTTAGTCTTCGATGGCCTATAAAAAGGTGTCTCATTACCAAGGTGTCACACAAGAAACATCTCATTATGGGTAAAAGCAAAGAGTTCTCTCAAGACTTTTGCAACCATATTGTTGCAATACATGCTGATGGTATTAGTTACAGAAGGATTTGTAAACTTCTGAATGTTTCAGTGAGCACTGTTGGGGCTATAATCCGGAAGTGGAAAGAACATCATTTCACCATAAACTAGCCATGATTATGTGCTCCTCACAAGATTTCTGAGAGAGTGAAAAGAATTATCAGAAGAGTTGTCCAAGAGCCAAGAACTACTTGTGGAGCGCTTCAGACCTGGAATTAGCAGGTACAATTGTTTCAAAGAAAACAATAAGAAACCGCCATGGCCTGTATGCACATTACCCAGGCAAGACTCCATTGCTGAAGAAAAAAGCATGTTGAAGCTTGTTTAAAGTTTGCTGCACAACATTTAGACAAGCCTGTGAAATACTGGGAGAATATAGTCTGGTCATATGGGACCAAAATTGAACCCCTTGGATACCATAATATACACCATGTTTGAAGGTGAAATGGCACTGCGCATCACCCCAAAAACACCATACCAACAGTGAAGTTTGGAGGTGGGAACATCATGGTGTAGGGCTGTTTTTCAGCATACAGTACTGGCAAACTTCATGTCATTAAAGGAAGGATGAATGGAAAAATGTACAAAGACATTCTTGATAAACATCTGCTGCCATCTACCAGGATGATGAAGATGAAACAAGGGTGGACATTTCAGCAAGACAATGATCCCAAACAAAAAGCCAAGGAAACTCTCAATTGGTTCCAAAGAAAAAAATAAATCTGCTAGAATGGCCCAGCCAATCACCTGGCTCAGATCCAATACAAAATCTATGGAAAGAAATAAAGATCAGAGTTCATAGAAGAGGCCCAGGGAACCTTCAAGATTTGAAGACTGTGTGGAAGGATGGGCCAAAATCACACCTGGGCAATGCATGTGACTGGTTTCTCTATACAGGAGACATCTTGAAGTATTAGGAAAATTTCAGTTAGCATGATCAATACTTTTTCCTTGTGTCATTCCATTTTATTACACATAACTTAATTTCTGAACTTACAGCTGCAAGAAAAAGTAAGTGAACCCTTTGGAATGATATGGATTTCTGCACAAATTGGTCATAACATGTGATCTGATCATCATCTAAGTCACAACAATAGACAATCACAGTCTGCTTAAACTAATAAGGGCTCTTTCACACGGGCGTTCCGTATGTCCGTTTTTCATCCCATCCGTTTGCGGATGAAAAACGGACATAATGTATCTCTATGTAAATACGGATGTCATCGGATGATCATCCTCTGACATCCGTTTTTTGTCAGTTCAGTTCAGTTCAGTTTTTTTGAACGGAGGAGAACCCTATTCTTTCTTCCTTTCAAAAAACGGAACTGAAGCAAAAACGGATGTCAGTGGTGTCATCCGCAGACATCCGTATTTACATAGACATGCATTATGTCAGTTTTTCATCCGCAAACGGATGGGATGAAAAACGGACATACGGACCGGATGACACAAGTGTCATCCGTGTCCGTTACAAAAAAAAAAAAAGGACCTGATCGGGCAAAAAAAAAGGAACGCCCGTGTGAAAGAGCCCTAACACACAAAGAATGAAATGTTGCCATGTTTTTATTGAACACACCATGTAAACATTCACAGTGCAGGTGGAAAAAGTATGTGAACCCCTAGACTAATGACATCTCCAAGAACTAATTGGAGTGAGATGTCAGCCAACTGGAGTCCAATCAATGAGATGAGATTGGAGGTGTTGGTTACAGCTGCCCTGCCCTATAAAAAACACACACCAGTTCTGGGTTTACTTTTCCCAAGAAGCATTGCCTGATGTGAATGATGCCTCGCACAAAAGAGCTCTCAGAAGACCTACCATTAAGAATTGTTGACTTGCATAAAGTTGGAAAGGGTTATAAAAGTATCCCCAAAAGCCTTGCTGTTCATCAGTCCACGGTAAGACAAATTGTCTATAAATGGAGAAAGTTCAGCACTGCTGCTACTCTCCCTACAGCCGTCCTGTAAAGATGACTGCCAGAGCACAGCGCAGACTGCTCAATGAGGTGAAGAAGAATCCTAGAGTATCAGTTAACCACTTGCCGTCTGAGTACGGTAGTACTACTGCGGCAAAGTGGTTCGTTATCGTCTGACGACGTAGTATTAACGCCGTCAGACACTCCCCCTTCTGGGCGGCGCTTGCGCGCCGCCGGAGGCTCGCTCCCACTGTTTTCATTCACAGCGGGAGTCGGGCCAGGGGAGGAGCAGCGGCGATTGCCGCTGCTCTGCCCCGATCGCCGGGGATCTAGTGTGGAGATCCGCCCGCCTGTGTAAACACAAGCGGGCGGATCTCCATAGTGACAGGGAGTGACAGATCGGACTGTTCAGCATAGCTGGACATCCGATCTGTCCATGACTCACTCAGTCACCTCCCCCCCTACACGTCAGTAAGCACCAGGCATACATTAACCCCTCCCTCTCCAATAAAATTAACCCCTTCCCTGCCAGTGTCATTTTTACAGTAACAGTGCATATATATAGCACTGATTACTGCAGTAATGTCACTGGTACCCCCAAAAGTGTCAAAAATGTCAGTCAAGGGTCCGATCTGTCCGCCGCAATGTCGCAGTCCCACAAAAAAAATCGAAGATCGCCGCTATTACGCGTTAAAAAAAAAACACCAAAAATTACAGAAATCTTTCCCTTTGTTAGTAAACGCAATAACTTCTGCGCAAACCAATCAAAATACGCTTATTGCGATTTTTTTTACCAAACATAGGTAGCAGAAAACAAATTGGCCAAAATTTTTTTTAAAAATTGGTTTTTACATCTTTTTTGGGGGGAATTTCATATAAAAAAATGTTAAAAATATTGTTATTTTTTCAAAATAAACGCTCTTTTTTTGTTTATAGCGCAAAAAGTAAAAATCGCACAGGTGATCAAATACCACCAAAAGAAAGCTCTGTTTGTGGGAAAAAAAGGACGTAAATTTCGTTTGGGTACGGCGTCGCACGACCGCGCAATTGTCAGTTGAAGTCGCACAGCGCCGAATCGCAAAAAGTGGCCTGGACGGAAGACAGCAAAATCCTCCGGTGGTAAAGTGGTTAAAGACTTACAAAAGTCACTGGCAAATGCTAACATCCCTGTTAGCGAATCTACAATACTTAAAACACTAAACAAGAATGGATTTCATGGGAGGATACCACAGAGGAAGCCACTGCTGTCCAAACAAAACATTGCTGCACGTTTACAGTTTGCACAAGAGCACCTGGATGTTCCACAGAAAAATATTATGTGGACAGATGATACCAAAGTTGAGTTGTTTGGAAGAAACACACAACACTATGTGTGGCGAAAAAGAGGCACAGCACACCAACATCAAAATCTCATCCCAACTGTGAAGTATGGTGGTGGGGGCATCATGGTTTGGGGCTGCTTTGCTGCGTTAAGGCCTGGATGGATTGCTATCATCGAGGGAAAAATGAATTCCCAAATTTATCAAGACATTTTGCAGGAGAACTTAAGGCCATCTGTCTACCTGATGAAGCTCAACAGAAGATGGGTGTTGCAACAGGACAATGACCCAAATCATAGAAGTAAATCAACAACAGAATGGCTTAAACAGAAGAAAATACGTCTTCTGAAGTGACCCAGTCAGAGTCCTGACCTCAACACGATTGAGATGCTGTGGCATGACCTCAAGAAAGCGATTCACACCAGACATCCCAAGAATATTGCTGAACTGAAACAGTTCTGTAAAGAGGTATGGTCAAGAATTACTCCTGACCTTTGTGCACGTCTGATCTGCAACTACAGGAAACGTTTGGTTGAAGTTATTGCTGCCAAAGGAGGTTCAACCAGTTATTAAATCCAAGGGTTCACATACTTTTTCCACCTGCACTGTGAATGTTTACATGGTGTGTTCAATAAAAACATGGCAACATTTCATTCTTTGTGGGTTATTAGTTTAAGCAGACTGTGATTGTCTATTGTTGTGATCTAGATGATGATCAGATCACATTTTATGACCAATTTGTGCAAAAATCCATATTCCAAAGGGTTCACATACTTTTTCTTGCAGCTGTATTTGCTTTATTTTTTTGTATTTATGGATTGCATGGGTTGTTACCGACATGTGGTGAAAATTTCATGTCAATAGCACCTTTAGAATTTACCTAGAAAAATTGTGACATGTTTAATACTTATTTTACCCGCTGTACAGTAATCCCCCGCTCCATCGCGGTTCAGTTTTTGCGGTCCCGGTAATTCGCGTTTTTTTTTTGTAATGTTATTTTACTATATAAATCATTAAAAATGAAATATTTTTGTGTTTTTCATAGCTCTTGCTATGTCTCTCAGTATCTTTTATGTGTTTAAATGAGTTTCTACTGTTTTAAAAGCGTGTTTAAAGACCTTAAAATGCTTTTACACGTACAGTGACAGTAAAAAAAATCATGCCTACAATGCATTTTAATAGTGTTTTTCTATTTCGCGGAATTTCACTTTTCGAGGCTGGGTCCGGAACGTAACCCCCGCAATGGAGGGGGGTTTACTGTATATACGCCTAGTGTATTAAGCTAGATAACCAATAAATAATGAAAAAGGTTTCACTCACAAACATTTCATGTAACACAAGCCCTTCATGGTTACAGGAAGTGATGGGAAATCTCCCCAATGGAAGCACAAACAAATACATAAACATATTGTTGAGTGACAAGGGTTAGAACATCTAACCTCTCCTTCTTGTCCTGGTGTCAGATGGACAGGAAATGAAAGAAGGATCTTCCCGATGAGATTACAGACAGAAGTTAAAACCAGACAAAATGTGAACTCTCCCCTTTCAATCTAAAACTAAAGATGGAGTGAAGCTTTAACTTCTATCCTTAGCAATAACATACTGATGAAAATTGTATGCATAACCCAATGCCACCACCAGAATACTCCACTTTTATTTACTTCATGAGAATGTTCCACAACTGTATTGACAACCCTAATCTCAACCGAATCTGAACCTGTTCTTCCACCCAGTCCTTTATTATAAATGTAATATTGTTTTATTAACCACGCTGAGCTTTTCACAGACAGCCTGGTGTTAGAGCTGGAATTTGTATGTCACACTGTGATAATACCCATTGAAAAGTGTTTCTGAAGTTCATTCTTTAACATAGTACATTTTCCCATAGCTGACTTGTTTACTAGGTATAGTAAAAGTAATGCATGTGTTAGCAGAAATGTTAATACAGTTAATGAGTTGGGAAGGAGCTTGATAAACATAATTTTCCAGAGCCTGGAAGCCATACAGGTTTGGCAGGTTATGTCTAGATAGCTTGCCAAGTTTGCTATTAGATACGAAAATACTTCCAGCCACTGAACGTGTTATATTGTTCTCTGGCATTAAATTAAAGTGGCAATCCAGTCAGGATGGAAAATGTGGCATTCAATTCCTTTCAAATATATATCTATCTATATACACATATAATTATATATATACAGTAAAACCTTGGTTTGAGAGTAACTTGGTTTAAGAGCGCTTTGCAAGACAAGCAAAATTTTCAAATAAATTTTGACTTGATATACAAGCGATGTCTTGATATACAAGTAGTCTCAAGTTACAGCTAAGTATAAAAGAGAAGAGAGGCGCCTCGAAGTGTAGCAATATGGTTACATTTAATGAAGGTACAACATTTAGTAACTCACATGGTTGATGATTGGAACAGGCACATCTAAGTATGCAGGCATCCGGGGTAAAGCTGTCCACATAGACCATCCTCCGCACCGACATCTATGTCATCCCTTCCATGCTGCCCCTCGCTTTCAGATCGCTTTACTGCAGGGTGGTCTTCCGGTCAGGATTACAGGCTGGCAGCCGACGGTGCAGAAGATAGTCTATGTGGACAGCTTTACCCCGGATGCCTGCATACTTAGATGTGCCTGTTTTATTCATCAACCATGTGAGTTGCTAAATGTTGTACCTTCATTCAATTTTAACCATATTGCTACACTTAGAGGCGCCTCTCTTCTCTTTGATACTCTGTAGCTCCTGCTGGATTTTGCTTCTAATCCTCTTATGGAAGCGGCTATTTGTGGATGGACATTTTATGGTTACACAACCTATTGCAATGCTATATTCTTTTTATATGGACTATAAACTGAAGGACTTATGAATAAAGGGTTGTGGAACGAATCATCTGAGTTTCCATTATTTCTTATGGGGAAATTCGCTTTGATATAAGAGTGCTTTGGATTACAAGCATGTTTCCGAAACGAATTATGCTCGCAATCCAAGGTTTTACTGTATATATATATATATATATATATATATATATATATATATATATATACAGAGCTTTTTTTCTCAGAGAAAAGGTGCAGGAACTCCCCCTTTTAAAGCTTCTTATCTCCACTCCCATACCCACCTCTGGGCAACATCCCTTGGTTCTGCCCCCTATCCACCTCCAAGTACCGATCCTTTTTAGAGAATATAGAACCAAGTAACATTTTATGGTGATAAGTAATTTGTATGGAATTTGTTAACAACAAGAAACGTAGTAAAGTAGATCCCCCTGCAGGCAGCAGCAATAGATCCTTTCCAACGAAAATAAATTTTTTTCTCCAGCTAAAATGGATCCCAACAACAATAGACTTGGCAGCAACAACAGATTTCCCAGCATCAATAGACTCTCCAGCAGCCAGCAACAATAGACCACTTCCTCAACAATAGTTCCCCCACCAACAATAATAGAGTGCCACAAAAATAGATGCTCTCCAGCAACAATAGATCCCCCAACAGCCAGCAAAACAGACCCCTCTCTCAACAGTAGATCCCTTCCAGCAACAACTAAACCCCACCAGTAACATAAGCCCCCCCCCCCCAGCAGCAACAATGACCTCCATCATGCAAAAATAGATCCCCCTCCTGGAACATCAGAGCCCCCCAGCAGCCAGCATTAACAGACCCTCCAGGACCCCTTGCCATTACATATATTCACTGCTGGAGGTGATGGAACTGCGTTCCCCCGTGTTCCCGCTGAAAAAAGCCCTGTATATATATATATACTATTATGTCAAAAGTATTGGTATTGGGACACCTGCCATTATACGCACATGAACTTTAATGACATCTCAGTCTTAGCCCGTAGGGTTCAATATTGAATTGGCCCACCCCTTGCAGCTTTAACAGCTTCAACTCTTCTGGGAAGGCTGTCCACAAGGTTTAGGAATGTTTGACCATTCTTCCAGAAGTGCCTTTGTGAGATCAGGCACTAATGTTGGACGAGAAGGCCTGGCTCGCAGTCTCCGCTGTAATTCATCCCAAGGGTGTTCTATCGGGTTGAGGTCAGGACAGTCAAGTTCTTCCACCCCAAACTCGTTCATCCATGTCTTTATGGACCTTGCTTTGTGCATTGGTGTTAGAACAGGAAGGGGCCATCCCCAAACTGTTCCCACAAAGTTGGGAGCAGGAAATTGTCCAAAATGTCTTGGTATGCTGACGCCTTAAGACTTCCCTTCACTGGAACTAAGGGGCCAAGCCCAACACCTGAAAAACAACCCCGCACCACAATTCCCCCTCCACCACCTGAGTTGGACTAGTGCACAAAACAAGGTCCATAAAGATATGGGTGAGTGAGTTTGGGGTGGAGGAACTTGACTGGCCTGCACAGAGTCCTGACCACAACCCGATAGAACACCTTTGGGATGAATTAGAGCGGAGACTGCACTGGTATAAGCACTATTGGAGATCATTTTTTTCTTGCATAAATGGATTCCATGGTGAGAGACACCGCTGTGGTTGTTAAGCCACTTAGTAAATTTCACTCTGTTAGAACAGGGCCTATGCTCCAGTGTCTGTGCTTCGTAAAAAATATGCCCCTTTCTACCTTATTTCACAGTGACACTTGGTGCTCACATTACTCCTTGCTGCTCCCTCTACAGATCTGACAGCTACAGTGGGAGGGGGCCGAGATTCACCTGCGGATGTCAGTCCTTAGGAGGGGAGAAGAGGAGGAGAGAGCTGAGATGTCAGCCAGGGAGGAGGGGAGAAGAGGAGGAAAGAACCGAGATGTCAGTTGGGGAGAAGGAGAGCAGCGAGGAGTCACGTGAGCGCCAATCGGTGCTATGAAATAAGGTAGAGATGGGCATATTTTTTACAAAGCACAGACACTTTTTACAGAGGGGATTGCATGTAATTTACACAGTCATTTAGCAGCAGGAGGGGAGCGGCGGGCACTGTCACTAGCTGACGGGGAGGGAGGAGGGGGAGGAGAGGAGGGGGAGGAGAGGAGGGGGAGGAGAGGAGACAGAGGAGAGCTGCCGATGACAGAAGCATGTAAATTGACCATGGTGCCAGGGCTCAGCAGCCATGATAAACCATGGTCAGTTTACAGGGGGGAGGGAAGCACCGGGCAGGATCAGCCAGGTATTTCAGGTGATACAGACGGCCAAATGACACAGCACAAACACTTTGCTGCATAACATGCTTTAAAGTAGCAGGATCACATTTTTTTGTTTATGGTTACAAACGCTTTAAACGTGAGGTCACTGACATAGAGGTGAGAGCATAACCAGAAGGGGAGCACGACTGGGTAGTTATCACCTGCTCTAGCAAATTGAGCACCTTAATGGAATGCACAGGAGGAGTGGTGATCACTTGCACAACAATTAATTTGGACTTTCAATTTTTGTTTTTCTTTTGCTTCTTTTTTATTTGATGGTTCACCATCTACCAAGGACTACACAATGTTATACATGTTCACTGTTCACAATATTGCATGAGCACTCCAGGGTATATATGTTGTGATTTATTATAAGAACAGTGGTAGATATATTTCTGTTTAGAAGTTGCTTTCATGGTTTATTACTTGTTATAATTTGTTTAGAATGAGCTTTTTAGGGTTGATTTAGAATATATTAGAAGGGCAGCACATTAATTGCATTGTAATAGTTTTGCACATAGTATGGGAATGTGAGAAGTGCCTGCTGCTAACAATATTAGACTATAGATCATTTAGTAGCTCTAGGTTGCTCGCAAGGGTTTTTAACTGAAGAGGAAACCTATGCAGCCAATAAATCAAATGTTTTGGTAAGCTGCAATGTATTAAATTTTGGGTTTTGGGTTTAATACCACTTTAAGAATTGGGAGGGTTTGATAGAATATTTCAGATAACACAGGAAGCACAGGACATACAATACACAATAGTTCTGAATTTCCTAGAAGATTGAAAGTTTTTTTGAACTTTTAAAACAGATATAACAATTTTTTTTTTTAATGAGATATTTAACAAACCAAAAGGGAGAAAATAAGAGAAGTTTAAAGTTTTCATACACTTTGAGACAGTCACAAAGTTTCCGATTAGAGTGTTAGGAGATTTTAGACTGACTGATTTTACTTTATTAAAGTGGAACTTCACTCTCCCAATCAACATTGATTATTTTTAAACCTCATGCTGCTAGCATTAGTAAATAATATGAAAGTATATTGTATTTACTTGATTTAAACTTTTTTTTTTTTTACATTTCTTCAGTTACTTCCTGGTTTCTTGCCCAGTCAAATGATGTCATACTTCCCAGTAGTCTTCAGGAGGGGAGGAGAGGAGAGTAAGGGGGGGGGGGGGGGTTTCTCAGCTAAGCACACTCTTCTGCATGCATTCGTGAGCTAAGGGCAGATAAATTCCAGGAAGTAAATGCTACTTGAATCATCAGCTCTTACTCAAGATGTCCTCAGCCAGAAATGCTAGGGGGTTGTTTTTCAAAGTGTTATTTTCAACAAAATAAAGCATGGAGACATGACGTGAGTTTTGCTTGGATTTTAAAAATAAATTAAGTAGTGTTTTTGGTTGTGGTTCTAAGATGCAGCGAAGATCTGCTTTAACCTAAATGCTCTTTATGTGCTAAAAACATCTTTAGAATTTTCATAGATCTGGAATCCACAGGTAGATTAATGCCTTATGATGGCACCCTGTATGCCCAATTATCCATATGCAGCTACATGGAACTTACTTTTATACCAAAGCTTTTCCTGTACTTTCCCCTGAATTATTGTGTTGGTTATTAAAGGAGCCATGTTTACATCAGAACATTCTATTTATGCCTCTCTTTTGATGACATGCTTAAGACATCCATCTCAGCGGCAGATAAATCTCAGCCACTTTGTCAGTTTGGTGGAAGTAAACAAAGAGTCTTGTGCCTCCTTCTTGTTTTACACAGCTTGACCCTAGGTTGCAGATCGGGTAAATTGTGTCTTGGTGAAAAGAGGAAGAAAAGCCACGAGTGCAAGAATAGGATCTCTGTCTTCTTCAAGTTGCCTTGCAACTGTGCTTATTCGCTGAAGAACACAAAGCTTACACAAAGAGTGCACAAGTGAGCACAAAAGGGGTCTAGTAAGTCCAGCAAGAGATTGGCAAATCTATTTAATGCAAGTGGATGGATCACCTGAAGTTAGTTAATTTTTTTTTGGCTAAACCAAATTTTTCCAGTTAAATAGCTGTACACCTTGCTAAGACACAAAATTCCCTGTGGCGCAAGTTTTCTGTCATTTGGCTTCACTCTCATGAATTAAACCCACAGGACTGCTGCCATAACTAAACCCATTTCTAAATGTGTCTACAACTGTCTAAAAGAAGGTTTATTGCACTGCCCATAAAAAAACAGTGTCAGATTGTGCTGCAAGTCATAAAATTAACAGAAACCTTTTCCAGCTACTTTTTTCTTTATCTGACGTATCATGCAGTCACAAAGTAAGTGGCCATGTCCTACAGCAGCACTGGTATCCGTGTCTTACCTGTAGTGAAGTAATGTCAATATTCCCATCGCACATGAGGCTTTAGGAGTAGTGGGTGCTGCAGCAACAACCAGCTGGAGCTGGAGACATCACAGATCAAATGCACATATTCGCCAGCACACCCAATCATCGAATAGTGTCGGAAATCTTTATTGAAGAATGATCACATCACAGAGGATATAGTGCAATGTTTCAGAGGACTCCATTGTGTGGCATGTGATACCTGTAGTGAAGAACATGTATCATGTGGACATAGTTAGTTATTATGGGTCACAACTCACAACTATTGCTGTATCAAACAAAGCAGACATTTTGGGAATCAAGCTTCTCTTATAAGGTTTGTGCTCCCTAGAGTTGCAGGTCCATGATGCATTGTATAGGCAGTCGCTGTTCTAGTTGTGCCCTCTAGAGCTGGAATTCCATAACGTTTTGTATTATTTCTCCTGCTCAGATTTGTTGCTTTTCGAGATGAAACTAGAGAATACTTTATATACTGGCCTACCTGGTCAGTTTTGTTGCCTCTAGAGTTGAAATGCTGTAATGCTTTGTAAGCTTATTTGCTTAGGCTTGTAACCTCGGGAGCTGGCAGAAAAATACCAAGTGGTCCATTGAGTTTTCTGATTTTTTGTTTTTGTAACCTTTTGTCGGAGTATAGATCTAAATTTGTCCCAAACATGTTAAAGCTCACTTACTTTTGACTGACTCATTAGCTCAGCTGTAAATCTGTTTCAAATATTACTTACTCTTTTGGTAATATAATGCTCTCTAAGGTTCGTTTTGAACTTTCCCCCTGCTGGTTTGAAGTCATGTCCTCATGACTGGTGGCCCAAGTGTCTACTGAACACACCTGTTAATTCCCAGATAGCAAGCAATTGTGCTGCAAGTTTTAAAATTACTTGCTAAGCTATTGCTAGACTTGCCAGGCTTCACAAATGTGTTGCACAATTGCAGCAAGTCCACATTGCATGACTCAAGATCAACTTTCTTTGCAAGCATTTTGCAAGTCTGCTGCAAGTTCTGGCTCAGTTATGTTATGCAATAGTCATTCCATCACAGGGGTAACTGTGGCTGAATTTTCATGCTGTAGTCTTGCAGAGTTCTTGCTGTAGATTCACCACTGCAACTTTGCTCTTGCTATTGACTTGCAATGCAAACTTGCTACAAATAGGAAGGCTGACCGCAGGTCACCCTGAATTTGTAGGAGGAGTATCGCTCCATAAATACCTGCACTCAACTCTCTCATCTCGTCGAGGTTACCTTTCACGTTACTGGTTCCACTTCCGGGTTCCAAAAGCCGACACTGCCACGAGGTTTCCTACACTGCGGTAGTCTGCATGGCTCTTCTATGTAAAATTTGAATTTTCCCTGAATTGGGCACTGTTTTTAAAACCATTTTTTGCGCAGGTTACTACTATCAGGTTGCTTTATTCCTGGTACACTTGCTTTCACTGGTTTCATTTCAGCATTGATATGTTACGAAAATATTGTGCTTTTTGCAAAAGGATTTCTTCTCATCTGCCTTTTCATGCTACCCATTCATTCGATTTGATTTGTTCAACACAGTACATGCTAGCATAACACAATCACCGTTACTTCCTTTACCTTCTAGTTTAAACCTCCCTGAACTCTTTACTAAATGTTTATCAAATTACGAATACGTCAATATTTTCATACAATTAATTTTTCGTTACTTATGATATTCATGCATCATATTTACGCATCTGCATTTCACTTATCTCTTACTTTGGTTAAATTCGTAGCTGCTGCGCTATCGGTCCCATTATGATATGTTCCTCAGTACATACGATTTACACCTTGTGACCAGTGTCATGTTGTAACATATTTAAGGTACTGTTTGTAAAATATCCAACGGAAGTTACAATACTCTTGCTTAAACTGTATATTGGTCATACTTCACATATATTGTCTGGTTAATTAGACACTTGCACTGTAGGTAGATCTTGTTACTTAACCAAGGGCCCAGGTAACATATTGACCGGGCGGGGGTTTTCTTTTGTTTTTTATTTCCCATAGTTCTTGTTTCTACATAACCACAGGACTTACAAGTCCGAGTTTCAGTGCAGTCAATACAGGTGGGTATTTCCTCAACCCTTATAGTCACACATTATAATGTATTCAAAACTTTTGCTTCTTATCACATACACGTCAATTTTGTTGTATATACATCATTTATCCTGTCGCTTATGGTGTTACACCACTACAATAAATATATATATGTAAATTTACAATAGATTGGTTCTTAGTTGCATAGGTCATGTCACAGGCTTCAGACATCGAAGAATCTGCCTCCATCCCACCATCTCCTGCCAGGGCATCAGAACATAGTAGCACGCCCTTTCTGAGATCCTGGACCATCCCTAAGCTCTTGACCGAGCTGCAGAGCAGAGGTATATGGTACCCAGCTTCGGCTCGTGAAGCTGAACTTTTCAGATTATTATTCCCCAATACACCAGACACCAACGCTGAGCAAGTTACCTTACGTACGGTTGCCACATCCCTCTCACAAATTCACACTACCTTTTGGCGACCTCCTTGCTTGTGTTTCGAGCCAGGGTAGATGCATTAGAAAGCCGCCCAACCCTAACCCCAGAGGCACCCTTCATTTCCGGGACACCAGCAGTTCCCAAGACACCCACTGTCTCAGCCCCCATGCCATTAGCCTCGGGTAAGGGTCACCCCAACTCATTTCATACCAGTAAATATAAAGAAGTATATTCTAGACGGTAAAGATGTCAATTTGGCCTCCATTTTAATAGCTTCCTGTGATATAGCCAACAATAAGTAATACGCTTGCGGTGATGTCTCCATGGTGGTTAAGTCCAGGGACCACAGGCTAAACCGTAAGCTCTCCATCCCAGACTTTTTCTTTGTATTTAGTGTTTTCAGGGACGTAATCTGCTCCGTAAACCAACATAGGAGGGAGGAGCTTGACCTCTACCTTTACGGGACAGTGGAGTTGGGTTAGAAATACGACAGGTTGGCCTTTTATGACTACCATCGCTCCTTTTCCGCCAAGGCTTCCCTGCTATTCTGGCCGAGCACCGGGTCATTACAGAATGGAGCAACGTAGACTAGGAGTTATTTTGCCGGCATTTTGCTGGACTTAGGTCTCCAGTTTGTGAGATTTGACAGTCATCCACACATACTACCTAGTTGTGCCCCAATGCGGAACCCCCCCCCCCCCATCCTACCAGGCACATCCAGAGCATCCACAGGTTTACTCCTGGCCCCAGCTCATACAGAACAACTAGATAAGCTAGGGTGCCTGTGACGGTATCACTGTATCTCACCACCTTGTAATTCTTTAATCCCCAATAGTTGAAGAATCCCCAATTCGCCAAATATGAAATCGCTGGTATCGCTGAATAATTCCACACATGAGCCAAAGCTGAATGCTGGAACGCCTTTACTCGAAGCAACCACCGGCATTTTAAAACTACAATTTCTTTTATCCCCTGCCCCCATGCAAGGGAGTCACCCACAACAAATACACATTAACCAATAACACAAAGGTTACAATCCACATAAAATCCTCCCTTCTGTCTGGGATGTAATTATGGTAAACAATGGTTAACATAATTATTTCAGGCAGGAAAAATGCAGTTTTACCCACATGCTGTAACTTTAAAACTATACATCCAATCTTTATACAAATACATATATACAATCAATCCATTCAGGGGAACAACCTATTAAAAAATGGCACGAATCGGACCAGTGGTTCCAAAGTTAGTACCAGTCTCTTTGGCCTGGCTGTACACATGGCTTGTCTGCCCAAAACCGGTTTTACACAGTCTTTTGTCCTGGAGACAATTGAGAAGTGATACACTCATCTCCCAAGGACAGAGGCTGACAAGTAGTCCTCTCCAAGTACTCGTGGCAACTCAGAAGAGGGGAGTTTGTCACAGACATATAAACGAATCCTCAATATAGTCTTTTAAGCAGGGAGAGGAAGCATGCGGACAGACATATAAGGGCATCCTTCACAGTGCCCAATTCATTTTTTTAGGTAAAGCACAGACTTGCAACAATTTCAATCAAGCCACGTGCAATTATAGTCAATGCCGCCTTCTGCATGTATGTGCTATTTGTTATAGGGCTTACCCTAAGTCTGCCTGCTCACTGAGATAAGCCAAGACCACATGACTAAGCTGTATCAACATTAGATACTTGCAGGCCTGTTTGGCTACTCACCCTTCCCCCACTTTAAGTCAGTTTTTGGTAGATGGTTTTACAAAGGGGTTCCACACGGGGTTCATTTCAATACCACAATTGAGTGTAAAAATCTATTGTTAAAAGCCACAGATATGGAGGCAGTGGACTGTTTACTCCAAGCTGAACTAAAGAAGGGTTTTATCATAGGGCCTTTCATGACACCGCCATTCCACAACTGGAGAGTTAACCCGGTTGGTCTGGTTAGAGGTAAATTTTCCAATAAATTACATTTATTTTACGATTTGTCAGCACCTCATTCTTCTCACGTGCCTAGTCTTAATTCCTTGATCCCATCTGAGGAATTTTCACTCAAATATACGTTAGTTGATCAGACTATCCAGTACATTATCATTATGGGTAAGTATGCATGGCTGTCTAAAGCTGACATTTCTGATGCCTTCAAGCTTCTCACCATATTGTCTTCCCTCTGTCAGAGTCCATGCAGGCTAGTCTGCCTGCCGACAAATTAGCCAGAATTAGATACCATATCCATGCGTTTATGATCTCCCAAGCCTGTACCACAAAGGAACATCAATCATTGCTGGGTATGCTTAATTTTGCTATGGTAGGTCCTTCATTTTTAGGTTGATGGCATTGTTACCCATGGCCCCCGACTCTTATTCTCGG
This sequence comes from Pelophylax lessonae, assembly GCF_965119305.1. Lineage (NCBI taxonomy): Eukaryota > Metazoa > Chordata > Amphibia > Anura > Ranidae > Pelophylax > Pelophylax lessonae. The sequence continues at coordinate 104,475,022 of NC_138768.1, forward strand.
ATCAAACTAGATCCGATGGCCTTATCCGATTTATTGTGTGTGGGAGGTATAGCCAGCAAAGAGCTAACCCCCTCTGTAAGTTGAGTGGCCAGCCACTAATATGAATGAATAATGAGTGTTGCTCGTTTATTCATAATATTAAAAGATCTATCAGAGATTTGGCTCAGTGTAAAGTATCTGCCAATGCCCTGTGTGCGCACAGATACAGACACAGATACATTACCCAAAGCCGCAACTCTGAGGGATTGTTTACTATTATGAACTAACAAGCAGAGCAGATTGTTCATTTATAACAAAGACAGTTCACTCAAAACTGTGGCTCTGTGTTTCTATCAGTGGTTGCTTTTACACAAACACCACCCAGCAAATGGATCACACAGGGCTACAGGGGAGAAAAAACATGTTCGACTACACTGCTTGGAAACTAAGGGACAGATTTGATCAGGACCAAGTGCTACATGCACTTGGTCGCCTCGAGCGTTAAATATCATTAAATATTTTTTAGTTCTAATTTAATTAGTTTTTTAGAATCTCACCCGTTTAAGCAAACTTTGTCTTTTTGTTATCTAATACTTTTATTGTGACTTCTTTGTTCTGATATCAAACCAGAGACATTGGTGATCAATAGTACCCAAATTTTTGCTTACCTGAACTTCAAACAATGGATCCCCATTTGTCAAAAATGATCAGTTTGGGCAGACCAACCCTTAACGTTTACAAATATGTAACTCTGACTTATGTTAAATAAGCAGGGTAAGTGGTGATCTATCAACTGAAATCTCTTGCCAAACCACTACCCAGCTGGAACATGGAGATACTGTCCTGGAACAGATACGATGTACATATGAGATTATAGCATTGTGTTCTTTCAGGCGTTTATAACCTGGGATAGTTTATTTGAAAAATGTTTGCTGTCACATGGTGTTAAAATAATAGCACCCTTCTGAATATAAGACTCACTACTCCTACCATTCTCTGCAGTACAGTAAAAAAGGAAACGCTAGGAATGTCATGGAATGTGTGCACATACTGGAATAGTACCAGATTCTAGGGAGGGTATTCACAATACACAGGATTTATTACCAGCACAAATATGCCATGGATGCAATGCTGGTAATAGCCAGCCATTATCAAAAGAGAAATATATTGATTTGTCTTATATATTTGTGTATTCCTGATCTTTTCTGTTGATTTTCATAGAATACAAAGAACAAGGAGCCCCTGGCATGCATTTCTGGTGAAATTTCAGGTAGAAGTAACTAGAATCATTTAGCAAAACACTATCATGGAAGTAAGGTTTACAGGTCTATAAAGTTAAGTCTAATCTAGTATTTTAAAACCGAGATCCAGAAGAAGGAAGCACAATAAAAACAAGTAGGGTTGGTTTATCTTTCACCCAGAAAGAGCCAGAACAGAAAATGAGATACAAACTCTTTGCATTAGCTGCAATCTTGGTATTAATGCTGCAGTCCATTGATATCCACTGTAGAAAGCATTGATGCCACAGGCATAGCTAGAAATCAGACGCTTGACTACCATACCTTTGGGTACATATGAACTGAGAGTGGGTGAACAGGTGTTCCAGTGGATTCAGTGGAAAGCTGACCACAACATCACTTCCAACATCCAAATATAGTGCATTTATCCAACTGAGAAAACACTGTTTGTAAGTGTTGTCTTTCAATAAATAAAACACAATCTCCATAATGCTATAAAACAATACTAGATGATAAATGAAACTATATGACTGAGAAATAGGCATCTAATGGTTCATTGGATCAGTGCTGAAATGTGCATAGATTTCAAGATGTGTTGAGAAGTTTATAAGAATATAAACAAAGTCTGCTTGTGGTTGGTGTGCATATAACTGTATTTACCATAATGGTAAAATACATTTTCTTTATTTAGTTTCCCTCTTCTGGTCACATGTGTTGTAGAAATTGTAAAGTCCTGTTGTTCTCAGGGTCCATTTGCACAGTGCACTTGACTCTGAGGCCCATGCAGGTCCATGTTTTCCTGGACGCGTGTCCCAACTTCTATGGACTGCTGGCACGGGGATGCACACAACACAGGTATAGGGAAATGATTTACGTTTTTCACCTTCCCTGGGTGTGTTTTCCTGAGCTCCAGCTTCCCTCCTGTGTGTTATAAAAGGGAAGAGGCCTGGATCACTGTGGCTCAGGACGAGACGACGAGACACTTTCAAGGTCTTCCTCGGACGTGTGGTCCAGCATAGGATGCCGATTCACCGGGACACTCCTAGGACATGGACTTCTTCATTCTAGCCTTTTCAAGAATGGGCTAGTCCCATTATTACTCTACCTGTTTAGATAACCTGCTACAGCCTCAGTTAGGTGTAGTTAGGCTGAGAATGTCATTGCATGTCATACATGTTTTACTGAACTTTCAGTAAAGTTGTTTCCACTGCATTAAGCCTGGTCTGACATTATTCAAAGAGATGCATGTTGAGTCTTGGTGTAAAGTGAATAAATGAGCGCATACGACAATTGAAAATTTAAAAGCAGCTATACCATAAAATTTTCACTAAAAAATAGATAATAAAACAAACAATAAGGGTACAGCGCTAAAGTGAAAAAGTGCACCAAAAGGTTAAGTTAATAAAAGGTGCAGTGCTAATAAAGTGCCTACAATTTATGTATATGCATAAATGCCAACAATATCAAATTAAAGTAAGGGGGCCTTACTGAGGAAGTCATGATGCGGGAGAGCATGACGCAACGTGTTTAGGGGGCAGGGACCTCGAGCGGCGACACGGCAGCACGGCTCCTCCAGAGGCATATTGTTCATGTCCCACCAGCACAAGCTGTGGATTGTGCTATATCTGTGAGTGTATATTGTCTTATTCGTATATATTAAAAGCTATTGAAACAGAGAGCATTAGATCTCCTGTCACTTCCTTTACATGTGTATTGGGAAATACGGCGGCTACATGCGGGTGTCCCATTATTAAGAGTATATCACTTACATCCCTATGAGGATCACCATGTGGATTACATACGGCTTAAGGAACCAGTGGTAAGGTGAGAGGCTATCCATAAGTGTTGGTGGTGGTCACTTGAGCACTGAAGGTGGAAGCAGCTGACAAGCACTTTTACATAGCAGATTTTGCACACTGGAATATATGAATGGACTTTCCGTTATGTGATTGATTTTATTTTTGTTATGTCTATCCACTTGCACTGAGTGGTTTATATTAAATTAATTTTAGATTGATATTGATTTTTGCTATATTTATTTATTATTGCGGGTATTGTTGTTTAATGACCGCCACTTTATTGGCACATGCCACTTTAATTTGATATCGTTGGCATTTATGCATATACATAAATTGTAGGCACTTTATTAGCACTGTTACTTTTATTCACTGTGGGGTATGTGTAACACCACTGCAGAAGGTTAATTCACAAGGCAAGGAAGATAAGGTAGTTGCCATGGGTAACCGCAAGGAAGATCAGCTACAGCAATCAATTGTTTGGTTTGGTACCTGGTTGGGTGACAGGTCCTCCAGTAGAGAGGGGGGCGTTCTCTGACTTCCTCCCTAGCTGACCATCTCTCCCGGTCACTGGAAGCAGACTAGTGTTACGGAGATATAAGTAGGGATGATCGAACTTTTGAAAAGTTTGGTTCGACCAGAACACCCGAACTTCCCGAAAGTTCAGGTACGGATTCCAGAACTCCATTGAAATCAATGCGACCCGAACTTCGGTAATCAAAAAACACCATTTTGAAGCCCTAAAACCCAATAAATGCCCCTAAAAAAATGAGATTTCTTTGGATTTAGTGTCTGGGGGGTCTAAAAAGTGTACCTGTGAAGTTTCAGCTCTGTAGCATGTCCAGAACCAGAAAAAAAAGATCATTTGTATTAGAATTGCAGTAGAGTAGGCATAGGGCTCTGCTAATTTCCCACCTGGCCGTTTTTGTTGCAGGCGTTTATTGGGCTTTTTTTGTGGACGTCTTTGGAGGCAGGCATGACATCTGAACATCTGTGTAGGGGTATATATACACACACACATATATGTATATATACACATACACACATATAGGTGTGAAAGTAGAGGAACCCTATGCCTGCGCTAATGAAATTATTTGCAGGCATAGGGCTCCGCTCCTATCACACCTATATGTGTGTATGTGTATAAATACATATATGTGTGTGTGTATATATACCCCTATACAGAAGTTCAGATGTTATGCCTGCCTCCAAAGACACCTAAAAAATGCCCCAAAAAAACGCCTGCAACAACACACCTGGGCCTTTTTGTTGCAGGCATTTTTTGGGCGTCTTTGGAGGCAGGCATAACATCTGAACTTCTGTATAGGGGTATATATACACACACACACACTTATATGTATATATACACATACACACATATAGGTGTGATAGGAGCGGAGCCCTATGCCTGCAAATAATTTCATTAGGGCAGGCATAGGGTTCTGCTACTTTCACACCTATATGTGTGTATGTGTATATATACATATATGTGTATGTATATATACCCCTATACAGAAGTTCAGATGTTATGCCTGCCTCCAAAGACGCCCAAAAAATGCCCAAAAAAACGCCTGCAACAAAAAACGCCCAGGTGTGTTGTTGCAGGCATTTTTTTGGACATTTTTGGGCATCTTTGGAGGCAGGCATAACATCTGAACTTCTGTATAGGGGTATATGTACACACACACTTATATGTATATATTCACATACACACATATAGGTGTGATAGGAGCGGAGCCCTATGCCTGTAAATAATTTCATTAGCGCAGGCATAGGGTTCTGCTACTTATACACCTATATATGTGTATGTGTATATATACATATATGTGTGTGTGTGTATATATACCCCTACGCAGAAGTTCAGATGTCATGCCTGCCTCCAAAGACGTCCACAAAAAAGCCCAATAAACGGCTGCAACAAAAACGTCCAGGTGTGAAAGTAGCGGAGCCACTACCCTGCTCTACTGCAATTCTAATACAAACAATCTTTTTTCTATGGCATCACCCTGACATGGAAGGGTTTGGTCACCCTGCCATAGCAGTCAGAGTCAGTTCACCCTACACTACACTACGGTCACCCTGACACTTAACACTTTCCATACAGAAACTAGATTTTTGAATCTAACTATAGTGGAAAATAGTACCCTAACTACACTAGATATCCCTTTCCTCACACTAATAATTGCTAAATGACACTTTTGAAGCAGGAGTAACAGAACTGCTTCCACTCTCTTCCACAGCCCCTGTATTACAGTGCTAGCGATTTGTCAGGGCTATCTTATATACTGGGGGGCGTATTCACTACTGATTGGCCTCTGGACCCCCTAGTCACTCCAATCACATTCCTAGCATCCTCCTGCCCCCTCAATTGGCTTTTACTGATGGTTCTGGTCCAATCACGGGCTTTTAAAGCCCAGTTCCTGTCCCATTGCATTTTGGTCGGTTCTGGTTGCCGAATTCCGAACTTTTTCAGCAAAAAGTTTGGAATTCGTTTGAATTTCGAACAGTCAATGTTCGGGTCGAACTAATGGTCGACCCGAACCATTCGATTATCCCTAGATATAAGACCGATCACTAGGTACAGGAAGAAAAGAGGTAATGAGCACACATTGAGCATGCCATGTGCTCGGCAGGACTCCATTCTTTTACTGGGAGTAAGGTAACAGAGGTGGAGTGGCTCATCTCTGAGTTGAGGGACTGCTTTAATGTTCTATTCTTCACATGACCGCAGTCTCTGCCTGGTCCTGGGCATTGAGGAGAACGGCTTTGGGCGAGGTGTTACCCCACATGCACAGGCGCAGCCACAATCTCTCCACACATCTGTGCATCCCGATGCCAGGAAAACATGAACCTGCACAGGGTATGCAGTCAAGCACCCTGCATGAATGAACCTTAGAGAAAGAAGTCCGTGAATGCAATTACACAGAAATATATCACATCAGCTTAAAGATCAGTAAAAAGAATGTGTTTATACACTGTAAACTCCTGGTTAAGAAAAACACATATCTTAAATTGTTACTATTATTTTGGAAAAAACATTAGATCCATACACTGCTAGAATACTGCAGAATAGCCTGGCCTTATTATCTAGACAAAGAGACAAGATGGAGAGTTAATTTCAAACATTAATTACTAATATACTTGTAGACATTTATAGCTCAGTTCAGCAGAAGAATTTTAGGGGAATAGAGATGTAAAGAGGATTAAATCATTCTGCTTTTTATTATTTGTAGCCAGGGCCGGTGCTTCCACTAGGCAAACTAGGCAGCCGCCTAGGGCGCATTGCCACCTAGGGGCGCAGCTACGAGTCAGCACTCACTCTCCGTTATGAATGATCCTTGTGAGCTGAGGGGAGGGGCGGCAGTGGGGGAGGAAGAAGGGACAGAGGAAGATGCCAGGTGTCTGGGGCAGTGGCAGAACTACAAGGCCCTGGCTTTTCACCATTGTTGGGGGAGCCCCAAGGGGCAGTAAAGGAGCCCACCGGAGTGCTACCTGCATAATGTTCCTCTTCGTCTGGAGCTGAGTGGCCTAATCCCTGGGCGGGAAGTGACTCTCTAATCTGAGCTGGTGGGCAGCCGTTCATTTCCCTGGGTCGGCATTAAGCAGGGAGTGGAGGAGAGCTGAACCTGAGCTGGGCACTGGAGGGCGGCAACTTTACTGGAGCAGAAGCGATGAGGCAACGGAATGGTCTGAGGATGTTGGTGATGAAGGAGGTGTGGAGCTCTCTGACTGCTGCTTCTCCCTCCACCAGGAGCTGGTTCGAGCTGTGGTGAACACTGTGGTCCAGGAGAGGATCGTCCTGGGAGAAGGAATAAGCAGGATCATGGTGAAGGAGGGCAGAGTGCAGGCCACTCTCTTCATACGGCCCAGTAAGTGTCCCCAGAACAGGGAATCAGGGTCCCTGGGTGTGACATGGAGTATCCCTGGTGTGAAAGAGAATTGCGGTCACCAGATATGCCATGGGGAATCGGAGTCACCAGGTGTGACATGGGGGAGAGGGGTCATAAGTGTAACAGGGGTTCGGGGTCACCAGGTCATGCCATGAGGAATTGGGATCCCTGGGTGAGCCATGGGGGATTGAGGTCCCCAGGTGTGACATGGAGGAACATCAGGGTCCCCAGGTGTGACATGGAGGAACATCAGGTTCCCAAGGTGTGACATGGAGGAACATCAGGGTCCCCAGGTGTGACATGGAAAAACATCAGGGCCTCTGGGTATGACATGGAGGAACATCAGAGACCCTTGATGTGACAGAGGAACATTGGGATCACTTGGTATGACAGCATTACATGGAGGAACCATCAGATCAGGGTCACTGGATATGACATAGAACAATTTTTAACCCCTTCCCTTTTTTTTTGGGGGGGGGGGGGGCGCAAGTAGCTGATCTTGCCTAGGGCGTAAAACAGTCTAGCACCGGCCCTGTTTGTATCCTGTGGTCTGTAACATAGAACAGTAGCTTTGCATATTCCATATTATATGCAGTATAATAGGCCCATTATTGCAATGTTTCCGACTATAATAATCATATGACACAAAAGGGCGCCATCATTCACATGTTCCTAGGCTTTCTCTAACTCTAAATTGGCATAGGGGGACCATCTAGACCTTTTGCTCACGCTTACTGAATAATGCAACTGCCCAAGACTTATGAACTATACAAGTCAAGCTGCCAAATACACTGACTGTAGTAAGTGCTGTACTCAGTAAATAGCTACAACCATTTTCAATGCTGCTTAGAGATGAATGTCTGAATTGAATCAAGTATGTGTAATTTTTTACAAAGGAGCAAAAATCAAAGTCTAGAGCACAGGTGGCAGATACAAGGCCCACAAGCCGAATCTGGCCCGCCAGGTCTTGTCATGTGGCTCTTGCGGCGGCCTCCGACCACCACCTCTTTTGCTCACCACTGTTTGTTTTTCTCAATGCCAGGTCTCCCAGGCAATAAGAGTAAACATCCTCCCCCTCAGTCCCACAAGCGGCACCGGGTTTGTGTCAGCGCATGCGCGGCCAGTTGGTCTCCAAAGAAACAAGAACAAACATCTCACGTTCTCTCTCCTCCTCAGTCTATCTAGCAGCGCCTGCTATTTGTGAGCTGAACGCATGTGCATTGAGCCCGGCATAGCTTTCAGTGGCGGAAGTTCCTAACAGCTCTGGCGGCTATGTTTTTTTTGTTCCATCCAACGGGCTGCATTCACAGGACAGGCTTTTTGAGGACTTGCTTTATACCTTAGTGGCGATGGAGAGGCAGTGTTGTGCTGATGATTTTGAAGTGATGGTGAAAAAGGACAAATAGGGCAGAACTGAACACCGGTACTGGTGCTGAACATAGAAATCCGTCTACATAGGGAGGTACTAACTATAGCCCAATACACAGGGAGGGAGCCACCTATACGAGGAGGTACCAGAGCTAGGCGACTCTGTACATAACGCACTCCTGAACCCTGCACTCTGTAGGTAATGCACTCCTGAACCCTGCACTCTGTACGTAACGCACTCCTGAACCCTGCACTTTATACATAGCGCACTCCTGAACCCTGCACTGTGTCAATAACGAACTCCTGATCCCTGCACTCTGTACGTAGCACAGTCCTGAACCCTACACTGTGTATGTAATGCATTCCTAATCTCTGCACTCTGTACGTAGCGCACTCCTGAACCATGCACTGTGTATGTAACACACTCCTGAAACCTGCACTGTCTATGTAGCGCACTCCTGAACTCTGCACGTAATGTGCTGCTGAACTCTTCAAACTGTACGTAAAGTATTCCTGATTCCTGCACTCTGTACATAGCACACTCCTGATCCCTGCACTCTGTACGTAGCGCACTCTGTACATAGAGCACTCCTGATCCCTGTGTTCGGTACGTAGCGCATTTCTGATCCCTGCACTCTGTACGTAGCGCACTCCTGAACCCTGTATGTAGCACACTTTTGATCCCTGCACTCTGTATGTAGCGCACTCCTGATCCCTACACTCTGTACATAGCGCACTCCTGATCCCTTCACTCTGTAGGTAGCGCACTCCTGATCCCTGCACTCTGTATGTAGCGCACTCCTGATCCCTGCACTCTGTATGTAGCGCACTCCTGATCCCTGCACTCTGTACGTAGCACACTACTGATCCCTGCACTCTATACGTAGCGCACTCCTGAATTAAATGCAGAGAATATTATTTATGATAATAAAGAGTAGAAACATAGTCCTACAGATAAAACCGGCTCTTTGAGGGCAACCATACCGCTGATGTGGCCCCGATGAATTTGAGTTTGACACCCCTGGTCAAGAGAGTGGGGTGGAGGGTGCTACTGATAAATGACATTAGTTTGGCATGTGAAATTGTGTTTATGCGCTAGGAAATTTTCAACATGGTAGGAGGCTTAAAGTGTAAGTAAACCCATAGATTTAACAGTTTCAAAAAGCTATTATATTTCCAGCATATGCCAAGAATATTACTGTCACATCGGATGTGCTCTCAACCAAACTGTCAAACCACCCAATGGCTGGTGTAATAACTGATCCCATGTGCAGCATCATGGCAGTTAAAGATTAAACAGAGGCCAAGATGGCAGCTTTCTTTGCTGAAAATGATAGGAGGGTTTACTTCCACTTTAACATTGGATTTTAGTTTTTTTCTCTCCAACAGATTAGATAGATAGACTTCCTAGATTTGAGGTACACAGCCTTTTGGGAAGCAGTTTCTATGTAGGGCATACCACACTCATGCAAGTGGGTACGGAAAGTATTCAGACCCTCTTAAATTTTTCACTCTTTGTTATATTGCAGCCATTTGCTAAAATCATTTAAGTTCATTCTTCTTCCTCATGAATGTACACATAGCACCCCATACTGACAGAAAAACACAGAATTGTTGACATTGTTGCAGATTTATTAAAAAAGAAAAACTGAAATATCACATGGTCCTAAGTATTCAGACCCTTTGCTGTGACACTCATATATTTAACTCAGGTGCTTTCCATTTCTTCTGATCATCCATGAGATGGTTCTACACCTTCATTTGAGTCCAGCTGTGTTTGATTATACTGATTGGACTTGATTAGGAAAGCCACACACCTGTCTATATAAGACCTTCCAGATCACAATGCATGTCAGAGCAAATGGGAATCATGAGGTCAAAGGAACTGCCTGAAGAGCTCAGAGACAGAATTGTGGCAAGGCACAGATCTGGCCAAGGTTACAAAAAGATTTCTGCTGCACTTAAGGTTCCTAAGAGCACAGTGGCCTCCATAATCCTCAAATGGAAGACGTTTGGGACGACCAGAACCCTTCCTAGAGCTGGCCGTCTGGCCAAACTGAGCTATCGGGGGAGAAGAGCCTTGGTGAGAGAGGTAAAGAAGAACCCAAAGATCACTGTGGCTGAGCTCCAGAGATGCAGTCAGGAGATGGGAGAAAGTTGTAGAAAGTCAACCATCACTGCAGCCCTCCACCAGTCGGGGCTTTATGGCAGAGTGGCCCGACGGAAGCCTCTCCTCAGTGTAAGACACATGAAAGCCCGCATGGAGTTTGCTAAAAAAACACCTGAAGGACTCCAAGATGGTGAGAAATAAGATTCTCTGGTCTGATGAGACCAAAATAGGACTTTTTGGCCTTAATTCTAAGCGGTATGTGTGGAGAAAACCAGGCACTGCTCATCACCTGTCCCAACACAGTCCCAACAGTGAAGCATGGTGGTGGCAGCATCATGCTGTGGGGGTGTTTTTCAGCTGCAGGGACAGGACGACTGGTTGCAATCGAGGGAAAGATGAATGCGGCCAAGTACAGGGATATCCTGGACAAAAACCTTCTCCAGAGTGCTCTGGACCTCAGACTGGGCCGAAGGTTTACCTTCCAACAAGACAATGACCCTAAGCACACAGCTAAAATAACGAAGGAGTGGCTTCACAACAACTCCGTGACTGTTCTTGAATGGCCCAGCCAGAGCCCTGACTTAAACCCAATTGAGCATCTCTGGAGAGACCTAAAAATGGCTGTCCACCAACGTTTACCATCCAACCTGACAGAACTGGAGAGGATCTGCAAGGAGGAATGGCAGAGGATCCCCAAATCCAGGTGTGAAAGACTTGTTGCATCTTTCCCAAAAAGACTCCTGGCTGCATTAGATCAAAAGGGGGCTTCTACTAAATACCGAGCAAAGGGTCTGAATACTTAGGACCATGTGATATTTCAGTTTTTCTTTTTTAATAAATCTGCAACAATGTCAACAATTCTGTGTTTTTCTGTCAGTATGGGGTGCTATGTGTACATTCATGAGGAAGAAGAATGAACCTAAATGATTTTAGCAAATGGCTGCAATATAACAAAGAGTGAAAAATTTAAGGGGGTCTGAATACTTTCCGTAAACCACTGTACATATTGAACTACTTCCCGGGCAGCCGCCGTAGTTATACGGTGGCAGGTCAGCTCTGTTACGCGAAACGACATACATGTACGTCGTTTCGTGTAGCAGTTAGTGGGGGCGCACGCACGTTGTGATTGGCTAAAGGAGGAGCCAATCAGCGGATCCAAGGGACACGATGTCCGCCGGGCACCCACGATCCCCATGGAGACAGAACGGCGGTCTACAGATGTAAACATGGCAGACTGCTGTTATGTCAGTGACAAACAAAGGGTTCCTGTTTTTCCTATTTAGGAACACAGGTCTCTGTGTTCATCCACTGAATTCAACCCCCAGACAGTTAGAAAGCATCCCCCAGGCACACATTTAACCCTTTGATTGTCCCTGGTGTTAACCCCTTCCCTGCCAGTGCCATTAGTACAGTACCAGTGCATATTTTAAGCACTGATTACTGTATTAGTGTCACTGGTCCCCCAAAAGTGTCAGAAGTGTCAGTTAGGTGTCCGATCTGTCCGCCACAATGTCGCAGCCCCTCTAAAAATCGCTGATCGCCGCCATTACTAGTAAAATAAATAAATAAATAAAAATGACATAAATCTTTCCCCTAGTTTGTGGACGCGATAACTTTTTCGCAAACCAATCAATATACACTTATTGGGATTTTTTTTTACCAAAAATATGTAGCAGAATACATGCTGGCCTAAAATTATGAAAAAATTTGATTTTTTTATTTTTTTTTTATTGGGAATGTTTTATAGCAGAAAGTAAAAAAGTTTTTTTTTTTTTTCAGAATTGATGCTCTTTTTTTGTTTTTAACACAAAAAATAAAAATTGCAGAGGTGATCAAAAACCACCAAAAGAAAGCTCTATTTGTGGGAAAAAAAGGACATCAGTTTTATTTGGGTACAACATTGCACTTGTTGTAAGTAACACACACAGTGCCGTATCATTAGGGGGTAAAACCTTCCAGTCCTTAAGTGGTTAAAGACTACATTTCCTTCAGATGTCAATTAACTTGTTGTGTATGCAAATCCTAACAATGGATTTCTCTTATTTGCTCCCTCCTGGATCCTTATCTACAGTATCTCACAAAAGTGAGTACACCCCTCACATGTTTGTAGATATTTTATTATATCTTTTCAGGAGACAACACTGAAGAAATGACACTTTGCTACAATGTAAAGTAGTGAGTGTACAGCTTGTATAACAGTGTAAATTTGCTGTCCCCTCAAAATAACTCAACACACAAGTTAATTCATTAGTTCATTCATTCATTTCAACACACAGTCATTAATGCCTAAACTGCTACCAACAAAAGTGAGTACACCCCTACGTAAAATGTCCATATTCAGCCAAAAGTGTCAATATTTTGTGTGGCCAGTATTATTTTCCAGCACTGCCTTAACCCTCTTGGGCATGGAGTTAACCAGAGCTTCACAGGTTGCCATTGGATTCCACTCCTCCATGACGACATCACAGAGCTGGTGGATGTTAGAGACTGCGCTGCTCCACCTTCCATTTGAGGATGCCCCACAGATGCTCAATAGGGTTTAGGTCTGGAGTCATGCTTGGCCAGTCCATCACCTTTACCCTCAGCTTTTTTAGCAAGGCAGTGTTCGTGTGTTTGGGGTCGTTAGCATGTTGGAATACTGCCCTGCGGCCCAGTCTCTGAAGGGAGGGGATCATGCTCTGCTTCAGTATGTCACAGTACATGTTGGCATTCATGGTTCCCTCAATGAACTGTAGCTCCCCAGTGCCGGCAGCACTCATGCAGCCCCAGACCATGACACTCCCTACTTGACACTGCCTACTTGACTGTAGGCAAGACACTTGTCTTTGTAATCAAATCAACAGCAGCACTCAGATAATAGTCCAAAGTCCTCCAGTGAAGTGAGACAAACACGTGATGAAAGAGGAAATGGATCCACCACCAAGGAGAAGAAACACACTGTCTCTTACCAGATTCAAGTGACTGCTGGGTTTAGCAGTAGTCAAACACACTTGTATGATCAACTGATCAATGAGTCCAAATTTCTTGGATTCATGGGAAAAGACTCCAACAGTGTATAGATATAAAAATAAAAACAATCATTGCGCAAGCATCGCTAAAACCAATTTTATTAATATCACAAAGATGCTATGCACAAGGCTCACAATATCTCCACATCAACAAGCAAGGTCTCACGAGAGTAGTAGTTATGACTAGCTTCCAACCACTAACATGGCTGACCTCCAGTTGCGTGTCTGTGTCACGTGGCTAAGCTCCCTGCGACGCGTTTTGTCATATCTGACATCATCAGGGGGGTGGCCACGTAACGTTTAACCACTCTTTTTATAGTAGCACAAATTGAAAGTGGGCAGAAGTCAAGAAACTTGTCTTTGTACTCCTCACCTGGTTGCCACAGGCTTGACACCATCTGAACCAAATAAGTTGATCTTGGTCTCTTCAGACCACAGGACATGGTTCCAGTAATCCATGTCCTTGGTCTGCTTGTCTTCAGCAAACTGGGGGCTTTCTTGTGCATCATCTTTGGAAGAGGCTTCCTTCTGAGACGACAGCCATGCAGACCAATTTGATGTACTGTGCGGCGTATGGTCTGAGCACTGACAGACTGACCCCCCCCACCCCTTCAACCTCTGCAGCAATGCTGGCAGCACTCATACATCTATTTCCCAAAGACAACCTCTGGATATGATGCTGAGCACGTGCACTCAACTTCTTTGGTCCATGGCGAGGCCTGTTCTGAGTGAAACCTGTCCTTTTGGTCTTGGCCACCGTGCTGCAGCTCAGTTTCAGGGACTTGGCAAACTTCTTATAGCCTAGGCCATCTTTATGTATAGCAACAATTCTTTTTTTTAAGATCCTCAGTGAGTTCTTTGCCATGAGGTGCCATGTTGAACTTCCAGTGACCAGTATGAGAGAGTGAGAGCGATAACACCAAATTTAACACACCTGCTCCCCATTCACACCTGAGACCTTGTAACACTAGCGAGTCACATTTCACTGGGTAGGGAAAATGTCTAATTGGACATTTTACTTAGGGGTGTACTCACTTTTGTTGCCAGCGGTTTAGACATTAATGGCTGTGTGTTGCGTTATTTTGAGGAGACAGCAAATTTACACTGTTATACAAGCTGTACACTCACTACTTTACATTGTAGCAAAGTATCATTTCTTCAGTGTTGTCACATGAAAAGGTATAATAAAAAGGTATAATAAAAAAAATTGCAAAAATGTGAGGGGTGTACTCCTTTGTGAGATGCTGTATGTCATTTAAAGTGTTATGATATACAGTATCTGTTTGATAAGTGCAACAAAAATAAATAAATAATTACCTATTGATCTTGCTAGTTATGCAATGACTTTCTGATTCCCTGTGCTGCACTGAAATCCCAATCCATTTTATCATCTTTGCCCAGTTCAGTTCTGTGGTCTACAGTGTTCTATGCAGGGCCGGCCCTACCATGGGTCCCGGTGGGACCATGGGACCCAGGCGGCACTTAGAGAGGGGCGGCCCCGGCCGCCTCTTCTCTTCGGCTACTGTATTGCTAAAAAAAAAAAAAAAGGTCCGCGGCTGGCCTGACATACACACTGCGCATGTGCCGCCGGCCGCCGCCGCTCGGAAAAGCCCATAAAAGTTCGGCTATTTCCGGGAATAGCCGAACATGTACGGACTTTACCGAGCAGCGGCGGCGGGTGGCACATGCGCAGTGTACATGTCAAGCCAGCCGCGGACCTTGTGCCGACGTTCGTTTCCCCAGGCACTCGGCTCTGATCAGAACTCCGCCTCCCCAGCACACATTGATTCCGCCCCTTCAGCTTCCACCAGCCTACTGAACTCCAGCTCCGCCTCCCTAGCACACATGGATTCCGCCCCTCCAGCTTCCTCCAGCCTTCTGAACTCCAGCTCCGCCTCCCCAGCCAATTTTAAAATCCTAAGGCGCCCTTTAGGAACAGGTACGTGAGACTGCTCCATACACAGCCACACTACCTGCCATTATGTGGGGCTGCATGCATGCTACAGAAAATGCAGTGCTGCGTTCATGGTACATGCCCACAGCACTGCATCTCCTGTAGTATGCCCGCAGACCCGCATTCTCCTGCACCATGCCCGAACCCTGCATTATCCTGCACCATGCCCGCAGCCCCGCATTCTCCTGCACCATGCCCGCACCCCGCATTCTCCTGCACCATGCCCGCAGCCCCGCATTCTTCTGCACCATGCCCGCAGCCCCGCATTCTCCTGCACCATGCCCGCAGCCCCGCATTCTCCTGTACCATGCCCGCAGTCCCGCATTCTCCTGTACCATGCCCGCAGTCCCGCATTCTCCTGTACCATGCCCGCAGCCCCGCATTCTCCTGTACCATGCCCGCAGCCCTGCATTCTCCTGCACCATGCCCGCAGCCCCGCATTCTTCTGCACCATGCCCGCAGCCCCGCATTCTCCTGCACCATGCCCGCAGCCCCGCATTCTCCTGTACCATGCCCGCAGTCCCGCATTCTCCTGTACCATGCCCGCAGTCCCGCATTCTCCTGTACCATGCCCGCAGCCCCGCATTCTCCTGTACCATGCCCGCAGCCCTGCATTCTCCTGCACCATGCCCGCAGCCCTGCATTCTCCTGCACCATGCCCGCAGCCCTGCATTCTCTTGTACCATGCCCGCAGCCCCGCATTCTCCTGCACCATGCCGGCAGCCCCGCATTCTCCTGTACCATGCCCGCAGTCCCGCATTCTCCTGTACCATGCCCGCAGCCCCGCATTCTCCTGTACCATGTCCTAGGCCCTGCATTGTCCTGTACCATTCCCGCAGCCCTGCAGGGCACTGGGGCATTATAGACAGTAGAAAGCCTGGTGCGCTCATCTGCCTAGTGTCAACTGCTCTGTCCTGCTCCTGCTGTCACTCCGTACACACTCACACACCTCTGACTGCTTTCATAGTCCTATAGAATGTGGGGGCCTCTTGGAGGGCGTGAATTTTTTTTTGGGGGGGGGCAGCATTTCATTCTCGGACCCAGGCAGCACAATGTCTTGGGCCAGCCCTGGTTCTATGGTCCTTATAAATTTATTGTTCTAGGGTGACAACTCTACTCCTCCATAGATACAGTCCTGGGAATTAGTGTTGTCACCCTAGAACAGGAAGTTACTGGCAAGATAACAAGGTGAACCAAGCCTGAAAATTCATGCAGCCACCACATCTAGAGCTCGTAAGCTTCAATATAATAATTTTTGTTCTGGGTTTAGACATACTTTATTCTTCTGGTACAGAGAGGCTGCTATAACTCTCATGAACATTAGTGGTGTGAACTTCGAGGTGGATGTTTTGGCTGGTTCTGCATCCAACCACTGTAAAATGGTGTAGTGGGCAGCACAGTGGTGTAGTGGTTAGCACTTTCACCTAGCAGAAAGAGGGTTGCTGGTTCGAATCCCAACCACGACACTACCTGCCTGGAGTTTGCATGTTCTCCCTGTGCCTGCGTGGGTTTCCTCCCACACTCCAAAGACATGCTGGTAGGTTAATTGGATCCTGTATAAAAAAAATTGGCCCTACTGTGTATGTTTGTGAGTTAGGGACCTTAGATTGTAAGCTCTTTGAGGGCAGGGACTGATGTGAATGTACAATGTATATGTAAAGCGCTGCGTAAATTGACAGCGCTATATAAGTACCTGAAATAAATTAAATAAATAATAAAGACCTCGTGTACACTACAGGTTCTAAACTGAAGTTTAGGAGCAGTTGGGCATTTTTTTCAGCAGCACCCGAACTCTCCTCTATGTTATCTTATGTGTACATCACGTACACAGTCTTTTATAGTAGTTTGGAGGCAGTTGAGGTTACAGGCATTTTTTTGAAAGTAGAAAACTTGTGTTCAGGACTGTAGTTTACCGCCAAATGTTTGTAACTGCGGTAAACCACGTTTATATGCAGCCCTCAAAAATTCCACTCGCCTACTAGCATTTTGCGAGTGGAATTTTGAGGATGGCGAGCTGCACATGCCGCCGCTGCCGCCATTAACAGCAGCCGGCGATTACTTTCACTTTTTCTTTTTTAGAAAAGGATGGGCTCTAGGAGCAGAGCACTGCGTCCTGAGCCCACCCATTGTGTGACAATAGCGAATGAGTATTCGCTATTGTCACAGGGATCCTCCTCCTGATCCTCCTACTGGCCAATCAGGAGGCAGGTGTTTCCTGATTGGCCAAAAGGCGAACGATTGTAACTGGCCGAGGAGGAGGAGGAGGAGGACTCGGGAGACACGGAGGACACGGAGGACGCACAGGATTGATGAGAAGCCGCCTGCTGCAGGTAAGTGCACGCTGTGTGATCGCTCTGCAATTAGGGGGACATGCTGTGTGATCGCTCTGCAATTAGGGGGACATGCTGTGTGATCGCTCTGCAATTAGGGGGACATGCTGTGTGATCGCTCTGCAATTAGGGGGACATGCTGTGTGATCGCTCTGCAATTAAGGGGACATGCTGTGTGATCGCTCTGCAATTAAGGGGACATGCTGTGTGATCGCTCTGCAATTAAGGGGACATGCTGTGTGATCGCTCTGCAATTAAGGGGACATGCTGTGTGATCGTTCTGCAATTAGGGGGACATGCTGTGTGATCGCTCTGCAATTAAGGGGACATGCTGTGTGATCGCTCTGCAATTAAGGGGACATGCTGTGTGATCGCTCTGCAATTAAGGGGACATGCTGTGTGATCGCTCTGCAATTAAGGGGACATGCTGTGTGATCGCTCTGCAATTAAGGGGACATGCTGTGTGATCGCTCTGCAATTAGGGGGACATGCTGTGTGATCGCTCTGCAATTAAGGGGACATGCTGTGTGATCGCTCTGCAATTAAGGGGACATGCTGTGTGATCGCTCTGCAATTAGGGGGACATGCTGTGTGATCGCTCTGCAATTAAGGGGACATGCTGTGTGATCGCTCTGCAATTAAGGGGACATGCTGTGTGATCGCTCTGCAATTAAGGGGACATGCTGTGTGATCGCTCTGCAATTAGGGGGACATGCTGTGTGATCGCTCTGCAATTAGGGGGACATGCTGTGTGATCGCTCTGCAATTAGGGGGACATGCTGTGTGATCGCTCTGCAATTAGGGGGACATGCTGTGTGATCGCTCTGCAATTAGGGGGACATGCTGTGTGATCGCTCTGCAATTAGGGGGACATGCTGTGTGATCGCTCTGCAATTAAGGGGACATGCTGTGTGATCGCTCTGCAATTAGGGGGACATGCTGTGTGATCGCTCTGCAATTAGGGGGACATGCTGTGGGCACTGTGCAATGAAAGGGGACATGCTGTGTGCACTGTGCAATGAAAGGGGACATGCTGTGTGCACTGTGCAATGAAAGGGGACATGCTGTGGGCACTGTGCAATGAAAGGGGACATGCTGTGTGCACTGTGCAATGAAAGGGGACATGCTGTGGGTGCTCTGCAATGAAAGGGGACATGCTGTGGGCGCTCTGCAATTTAAGGGGACATGCTGTGAGCGCTCTGCAATTTAAGGGGACATGCTGTGGGCGCTCTGCAATTTAAGGGGACATGCTGTGGGCGCTCTGCAATGAAAGGGGACATGCTGTGGGCGCTCTTCAATGTAAGGGGACATGCTGTGGGCGCTCTGCAATGTAAGGGGACATGCTTTGGGCGCTCTGCAATTTAAGGGGACATGCTGTGGGCACTCTGCAATGTAGAGGGCATGTTTAGGGGCGGAGCAGGGTGGGGTTTGGGTGGGGCAACAAGTGGCGAGTAACTCTTAAGGCCTGGCTAGTAGCTCATGGCTTGAAATTTTGAGCCCTGTATATGCATCTGTGTTTATAAGCGTTTAATCAGAGGAAAAAGTTTCAGAAAATTTTTTAACGTATACTGTACAAATTTTGAAAAAAAAAACACATTTCACCACATGCTGTTGCCTGCATTAATGGACAAGTCCAGTAACGACTAACTTTGGTCCTCTCACGCAATTTTCTATCTCCTGGAGCCTCAGCAAACAGCAACATCAGGAGGATTTCCTCACATATGCTCATGATGAGATCTATAGTGAAAACACAACAATAAGACCGCTATCTACAAGTACACTGCTCTCTCTAGTGCTGCTCTCTCTTCTCCCACAGAATGGTTGAAATAGTTAATAATCTACCGTATTTTTCGCCGTATAAGACGCACCGGCATATAAGACACACCCAATTTTAAAGGAGGAAAATCTAGAAAAAAAAGATTCTGAACCAAATACTGCAGTAAAATATTTTATATCAACAGGTGAGGGTATAGGCATGGCACAGGTGAGGGTACAGGCATGGCACAGGTGAGGGTACAGGCATGGCACAGGTGAGGGTATAGGCATGGCACAGGTGGTGCTTTAGGCATGGCACAGGTGGTGCTTTAGGCATGGCACAGGTGGTGCTTTAATCATGGCACAGGTGGTGCTTTAGGCATGGCACAGGTGGTGCTTTAATTATGGCACAGGTGGTGCTTTAGGCATGGCACAGGTCGGCTCACTTACCTGCTCTCCTGGGCTGCCTGAGAGATGTCCACGGCGCTGCTCCTCTCATCCTCTTCCTCTGACGGCGGCGGGATTCCGGGAACCGTCCCCGGCGCTGCGTCCTCTTCTGTCTTCTTTGACGGCGGCTCTCTCGGTCCGGCGGGAAGGAGATCGTGCGGTGACGGTGCGTGACTGACGCACGCAACGGCACTGCCCCCATTGGACGTCAGGACTCAGCACAGGCAGCAGGCAAAATGTGTATTTGCCGTATAAGTTTTGGGGAAGAAAAAGTGCGTCTTATACGGTGAAAAATACGGTACTTGTTTTTCATGCATTGTGGGCATTTGTGAGGGTCTCCTGAGAATATCTTTAAAATCCGCTTCTAACCTCAAGTGCTCATAACTGCTGCTAAACTCCCAAAAATGTGATATGTGAAAACTGTAAAATGGACGTTTTTCACATTCAATTTCCAGCTGTCAAGTTTCCAGCCTTCACAAAAGGTTTTCAACCGCCCTGTGTACATTATTATTATACAGGATTTATATAGCGCCAACAGTTTGCGCAGCGCTTTACAATGTGATTACATGAGCCCTAAGACCTCTCTCATCCTCTGGCATTCTGCTCAAAAAATGGAAGAAAATGTCAATAAAAATGTGAGACTCCTTATGGTAGGTGGGTGGATGTGTAACCCAGAAACAGTGATCTTGCCGCCAAACTCACCAGCATGTTTTGGAACATTCGTTTTTGGTGAGCTACATTTTGTGGCTTTTGAGATTGCAAAACCGACTACCATGGCCTTATTGCAAAACAAGTAAATGCAAAAATTGAAAAAAAAATTCACAGAATTACCAGAGAAATGTTGCAGAAATGAAGTGCGGAAGGAAGTGTTTTCTGAGCCACAATTTAGTAGAAGTTCAAAAACAAAGATCGGTTACAGGAACTGATTATCTACATGTGAACTAAATAAAACCATCAGCATTAACCGTAATACAAGCTTGATATTATTCAGAGAGGCAGAACAAAGACTCCCAGAAGCCAGTTCAGCACAAATCTGTATAACAGAACAGGGAGGGAGAATAGGAAATTCTGCATAGGAGATTTGGGTTGAAAAGAGGTGGTGTGCCTGTGAAGCAAGGCAGTATGTATAACATTGTAATCAGATACTTGATGTCTGCTAGAACGACCTTGAACCCATTCCAGATCAGGGTCACCACACAGTCTACTAAGTGGTTTCCTGAGCTCCAGTGAACCATAGTGAGCATGTGCTAACAGGATGCCTCTCTACAGATGCAGGCTTCTCTCTTTACATTACAGGGGGACTAAAAAAAAAAAAAAACAGTTATAGTGGCTATTTTACATTTATATAAATCAACCCTTGGTTAAGTTAGGGTCCCCATTGCACAATGGCCTCCCTACTATGATTTGTAAGACTGACTTTTCTGAGTCAAATTTTTTTTTCTCTAACTCTGTTTCCATGAATATGGTGACCTTGGTTGACATTTTGAGCTAATAAAATATGTCAGCAATCTTCTGAAATTACACTGTTACACTGTAAAACTTCTGTAGCTTAGCACCTTTAATGTACATTTTACTGCTACATTTTAATGTAATGTAGCTCTTGTTTTGCTGCATTGTTAAAAAGTTAACATAAGGCAAATTGAATACAATTGCAGCAATACATGCAGTGAAACATAAAGCACACTTTTTCAATTTGTCAGTAAGGATGATCGAACTTTTGAAAAGTTTGGTTCGGCCAGAACATCCGAACTTCCCGAAAGTTCGGCCTGGATTTCAGAACCCCATTAAAATCAATGGGACCCGAACTTCGGTAATCAAAAAACACCATGTTTAAGCCCTAAAACCCAATAAACGCCCCTAAAAAGTGCCCAGGGTTCTGGGTCATGCCCCATTAACTATTAATCACACAAAAAAAAAGTTCTTAAAAATTGGCATTTTTGATAAAAAAAGCCAATTATTGAAAAAATTAAAAAAAAAAAAAGAGATTTTTTGATTTTGACTTTGGATTTAGTATCTGGGGGGTCTAAAATGTGTGCATGTGAAGTTTCAGCTCTGTAGCATGTCCAGAACCAGAAAAAAAAGATTGTTTGTATTAGAACACTTTCTTTCAGGACAGGTAGTTAGCTTCTCTCCCGGTTTAATAGCAGGCATTTTTTGGGGTTCTTTGCAGTCAGGAAAAACATCTGAACTTGTGTATAGTGGTACTGTGCACAAGTTCTGATGTTTTGCCTGCCTCCAAAAACCCCCAAAAAATGGCAGCAAAAACACACCTGGGCATTTTTTTTTTGGACGCTAGCGTTTTTTTTGGCATTTTTTTGGGTTCTTATATGTTTATACACACCTAGACATATATAGCAGAAATATATCTGTGAAAATGATTTAATTAGCGCAAGCATATATTTCTGCTACTATCACACCTATATATGTCTAGGGGTGTATATAAATATATGTATGTGTGTATATACACCACTATACACAAGTTCTGATGTTTTGCCTGCCTCAAAAGAACCCCAAAAAATGCCAAAAAAAACGCTAGCGTCAAAAAAAAAAAGCCCAGGTGTGTTTTTGCTGGCATTTTTTGGGAGTTTTTGGAGGCAGGCAAAACATCAGAACTTGTGCACAGTACCACTATACACAAGTTCAGATGTTTTTCCTGACTGCAAAGAACCCCAAAAAATGCCTGCTATTAAACCGGGAGAGAAGCTAACTACCTGTCCTGAAAGAAAGTGTTCAAATACAAATGATCTTTTTTTTCTGGTTCTGGACATGCTACAGAGCTGAAACTTCACGTGCACACCTTTTAGACCCCCCAGATACGAAATCCAAAGTAAAAATCAAAAAATCCCTTTTTTTTTTTTTTCAATAATTGGCTTTTTTATCAAAAATGACAATTTTTAAGAACTTTTTTTTGTGTGATTTTGTGTCTGGGGGGTCTAAAAGGTGTACCTGTGAAGTTTCAGCTCTGTAGCATGTCCAGAACCAGAAAAAAAGATCGTTTGTATTAGAACACTTTCTTTCAGGACAGGTAGTTAGCTTCTCTCCCGGTTTAATAGCAGGCATTTTTTGGGGTTCTTTGCAATCAGGAAAAACATCTGAACTTGTGTATAGTGGAACTGTGCACGAGTTCAGATGTTTTGCCTGCCTCCAAAAAACCCCAAAAAATGGCAGCAAAAACACACCTGGGCAATTTTTTTGGACGCTAGCGTTTTTTTTGGCATTTTTTTGGGTTCTTTGCAGTCAGGAAAAACATCTGAACTTGTGTATAGTGGTACTGTGCACAAGTTCAGATGTTTTGCCTGCCTCCAAAACCCCCCAAAAAATGCCAGCAAAAAAACACCTGGGCATTTTTTTTTGGACGCTAGCGTTTTTTTTGGCATTTTTTTGGGTTCTTTGCAGTCAGGAAAAACATCTGAACTTGTGTATAGTGGTACTGTGCACAAGTTCAGATGTTTTGCCTGCCTCCAAAACCCCCCAAAAAATGCCAGCAAAAACACACCTGGGCATTTTTTTTTTTTGACGCTAGCATTTTTTTGGCTTTTTTTTGGGTTCTTATGTGTATATATATCCCCTATACACATGTTCAGATGTCATGTCTGACATCAAACATGTCCTCAAAAAAGCACTGACAGTGGCAGCCCCTGCAGCATAAAAAATGCTTGGCTGGTGAGAAGCCATAAGGGTGTCCCGAAGCTATTCAGAGAAATGATCATTTCTCTATAGCGGTCACCCTGCTATGGAAGGGTTTTGTCACCCTGCCATAGCAGTCACTGTCAGTTAACCCTACACACTACACTACGGTCCCCTGACACTTCATACTTTCCCTACAGAAACTAAATTTTTGAAGCTAACTTAGGTGTAAAGGAGCACTCTAACTACACTAGATATCCCTTTCCTCACACTAAAAATAGCTAAATGACACTTTTAAAGTAAAATTAACAGAACTGCTTCCACTCTCTTCCATGTCCAGTATAACAATGCTAGGAATATGGCGGGGGTGATCTTATATACTGGGGGGCGTATTCACTAATGATTGGTCTAGGGACCCCCTAGTCACTCAAATCACATTCCTAGCATTCTCCTGCCCCCTCAATTGGCTTTTGCTAATGGTTCTGGTCCAATCACGGGCTTTTAAAGCCCATTTCCTGAAGCATTGCATTTTGGTCGGTTCTGGTTGCCGAATTCCGAACTTTTTGGGCAAAAAGTTCTAAATTCAGCCGAACCTTCGAACACCCAATGTTCGGGCCGAACCGATGGTCGACCCGAACCGTTCGATCATCCCTATTTGACAGTCCTCAATCTAGTGCAAGGAATGATGGAATACCCTGCAAAGAATGAGTACAAATATGCGCTCACTTACTGTAGCTAAAAATTTATATATATATACATATATATATATATATATATATATATATACATACAGTATATAAAATAGAATTGCAACAAAATGAAAAAAATAGAAAGTGAGAAAAACATGAGATTTTCCTTATTAACAAAACGTTCAACAACAGGGTCATGATGTGAATACTGCAGTCTTGCAAAGTGTTCTGATTGTTTGGACATTTTGGTTGCAGAAATGAGTGTCCCAATTATCAAATAAAAAACAATAATTGCAGGTATGGCTTTCCCATCACTTTGGTAGTTTACAGGATGTAGAGGAGGGTTATGGATGGTCATCAGTCAAATGAAATAAGCCTGTTTTGAGAACAAACAATCATCAGCCTGCCAGTGATTGGCTAATCTTTAACTACAAGGACTGAGAATAGTGGTCATTTCTGGGGTGTGCTTTGATCACACCTAAAATGAGGGCATGATGAACTTGGTTTTGTGGAGAAACTTTTTCTTAATAGAGTAGAGTGTAGCTTTAGCTGAGAAAAAAATGTGACAAAAAAAAACAAAATGTCACTCCCCCTGTGCTGTAAGTTGTATTGTCCTCACTTACCCACCCAGTAAATCTATTGTTGTCCAGTTGTGACCTGCCAATCTGCAGGGGCAGGCCAGATCCCATGCAGCCATCTTCCTCTTTGCTGTCATTGGGAGTCATCTCTTCCTGGTTCAGGCAGATGGCCCCTTGATGAAGCACCTCCAAATCTACCCCCTCCAGCTGCAGGAATGTCCCTCATTAGCAGTAGGTCTGCCTGCCTCCAGCTGCTCTATTGAATCAAATGCCTTCTGGGACATGTGGCGTGCATATCTCAGGAGGCTTCACAAGCAAAGGAAAAGACATAAGGGCTTGGGGGGTGGGCCAGAGCATAAAAAGGTACATTTTATAAATCTCTATTTTATGGGGGGGGGGGTTCCACAAGGATAAAGTGTATTATAGAAGTAAATGTCCACTTTCATTTCTTAAAGTAGACCAAATGCCATTTCTCTCTCCCTTCTCAGCTGCACTTATTTAGCGTAAAATCAATCAATTTAACCCCCATGATCAAAGAAATACCCAGGTCTTCCAAGTATGGAGGAGTAGGTTACAAGGAAGCACTCCTCAACTGTGTGTAAGCTCTGTCTGCAGTGACTCAAAGCTTACTCATGGTCATCCTTCTTCCCACTCTTCTCTAGCAGTGAGGAGGTAAAAGAAAGGTGATTATGTGCTGCCCCTGGGGGGGTATTAACGTGAACTTGTAACTTTGCCTTACATAGTTAAAGCACAAGTCAATGAACATTCCGAAAAGTAATATTAAAACGAAATTCTACTGGCGTATAGCCAGCTATAATTGTTATCTCCTGTTAAAGGATTTCTGGGATATGTAGCAGGCACTGAGCTTGCAATCAGAGCAAGAAAGACCAACCTGATATATAACTTTATTGGTGATTTTTTTTTCTGGTTATAGTATTCCTTTAATTAATTTGGGATTTGTTTAACCCTTTTTTTAAATAAATGTAATGTAATTTTTGAGATTTCTTCATTTGGCTAGTGTTCTCCTTTAACATCATCTACTTGAGTCTCTCTTGAGGTGAGGCTGGCTGGTACATTTAACTCACATGATGATCAAAAGACTGCTTGGAATAAGGTTACCTAAGGGCTCAGTTCTGAAGAACAGGAAAACATAATGGACAAAATGAATATCCCAGCAATTTTTCAATAATTAACACCACGGCTGTTGCTGACAGTTCAGATTACTGTCTGGAGTCATTGGGGCATTTGCTGCATAGCCACCTGCGTGCAATTAAATCCTTCTTTATAGGTTTTATGTTGGAATTAAAACATGTTGACAGTCAATTGCAAGGTTAATGTGTAACCTATAGGAGCCAGCAGTGTATAAATGTTGACAATGAGAATGCATCTATTGAGAGAAGAGCATATATCACAAGATCAGGTCATGATAATCCTTGTGACTGTCTGTATGAAGATGGGTGTGTGCCAGGAAGAGACTGCCCATGTCAAGCTGGGTGAAAGCTATGCTTTTCTTTCTGTCTCACCATAAATTCAGGCACTGAAGTAAATCCATCATAAACCTGAGCCATTTAACCCAAGCATATGAAGAAAAGTGCATAAATAGAGGTCACCTACTGTAAAAACCACATGGCAAAATAATCATTAGATCCATAGCCATAGGTGTGCACAGGGCCACTGTCAGAAATCATGGGGCCCCATATAGCCTTCCTGATGGGGCCCCCAAACCCCACCTACACCCCCCACCGTGGTAGTGGAACAGCCGCCCTGACTTTATCCATCTACACACCAAAACTGAAAAAGTCCCTTCTTTGCTCCCACCTGCTGGGCCCCTCTGTTGTCCTGATGGGGCCCAGGGAAATATAATTGAATCCTCTGTAAGCAAGTAGGAGAAGGGGTGTGGTCTAGAAAAGATTAATGTATTCAATTAGAAACAAAACATAAAAGTGCAGCGCTTAAATATAAAAATGCAATCAAAAGATAGTGCATGTGAAAGATGAAAGTCTATACATGATAGTGAATCCCAAAAACTCCTGGAAACCAAAATGGAGCTGTGATGTCAATCTTCCAAAGTGATCAGTAAGAAAAAGACCCAACACCAACGTGGAAAAAATAAATGTGCTCACCAGAAAGTATGGACCCAAGTGCTGTACTGCATATGAGTCAACCAAGCCAGATATTCCTAATGGGATGTGAAGGTCCACTTGTAAGGGATGATAAATCTGAGGATATCAATGTATTCCTGGACTGGGGTGGCTTAGTCGCCAAGTGGTACATCCATATGTGGAAATAAACCAAATGGCAAACACATAGTGTAAAACTGCTTGAGATTAAGTTTATTTTAAAAAAGGGTCAAAAAACACTTACAGACATCCATAGGTAACCAGCATGTAGACAATGGAGTGATTACCAATGACAAATACAGTGGCTCTGATGCGTTTCATCACACATGACTTATTCATAAGGTTTTCCCAACAGACATGATCACTCTAATGATATATATACTTAATAAAATTACCTTAGGCTGTAACACCTGTCCAAAATGTTCATAGAGCTGCACATCGCCATAGTTATCCAAAATTGTGTTGGCGTGCGGCTCAGACCTTGATCTTAAACAAACCGAGCCTCGATGTGGATATCCTTAGAATAGATATGGGGAGAGTGGTGCGCGCGGCTTAAGCCTCGATCCGAATAAGGCCAATCCTCTTTGCGAATACCATCTCTACAGGGGCCTGGAAAAAGCCGTCAATAGAATAGAAGGACGGCCTATTCAATATATCCAATATACGATATCCAAGCCTCAACATAGATCATAACTATAGTCTGTTACCAGGTGGCATAAATATGTGATATAAAATATAACATCACACACGATGCCAGTATATATCATTGTGTGCTGAACCCACAAGGAAATAATACAAAACCACAGGAAATAAGCTCAGTGGCGCCTCTAATGGATGTCAATATGTTATGAGAGGGTCAATAAAAATATTGGCCACTACAACTACACTACAAAAACCACTGACATCTAAATGTGGTAACCAGAATTGTGAATATAATGACCATAAAAATTATGTATATAAACAAAAATAATAATCATGGGTGGTCAAATATTGATGGAATATGTGACCGCAATAATTAAATGTGCCTATAAAATATACATATTTAAATATAAAAAAGATAAAATCAATGGAGCAAAAAAAGTACTCAAAAAAACTTAGATGGATTATGGGGTGGTTGGATGGATAAACACAGACCAAATGAAAAGGTAGGCAATTCCCCCAAAATTAGCCGCTAAGCCACATATAGGTCTATGAAGCATTAATAAAGGAATTAATGTCCCAATCTATATTGAGACCATGAGGTGTATATGATTCTAGGGTATAAATCCATTACAGTGGCACAATACAACAGGACTGGTTGTACTGCTTTATCAGTTGCCCTGGGTGTGCACAGTCTATTGCATTAGGGTGTGCACTCCAAAGCTCAAACACTAATTTGTGTGTGTGTAGATATATGTATATATGACACACACACTCTTATAAACAAATGTAAACAAACAGTTTAAGCCCTCATGCACACTGGACGTCAGAAGAAAACGAGCTGCAGAGCCACTTCTAACGCCAGGAAAAAGCAGCTGTAAAAACGTGCTTTCAGTAGCTTTTTCCGTTTGCGTTATTGCACGTTTAGCCACGTAGCTTTTAGCAGCGTTTTTCTGCCTCCATTCAAAATCAATGGTTCCCTATGGGAGCCTATTGATTTGAATGGAAGGCACACCGCAAGTCGGATCAGGATGATCCGACTTGCGGTGCGACTTGCGCTGTGAGAATATTGAGGGAGAACACGCCAAAATGGGGAAAAAATGGCGTGGGGTTCCCTCCCAGGTTCCAAACCAGGCCCTTCGGGTCTGGTATGGAATTTGAGGGTAGCCCGACGACGAAAAAACGTCGGCGACATAATGGGGCGTCACAGGGAGGCCACGCCCCTAATGGCTATATAATAAGCTGAGACCGGAGACCAGCATAATCACCGGGGACAGCGTCGGAGGAGGACCGGAGGAAGAAGAAGACCAGAGGAGGCAAAAGAGCAGAAGAGAAAAATAGCAGAAGAGCGGAGGGCAGAAGAGCGGAGGGCAGAAGAGCGGAGGGGAGAAGAGCGGAGGGGAGAAGAGCGGAGAGGAGAAGACCAGAGCGGAGAAGACCGGATGAAGGTTTTTAATAAACTTTTCAAAACGTCTCCTGTCATTATTTACATACACTGTCTTTTATGGGGTGAATGGGTATGGGGTACAATGTACCCCATACCCATTCACATAGGGAGGGGGTTCGGGATCTGGGGGGCCCCCCCTTGTTAAAGGGGGCTTCCAGATTCCGATGAGCCCCCTGCCCGCAGACCCCCACAACCACCGGCCAGGGTTGTGGGGATGAGGCCCTTGTCCTCCTCAACATGGGGGAAAGGTGCTTTGGGGTGGGGGGGGGGTGCAGAGCCCCCCTTTCCCCAAAGCACCCACACCCCCCCATGTTGAGGGCGTGTGGCCTGGTATGGTCCAGGGGGGGGTGGGGCCGCTCGCTCGCCCCTCCACTTTCCTGGGCTGCCGGGCTAAATGCACGGATAAGGGTTTGGTATGGATTTTGGGGGGGACCCCACGCCGTTTTTTTCCCCATTTTGGCGTGGAGTTCCCCCTCAAGATTCTCACAGCGCAAGTCGCACCGCAAGTCGGATCATCCTGATCCGACTTGTGGTGCGCCTTCCATTCAAATCAATAGGCTCCCATAGGGAACCATTGATTTTGAATGGAGGCAGAAAAACGCTGCTAAAAGCTACATGGCCAAACGTGCAATAACGCAAATGGAAAAAGCTACTGAAAGCACGTTTTTACAGCTGCTTTTTCCTGGCGTTTGAAGTGGCTCTGCAGCTCATTTTTTCTGACGCCCAGTGTGCATGAGGGCTAAAATGTATTTAAAATGTAATAAAACATGGACGGTGTCAGTAGGGCAGTGGATGGTGTCAGTATTTTTTGGTAAAAAAAAATCCCAATAAGCGTATAATGGTTGGTTTGCGCAAACGATATAGCGTCGACAAACTATGGGATATTTTTATTCATTTTATTTATTTTTTACTAGAAATGGCAATGACTTATAATGGGATGGTGGTATTGTGGTGGACATTGGGACCCTAACTGATACTTTTGACACTTTTTGGGGATCAGTGCTAAAAAAAATATGCACTCTGTACTAATTACACTGGCTAGGAAGGGGTTATCATCAGGGGCCATCAGGGACGTAACTACAGGGGTTGCAGGGGTTGCAATCGCTACCGGGCCCCGTGCTCCAGGGGGCCCGGTAGCAAACCAGTGGGTGAACTTCCAGGATCGCAAAGGTCACACTTGCGACCGGACCCTGGCATTGCACCACTCTGGGGAGGCCCCAAGATTGCAGGAAGGGGGCCCACAAGATTGCAGGAAGGGGGCCCACTGCAGAACCTGTGAAAAAATCCTGCTGCGGGACCGTAATAAAAGGCCATGCAATGAGTGTAAAGAGCCCCAGGATTAGTGGGAAGAGCCCTGGGCTTGAAGGTAAGGGCCCCGGCCAGGGGTCTGGGGGGCCCTTCATGGTTTCTTGCATCAGGACCCTGAAGGTTCTAGTTACGCCTCTGGGGGCCATCAATGGGCTAACTGTGTGCCTAGCCAATGTTTTACTACAGTACGGGAGGTGTTTTTACCAGGGGAAGGCATGGATGCTTTCCTTTCAAGCTCCATCAGGGGGTATGGGTGCCCAGCCTTTTTCAGATCTCTCCAGAGATGTTCAGTAGGATTCAAGTCTGGGCTCTGGCTGGGGCACTCAAGGACATTCACAGAGTTGTCTCAAAGCCACTTGTTTGTTATCATGGCTGTGTGCTTAGGGTTGATGTCCTGTGGAAGATGAACCTTCACCCCAGTCTGAGGTCCAGAGTGCTCTGGAGCAGGTTTTCATCATAGATGTCTTTGTACATTGCTGAATTCATCCTTCCCTTGATCCTGACTAGTCTCTCAGTTCCTGCCACTGAAAAAGATCCCCACAGCATGATTCTGCCACCACCATGCTTCACTGTAGGGATGGTATTGGCCAGGTGATGGGCAAAGCCTGGTTTCCTTCAAACATGACGCTTGCCATTCAGGCCAAAGAGTTCAATCCTTGTTTCATTATAACAGAGAATTTTGTTTCTCGTGGTCTGAGAGTCCTTCAGGTGCCTTTTGGAAAACTCCAGACGGGCTGCCATGTACCTTTTACTGAGAAGGGGCTTCCTTCTGGCCACTCTACCATACAGGCCTAATTGGTGGAGTGCTGCAGAGATGGTTGTTCTTCTGGAAGGATCTCCTCTCTCCACAGAGAAATGCTGGATCTCTGTCAGAGTGACTATGGGGTTCTTAGTTACCTTACTGACTAAGTCCCTTCTCCCCCAATCGCTCAGTTTGGCTGAGCGGCCCGCTCTGGGAAGAGTCCTGGTGGCTCTAAACTTCTTCCATTTACAGATGATAGAGGCCACTGTGCTCATTGGGACCTTCATTGCTGCAAACATTTTCTGTACCCTTCCCCAGATCTGTGCCTCGATACAATCCTGTTTATAAGGTCTACTAACAATTCCTATAGACAGGTGTGTGCCTTCCCAAATCATGTCCAATCAACTGAATTTACCACAGGTGGACTCCAATCAAGTTATAGAAACATCTCAAGGATGATCAGTGGAAACAGGATGCACCTGAACTCAATTTTAAGTATCATGGCAAAGGCTGTAATTTGTTTAATTTTTCATTTTTAATAAATTGACAAATATTTCAAACAAACTTCTTTCACATTGTCATTATGGGGTATTTTTTGTAGAATTTTGCGCTGTGAATACGTTCCGGGTGCACTGTACCTGCTTTTAGCTAGAGTACAGCCGTTTATTACTATGGATGGCTGTACGCTGCAACTGTGTCTACAGGATGCAAAAATATAGCTACCATTTACGTTGAATGCATGAATCAATGTTGATAAGGCCTTGAAATAACATTTAATTGAAAAGAAAAATGGTGTAAGAAAATATGTATCAGAAAATATATTACAAAGCAGACAATTACCAATAGTAAAATAAACAGAGAGAGAGAAAATAAACTGAATTAAAAGTGAAAAATACTGAAAAAGTTCACCTGGTCTTTGGTTTTGTGTAGAGTCCATTCCACTTACAGAGTAAGTCCAATCTGATGTGTCAGAGTCACTGGCTCTCATAATAAATGACTCTTAGCATTCCTTCATATTTTTGATGGAGATGATTGCTGCTGAGCTGCAAGTGCAGCCATTTTTGGGTCTCTAAAGAGGGTCTTTACAGAAAAAATACTAGCAGGTCCTGCCTGGTTCTACCCTATTCTCTGTAAACTAACCATGTTTTTCATGGCTGCTGAATCCCTGATACCGTGGTCAGTTTATGTGCCTCTGTTATCCGCTGTCTCGCCTCTCTCCCCCTCTCCCCTCCCTCCCTGGCTGTCAGTTCCTGTATTTGTGTGAGCCATCTCCCCCCCTCACCATTATTAGTACTAAAAAAACTTTATAAAATGTCACTGCCAGCCCCTCTATTTTATGCAGCCATAACACACAGTGTAAGTGTTTTTTTGTAAGACAAAGCCTCTAAATACATTTTTCATAAATCTTCAGGCTTGTCACGTGACTCCTGGCCACTCTCCTACTCCGATCCAGCGGCCAGCACATCAAAGGGAGATCTCAGCCCCTCCCGCTGTAGCCCGTGGATCTAGAGAGCTGCTTGTATGAGTCATCCAGCCCTAACCTCTAATAACCCTGACCCAGATGGCTTAGCCCTGGACCAGACTATAGTTTACCTGCACTACCGCTAGTAGCACACTAGAGGGTGTTAAAATTCTATGTATCCTGATGACAAGGTTTCACAATCCAACAACCAACATATTATTAAGTGAAATTACGATTTGATAGAGGTCAACTACATTATAAATTAGATGCATATATCACTTAGGAGATTTAATGTGTTTGATTTGCCTGCTGGAAATGATAGCATAGGCCTGTTTGGTGTCTAACTGATTGACATCTTCTCATTCTTCAGTGTAATCACTATTTATAAAGTTGATGTGGGGTGGCACAGTGGTGTAGTGGTTAGCGCATTTGCCTAGCAGCAAAAAGGTCACTGGTTCAAACCCCAACCATGACACTGCCTGCCTGGAGTTTGCATGTTCTCCCTGTGCCTGCGTGGGTTCGTGGGTTCCCTCAAGGAATTCCAGTTTTTCACACTGCAAAGGTATGCTGGCAGGTAAATTAGATGCTGTCTATGTCTAAATTGGCCCTACTATGTGTATGAATGTGGGTTAGGGGCCTAAGATTGTTAGCTCCTTGAGGGTAGGGACTGATGTGAATGTACAATGTATATGTAAAAGGAAAGTGCAGTTTCAGGTCAAATAAAGGCCCCTTCCAGAGGCTCCATAGGAGTATGCCTGCTCAGTGGGCACTCTGTCCTCTGATCCCCGCTGAGCAGGTGGATGGCTTGTCTGTGTCCACTCCGCGTATGCAGAGCGGACACAGACACAGCCCGCTCGCCGAGTTGCCGCTATGGGCGATTGGATGTAAACAGACCACCTGTCCATTAACACCCGACTGCCATCCGATCACATCCGCCAGACGAATGGGGAATGATCCCCACCCATCTGTTTTTAGAGGATAGGATCAGATTTGTAGCTCCATAAAGGATAATGGAGGGTCTGATCGGGTCTGCCTGAAAAGCTGGCAGGGGGTATGAAAGTGGCCTAACACAGACATGATGTGTAAAACTGTAACTGTCCCTGCTACAGACTTGCCTATCCTGTGGAAAATCAGGGTGGCACTGTGTGCAATATAACTTCTCTATTCTCTCCACACAGCTTGGGGCTTGTCAGACCTCATTATCTTCACAGATGTCTTTCGGCTATCATTTAAATGTGTTTCACATTCCCCAAAGCTACGTTTTGGGCCCAATCCTTTTCAAGGTTGAGCAAATAGATTCACCCAGAATATTGGCAATCGCTGGGTTGAAATACAGATTGGAAAAACCAGTCTTCTTATTACTAATAATAACATAATGTTAATGATGGGTAGCCCACCCTGAATATGTCCCAGTATTATCCCAGGTCAATGAGGACTTTCGACAAATTTGGGCCTATGTAAAGGAACCTTATATGTTTAGAATCTTCAATTATCAGTGACAACAATAAACCTACTGTATTTTACATCCAAAAAACATGTTAGCTTTTTCCAGTAAGTAGTTACTGTCTCTTTCAAACATTAACTCAATATTTATTTATCCCAAAGAGCGGTATGTGTGAAAGTCAATGTTTTTGCACAGGAATGTCAGTGTTACAACACTTCATATCTGTTAAAATTGTAATGAATCCAGTTTTTTTTTTTTTTTTGTGATATCTTTCTTTGCTGTATTTTGCACTGAGAAAGAACAAAGAGTCCTTCCATAAGATTAGATTTCAGAGTGCCCATAAGCCACATTTACTGATGTATCCATAGCTATAAAATAGAACACTATCTATCTGTTGTTTTGGAAAGAATTGGGAAGGGTTAGAAGGGTTAGAAAGGTTAGAACAGGGCTTGACAAATTTGCTTGAATTTTAGAAGCCAGCTTTTAGGAGCCAGATTTTTTTGGTGTCCAGTTTTTAATGAACAGGCTGATGCTCCCCGGCATAAGACACCTGTGTGTACTTGGCTTGATGGTGTGATTAGCAGTGGCTCACTAGGGAAGGACAGTGCAGCAAGTTGGAGGTGAAAGGAGATCCAGTGATCCAGTAACTCATGCCGCCTTAGGCCCCTTTCACACGTGCACCTCTGCTAAGCGGAATTCGCTTGCTCAGCGAGAATTTTTCCGCTAATCCCCACTGAGCAGGTTGATGGCAGGTCTTGTCTGCTCCGCTATGCAGAGCGAACATGGACACAGTCCTGCTGTCCTCTATGGGGCAATCCAATGGAAATGGACTAACTGTCCATTTTAATCTGATGCCATCTGATTCGATGCGTCAGACAGATGGAAAGTAGGACCACCATCTGTCTGTTTTTGGCCAACAGGATCGGATGGCGGCAGTTGTCAGCGGACATCTGCCACTCCATTGAGGAGACTGGAAGGTCCGATCAAGTCTGCCTGAAAAACTGACAGGCTGACCTGATTATAAAGCCCGTGTGAAAGGGGCCTTCGGCTGTGTGGCATGACAGGGAGAGAATAGAATATAATAAAAAATTAATTTTAATGGGAAAAAATAAATAAATAAATAGAAAAAACTTTTCCATCTTTGTGAGGTTGTAAATGGAACTGAAGCTGTTCCGACTAGCTGCCCCACACTCCCATTCCACTCATTGGTAACGACAGGGCCCCAGATCAAGCCCTCAACATCTTCAACCTCTTCTCCGTGGGAAAAAAAGACATACATTTTATTTGGGTACAGCATCGCACGACCGCGCAATTGTTAGTTAAAGTAAAGCACTGCCGTATTGCAAAAAATGACCTGGTAAGGAAGAGGGATAAATCTTTCAGAGCTGAAGTGGCTAAACACAATATGAAAACACTAACAATACACAAAACAAGTAAATTGTCTGGTTTACACCTACAAAAGTCAACACAGCATGACAAATTATCAGCCCCTTATATTTACATACAGTTGTAAAAGTCACTGATTTTGACAAACTGTCAGTAAATTTACTGATGATGGGCAACCCTAGAAGAAAGGTCTCTTGCCAGAAGGGACTTCACAAGACCAAATAAGGAACTTCACCTGGGGATGACACTAAATCTATACTACAAGAGCACCAATTGCTTTAGTAGAGCCTGGAGACATGTTTTTTATGCAATTCGTGAACTATAACCCAAGCTAAGTAATTTTTTAGTGTGTTCCTATCGTACGCAGACCATGGTTAAAACTCATTTGCTAGAAAGGAAAGAAAATGTGTGCCTTTGAGTGTTGTAAGCATATTGGTAATACTTTGCATGATGTGTATTATTTTCCTACAATCATAAGTAGTCTGTATGTACAGCATTCTTGTTTAGTAAAATCACATTAATATGATACAGGGGTTTCTGCTTCCTTGCTTTACCGCAAAGTAACCTAAAAGACACATGCAAGAACATTTGCCATTACAGTGCAGTACAGTGTAACATTTTGGATTTTCCTCCAGCTCCTCCATCTTAGTGACAACTGCCATCTGGAAGTGTGGTGAAATTCTCAGTGCAAAACAATAAGAAGTATACACAATAAGTATCTCTGAGAATAGGAGATGGAAACCTGATTGGACCACCATGGATTTACAACACTTTTATAAAGGAACAATATAGCAGTGTATTATGACAAGATCTATGGATAATTGTAGATACAGGAGGACAAAAAATAAATGTGCCTATGGCTGGGTTAGTTAGGATTTTATCCATAGATCGGTCCTGTAAGGTTAAAGATCAGGGTGTAGGCAGATCTCAACCTGTTGCCACAATTTGCTCGGTTTTTTCTTTTGGGGAATACTATATCTATGCATGTTTCATGCCTCCTGTACCCTAAAATGTCCACTAACATAGAATTGTGGACAGTAGCATATAAAAAATGTTGGATTTATTTTTATTTTTTTTTATTTTAGCTTTACATGTCCTTGAAAAATGTTAATTTATTTTGACAGGTCATAAGAATGTTTTTGTTTTCTGAAGTATATTTATGCTTTCAGAGCATTGTTCTTAAATTGGCTCTGTACAATAAATATCACTTAAGTGCCCTTTCAGATTCCACATTGACATTCATACCATGACGAGCTGCACTGGGAAATATGCAATGAAGTGTGTTTGTTTCCCAGCCACTGACCCATGAGTTGAGCAGTCAGGTTAATCTGTCTGAAAAACAAAAAGTGGTCAGTTCTGCCCAAAGCATAAACAAGTAGACACAACCATCGGCTACAGCTGCCTAGGTTATGAGTTTGCTTTCTGCATGGCCTCAGACTGAACTATCTTTTGGCAACGATGTGACATAGAATCTAAAGACACTGCCAAGTGCAACTAACTGTAATCAATCATTGCATGGTTTCATGTAATTTTTTTTCCCTTTTTATTTTTTTTTTTGCAGACCACCTTCCCTGGCTAACTTCCAAAGGGTGGTTCAAAGAAAAATGGAGCTTAACCACTTGACCTCTGGAATATTTTCCCCTCTTCATGACCAGGCCAATTGGGCAGCCATGCCATGCTGTATCCAAATAAAATGTATGTAATTTTTTTCCCCACAAATAGAGCTTTATTTTGGTTACATTTGATCACCTCTGCATTGTTTTATTTTTTTTTGCGCTATAAAAAAAAAAAACATTTTTTATTTTCTGCTACAAAACAGATCCAATAAAAAATTTTTTTTTATCAAATTTCTTTATCAATTTAGGCCAATATGTATTCTGCTACATATTTTTGGTAAACAAAATCCCATTAAGCATCTATTGTTTGGTTTGCACAAACATTATAGCGTCTACAAACTATGGGATATTCGTATTTATTTTTATTTACTAGTAAAGGCGGTGATCAGGAACTTATAGCTGGACTGCGATATTGCAGCGGACATTCTGACTCTAACTGACACTTTTAACACTTTTTGGGAACCAGTGACCTAATACAGTGATCAGTGCTAAAAATATGCTCTGTCACTGTTCTAATGACACTGGCTGGGAAGGGGTTGACATCAGGGGCGATCAAAGGGTTAACTGTGTGCTTGACCAGTGTTTAACTAAACTGTGGGAGGTGCTTTTACTAGGGGAAGACATAGATCCTAGTTATTGCTTTGCATAGACACGGGATCCATGCCTTCCCTTCTGTCAGATCGGCAATCTGCATTGTTTACATAGGCAGATTGCAGTTCTGTCTCTCCGGCTGATGATTGGCGGGTGACCGCGAACATCGAGTCCACGATACCCACGGTCGGCTTCTGCTGTGTGTAATCACAGTGGGAGCGAGCCACCGGCGGCGTGCGTTCATTCCCCCAAACCAGAAGTGCAGGATCACCTATATATATATCCTGCGCACAGCTGTCGCCCTGTAGCAGTAAAACTGCTATAGGGGGGTCGCTAAGTGGTTAAAGCTGAACTCTGGGTAAATATGCACATGAAATACATTTATGGAAGCTGTTTTACGTGCAAAAGAGGTTGTATTTCTGTCCATTCACTCTTGAGATATCCATAGTCTCAGGCAGTAGAACCAGGTGGGTGACTTGATTTAGTTTAAACTAATACTACCTGTAGCAGATCAACTGCCACCCCGACTGGGTACCTCCATTGACGGATGCTCCTAGTGCTTCCCGAGGGCTCCAAGCACCCCACCAGACACCATAACCACCTCAGACCCCACGAACTGCCACAGCTTGGTTGGGGTCTCGCTGTCCCCTACCTACCCTGGACCTACGACAAGGCTCCAGGTTCCCATGGGGGAACCTCTCTTTCCCCAGAGAGTGAAGCAGGAGCAGGAACAGGAACAAGCTGTTACAAGAGCTTAGTGATTATCCAAGGGAGTATGAAGAGCATAGCAATCCCTTGTAGCAGATACCCCCAATAAGAGACAGGACTCTAGATTGAGGGTGAAGTAGAACTCTTTATTGAACAGTCAGACAGAATTTATATACAGCATGGACCTCCCCCTCCTGATCATATTACCACACACGGGTCAGGGGTTGCATGATTACATTATCATATGCAGATGAAATTATATACAGAAACAGAATTAACCTGAACTAATTATCTGGCCATCTGGACAGAACAATGTGAGGTCATTAACATTTAACAATGGGACAGGTAGACTTTAACACAATACACATTCCATCTCAAAACAGACAATAGGACAAGACTGCAATGACAGTCTGTGTGTCTCCTTCATTGAAATACATGGAATACACATCACGCAATGTCCTGACCATTTAAGAGTTACAGACTTCATGGCAATAGACTATAGGTCTCACAGTGTAAAGTGGGACCAAATCCTCAAACTTCAGGAGAGATATTGCTGACAAATATTACTGTCCCACTTGAAGCAATCCAAACCATTAAGTATCTGTCTTTCACTCTGTAAGATTCTGGTACCTTCGGTACCCTTCCAGCCCATTTCTTCCGCATATAGCTGCTGTCCCTTTAACTCTCATGACGTCATCACTAGGCGCCGCTCTGAGCGGCTATTTCAATCGCCGGCTTTCACTCACAAGGTGTTCGTGCAGGCCACCTGTAATGCAGCCATACCTGACGCTACTTGATCTTGTATCTCGCTACCTGATCCTGTATCTCACTATCTGATCCTGTATCTCGCTACCTGATCCTACCGCTTGTTACACAGCCTTGTCTGACGCTGCCGAAGCCTCCAGCTATTTCCTGTATCTCGCTACTGATCCTGTATCTCGCTACCTGATCCTTATCTCATTACCGGACCCCTCATCTCTCTAAACCAACTAGTGATAAGTACCCCACAGGGGATTCCTTCCTATCAACTTACACTATCTACTCTTGCATACTAAAGACTGTTGCTATCTATGCATTACTATTTCTATCATCTGCACTGTTACATAGATTGCTAGCTCTTGAGTCTACTACCATCTATATCCTTGCACTGAGTTAGCAATTCCTGTACACTTCATCTGCTGTCCCCTACCACCTGTTATTGTACATGATTGCTAACCTATCTGCATAATATCTATCACCATCTGCTAACACTCCAGAACATTACTATTGAGTGCCTATCATTGCTATCACTACTCACGCCTGTCCTTTCAGCACATCACCTCTATACTATCGTATACAACCTATCACTCCAGGAACATCTTATCTGAGTGTCTGTATATTTGCATGGTGAGGCAGGCTGGGCCACAATGATGAGTCTGGAGAGTTGGATATGGTAATTCAACACATCTCTACACGACTACTGAGTGGAAATTCTGCAGCTGCAAATCCAGTTTACTAAACAAACGCCGGAGCGTTACACACTCATAGTGACGGTTAGTCACACTACGTGCTAACCTCCTTGCTGACAGGGAAAGAGCTGCAGCACTGTGATAAGCCATCCCTCTTCACAGTCTGCTCTCTCCTCCTGTCAGCATGTTCCATGTCAGCACATGTATACCCTCCTTCTGAATACCCGCCTGAGTGCTGCTGCACCTGGGTTTAAAGGAGACTGATACCAAGTCAAAAATCAAATACTGTACATACACTAACTGAATTTAAAAATACATTTAATCATTTTTAATGAGCACATATTTATACACATTTATTTATTTATTTTTCGTGATCAGCTTTTAAAGCTGCACTCCAGGTATAATGTTAATTGCATAATTAGATTGGTCTGGCTTTGACAATTATAAGTATTTGTATCTCTGATTTGAGGCCTATTTGTGGAAGCTGACAAACACTGTAGTAGTCAGAGCTACTACAGTGATTTCCACGATCATCTGGGTCCTGTGCTAAGTGGCATAACCCCTGCTCCCTTGGCACTGCCTCCATTCAATTGATACAAGGCGTTCCCTGTTAGGAGGGGGTGGAGAGGAAGGACATGGATGGAAATGCTAGTTCTCTGGCTGTCATCCTAGGGGTATGCAAATTAGAATTCCTGATGTCACTTTTCTGGTCCGCTTAAAGCGGCTCTTCAGTCAATTTTTCATCTTTCCATCTAATAAATCTTCTGCCCTTGTTGTTTTAACTTTGGATAGTAAAATATATTTTTTTTTTCTGCCAGTAAATACCTTATACAGCCCACTTCATCTTTCTTGTCTGGTCATTAGCCTAGGCTAATGACATCATGCACAGCTCTCTCTCTGAGAGTTTGCCAGCAAGGGAGGAGGGGTGAGTCAGAGGAGAGCCAAAAAGAGCTGCAGAGCTGAAGGGGGCTGGATGAGGGCGAACAGGAGACAGCAGAGATCCATGAGTATTCATCAAGAAAGGAGAAATGTGCAGGCAAGCAGTGGTATGAGTCTGTCTGTCTGTATATTTATATATATATACTGTATATGTGTGTGTGTGTCGGTCTGTATATATATATATATATATCTACAGTATATCTACTGCCCACAGTTAATTTGGCTGCAGCTAGGCTTAGCGGAGGATTTCTGCAGCATATTTGGCAAGTACAGAATCACAGTACATATAAAATAATATACAAGTGGTTGGAGGGAAGCTTCAGAACGTCAAAGATGTTTTTATTACAAATTATGTGAGCAGACTGCAGTTCCTAAGTGTCTATTATTGAATTCAGAGGCAGCAAGTTTCATAAATAGGCCAGCAATACAGCCACACAGCCTATATTTATGTACTTTTAGGGCAGCAGATTCATGATGAAGTCAATAAGATCCACTGATTTATTACAGAAAAAAAAAACCATATAAACTGCATAAGGTTAATCTGTCACTTTTGCTGCAGTCCTTTTAAATCCAACCCCATCGCATTATATTACAATCAATGGCTTTATACCATAATATTGGAGGGAAATTTGGAACTGGAAGTATTTTTAGGTATCATCCATGTGCTTGCTTTTTAGATTAGGTTCGTACTTGAGCTTCTTCGAGCGCTTTTTAAAAATATTTTAGGCCCCTTTCACACTTGTGCAATTTGTCCTGTGACTTGGGACTGCAAAGTCGCATGACATGTCGTACTCCATGATTTCCAATGAGTACTGCTCATATCTGTGCAACTTCAAGTCAAACGACTTCAAAGTAGTCCCTGTACTACTTTTGTCTGACTTTGGTGCGTTTTGAGGTCCATAGACCTCAAGATAACTCAGGCATTGCTTCAAGTCCAGTCAAAATTGCGCCAAAATTGCAGCAAAAAATCGTGGCAAAATCACGCAACTTTTAGGTTGTAGAAGTGTGGAAGGGGCCTTACTTGGTGTTTTTCAGGCTTCATTATTTTGTTTTAGCCCAGTGATGGTGAACCTTGGCACCCCAGATGTTTTGGCACTACATTTCTATGATGCTCATGTATTCTGCAGTGTAGTTGAGCATCATGGGAAATGTAGTTCCAAAACATCTGGGGTGCCAAGGTTTTAGCCAATGGAAAGCTAGTTACTGGGAGGAAGAGAGTATGCATTGCTTTTCAGGCATTCCCATCGAAGTCTATAGGGACCAAGAACGTGCGACTCTGCCCCAAAGAAACTCATGTATTTTTTTGAGTGTCAAGCGACACAATGCTCAGGTGTAAACAGGCTTTGGATAAAATAGGGATTCTCATGTCAAGCATTGAAACTTTCTAGAAAAATGCTTCAAATTGCTCAGGCATGAACTTAGCCTTATCCCCAGTTATATTCCTCTCCCTGAACTTTTACAGTGAGTTGTTCACTGACAGAGGGAATTGGGTTCAGCTGCTGCTGCCAATAGAATTTGGAAGGATGACCATGTCACTTGTCTACCCTTTTGTCCAATTTCTCCTGCATAGGTTCAGCACATGGGACAGTCCTAGCCATCATTCTCAGGGAACAGGC
This sequence comes from Pelophylax lessonae, assembly GCF_965119305.1. NCBI lineage: Eukaryota > Metazoa > Chordata > Amphibia > Anura > Ranidae > Pelophylax > Pelophylax lessonae. The sequence continues at coordinate 104,517,257 of NC_138768.1, forward strand.
AAATAGATGGAAGTAACTGCCATTTTTTTTTCCTAGGACATGGCTGGTGCTGGCAGTTGAAGCATCTCTTTGTTCTCTGCCTATTGCATTAATATTTCGGTGATATACTGTTGCATTCATGTGGTGTTGGAAATTTGAGAAATACAAGTTTCTGAGTTGTATTTTTCAAATTAATGGACTCACAAGTGTGTTTATGACTTGAACAATTCCAAATTATCGCTATGACGTGACACCATTTTTTTTACCCACCTCCGCAGAGCACAGTGATTGGTTCATACAGTTTCCCACAGGAAATAACAATTAATGAAATGTGGTGGCATCTTCTGATGTCACATACCTAAAGTACTAATATACAGCACTACATAAATGCAGCATGGATCTACCCTGTACATGGTTAGACTGCAGCCTCATTTATGATCCCAGTTTATTGTTTCTAAGGACAGCTTTACCAATGTGTCAGAACATGATACTTTTTTCTTGACTTTGCCTCCACTGTGGAATGTGGTGGTGTGGTATTCCATTATTCATATGTTCACCACAACTAACGACATGCAAAGGTATATCTCACATGAAAAGGATCTCTCTGAGGTGACCTCTGTCATCACTCTTTCATCTCTGCCCTAAGGCACTGAGTTGCACCTGAAAAAGATTGTTAGCCAATTAGAAGACCGTACCATGACTTCACATGATTCCTTCACCTTGTGAATTTACTTAAAGCGGAGTTCCGGCCACAAAAAAAAATTTAAATAAACATACCCCCGGGACAGTCAGGGCTAGTACATTCCACAATGGCTAGCCTCTGATCTGTCCCGGTTCGCACTTACCTGCAAGAAGAAATACTCACTTTTAAAATTTCTTCTCCAGCGTTGCCATCTCTGTTGTGGGCAGCTGAAGCCAGCGCGATCCTCTTCTGCGTCCTCTTCTGTGTCTTCTTCTCCCAGAATGCGCCTGCACCGGCCCCTCTCGTCACTTCCGGTGCGGTGCCGCATTCCTCCACAGCTCCTGGGCATGCCCAGAAGCTGTATAGCAGGGAATGAGTGCCCGCACCGGAAGTGACGAGGGGGGCCGGTGCCGTCGCATTGATTCCTGGGAGCGATGATGTTCAGCTCCCAGGAATCATTGCAAACCGGAAGTGACGGCGCGGGCCGCGGCCGCCGAGGGAGGAAGTGGAAGAAAGGTGAGTATTTCTTTCTACAATAACAAGGTAAGCAAAAAAAAAAAAAATCCTAACTATCCATTTCCTTTTCAGGTGAAGAAAAGCAAGCTTATGTCGATTTTGTGGCCGGAACTCCGCTTTAAAGAACAAAATCAATATACAAGTAGAATCAATAAGGGGGAAGTTAAAGTGATTGTAAAGTCTCATTTTTTTTCTTTAAATTAACAAACACGTTATACTTATTTGCTCTGTGAAATGGTTTTGCACAGAGTGGCCCAGATCCTTCTCTTCTCGGGCCCCTCTTCTGTGCTCCTGGCTCCTCCCTCCTGTTGAGTGCCCCCACAGCAAGCAGCTTGGTTTGGAAGTACCTGAGCCGAGCCACAGATCCCTCTGTCCATTCAGACACAGAGCCGCAGCCTGGCCCCACCCCCTCTCTCTCTTGATTGGCTGACTATGATTGACAGCAGCGGGTGCCAATGGCACAGCTGCTGTGTCTCAGCCAGACAGGAGGGAGGACGGCAGAGGCTTTCGTGCACATCGCTGGATAGAGATAGGGCTAAGGAAAGTATTGGGCGGGGGGGGGCAGAGGGGGAAGCTGCACGCAGAATAATTTTTATATTAATGCATAGAATGCATTAAGATAAAAAACCTTCTGCCTTTACAACCACTTTAAGATTAATAGCTCAGCCAATGAGGAGATGGAGTCCTGGGACAGCCGCGGCTCTCGTGAGCATCACTGGATTGAGAGAGAGCTCAGCTGAGTATTAGGAGGGGCTGGGGGGGGGGGGGTAGTGCAGCACACAGAAGGTTCTGTACCTTCATTGATAGAATGCATAAATCACTTTAAGTGTGACAAATATGCAAAAAAATTAAAAATCAGGAAGTGGGCAAACACAGCACTGTATATTGTAAGAGGGGCAGACTGGTATTGGCAGCGGTAAACCATTAATGCCCTGGAAACAGTCCAAGCAGGTTTGTCCAGCACTTCTATTCAGCAAGTTTAGCAAGTCAGCTAACAATGTAGTTAGATTGCATAACTGTCACGGAACCATGAACCAGACGTACAACAACAGATAAGTGAAAATAAGAAAGCTTTATTGAAAAACAAGCTATAAAGCAAAAGTCCAAACGGATGGCGAAACCGATGCAGAGTCTTTGCGAAGCCAGGGGCAGGAACCAGCAGGGTAGTCAGACGAAGCCAGGATCAGGAACCAGCAGGGTAGTCAGACGAAGCCAGGATCAGGAACCAGCAGGGTAGTCAGACGAAGCCAGGAACAGGAACCAGAAGTAGCAGCAGTCTTAGTAGCATGTGAACACAGGAGGACCAAGCAGGGAACTGAAGCCACAGACCTCCTATATATATGAGCTAGGTATCCAGCTCCTCCCAGTGGGAAGGAGGAGCCGCAGGGTGGGAGGCTACAAGAAACCCAGAAACCAAGATGGCCGCCAGCACATGTCAAACGAAGGAGAACAGCAAGAAGGTAAGACCATGACAGTACCTCCCCCTCAAGGGCCCCTCCTCCGCGGAGTAAAGAACGGTTTCTGAGGGAAGCGTGCGTGGAAGGCTCGGAGCAAGGCAGGAGCATGGACATCTGCGGAGGGAACCCAGGAACGCTCCTCTGGACCATAACCACGCCAATGAACCAAAAACTGAACCCGACCGCGGACCAGGCGTGAGTCCAGGATATTGCTCACCTCATACTCCTCACGATTGCCCACTCGGACCGGACGAGGCCGAGGAACCGAGGAAGTGAAACGATTACACACCAGAGGCTTCAACAGGGAGACATGAAACACGTTGGAGATCCGCATGCCAGGAGGAAGCGCAAGGGCATAGGCTACAGGGTTTACCCTGCGAAGCACTCGGAAGGGACCAACAAAGCGAGGCGCCAGCTTGGGAGTGGGCACTCGAAGGTTGAGGTTGCGGGTGGACAACCATACACGGTCTCCGGCCTGGTAGGAAGGAGCAGGCGCTCGTCTGCGATCAGCCTGGAGTCTCTGGCGCTGCGCAGAGACCTCAAGGGACTTCTGGATCTGTACCCACGAAGCACGTAGGACGGAAAGGTGATCCTCCACAGCCGGAATATCCTGGGAAGAGAATACCTCCGGTAACACGGCAGGTTGGAACCCATAGTTGGCCATGAAGGGAGACGTCCCAGAGGAAGAGTTCACCGCCGTGTTCCTGGCAAACTCAGCCCAAGGCAGGAGGTCAACCCAATTGTCTTGGTGATCGGAGACATAGCAACGAAGGAATTGCTCCAAGGCCTGATTGGAACGTTCTGCGGCCCCATTGGACTGAGGGTGGTAGGCCGAGGAGAAGGAGAGATGAATCCCCAACTGGGAGCAAAAGGCGCGCCAGAACCTGGACACAAACTGACTCCCCCGATCCGACACAATCTCCTTGGGCAAACCGTGCAACCGGAAGACCTCCCTGGCAAAAATCGTGGCCAACTCCTGTGCAGAGGGTAACTTCTTGAGAGGAACACAGTGACACATTTTGGAAAACCGATCCACAATCATGAGAATGACCGTATGGCCTCGGGATGCAGGGAGGTCCACAATGAAATCCATCCCCAGGTGTGACCATGGGCGCTCCCCGGTGGCTAAGGGTTGCAGAAGGCCCAACGGAAGGTGCCGAGGGGACTTACTCTGGGCACAAACGGAGCATGCCGCTACATATGCGGCGATGTCGGAACGTAGGGAAGGCCACCAGAACAGACGTGAAACAGCCCAGGACAGCTGATTCTTTCCAGGATGCCCCGCGGTCTTGGAGTTATGGTAGGTTCGCAACAACCGAGTGCGCAACTCCTCAGGCACAAAACATCTGCCGTTGGGTCTCCCAGAGGGAGCACCAGATTGAGCCGCCAAAATCTGCTCACCCAGGGGAGAGGTCAGGCTGGTGCGAATGGCAGCCAGGATCTGATTCGGAGATATGACCGAAGTCGGAATCGACTCCTCCCTGGACAGGTCGGAGTACTGCCGTGATAAGGCATCAGCCCTGATGTTCTTGGAACCGGGTAGGTAGGAGACCACGTAATTAAAACGTGACAAGAACAGAGCCCATCTGGCCTGACGTGGTCTCAATCTCTTGGCCTCAGAGAGGTAGGTCAGATTCTTGTGGTCCGTCAGGATGAGGACCGGAACCACCGAACCCTCGAGCAAGTGCCTCCATTCTTTAAGAGCCTGCACGATGGCCAATAACTCCCTGTCACCAATCTGGTAGTTGCACTCCGCGGAAGACAGTTTCCGGGAGTAAAACCCACAAGGAAGCAGAGGACCCTCTGGTGTTCTACGCTGAGACAGAAGGGCGCCTACTCCCGTCTCAGACGCGTCCACCTCGAGGACAAAGGGCAACCCAGGGTTGGGATGCGACAGAATCGGAGCCGACACAAAGGCGGACTTTAGAGCCTCAAAAGCTCGGATGGCCTCGGGCGGCCAGACCTGGGAATTACTGCCCTTCCTGGTCAGATCCGTGAGAGGCTTGGCTAGCATGGAAAAGTCCCTGATGAACTTCCGATAATAATTGGCGAAGCCCAAAAAGCGCTGCAGGGAGCGAAGACCACTGGGCTGGGGCCACTGTAAGACAGCCGAAACCTTCTCAGCATCCATGGAGAACCCCTCAGCGGAAATGATGTAACCTAAGAAAGTTACCTGGGATCGGTGAAATTCGCATTTCTCAAGCTTACCGAACAGCTTGTTCTCTCGTAACCGTTGCAACACTCGTTTGACATCCAGAATGTGGGTCTCCATGGACTCAGAATATACCAAGATGTCATCCAGGTAGACCACCACACACTGCTGCAACAGGTCACGGAAAACATCGTTGATGAATTCCTGAAAGACTGCGGGCGCATTGCACAGCCCAAAGGGCATAACCAAGGATTCATAATGACCGGTCCTGGTGTTAAACGCGGTCTTCCACTCATCGCCCGCCTTGATCCTTACGAGGTTATATGCCGCCCTCAGGTCGAGTTTGGTAAAGACCGTGGCCCCTTTAAGGCGATCGAACAGCTCGGAAATCAAGGGTATCGGGTAAGCGTTCTTGATCGTGATGCGATTGAGACCCCTGTAATCGATGCAAGGCCTCAACTCACCGCCCTTCTTTTTCACAAAGAAAAATCCAGCCCCTGCCGGGGACGAGGATTTGCGAATGTGTCCACGTGAAAGCGCCTCCCTCACGTACTCCTCCATGGCCTCATTCTCCGCTACCGACAGTGGATAGACTTTGCCACGAGGAGGAACGGCACCAGCGTGGGTAGCGAGGATGGCCCTGTACCGTCAGAATTCATGGCTTGGTCCTAATGTCACGGAACCATGAACCAGACGTACAACAACAGATAAGTGAAAATAAGAAAGCTTTATTGAAAAACAAGCTATAAAGCAAAAGTCCAAACGGATGGCGAAACCGATGCAGAGTCTTTGCGAAGCCAGGGGCAGGAACCAGCAGGGTAGTCAGACGAAGCCAGGATCAGGAACCAGCAGGGTAGTCAGACGAAGCCAGGATCAGGAACCAGCAGGGTAGTCAGACGAAGCCAGGAACAGGAACCAGAAGTAGCAGCAGTCTTAGTAGCATGTGAACACAGGAGGACCAAGCAGGGAACTGAAGCCACAGACCTCCTATATATATGAGCTAGGTATCCAGCTCCTCCCAGTGGGAAGGAGGAGCCGCAGGGTGGGAGGCTACAAGAAACCCAGAAACCAAGATGGCCGCCAGCACATGTCAAACGAAGGAGAACAGCAAGAAGGTAAGACCATGACAATAACATAAAATAAACACAACATCTGCTCTTTACTAACAGGGTACTATTATTGGCTTTCCTAAAATAAATAGGCAGCCATTGTAGCTTTTAAAGTGGTTGTAAAGTCTTGTTTTTTTTCATTAAAAATAACAAACATGTTATACTTACCTCCTTTGTACAGTTGGTTTTGCACAGAGCAGCTCAGATCCTCCTCTTCTCGGCTCCTTTTTCGGCCCTCCTGGCCCCTCCCTCCGTTTGAGTGACCCCACAGCAAGCAGCTTGCTATGGGGGCACCCAAGCCAAGTCACAGCTCTGTGTTTCTATTCAGACACGGAGCTTCCGATTGGCACCACAGCCTCTCTCTCATTGGCTCACTGACTTTGAGTGACAGCAGGGGGAGCTAATGGCACTCCTCTGCTGTTTCTGCCAATGAGGAGGGAGAATACCGGGCAGCATTGCTGGATCGAGATGGGGCTTAGGTAAGTATTAGATGGGCTGAGATGGGCTGCTGCACACAGAAGGTTTTTTATCTTATTGCATATAACGCATTATGATAATAACAACTCTGCCTTTACAACCACTTTAAAGTGGAACTTTAGGCTTTTTTTATCCGTGTTTACTTTTAATAAATTGTTTAAAGCAGAGAGCACTATGGTTTCTTTTTATCTTTTGGCCATATATGAATGATTCATATACCCGGAGGAGTCCAGTCTGGTCCAGGAACATCTTGAGGAGAATATCCCAGTGGGACCCAGAGAGACATATACAGGCGATTGGGACTCCATCGTGGGGTCATTGCTTGGAGGTGAGCAGTTGTTCCAGCCAGATGGTGGTGGTCACTGAAGTCACTGGATTGTAGGATTTCTTTGAACATTGCACAATATTGCACGGCGGTGGAATTTTTGTGGATTGCGCTACACTTGATTTGTTATACTATTGTTGATTTTAAGTCACAGGTGGACACACTTTAATAAGTGTTGGCAGCAATCACTAACATATATTTTTTTGGACTAATGAGTTTTATGTTTGTGTGTAAGTATTTATTGTGTTGATCACATATTCACCTATTAGTAATTTGTATCAGTTTGTACACAGATTTTTCATTTAGTATTATTTATATTGCGCTGATTATATATTGGGTATATTTACTGTATGTATCTGACTCAACATGCATGTCTCTTTACACCCCAATATTCTTCAGAAAGTACAATTTTACCAAGGCCACTCCCCCTTAAAAGCCCGTCTCCTAGGATAGCTTCATGAAGCAATACTTTAATAACAATTCTAATAAATGAATAAATTCCTAAAAATAATACTTAAAAGATTTCCCTTAGATCATAAATACTTAGATGTTAAACACTGAATATCATGTTATTGGTTTAAAGTGGTTGTAAATCCTCTCATATACCCAGTGAAATGAATAGCCTCATTTGATACACAGAGATAAAACAAATACTCCTACATAAGTTTTACTTCTTTATCTGCAGTCTTTTCTTGTCCACATCCGCTGAAAAGAGCACAATTGTGATAAAATTATCATTCTGCATCTGTGAGGAGTACAGAGGAGGGGGTAGAGAGCTGCAGTTACAGCTCTTATACACTGTGTGAGAGCTGATTGGAGGAAAGGGACCCCCCCCCCCCCCCATTCACATAGGCAAAGGAAGGAATGTTAATGCTGAACTCTCTCCTCGTCACAAATTTATCTCATGTGTCGGGAAAACTTCTCAGAAGATAATGCCGATAACAATTGAATGAAGCACCAGAGAGAAACAAAGCTTCGGAGAGAGAAAAGTAAACACTACAGATATACGGCTTAGTTCAAATTTCATGACTGGGGTTTGCTACCACTTTAACAGTATCTACTTAAGCATTTTAAAATAAAGTTGAAGCTTTTCATTTTTGTTTTTCTGGTCCCTCTGGGCCTAACAGCAGATACAACAAGATGCACCTGTCCAAAGGGACTGCTGCAGTGGCCAGCAAGGGCACCCTCATTGGATATGAGGATGGCAGTTGCTGAAACTTAGCCATTAGGCAAAGTCGAGTCATACTCCAGTAGCAAAGTACAACTAAACCAGAATGGGGCACAGAAGAAAAACATTCTGGTAAAAAAAGATAGGCAGGATATTTACTTACACCCAGCGTGTTTTTGTGGCTATATCTCTGCTTGGATTTTCCCGCAAAGTAAACTTTGGGTGCTTCACGTCATATCTCCCCTTGGCCTTAATCTCTTGTTATTTCATGCTTCTGACCTAATTCACCTCACCCATCCAGTCCTGGAAACAGTACACTTTTCTATTGTCCCAGGTCCAGCGTTCTGGGAAGATAATAGCGTAATAAAACAGCGAGTAACCGCGGACAGATAAGTTCTCCTGATTCATGTTTGGATTTGGGTCACTAATAATTCAGAACAATTCCCCTGTGTGTCTGTATAAATATCAGCTGCTGAACCGATTATTTCTAAAACAGCTTTGGCCAGCTCAACCATTTTCCAACACAGCTGCCTGACACCAAGTCAATGTGAATCTGTGCAGTCGCAGGTTATTAATGTGTTTTCTCTGCAAAGACAGCACTGCAATCATTAGGGAACTTATGTGTTTCCTGCTTTTCAGAACTACTGAAGCTTTTTGTTTTTACAATGTTTTATGGCTTTTTTTAAGGCAGCCTGTAGCGGTGGTCACATTTGTCCTGTTGGCTGTTTTGCTTTCCAATTGGTTAATGAATTATGTCATTATTGAAATGATCTGGAGCTTCCACTCCACCATTCATTTTATTTTATTATTTTTGATGTTTAAGAAAAATACAGAACACCAGAAAAGGAAAACCCATTTAATACTTTCTATTTTAGTTGTTTTTCTTGTACAATTTCAAACTTATGTTTTATATCTGTATATGCAACACAGCAGTAGCTACCTGCCTGTAGGCTGTCTTTGTCTGATTGAAAAATCAGAATAAGCTGTGATAAGAGTTGAGTCACAATAATGAGTCATTCATTTCTGTTTGTACATTGCTGTTTTAGCTAGTATCTATATTTAACCTCCCTGGCGGTATTCCCGAGTGTGGCTCGGGGTGAAATTTTAGTGCCATTAGCGGTAACCCCGAGCCACACTCAGGGTACCGCCAGGGAGCATCACTGGATCCTTGTAGAGGTTACTTACCTTGTTGCTTGGATCCAGCGATGTGTCCCTTCGGCATACGTCGGCCGGATCTTCTGCCCAATGCTTGTGAGCCCCGACTTCCGTCTCCTGCGACGTGACGCTCACAGGGGGGGTGGAACCGGCGGCAAATTTGAAAAGTAAAGAACACCAAACACACTGATTTCATTACAAAATAAAATAAATTGATATTAGTTTGCCCCCCAGTGCCCTTTCCTGCAGTTTTACTGTACTTTGCATATATATATATGTGTGTGTGTGTATGTACATATATATATATATATTATATATATATATATATACACGTATATCTATCTATCTATCTATCTATCTATCTATCTATCTATCTATCTATCTATCTATCTATCTATCTATCTATCTATCTATCTACTATCTATATATATGTATATATATATATATATATATATATATATATATATATATATATACATATATATATATATAAATATATATACACACATATATATATATATATATATATATATATATATATATATATATATACTTTAACTTATTTATAGTTATTTATTATATTATAATTTTTGATTTTGTGTTTCAAACTTTATCATACCCGAGATGTTATAAAGAAGAACGCACAGTAAAAAAAAAATCATATGTAAATAGTTGGTTTGGGCTGCTCGACCTTAAGAATTACTAGCAAAATAATGGTACCGCTTTCAGCACCTAAAATCCGAAAGAATCATACCGCCAGGGAGGTTAAAAAAATAATTATTAAAATTTTTTTTCACATTTTTTAATCCTAACCATAATACATTTTAAAAAATATGCACAAAGGCATTTTACATTTCTTTTATTTTATTATTATTATTATACAGTATTTATATAGCGACAACAGTATGCGCAGCACTTTACAATATGAGGGAAGACAATACAGTTACAATACATTTCAATATGGGAGGAATTAGAGGGCCCTGCTCGTTAGAGCTTACAATCTAGAAAAGATAATATTATGTCATTTGCTTTACCTGTAGATAACGCTGCAAGTTAAGGTGACTAAAAGCAATGGCAAACACTTGCCCAGTGCAGCTGTTTGTGGTTAAATTAGGGAGTTTTTGTGGGCCCCTCTTTGACCCTAGCTAACACCTCCTGGCTGAGTCTGCTTAGGAGAAAGTTGATTGGTTGGGATGGAATTTCCAGGTAATTAACTATTAGCTTGTAGTGTCCCATCTTCCTCCTCCATAGGCACAAACAAGATTCACCCATCAAATTTAAACAAGATTCACCCATCGTATTTAAATTCAAACAACATTTGCCCATCAGTATTAGTATAGACATGCTGAAGCTTGTTGTGTCCCCTCTTCCACCTCCATAGGCACAAACATCCCCCAGGATAATGTTGCAATCCCCGACCACAGGGGACGTCAAGGTACCCCCAGAGACAGGGTTGGCTGACATTTACCTCAAGGGGTAGATTACTTAGCCAATGGTGGGATGTGAACAAATGGGTGCCAGTCACTTTAGGGTGCAAAACAAAAAGGAGTTTATTAGCTTACACTAAAACTTCAGGGAGAGTGGTATAGGGCACAGGACGCCCATTAAGTCTAGCAGACTACAGAAAAAAAAAAAGACAAAAGTACTAACAGTTCACACAGATAAAGAACCTTGAAGTGACCCAGCATTCTGTTAATGTAGCTCCTGACTTTAAAGCACTTGAATGATCAGCTACCAGCACCCTGGGTAGACACCATACTCCAGTGAGGCCCAAGCTCCACATCCAAGCTTCTTCCTGTCCCTCAAGACTTTTGGAGGTCCTCCATGGCTCCTCAGTCCCCATGTTTCACAGGTTAGGCTCCAAATCCAGGCCTTTGTCCAGCCATGTAAACACCCTCTCAGGTAGCCTGAGGCTTGGTGCACACTGCCACGACTAGGGATCTGACTTGTGAGACTCCAAGTCGCATGGCATGTTAAATCCCAGGTTAGACAATGAGAGCTGTCTTAAATATCACTACTAAAGTTGCTCTGACTTTAGAAAAGGTTTCTATACTACTTCTATCTGACATGTGCCCATTGGCTTTAATGAAAGTCGTCTCCTCCTCTATACTGATGTGATTTGGATTCGACATTACAGGAAGATTACCCAGGCACTACCTGTGGTGTAGCCCCTCCCTCGTTTCAAAGTCGCATCAAAGCAGTACTCAAGTCACATCAAGTCGCCAGAAAATCACCAGGAAGTCATCTGGCATACTTGCACTGTAAGTAACGCGACTTTCAGGTCCCAGTAGTATGAACCATGCCTAAGAGGTTTCAGCAGCACAACACACCTTTCCCCGAGGCAGGAGGCCCAGGGGAAACAGATTGACTCCTCAGGGTCACACCTTGAACATGTATACCCTCTCCCAGCATGCACCAGTGGCAAGGCAATGCCTACTGGTTGGCCAGGGAGAAATAAATATCCATAACTCTGATTAATGCAGCTCTCATGCTATTACCAGAAGATAGGTCAACTGAAATACCATTACAAGCAAATACCCACTGGCAGCAGAGCAAACATAAAACATAATTTTCACAAGGATCTGACCCAGGGCTAAAGTGGAATAAAGCAGGGGATCTAGCTGCAACCTCTATCATCATCAAAGGCCATCTAGTGCAAAACTGTGACCTAACTAGACTTTCAAATATCTGTGCTTTCGGGAAAGATCAAATCCCTGTCTTTATATTGTGATATACAGTAAAACCTTGGATTGCGAGCATAATTCGTTCCGGAAGCATGCTTGTAATCCAAAGCACTCTTATATCAAAGCGAATTTCCCCATAAGAAATAATGGAAACTCAGATGATTCGTTCCACAACCATTTATTCATAAATCCTTCAATTTATAGTCCATATAAAAAGATTATAGCATTGCGATAGGTTGTGTAACCATAAAAATGTCCATCCACAAATAGCCACTTCCACAAGGGGATTGGAAGCAAAATCCAGCAGGAGCTACAGGGTAGCAATATGGTTCCATTTAATGAAGGTACAACATTTAGCAACTCACATGGTTGATGAATAAAACAGGCACATCTAAGTATGCAGGCATCTGGGGTAAAGCTGTCCACATAGACCATCTTCTACACCGCCGGCTGCCAGTCTGTAATCCTGACCGGGAAGAGCACCCTGCAGTAAAGCGATCTGAAAGCGAGGGGCAGCATGGAAAGGATGACGTAGATGACGGTGCGGAGGATGGTCCTATGTGGACAGCTTGACCCCCAGATGCCTGCATCCTTAGATGTGCCTGTTCCAATCATCAACCATGTGAATTGCTAAATGTTGTACCTTCATTAAATTTAACCATATTGCTACACTTAGAGGTGCCTCTCTTCTCTTTTATACTTAGCTGTGACTTGAGGCTACTTGTATATCAAGACATCGCTTGTATATCAAGTCAAAATTTATTTGAAAATTTTGCTTGTCTTGCAAAGCGCTCTTAAACCAAGTTACTCTCAAACCAAGGTTTTACTGTATGAGGTTTTTACTATACAGTAATGTAGTAACTACCATTGAAACACTAAAACTATATTTTACAAGTAAACAGGATGAATTATTGACACTAGGTTGGGAAAGTAAAGCAAATCATATATACCAAACTAGGTGTTAAAGGAGTTCTATAGTCACAGCATACACTTTCATTTTTTAACATGAGCATTTTAATAACAATACAAGCAATAATTATATTTAACAATCCAATATAGATTTACTTGAAAATGTTACTTTTATGTTGTGAGTGCTGCCTGTCTGCTGGCCATCTCTTTCCACAACTTCCTGGGTTAACTACATGCTTTGCAACTTCTCTTCTGCTCTTTACTTTCAATTTCTAAGGACTATATATCCCATGGTACCTTGCTGACTGCAAGCAGAGATTCCTGTACTGACTCCATCTTCTGAAACTCCTCCTCTCAGCACCTCTGTAGTTCAGAAGGCAGGCTCTGTGAAATGTGTGAACAGCAGTGCCTACACACAGGGCATAGTGAATATGTGTCACAGAATTCCAGGAAGTAACTATATTATGTACCAGGTGCTGGAGGCTATTGAAGAGAGGGCTTCCTTTGCAGGTAAGATACAGACTCCCCTGAAGGTGGTGCATGAGGAGTAGGGCACAAAGTACCACAGGTCGTCTGTGGAGTTGCTTGCAGAAAGACATATTGGGAGGATACCATAAGACAGGTAAGTCGACCGCAATGTACAAATATGCTGTGCATACTAGTACATTATGGCATAACCTACCTGGGGGTCCTTAAAAATAATGTTTTATAGCGGACTTTACTTTTAGCTTTTAGAGGGAATAGAAGATTCTTGCAGTCAGCGGGTAAACAGTGGGTATGGTAGAAAGGGGTAAATTCCTCTGAAATCCAGATTATAATGTCTGCATGCAGTTTCCATGTGTTGTATGTTGCTGACAAGAAGGGGACTTGGGTATAAGCCTGCTCACCAGATCCCAAAGGAAGTCGGCACACACAGGCAATAATACAAAGTCTTTACCCTAGCCAGGGCATGGATAGATGCAGCATTGATGAAGATTCAGCAGTCAGAGCTGATACCCTCAGGATGGTCCCTCGTTCACCAGACGCAGGACTAAGGACTCTCTGGCGTCACACGGCGATGCAATCCCTCACAGGCAGGGACAATGATTGCTCCCAGGCTCCTGTCAGGTGGCAAGCTTAGCAGCGGTTGCTCAGATGCCTGCAGGTCAATCCTGGGGAGCAGAGATTGGGCCCGCTCAGAACAATTCTTTTATAAACTCTCCCATAATCCCCCTTCATGATTTGCGGCTTGTTGGGAGATGTAGTCTGAAAGGGACTCAGCATTCCAATTATAGCTGAACAGAGGACTACAAATCCCACCATCCTTTGCTTCCTGGCTCATAAGTGTGATGCAAACAGTCTGAGTGCAGCACTAGAGGGAAACAAGCACAGGCTGCAGCAATGGAGGTATTGTCCTCTGTATTCATACTGTAGTAGCCTGCACCTGGCTACATCTATAAAGAGATATTTTTTTATTGAGCATGAACATTTTATTGTGAAATTGATGGCAATTTGAGTCTTAACACTTTCAAGAGTCACGTATTACTAACATGTTTGTTGTGGTGAAAAATGAAATAGCACTTTAGCACTATTCATAGTTAAACGAAATCCCGTTTGTGTATTTCTGTCATCAGCCACTCTTATCACATTACTGTTATGACTGGCTTTTAATGTATGCTGCTCATGAAAATATTTTCTTTGTTGGCTTACACAAGTGGCAGCGGCCTCTTCGGGTGTGTGAAAATGACAGGTGTTGGAGTTCAAAGACCGCTGAACAATGGATAGAAGTTTAAAGTTGACAAGGATTCCACTCGTGACCCCACAGTTCACATGGAAATAGAATCCCACTGCCTAATCTGTATTGTGATACCGTCAGCAACTTCTGGATCTTTGTTTAAGCTCAGCATTTAACTAAGGGTAGGAGAAAACTGCCTGCAGCTTCTTATGATTGTGAAAACCAAACATTTTACCTACGCTGTATCATAGTATCTTCTAGCCTTCATGCTTTTATTTAATGTGGAAGATCACTCAACAATTACTTTATGAACATTTAACAGCCAAGTAACACATGAACTTTGGATACATGCATAGCACCATGTTTGACATCTGTCCGCACTCTGCTGTTTTCTAGCAATCAGCACTGCACTGGAAAATGCTGGCCATTTATGAGCGACAGCATGCAACCGACAGGGCCGTGTTTACCGCGGGGCAAAAGTGGCAGCTGCCCTGGGCCTAAACATTGTTGTGGGGCCCAAAGCAGCAGCCCCTTGAGCCCGTTCTGCCCGCAAATAGTTTTCCTGGCTTTGCGTATACATTTTACTTTGCAATGCCATGAGATCGGCTTTGCATAGTATTTTGCTCCTCTCCTTGCCCTGGGCTGCACAGAGTGACCTCACACGTGACATTAAGACGTCTTGTGCCAGGTTGTGTGGGCAGACAAGGGGTTGAAGAGTCTGGTGGGGGGGGGGGGGGCAGATACGGACATTAGCAGCACACAGTAACACTTGTTATAGAGAGCTGCAGTGTGCTGTGATGACTGCTATGCCTAGTAAAGGGGATGCTGTATCATATAGAGGGTTTAGTGGCAGCGTCATGTACAAACTACTGCCTGCAGGGAATACTGAGGCTTTGATCCTTTTGATGCTGGATCAGGTTTATTATTTTTCATATGCATGGAAGAATGCACATTATGGGCTAATGGAACTAATATGAATTACAGACATTGCCCAGGGTCCAATCAATATTAAAGACAGCTCTGGCAACCCATTAAGTGGCTCAGCCCCTGCCCCCCCCCCCCCCATGCTATCTATGTCTTGTGATTACAAAGGCTGACTGTGTCCTGATGCTATCAAGAATATAGGATATAGTGTGATGGTGGGTGAGTGACACCATGCAACTCATGGTATCAATTGTAAATCACCAGCAGTTCCCAGTGCTGATTGCTGGATTTCCAGCTAGAAAGATGCCAAACATGGTGCTATGCGTTTAATCCGGTACATGTGTTATATGGCTGCTTAATGTTCATAGGGTAATTCTAGAGTGAACTTTCACTTTAAAGTAGAATTCCGTTCTATCTTTAGAACCATTTCTCTGTCAAGTGAGACAGAGTTTGGATATATCTGGAGTAGTGTGTGGAGACAGGCAATACAAAGTTACCGCATATGCAGATGACTTGTTGTTTAAGCTCACTAGACCAGATGTATCTTTGCCGAATTTATTGAAAGAATTTGAAGTATATGGAAGATTATCTAATATGAAGATAAACTTTGATAAATCAGGAGCCATGGGAGTGGGAGCTCCACCTTCCTACTTCCAGAGGCTGAAACAAAATGTTGGGTTTAAATGGACAGAGAGAGCGATAAAATATTTAGGAACATACATCCCCCGTAAGGTGAAGAGAACATATGAATACAATTTCATTCCACTATTGTATAGAATAAAACTGTTGTTAGAGAAATGGAACACAGGAATACATTCCTGGTTTGGTAGATCAAACTTGATAAAAATATAGATCCTCCCGAAATTCTTCTACCTATTTCAGGCTTTACCTATCAATATTCCAATTCAATATTTTAAACAAGTTCAATCAGTATTCATAAATTTTGTCTGGGGAAAAAAGAAATCAAGATTGTCAGTTAAATCTTTAACTCTTCCAAAAAAATATGGTGGTGTGGCCTTACCGGATACACGTAGATATTATCAAGCCTCACATTTATGTCGTCAAATAGACTGGTGTAGACACAAGGAATTTAAATTATGGATACACTTAGAACAATCTCAAACACCAATCTCTTTGAATAGGGTGGCTTGGTGTTATAACGACATACCTCTGAAAAGCCATCCGTTGATAGGTAACACACTAAAAATAGTCTCACAAGTGTATATAAAGGGGTTTGAGAAAAACATGGAGTCCCCTTTATTTCCCATTCTGGGAAATCCAAGGTTTCCAATGTTAATGGAAAAAGGCCCCTTTGGAGAATTAAAAGAAAGAGGTTGTTCTCAAGCCTCACATTTTCTGAAAGGTAATAAGTGACGCTGGTGGATAAGGAGGATATTTTTGGGCTTCCATTTTGGAGTGCCCCACAGGTACATCATATTCCTAATACATTACCACAACCCCAGAAATATGGAAGGCAGGTGACATTATTTGAAAGATACTGTTCAGAATCAGGAACATTAGCTCATACTCTATCTAAAATGTATGGAACAAGGTAAATTGCCTCATTTAAGTAAATGGGAAGAAGAAATTAATTGTGTCTTCTCCTCTGAACAGCAACAACAGATAATAGACAGGGTCTTTCAGTCTTCTATATGTACCAAGGTACAAGAAACAAATTATAAAATTTAAACACGTTGGTATTATACCCCTCAGAGACTGAATAGTATCTATCCTAATATATCAAATCGGTGCTGGCGCTGTCAAGAGGAACAAGGCACAATGTTACACATATTTTGGATTTGCTCCAAAATAAGAGGATTTCGGGAGGAAATCAGAAGAATAATGCAGAAATTTACAGAGGTAGAGATTCCATTGGACCCTGCCTTCTTTTTGTTACAATTATCAACAATGTCAACGAAAAAATATAAAAGATCATTTATAAGCCATTTAGCAAATGCAGCAAGATTATGTATCCCTTTGGGGTGGAAAAAAAATATTCCACACTCTATAAGGGATTGGATAGAGAAAGTGGAGGAAAGAAACAAAATGGAAGACTTGACTTTAACAGCAAATCATAATAGAGAGAGATATAGACAGATATGGGAGGGTTGGAATTCCCTAAGGGAAGGCCCTTAGGGAATAAAGAACCAGAGAAATTAGAAAGGATTGCCATTGGTTCTGACAAGAGGGAGAGGGAAAGGGAGGGTTTGTTCCCCCCCCTTTTTTTTTCTATGGGGAAGGTATAAGGGTAAGGAAGAAGAGGAAAGGGGGAAAAGGGAAAAAAGTAAGGGGGATGGAATGGGTTGGATATAAAAAATGTTACTCCCTAAGGGTGGGGAGAGAATATGTTACCACAGTTAAGAATTGGGAGGAGAATGGAAATATTTCTCTTCTTAATTTTTATTTATGTTGGTATAATAGTTTTCCTGACTGATATTTTGTGAAATGTAAACCCATTCTTTTTCCTTCTAATAAAAATTAAATTTGCAAAAAAAAAAAATAAAGTAGAACTCCAGGCAGCTATACAAGACACAAACGAATGCTACCATGTAATCTTTAATATTTAATTACATGTATTTTTCTTTTAAAAACAAGCAGTGTAAGTGCCTGAATTAGACCCTGGCATTTGCCTTTTGCAGTCTTCCATATCGGATAACAAACCAACAAGCATGACCACAACCTCTTCCTATGATACAGTACCTAGGCTTACTGCCCGAATTATAGGCCCAAGCACTACCAAATTGCCACGCAATGGGGTTGAGGTCCCTTCTCCCTCTAGGCCCTAACATCAGTCAAATAGTTATAAATATATATAAACATCCTGCTGTATGATAATTAATTGGGACTGCTGCAACTAAATCCTGAATACTGGATGAAACAAAACACTGTGAAAAGAGAGTGCACCGTCCCTTGAAGTCAAATAACAAACCCGTGCATAAAGTATATGTGAATAAATAAAAAATGTACTACAAATTCATAAATTCATAAACATCACTAAATCCATATATGTGCAAATCAAATAACCATATACAGTCAGGTCCATAAATATTGGGACATCGACACAATTCTAATCTTTTTGGCTCTATACACCACCACAATGGATTTGAAAGTAAACAAACAACTTTAACTTTTGCTTTAACTGCAGACTTTCAGCTTTAATTTGAGGGTATGTACATCCAAATCAGGTGGACGGTGTAGGAATTACAACAGTTTGTATATGTGCTTCCCACTTTTTAAGGGACCAAAAGTAATGGGACAGATTAACAATCATAAATCAAACTTTCACTTTTTAATACTTGGTTGCAAATCCTTTGCAGTCAATTACAGCCTGAAGTCTGGAACGCATAGACATCACCAGACGCTGGGTTTCATCCCTGGTGATGCTCTGCCAGGCCTCTACTGCAACTGTCTTCAGTTCCTGCTTGTACTTGGGGCATTTTCCCTTCAGTTTTGTCTTCAGCAAGTGAGATGCATGCTCAATCGGATACAGGTCAGGTGATTGACTTGGCCATTGCATAACATTCCACTTCTTTCCCTTATAAAACTCTTTTGTTGCTTTCGCAGTACGCTTCGGGTCATTGTCCATCTGCACTGTGTAGCGCTGTCAAATGAGTTCTGAAGCGTTTGGCTGAATATGAGCAGATAATATTGCCCGGAACACTTCAGAATTCATCCTGCTGCTTTTGTCAGCAGGCACATCATCAATAAATACAAGAGAACCAGTTCCATTGGCAGCCATACATGCCCAAGCCATGACACTACCACCACCATGCTTCACTGATGAGGTGGTATGCTTTGGATCATGAGCATTTCCTTTCCTTCTCCATATTCTTCTCCTCCCATCACTCTGGTACAAGTAGATATTGGTCTCATCTGTCCATAGGATGTTACAGAACTGTGAAGGCTTTTTTAGATGTTGTTTGGCAAACTCTAATCTGGCCTTCTTGTTTTTGAGGCTCACCAATGGTTTACATCTTGTGGTGAACCCTCTGTGGTCACTCTGGTGAAGTCTTCTCTTGATTGTTGACTTTGACACACATACATCAACCTCCTGGAGAGTGTTCTTGATCTGGCCAACTGTTGTGAAGGGTGTTTTCTTCACCAGGGAAAGAATTCTTCGGTCATCCACCACAGTTGTTTTCTGTAATCCTCCGGGTCTTTTGGTGTTACTGAGCCCACCGGTGCGTTATTTCTTTTTAAGGATGTTCCAAACAGTTGATTTGGCCACACCTTATGTTTTTGCTATCTCTCTGATGAGTTTGTTTTGTTTTTTTCAGCCTAATGATGGCTTGCTTCACTGACAGTGACAGCTCTTTGGATCTCATATTGAGAGTTGAGAGCAACAGATTCCAAATGCAAATGGCACACTTGAAATGAACTCTGGACCTTTTATCTGCTCCTTGTAAATGGGATAATGAGGGAATAACACACACCTGGCCATGGAACAGCTAAGCAGCCAATTGTCCCATTACTTTTGGTCCCTTAAAAAAGTGGGAGGCACATATACAAACTGTTGTAATTCCTACACCTTTCACCTGATTTGGATGTAAATACCCTCAAATTAAAGCTGAAAGTCTGCAGTTAAAGAGTTAAAGCACATCTTGTTTGTTTCATTTCAAACCATTATAGAGCCAAAAATATTAGAATTGTGTAGATGTCCCAATATTTATGGACCTGACTATAATCAAAAATGTTCATAATTATCAAATTCATATTTAATCATAAAATGTCCAGGTGCTTTCAAAGTGCTCAGTGCTCCAAACATATATAAAGTTCTCCATTGCAAATAAAGGTGCTCTTCAAAAAAGTATAGTTGGCCCTTGAAATAAATGTGGGGTGATTTTGAACCTTTCCTAGTTATTATACTGTAAATATGTATTATCCAGTTTATTCCTATAGCTAGCTAGTCTATCAAAGCTCTGATAAGGTTAATGGTGAGGATATAATAACAACGCTAGCTATAAAAAAAAAAAAAAAAAACCACACTGCCTAAATAAGCAAGGATCTCATTTATTATAAAGAAAGTAGAAATACTAATATAAAACACTAACTTGATACTACAGAGCATTTAAAACGAAACAAGCACAGATAATACTTTACATATGGTTGTCCTTGGTATTCGGTATCTTTCAGCTGGGGGAAAGAAGAGCAAAGAGCAAAAGAGCAAAAAATCAAAGAGCAAAGAGGAATAAATTATCTGGTCACTGCTTTTAAAGTCCTCTCAGACACCACCCACACAAGCACCCACTGTCTGCTTGCCAAATGACAATACATAAGAGACTGTCCTTCCTAATCAACAGTAAGCATCTCATCTTTCCAGGAAGAATGTTATAGTCTCCAGTCTCCACTAGGGGTGCCATTCCTCCATGAATCACTGTTTTTGACCTGGGTCATCTTTCAGTAACAGCTGGCCTTTTATGTTGGTATAACCTCTCCAGGAAGTCTTACCTGAGGCTCCTCTACCCCCATATCTCACAACAGGAGGCCTATGCAAGAACATCCTGTGATGATATGAATTCCTTTTTATGGCTCATTGTCAACCATCCAGAAACATCTGATATTAAATCATGTCGCCTCCTAGCAGCCTCTTATCAAACAGGGGAGATCTCAAATTATATAGATATATGTATCTCCTGGATAGCCGACGCTCTCACCATCAGGCATCTGGTTAGCTCAGTGACCCTATCAGTAAGATATTGCCACAGTGTCCCCACTGATGGGGTGTATACCTGGTACCTTACCAATCAGTAGCCATGCATATTAAATACAAGGAAGGAGAAGTCACATAGCGTGATACTGCTTTGGAATCTTAGCTTCTTAAAAAAAGGAAAACTGCACTTACATTTGTCCAGAAACACAAATGCAATCTAACAGAGCACGGCAGTGGGACCATCCAGCAGGCTCGTGCGTGATGACGTCACACTCTAGCTCAACCCGACGCGTTTTTCTTTACAAATAAGCAGTAGGGAAATACTGGAGAGGTGAGTATCAGGGGGTCAAGGAGGGAAGGGCAGGGTGGACTTACACAGACACTGTCACTTGGGCCTTAAAGGGCAAAGTAAAAAATGTCTTTATATTCTGGTATCAACTCTAAGTTTTTCAAATGAGCCCTTTTTCAGATCTAAAAAGAAGAGAGAAAGCCTGTGTTTATAGGGACAAGCAGTTTCTATACACCTGGGCCCTTTGAAGTTTATTACCATCTGAAAGAATCCCAAATTCATATATGTACAATAACGTTTATAACACTGATTATAAATTACTCAGTTATAATCAGTTTTAGAAAACTTTATTGTACATACATAAATTTGGTAATGTGGCCTGCGGTGCGTCACGCTGAGTTCACGAGGGAGACGCGGCGGCCATTTTCTCGGCAGGAAACAAGCTACGGGGAAGCTCCGGCTCATCCGAATCATACACGCCTGCTTACTTACTACTAAACGTGAGTTGCCATTTGTAACCTTTGTGTTGAATAAAGCTTAATATGCAGTATTACGCTATGGGAGTTGTCCCTTTCCTTTTCATGTGATACTGTTCGATTGGGAGTGAAGTGGTCAGTGAAAAGCTTCGGCACCGGTATACAGTGGATATCATACAGGCTGAGATTGATCTCTGTAATGGGGGTCAAATCATTGTGGTAAGAGGCCAGCTTATGTCTTGGTGGCGGTTCTTCTTGCACACGGTGATTGGAGTTTGAAGTGTCCTTTGGAGCACCCTGTCTTTTTTCCTGTTGAAATTCGATTATACAGATTTAAACTGTCTGTTTTCAAGGACTTTGTAGTTCTCATTCATTCAATTTCAGCGCCACACCTATTTGTTTTTAATAAATTTGGTAATACCTTCTATTTTGATACATTTTCTACATATCTTGTATGTTGATAGCTTAGTAAATTTGATAAAATGGTAAATGTTAAAAGAATTTTGAAAGCTTCCTAAAATATTACAGTTGTTTGTGTATGAAGCACATGTGACTGAAAACTGAAAAATGTAGTAAACCATGTGATGTCCATAAAGATTCCATCCTCTCCCCACTCCCCTCTCACCCTCCATTACTATTTAAAACATTAAACATAAATAACCGTGTACATTTATAATACACCCATTTATCTTTGTGCTATAGATGGCTACACAGAGTAAAACCAGGATTTATGTTAATAAATAAAGACATTTTTCTGCTGCTAGGGCTTCTTATATGGAACCTGTCATAGAAGGAAATTACGAGCAAGTAATGCAAGCCTAGAAAAGTTACTACAAGGCATTTGCACATATTTTTAGCTATGATCAAAGCTTATCAGGAAGCCCCAGTCTATGGCACACTCAACGGGCAGAAACCTGTGAGACTACTCAGCACTTTCAGTCTGGAGCAAATAGAATTAAAATGATTTCTTCATCAAATCTTCCATAAAAGCAGGAATGCCAGTATGATAACAGCTTACGTGTTTCAAAGGTGACAGTCTTTAGTCATATATTAATCAATAGGAAGAATATAACCAAGCCAGGACTTTAACAGCCATCAACATCTCACACTACAATGTACTCTACCAGCCTTGACTGCTGAGGTAAATAAGCCTATGAATACCGGCTATTAACATAATTGGAAACCCCTTACCCCTCCCTGGTACAAAATATCACACTTATAAACATTAAGTTGGAAAGGGCAAGGCCGCAGCTTTATTAAATTTGCAACACAGAACATGCGAACACTTTAAACCAGTGCCAGTCACAGTAGTACTGTGAGCACGTTTAACAATACAATTCTAAAGGGGGGCCTGTCCTTATCATAAGTGCTGGACAGACTAACTCCAACTTCTAGTCAAGGGCAAAGCCCATTACACCAAGTTTTAATGCTGGCAAGGTCACAAAACCGCCGCTAAAGCTGTGACAGACCATCAAAAGGGGTGGGAGGGTGGTCAGCTCTTTTAGCCACACATCATCCAAAAGACCCACAAGTTCCAGGGGAGAGAACTTTTAGTGAGCTCTGGCCCAACCCCATCACCCTGATCCAATCCCCTGTGACCACTTCACATACTGACCCCCTCCCCCCCCCCCCCAGACTCATCTCCCGGGTATGCTCCATCAGTCAAGGCTCTCTTTCCCAAGAGGATCAAGAGGAATACATTCTATGTGATGATGACGCCTGCTCTGGAAAGTGTTGGTTATGAGGTTGTTCTTATTTACTTTTTTGCATTTATTACAGGTACTAATATAGCACCATCAATTTACACATCACTTTACATATAGCAATATATACTGAACAATACACAAAGGTGCGCTCAACTGCAAATATGTGAAAATAAAAAAACTGCTACAATCAAACACTCCTTGAATAGTGAGGAGAAAAACGTAAAAATAAATAAGATGCGCTGTTTTTGACTGAGATATTATCCTAAAAGTGATTGGGTAACAGATGCAATAAACAATGCAATAGGCAAAATCAAACAATAGTGAATGTTCAAATGGCAAAGTGTCACTAGATAAGTGAAGCTCTTGTTGCCTAGAATGCTGTAACAAGTGAATTACATTAAAAATTATTTTTTTGTGAATAAGTAGCCATGATCTGTTCACAAAAAATAACAAATAATAAATGGTGCAAAAAGTTCATAAATAGTCCAGTGCTACACAATTCAGTGTGTTAAGTGAGAAGATGATGCTCCAACTTTCCCACATGCAAATACACCAAACTGTTTGTATTGCCGCTGAAATAATCCAGAATGGAAAGTGTGTCACCGCTGTGCTCTGTATGTGAAAATTGGTCGCTTACCAAATCAAATGATCCCACCAAGAGATCATATGCATGTGAGTGGAAGCGCCTCTGAAGACAAGTGGTCAGCCGGCTCCCGGGAAGGTATCCAGGCTTATGGTGCTCCTTAATCTCGGTAATCACATCATGTGTTTATAAATGATAACGGAAGATGCTCATAGTGCATAATGTATATAAAGCTGGTTTAATAAATAAAAATTGCATTTACATCAAGGACAATGAACTTGAGCTAGATGGGATAAAATCTTGCACATGTGGTCCGCGATAGTTGACGTCACTTTGCTAGCTCCAATCCAACGTGTTTCCTCTCAGAAGCCATCGACTGGGATGATAATATATATTGCACATTCACATCAGGCCCTACCCTCAAAGTGCTTACAATCTAAGGTCCTTAACTCACATTCATGAATGTTCATAGGAGGGCCGATTTAGACAGGATCCAAATTAACCGACCAGTATTTCTTTGGAGTGTGGGATTTAAGCAGAATGCAACCCTAGTGCTGCTAGGCAGAAGTTTTATTCACTTAGCCACTGTGCTCTGCTGCTAGATTTACTTCAAAGAATCTTGTCTTTGCTGGTCCTGGCTATTAGATTCTTTCTACCATTTACTAAATTGTCCGAAAGACATTAATTTGCTTTTTACAAGCTTTTATTACTTGCTTTTATTTAATTAATACCAAAACAAGATAACTTTTGTACGATAAACTGTTCTTTACGAAAGAGACTCGTTACACTTACACTTACTCTTACTCTTACTCTTTACAGTTACCCAAGAAGGGGGTGTATATGGTCTCAGTTCTTACCCAAAATTTAGATGAATTTAGTTGTTAGGCAAGACAAAACATTTTAGGACCTAAGATTTCCTAAAATCCAACATTTCCAATCAGCCAAAATCTAAAAATGATGGATCTCATATAAGGGCTGAGACTTCACACAGCTTTTGGCTCATTTGTGGATGTTTATGGGCCAAGGGCAGTAAATCACTGAAGTTGCAAGAGTTCATCTGTGTGCAGGAGAACGTCCATAAGCCATGCTTCAGGGGTCATACACATGACATTCCGACAACGCTTACAGAAACTGTTGATCCAGCTCAGGGCACACATATTATTCATCTTCTGCATCCTTTGATCTAAGCTCAGACCACACAAGGTCTTCCATCCAAAAAGTTTCACCCCTAAAGGCCTAATAGTAGAGCCTAGAGGGTTGAAATGCGTTGGAGAAACAAAATCAAATGACTTGTGTTTAAACCATTTAAGGCAGGAGTGTCAAACTCAATTTCATTGCGGGCCGCATCAGTATTATGGTCACCCTCAGAGGGCCAGGTCTATCTGTAGCCCACCACCATCAGAAATCAAGACCCCCCCCCCCTTACATCACAGTGCATCCCCTTTACCATGTGCTGCTGCTGGAAAGAAGCTGGAAGCAGAGCTTGGAAGCAGCAAATAGCAAAATAGTCAGCTGAATGCTGAGACCAGTGGAGGAAGAGAGGAGGGGGTGCTGCAGCTGTACAGAGAGGTACAGGATCTCTAGGAGGAGTTGTGTCCTCCTCTCTGCTGCCAACTGCAGTTGGCACAGGATCTGGTGGAGGAGTTCTGTTCTCTCTGCTGCCGTCTACTGAGGCATGATGGGGGCAGATATGAGGGAGATGTAGCAGCTGCAGGAGAGGTGCAAGGGCCACATGAAATGGCCTGGAGGGCCGGATTCTGCCCGCGGGCCTTGTGTTTGACACCTGTGATTTAAGGTAAGCAGGTTTGTAACTGGTGTACAGCTAACATCTTTATATACTACCTAGACAATGCTGTTATACTAGGTTCACTGTTTTATTATTTTAACAGGGAAATGTAATAGCAAATGTTACAGCTCCTCGAAGGTTGGGTTATTCTGGGACATAGCAAAAGTGAACCAGAAATCCAATCAATGCCAAACATGCAAACACTCAAGTTTATGTCTATGACTACAGTATATATTGGATAAATATTGCAAATGTTGAGGGTGACTGCAAAAGTCTACTCTCTCTGCTCTGATATTGTTCTGGTACAAATTACATTTTAATGCAATTTTGCAAAGCACTGTTCCAGAGGCGTAACTAGAACCTTCAGGGCCCTGATGCAAGAAACAATGAAGGGCCCCCCAGACCCCTGGCCGGGGCCCTTACCTTCAAGCCCAGGGCTCTTCCCACTAATCCTGGGGCTCTTTACACTCGTTGCATGGCCTTTTATTACGGTCCCGCAGCAGGATTCTTTCACAAGTTCTGCAGTGGGCCCCCTTCCTGCAATCTTGTGGGCCCACTTCCTGCAATCTTGGGGCCTCCCCACAGTGGTGCAATGCCAGGGTCCGGTCGCAAGTGTGACCTTTGCGATCCTGGAAGTTCACCCACTGGTTTGCTACCGGGCCCCCTGGAGCATGGGGCCCGGTAGCGATTGCAACCCCTGCAACCCCTGTAGTTACGCCCCCTGCACTGTTCCATTTCCCAGCACAACTAACAAAATTATTTCAGACCTTAATTTCAGGAATGGCACGGCATGTGCCATGTCTATATTTTGGTGAATAGGCTTGCACTCAAGGTTACCACTGGACACATACTCAGACTAAAGCCAGCCACAGACAGTTCTAATCTCGGTTGGTTCAGCAGGAACAGGTCCGAGATTTGAATCATGTATGGGCAGGCTAAATGTATCTAAGTCGACCGATCGATCAATTTGGGTACAACCAGCCTGCCAGATTTGACATGCAATTATCGCTATCAGTGGTTATAGCCTCTAGCAATATTCACTGTGTTTTCCCGGTGGGGACAGCTCCCCCTGCCCCTCCCCCCGCAAGGAAAACACAATGGCTCCGCAGGAGGGATAACACTGTCAACCCATGATTGCAGGAAAGAAATGCACTCCATCTATGGCCAGCCTTAGAAATTAAATTAGGAACTTAGAGATTAAAAACTTAATTACAAACAGCAATTGTAGAAATCCTGCATTATATTTCTACAATCTTCTTATAGCATAGGCCATTCTGTAGAGCAACAATTCTTTTTTTTCAGATCCTCAAAGAGTTTTTTGCCATGGGGTGCCATGTTGAACTTCCAGTGACCAGTATGAGAGACAAACAGCAATAACACCAAATTCAACACACCTGCTCTCCATTCACACCTGACACCGGGGAGGGAAAACAGCTAATTGGGCCCAATTTGGACATTTTCACTTAGGGGTGTACTAAATTTTGTGGCCAGCGGTTTAGATATTAATGGCTGTGTGTTGAGTTATTTTGAGGGGACAGCAAATTCACACTGTTATACAAGCTGTACACTCACTACTTTACATTGTAGCAAAGTGTCAATTCTTCAGTGTTGTCACATGAAAAGATATCATAAAATATTTACAAAAATGTGAGGGGTGTACTCACTTTTGTGAGATACTGTGTGCATATATATATATATATATATATATATATATATATATATATATATATATATACATTATATTTTTTTTTTTAAATGCACACAGATACTGTTATATAAATCTAGCTAATTAACTCAATGCTCTTTGATGATTACCAGATTTGATGAGTGATTCACAAAGAATGTCAATTCTCCTCTTCTCAGCCTTTCCTTCTATAAAATTCTGCTCTTTTCTTTCACATAACCCTCGACAGTGTCAGTTATCATCTACAGAAAAATGAATGGTTTCTTGAACAGCCTTCAGGTATGTGTGTTTGCCTGTGTCTAGACTACTACTTATTTATCTCTCCTTTATCTCCTTCTCTGTCCTTCTCTATTTTATTCTTCATAAATAAATGTCTGGCATGTAATGCCACAGAAATGTTTGCACAAGGTCAGGCCCATGCGTCTAGGGAAAGGTCATAAAAGAAAGAGTGAGTAACTGTACATTGATATATCTGTGAACTCTGTAGTATACTTAAAATCAACACCATATTCTTTTGTAGGTCATGTTTCGTGTTTCAGATGTCAAGCACTGAAGAAAAAGGTCTTCATGAGAAAAAATAAAGAAATTAACTTTACTTCTCTTTTAAGTACAAGAAAACAGATTTGCTTAACCACTTGACCTGGGGAAGATTTACCCCCCTTCATGACCAGACCATTTTTTGCAATACGGCACTGAATTACTTTAATTGACAAGTGCGCAGTCATGCGAAATTGTACCCAAATAAAATGTATGTCCTTTTCCCCCAAAAATAGAGCTTTCTTTTATAGGTATTTGATCACCTCTCCATGTTTTATTGTTTGCTCTATGAACAAAAAAAGACTGACAATTTATCATTATCTTTTACTTTCTGCTATAAAACATATCCAATAAAAAAAATGAAAAAATTAAATTTCTTCATCAATTTAGGCCAATATGTATTCCTCTACATATTTTTGTTGAAAAAAAATCCCAATAAGCGTATATTGATTGGTTTGCGCAAAAGTTATAGCGTCTACCAACTATGGGATATTTTTATTTTTTTATACTAGTAATGGTGGCGATCAGTGACTTATAGTGGGACTGCGATATTGTGGCAGACATTCGGACACTAACTAACATTTTTGACACTATTTGGGGACCAGTGACACTAATACAGTGATCGATGCTAAAAAAAGAAATGCACTGGCTGGGAAGGGGTTAACATCAGGGGCGATCAAAGGGTTAACTGTATGCCTGACCAGTGTTTATATGTACTGTAGGAGGTGCTTTTACTAGGGGAAGACATGTAACCATGTCCCTTCTTTGCAAAGACACAGGATCCATGCTTTCCCTCCTGTCAGACCGCCGTTCTTCCTCTCTGCTGGAGGATCGGCAGGAACCGGCAGACATCAAGTCTGTGGTACCCACCACTGGGCTCTCTGTGTGTGATCAGTGGCGGAGTGCAGGCACGCCCCCTCCCCGGATCACAAATATTTATGTGATCCGGCACAGGGAGATTAAGTGGTTAATAAAAGGTGCCCATAAAGTAGATGTTGTGACGGTGGCGGGTATCAGACCTCTGGCCTTCTCATCCAACTCGTGACCAAGGACCAAGCAATCTCACACCCTGCCTTCACTTGCGTAACAATGCCACTCTCAGCTGCACCCGGCACACAGATTTTCCAGCTTGCGGGACCACAATCTAGATGCCAGCAGGCTGAGAGCGATTTTCACCGGGCTAATTAAGCAATTAACCCTTTCTCTGCCACCACCTCTACGTTATGATGAGCCCAGAGGACGCTCGTAATTTTAGAAATACCAATTATGATTTTAGAATAATCATCTGTAACACGCGCTGTCACCGCAGACAGGAATGTCCAGAGGATTTATTCTAGACAGTAGCGCTCTTCAAGAGACAGGTTCTCTGGTAGCTTTGCATTAGGAGCTTAGTGACAAGATTAACACTTTTCAAAATAAGGTTTAATAAAAAGGTTAAAATTGATGCAAAATAAAAATATTTACACAAAAATGGGTTACAAAGAAATAGAGACACAATTCAGCAATTTAGAAAAATAAGATAAAGAATTAGAAATGATGGGACTTGCATTCAATGTCCTTGTATTATCAGAGTTCGGAAGCTGAGCCGGTTCCCAAAGTGATAGATAGATGTTTCTTCAATGATGGCACAGGAGAACTGAAAAAAACATCTGCTTCTTTCCTTTTCTCTGTGACCCCAGGGGGTGTCACCAGAGGTCCTTGGCCAATAAACACAGTGGCCCAGAGTGGCCCTAGGCTCAGACAATGGCAAGGAACCTCCCGTTTAGACAGATCTATAACATAATTCATATCTTCCAATATCTACCAGCTGCCTTCTTGAAACTGATAGATTATTGTGCGGCATTGAATTTTACATCCATAAATACCAAACACGGGTTATCTCCAAGTAACCTCTGACCCGTAAGGCCTCTGACAGCTAGCTTGTCTTCCATAGGAGCGAACGGGATCATGTATGATCTCGTTCCGCTCAGTATTTTATTTCTCATCCAAATATATACTTTTTGTTAATGTGTCATGTTCCTGTCTGCATTTATGAATTGGGTATGGATTTGTTAGATGTATTTGGTACATCTCAAATTAACAATTTGGCTGGGGAATTTACAACCCAGCCTGGTCAGCCTTAGTGAACATCTGCCAGGATGTGCTGAGATAAGGTTCCTAGATAAGGTTCTTTGAAGTAACAGCTCTTTTGAAGCTCACATTCTTAAGTGAATTGACCCAGGGAGGGGCTGTGTGAGCGAGGGTCATTTCAAACTGTCATGGCAGAGCTCGGAAACCAAAATGGTTGCTTGACAAAATGGTGTCCCAGTGCAGGATACCATTACAGATGTAACCCATAACAACGAACGTCTCCTATTTACTTCCTTTCGGTCTTTTGGCGGTAACATTGAGTATTTTTTGTTATATATTTTCAATAACTGCAAAAAAAATACATGTTGATCCTGCCAGAGATCTTGTGGGCTGCTAACTTCCTGTGAAGTCACTTCCTTTGATGTCACTTTCACAAATGTATTTATCCTAGCTCCAGCCAAAACATATTTTGTTTAAAGTGGTTGTAAACCCCCTACATATTCTTAGTGAAGTGACTGGCCTCAGGTGATACACAGAGATGAAACAAATCCTCCTACATAGGTTGTATCTGTTTATCTGCAGTCATCTCTTCTCTACATCTGTTCAAAGTACAGAATGTAAATGTTTGACCATTCTTCCTCACAAATGCGCTCCTGAAAGAATGGTCTAATATTCCCACAAACACACTCCTAAACCTTGTGGACAGCCTTCCCAGGAAGAGTCGAAGTTGTTATAAAGGGTGGGCCAACTTAATATTGAACCCTATGGAATAAGACTGGGATCCCATTAAAGTTTGTGTGCGTGTAAAGGCAGGCATCCCAATACTTTTGGTAACACAGTGTGTGTGTGTGTGTGTGTCAGTGTTAATTTTGGCAGCAAATTTCAATTTAGTTTTAGTCTTAGTCTTAGGACTTAAATGGCATTTTAGTTTTAGTCCTATTTTAGTCTTCTGCAAGTGTTTTAGTTTTAGTCGTATTTAGTCGACTAAAACTCCAGTATATTTTAGTCGACTAAAACGCCCTACATTTTAGTCGACTAAAACTCATTTTAGTCATCTATAATCAAATGGGTGTAGTTCAATTGTAATTTGTAATGCATTATTTAAGCATTTCTGTACAATTTCCAAACTCATTATATACTACTGCTGGTCCTGGAGTGAAAAATCTAATATGTTATTATTTATGCTTTGAGCATGCACCAGTGTTAATTTTTGGCAGCAAATTTCGATTTAGTTTTAGTTATAGTCTTTTGACTAAAATGCCATTTTAGTTTTAGTCGTATTTTAGTCTTAAGACTAAAATGCCATTTTAGTTTTAGTCGTATTTTAGTCATCTGAATTGTGTTAGTCAACGAAAACATTTTAGTCGGTTTTAGTCGACGAAATTAACACTGGTGTGTGTATATATATATATATATATATATATATATATATATATACACACAGTATCTCATAAAAGTGAGTACACCCCTCACATTTTTGTAAATATTTTATTATATCTTTTCATGTGACAACACTGAAGAAATGACACTTTGCTACAATGAAAAGTAAGGAGAGCACAGCTTGTATAACAGTGTAAATTTGCTGTTCCCTCAAAATAACTCAACACACAGCCATTGCCGCTGGCAACAAAAGTGAGTACACCCCTAAGTGAACATGTCCAAATTGGGCTCAACCAGCCATTTTCTCTCCCTGGTGTCATGTGACTCGTTAGTGTTAGAAGGTCTCAAGTGTAAATGGGGAGCAGGTGTGGTAAATTTGGTGTTATCGCTCTCACTCTATCATACTGGTCACTGGAAGTTCAACATGGCACCTCATGGCAAAGAACTCTCTGAGGATCTAAAAAAAGAAAAAAAGATTTGTTGCTCTACATAAAGATGGCCTAGGCTATAAGAAGAGTGCTAAGACCCTGAAACTGAGCTGCAGCACGGTGGCCAAGACCATGCAGAGGTTTAACAGAACAGATTCCACTCAGAGCAGGCCTCGCCTTGGACAATTAAAGAAGATGACTGCACGTGCTCAGCTTTATATCCAGAGGTTGTCTTTGGCAAATAGATGTATGAGTGCTGTCAGCATTGTTAAAGAGGTTGAAGGGGTGGGGGGTCAGCCTGTCAGTGCTCAGACCATATGCTGCACCCTGCATCAAATTGGTCTGCATGGCTGTCATTCCAGAAGGAAGTATCTTCTAAAGATGATGCACAAGAAAGCCCGCAAACAATTTGCTGCAGACAATCAGACTAAGGACATGGATCACTGCAACCATGTCCTGTGGTCTGATGAGACCAAGATAAACCTATTTGGTTCCGATGGTGTCAAGCATGTGTCGCGACAACCAGGTGAGGAGTACAAAGACAAATGTGTCTTGCCTACAGTCAAGCATGGTGGTGGGAGTGTCATGGTCTGGGGCTGCATGAGTGCTGACGGCACTGGGGAGCTACAATTTATTAAGGGAACCATGAATGCCAACATGTACTGTCACATACTGAAGCAGAGCATGATCCCCTCCCTTCGGATAGTGGGCCGCAGGGCAGTATTCCAACATGATCACGACCCCAAACACACCTCCAAGAAGACCACTGCCTCGCTAAAGAAGCTGAGGGTAGAGGTGATGGACTGGCCAAGCATGTCTCCAGACCTAAACCCTATTGAGCATCTGTAGGGCATCCTCAAATGGAAGGTGGAGGAGCGCAAGGTTTCTAACATCCTCCAGCTCCGTGATATCATGGAGGAGTGGAAGAGGACTCCAGGGACAACCTGTAAAGCTCTGGTGAACTCCATGCCCAAGAGGGTTAAGGCAGTGCTGGAAAATAATGGTGGCTACACAAAATATTGACACTTTGGGCCCAATTTGGACATTTTTACTCATGGGTGTGCTCACTTTTGTTGCCAGCAGTTTAGACATCAATGACTGTGTTGAGTTATTTTGAGGGGACAGCAAATTTACACTGTTATACAAGCTGTGCACTCACTAGTTTACTTTGTAGCAAAGTGTCATTTATTCAGTGTTTTCACATGGAAATATAATAAAATATTTGCAAAAATGTGAGGGGTGTACTCATTTTTGTGAAATACTATATATATATATATATATATATATATATATATATATATATACATAAACATATACATAAATATATATATATATATATACAGTATATAGTAATTACTGTGGATGGCATAAATAAATGGATGAACACACTTCTATTCTACACATGCTGTATTCACCTTCTATTTGCTCCCCATTGGATCCTCCTTGATCCCGTTTCTACAGCTCCCGGGTCAGACGTTCCTAACTGTCACCAGCTGGGAATATTGGCATAGAAATCAAGCTTAGCCAATTTGTAGGTATGGGGTCCCTTACAGTGTCCCCTATGGTTTGAAATATATAGTATTACTCATCATCACTTTGTTATATATTCTAAAGCTGATGTTTTCTTATAGACATTTTTTATGTGTATCCACTCCTGAGAAAGTAAGCGGTGGCTCACGAAACGCATTGAGTTTTTGAGATGCCTTTTTTTAATTATGTATTGACATCTGGAACTTTTTAATCATGTACCATACATTGGAACCACTATCAATTGGCTTGATATTATTTTATCTGTATTTGACATAATTGATGACAATTGTATTTATTTTTCAATAATTATGTTTACCTTGTACTCAGTGGCTATGAGTGTTACACCTCATTTAAAGTCCCAGGTCAAAGTTTTGATGCAATATGGATAGATAGATAGATAGATAGATAGATAGATAGATAGATAGATAGATAGATAGATAGATAGATAGATAGATAGATAGATAGATAGATAGATAGATAGATAGATAGATAGATAGATAGATAGATAGATAAATAGATAATTGTGTGGGTATTTGTATTTTGAATAAATGGAGCCATGCTTTATTTATGTCTTCCTTCAGATTTTTTCATTTAATTGATGGGTTATTTGACTTATACAGCTCTGCTTGTAGGCTTATGAGGTTAAATTCGGCACCATGAAAGACACTTCTAAGGGACACTTAACCAAACTCTAATGATATATGACTGCTATAGTTAGTCCCCTCACAGCTGTAACAGCACATTTAAACCTATGTGCAGCCAGGCCGTCTGTCAGTGCACATCACAGCTCCCTGGAATGTTCTGCTAAGTAGTCTTCATGGGTGGCAACTGTCACGAAACAATATACTTCAATAACTCAACAAACTCCTTACTGTCTGCTGCTGATCAGGACACCCAGTCATAAAGTTGTCACATTGACTTCCCTAATACTGCAATATAATGTGCCAATTGTCTTCCAGCACATCACAAGACAGAAATATTACTTTTGTAAACTAAACATAATGGCTCTAATCCTTATTACAGACACAGAGTAATAGAACCTGTGGCAATAGTTATGAAAATACAGTCTGTCTGTCTAAGAGAACAAGAAGGGCTACGTGCTAAACAAATGCAATTTTGTGTAGCGTTTATTACATTGCACATTATACTACAAGCTGTGCTTTATTTTGTTTTTCTAAAAAAGGGGCTATACCATATTTAAAGGTGAGCTTATACACTACTTACAGCTACATACTTACATTATATGTAAAATATGCTTCTCATTAAACTGTTTATTTTTTCTATGGGCAATCTCCAAATCGCTGTTTCCCAACCTCCCCCCACATACGAACAGACACACAGGTGTGTCTGCGGGTGTCTCCTTTAGCTATTCCTCTGCTAAAGAGACCTGTGCATACACACTTCCGGCTGGGGCTGTGTGCATCCATTAAAATGCAAAGCCCCAGCACTCCATGCCCCTGCTACATTCCCCCAGGCAGCCACAGAAGCCAATCGCTCCCCTGCTCTCACTGTCTCATTTTGCAACCAGGAAGCTTAGGGAGTGGCATGGATCATAGATAACCTGACAGAGGGGACAAGGACAGCAGATAAGTGTTTGGGGATAGGAGTTGGAACTGTACTGGAGCATTTTTTACTTTGATGCTGGGATTGCATTAACCACTTGCCGACTGCCTAACGCCGATCTACGTCGGCAGTCAGCCCCTCACAGGCAAAGTGACGTAGGGCTACGTCACTAGCTTGTGAGGGTCTAGGGAGCGAGCGCGCGCCCCCGGAGGCGCGCTCCCGCTCCCGCGTGGTCACGGACCCCCCCGCGCGTGTGACCGGTGGACCCGATGACCGCCGGTCACTCGGCGATCGGCGGGGGAGAGGGAGAATGTCAGGCAGCTTGTGTAAACAAGCCACCTGTCATTCTCCTTGCTGTTAGGATACTGATCACTCGGATCTAGTATGTAGATCCGTTGATCAGTGTCCATACAGCTCAAGCCCCAGCCAATCACAGTAGAAAGCACGCCCCTAGGGATACACACAGCCCCTCCCTCCCAAATAAAGTTAACCCCTTCACTACCAGTGTATTTTTACAGTAACAGTGCATATATATAGCACTGATTACTGTAGAAATGTCACTGGTAACCCCAAAAGTGTCAAAAATGTCAGTCAAGGGTCCGATCTGTCCGTCCCAATGTCGCAGTACCGCAAAACAAATCGCAGATCGCCGCCATTACACGTTAAAAAAAAAAACAACAAAAATGACAGAAATCTTTCCCTTTGTTAGTAAACGCGATAACTTTTGCGCAAACCAATCAAAATACGCTTTTTGCGATTTTTTTTACCAAACATAGGTAGCATAAAACAAATTGGCCGAAAAAGTAAAAAAATTTTGATTTTTAAATTTTTTTTTTGGGGAATTTCATATAAAAAAATGTGAAAAATATTGCTATTTTTGCAAAATTGACGCTCTTTTTTTGTTTATAGCGCGTGATCAAAAAATCGCACAGGTGATCAAATACCACCAAAAGAAAGCTCTGTTTGTGGGAAAAAAAGGACGCCAAATTCGTTTACGTACAGCGTCGCACGACCGCGCAATTGTCCGTTAAAGTCACGCAGTGCCGAATCGCAAAATACCCCCTGGTCGGAATGGGGGTAAAATCTTCCGGGGCTTAAGTGGTTAAAGAGGAGCTCCAGTTTCCCCCGAAAAAAATTCAAAATTCAGCTGCTGCAATTACTGTAGCTGCTGACTTTTATTATAAGGACACTTACCTGCCACTTGATCCAGCAATGTCCTCACCTGAGCCGATTCTTTATTCAACTTCAGGTGCAGGGGTCAGCATTTTGACTAATGGGAACCACCAGTGAAGCCTAGCATACAGAGTGGCAGGGTTCAGAAGTGCGCTACGTACAGAGTGCATGGTTCAGGATTACACTATGTACAGAGTGCAGAGTTCAGGAGAGGGTTGCGTATAGAGTTGAAGGGTTTAGTGGTGCACTACAGAGTGCAATGTTTAAGGGTGCGCTACGTACAGAGTGCAGTGGTATATACTGCATTGCTGAATACACTTCACTGTCTGATCTCTTAAATTGTGAAAAGCACAAATCTCTCTCCCTGCCTAACTGTCTGCTAGCAGTATCTTAACTAGACTGCACTGCACTGCACTGTCTGATAGAGTGTAAAAATCACGTTCCTCTCCCTGCTTGACCACTTGCCGACTGCCTAATGACAATTTACGTCGGCAGTCAGCCCCTCACAGGCAAAGCGACGTAGATCTACGTCGCTAGCCTGTGAGGGTCTAGGGAGCGAGCGCACGCCGCTGGAGGCGCGCTCCCGCTCGATCACGGACCCCCCCGCGCGAGTGACGGGCGGACCCGATGTCCGCCGGTCACTCGGGATCGTCGGTTACAGAGGGAGAAAGGCAGGCGGCTAATGTAAACAAAGCCGCCTGTCATTCTCCCCTGTGTAACAGCACAGATCATACGGCTCTGCTACAGTGCCTTGTGAAAGTATTCGGCCCCCTTGAACTTTGCGACCTTTTGCCACATTTCAGGCTTCAAACATAAAGATATAAAACTGTAATTTTTTGTGAAGAATCAACAACAAGTGGGACACAATCATGAAGTGGAACGAAATTTAGTGGATATTTCAAACTTTTTTAATAAATAAAAAACTGAAAAATTGGGCGTGCAAAATTATTCAGCCCCCTTAAGTTAATACTTCGTAGCGCCACCTTTTGCTGCGATTACAGCTGTAAGTCGCTTGGGGTATGTCTCTATCAGTTTTGCACATCGAGAGACTGAAATTTTTGCCCATTTCTCCTTGCAAAACAGCTCGAGCCCAGTGAGGTTGGATGGAGAGCGTTTGTGAACAGCAGTTTTCAGTTCTTTCCACAGATTCTCGATTGGATTCAGGTCTTGACTTTGACTTGGCCATTCTAACACCTGGATATGTTTATTTGTGAACCATTCCATTGTAGATTTTGCTTTATGTTTTGGATCATTGTCTTGTTGGAAGACAAATCTCCGTCCCAGTCTCAGGTCTTTTGCAGACTCCATCAGGTTTTCTTCCAGAATGGTCCTGTATTTGGCTCCATCCATCTTCCCATCAATTTTAACCATCTTCCCTGTCCCTGCTGAAGAAAAGCAGGCCCAAACCACGATGCAGCCACCACCATGTTTGACAGTGGGGATGGTGTGTTCAGGGTGATGAGCTGTGTTGCTTTTACGCCAAACATAACGTTTTTCATTGTTGCCAAAAAGTTTGATTTTGGTTTCATCTGACCAGAGCACCTTCTTCCACATGTTTGGTGTGTCTCCCAGGTGGCTTGTGGCAAACTTTAAACAACACTTTTTATGGATATCTTTAAGAAATGGCTTTCTTCTTGCCACTCTTCCATAAAGGCCAGATTTGTGCAGTATACGACTGATTGTTGTCCTATGGACAGAGTCTCCCACCTCAGCTGTAGATCTCTGCAGTTCATCCAGAGTGATCATGGGCCTCTTGGCTGCATCTCTGATCAGTCTTCTCCTTGTATGAGCTGAAAGTTTAGAGGGACGGCCAGGTCTTCGTAGATTTGCAGTGGTCTGATACTCCTTCCATTTCAATATTATCGCTTGCACAGTGCTCCTTGGGATGTTTAAAGCTTGGGAAATCTTTTTGTATCCAAATCCGGCTTTAAACTTCTCCACAACAGTATCTCGGACCTGCCTGGTGTGTTCCTTGTTCTTCATGATGCTCTCTGCACTTTAAACGGACCGCTGAGACTATCACAGTGCAGTTGCATTTATACGGAGACTTGATTGCACACAGGTGGATTCTATTTATCATCATTAGTCATTTAGGTCAACATTGGATCATCCAGAGATCCTCACTGAACTTCTGGAGAGAGTTTGCTGCACTGAAAGTAAAGGGGCTGAATATTTTTGCACGCCCAATTTTTTCGTTTTTTTATTTGTTAAAAAAGTTTGAAATATTCAAAAAATTTCTGTCCACTTCATGATTGTGTCCCACTTGTTGTTGATTCTTCACAAAAAATTACAGTTTTATATCTTTATGTTTGAAGCCTAAAATGTGGCAAAAGGTCGCAAAGTTCAAGGGGGCCGAATACTTTCGCAAGGCACTGTATGTAGGACCGTTGATCTGTGCTCTTACACCACTAGCCACATCCAATCACAGTAAGAAGCACGCCCCTAGGGATACACATAACCCCTCCCTCTCAAATAAAGTTAACCCCTTCACTGCCAGTGTCATTTTTACAGTAACAGTGCATATGTATAGCACTGATTACTGTAGCAATGTCACTGGTACCCCCAAAAGTGTCAAAAATGTCAGTCAAGGGTCCGATCTGGCTGCTGCAATGTCGCAGTCCCGCAAAAAAAAAACGCAGATCGCCGCCATTACTCGTTAAAAAAAAAACAATAAAAATGACAAAAATCTTTCCCTTAGTTAGTAAACGCAATAACTTTTGCCCAAACCAATCAAAATACGCTTTTTGCGATTTTTTTTACCAAACATATGTAGCAGAAAACAAATTGGCCTAAAATGGTAAAAAACTTTGATTTTTACATTTTTTTGGGAGGATTTCATATAAAAAAATGTTATTTTTGCAAAATTGTCGCTCTTTTTTTGTTTATAGCACATGATCAAAAAATCGCACAGGTGATCAAATACCACCAAAAGAAAGCTCTGTTTGTGGGAAAA
This sequence comes from Pelophylax lessonae, assembly GCF_965119305.1. Lineage (NCBI taxonomy): Eukaryota > Metazoa > Chordata > Amphibia > Anura > Ranidae > Pelophylax > Pelophylax lessonae. The sequence continues at coordinate 104,556,316 of NC_138768.1, forward strand.
AAAGGACGTCAATTTCATTTGGGTACAGCGTCGCACGACCGCGTAATTGTCCATTAAAGTCACACAGTGCCGAATTGCAAAATAGGCCCTGGTCAGGAAGGGGGTAAAATCTTCCAGGGCTTAAGTGGTTAACTGACTGCTAGCAATGTCTTAACTAGACTACACTGCTTACTACACTGCACTGTCTGATAAACTACAAATCACGTTCCTCTCCCTGCCTTAACCACTTCCTATCTCGCCCTCACACTCTACACGTGAGCAGCCTTATGGGCGTGTACTTAGCCCCTGAGCCATGATTGGCTAAAGGCAGCCTGCCTTTGTCCAATCAGGGCAGAGATGATTTGATTGGCCAAAGCATGGAGGTCAGGGTGCACGCTTTGGCCAATCACATAGTGCACTGCAAGCGCGCATTATGGATGCAGGCGCTCGAATTTCCAGCGAAAAAGCCAATTTGTTCACCATTCGACGAACGGGCGAACAGCCAATGTTCAAGTCAAACTAACATTCGACTCAAACATGAAGCTCATCCCTATTCAGAAGCATTCAAGCTTGTGCGTTTTTGTTTTAGCTCATAGGCAGCTAATTACTAGGGGGAAGAGATGGTTGTCTAGTCTTGAAAAATGCTCAAGGTGTTTCAAGGCTTTTCCAGGCACTCCCATTGAAGTTTATGGGGCCAAAAGCACCCCATTCTGTATCAAAATCAGCTCATGTATGTTTTGGAGCTTCAAGTGTTGAGTTACAGGTGCCAATTTAAAAGTGCAGGGTTTTGGTTGTTGAGTGTTTTGGAGCTTTGAGTTTCAAGCTACAAAACGCAAATCTGGGTTACTATGGCTCATATAGGAGAACCAGCCTCATAGAAAAGAATGAGATTTTTACTTGTCATGCATCTCCTTGCATGATGCATGAGTTTTATTGCATTACAACAGACGTGTGTGAATAGACCCTTACAATTTTCATCTGCGTGTTTTAGCCTTGTGTTTTAAGATTGAATACAATAAAAGCAAGGGACAGAGATGTGGATTACATGGGCCAAGAGTCCTGTTCACCTGCTCTTCCTGCTGGAGGAAGGATGTGGGTTGATCTTGAAAGGAAGCAAATACGATAAGTTTTTGTTTTTTTTAAGTTTTGTGTTAAAAAAGTGAAAAAGAAATGAGAGTCTGCAGAAAAACGATCTGCTTTGTTTTCACTTCAGCTGAAGAGCCGGCAGCTGCTTAGTGTTTCTTGGAGCAAGATAAGCAATGTGACATTTGTGGACATTTCCATGCATTGATTTGTTTACATTGATGGTGTTCTCAGCAGTATTACATGGTGCTGTGGCTCTGGCAAGCTTCCGAAAGGATAAAATAAAGATAAAAAAGCTGAAAGAGGGCAGATGAGATGGAGTAAACAAATGCTGGGTTAGGAGTGACTTTGTTCACTAGAGAATTACTGGAAGATGTTCTTGGCAAGCTGTCTGTTGTGTCACTCACAATAACATCTTCCTGGTAGCTGTGCAGTGACTGCAGTCCATGGGTGGGGTTCAGTTACACCAAGAAAACACACGTCACCCCACATGTACACACTTCGGCCGGAACCCCTATAGGAGGAGAAAGCACCACTAAAGCAGAACTCTAAATATCTTAAAGAAAACAACATTGAAGGAACTTTATCATCTATCTATCTATCTATCTATCTATCTATCTATCTATCTATCTATCTATCTATCTATCTATCTATCTATCTATCTATCTATCTATCTATCTATCTATCTATCTATCTACAGTATCTCCCAAAAGTGAGTACACCCCTCACATTTTTGTAAATATTTTATTATATCTTTTCATGTGACAACACTGAAGAAATTACACTTTTCTACAATGTAAAGTAGTGAGTGTACAGCTTGTATAACTGTAAATTTGCTGTCCCCTCAAAATAACTCAACACACAGCCATTAATGTCTAAACCGCTGGCAACAAAAGTGAGTACAATCCTAAGTGGAAATGTCCAAATTGGGCCCAAAGTGTCAATATTTTGTGTGGCCACCATTATTTTTCAGCACTGCCTTAACCCTCTTGGGCATTGAGTTTCCAGAGCTTCACAGGTTGCCACTGGAGTCCTTTTCCACTCCTCCATGACGACATCACGGAACTGGTGGATATTAGAGACCTTGCACTCCTCTAACTCCTGTTTGAGGATACCCCACAGATGCTCACTAGGGTTTAGGTCTGGAGACATGCTTGGCCAGCTTCTTTAGCAAGGCAATGGTCCTCTTGGAGGTGTGTTTGGGTTCACTATCATGTTGGAGTACTGCCCTGCGGCCCAGTCTCTGAAGGGAGGGGATCATACTCTGCTTCAGTGTCTCACAGTACATGTTGGTTTTCATGGTTCCCTCCATGAACTGTAGCTCCCCAGTGCCGGCAGCACTCATGCAGCCCCAAATCATGACACTTCCACCACCATGCTTGACAGTAGGCACTTGTCTTTGTACTCCTCACCTGGTTGCCAAAAAAAAAAAACATAGAGAGGTGATCAAATACCTATAAAAGAAAGCTCTATTTGTGGTAAAAAAGGACATACATTTTATTTGGGTTTCACATGACTGCGCAATTGTCAGTTAAAGTAATTAGGTGCCGTATTGCTAAAATTGGCCTGGTCATGAAGGGGGGTAAGTGGTTAAGCAAATCTGTTTTCTTGTACTTAAAAGAGAAGAACAGGTTGATCAAATACCATCAAAAGAAAGCTCTATTTGTGGGGAAAAAAGGACATCCATTGTATTTGGGTACAGCGTTGCACGACAGCACAATTGTCAGTTAAAGCAACACAGTGCCTTATCGCAAAAAATGGCCTGATAATTAAGAGGGTAAAACCTTCTGGAGCTGAAGTGGTTAAAGCAGTTCTGTTTCCTATGGTTTATAGAGTAGCTATCTTATTTACTAAACAAGTGAGATCTGCACACGCGCCAGCTGATGGTGTAAACACATCCTCCATCTGTCAGCACAGGTGGCCTAGAATGAGAACCAAGTGTCTTCTGCAGCTTGTGGAAGTTTCACAAAGTCATTCTATTTTGTAGTAGTGGAAATTCTGCAGCTTGTTTTGTTTTACCCAATCATATGATTCATGAAAACCATAATTATGCAAAGTGTCTTGTCATCCAAAAATCAGGCTGATTGCTTCTATCAACAGCATTCCGGCATGTGACACTTTCCTTGCATTGACTCCCTTTAGCACAAATAGCTAATATTAAAGTCCAACTCTATCCAAAACAGTTTTTATTGGTTTTTGATAGAATGGGAAGAGATGGAAACTTTTTTAGATTTGGTTGCTATCCGTGCAGCCATGGCCAGGCTCTTTATATAGTGTGCACTGGTTTGGCATCTTCCACATTTATATCTATTTCTCACACAATCTATTGTGGTGAAGGTCTTCAGTATTACACATGCTTCTATTATCTGCGTATGACCTATGAATATTTTCCAAAGTTTGCTTCCCTACTCCCACACTCGTTTGGGAGGCGTGGAGGATGGGCTTCTGACCCCTCTTGTCTTTCCATTTGCACCCTTCGGTGATGGCTGTTCTGAGTGTGAGTTCGGGAAGTGTATACTCTCCACATGTAAACAGTATATTGTTTTGTATTGATATTATGCTTATATCCCTTTTAGGTAATCTAGGATCATACTGTTGCAGTGCATCTGCCCCTGAAGAAGCTTTTTTTTCAACTGTGAAACATGTTGGGTGCATTTCTGGATACCGCCTGTTGGCACTCCAGACCCATACAGTATTGACGACCAGTCTATTGTGATTTACCACATCCATGTATTTAAATTTGTGTTTGTGTATTTTCATTTTAATGTACTAATAAATTTGTTATATTTTTATATGTTTGTATCATGTTTGAATATATAAAATAATTACGGTACCATTAAAGTCCCCCCCCCCCCCAGCCCTCTCCATTTTCTTTGTTCTTCCTTTTTTACTTTTTATTTTTTCTTATTTTCTTTATTTTTTCTCTGTGACATTTTTTTTTCTCTGTGGCTTTTTCTTTTACCTTTTTCCATTTCCCCGTCTCCTCTCTTTATATGTTTTCCTTTGTCTGTTCTGGCTTGCCCTTTATCCCTTCTTTTTATTTTTATTTTCTTTCTTTTTTTCCTTCTCTTTCATTTTCTTTGTTCTGTTTCTCTTGGCCTAGAGCAGGGATTCCCAAACTACAGCCCGCCAGTTGTGCAGGAACTACAATTCCCATCATGCCTAGTCATGTATGTAAATGTCAAGAGTTTTACAATGCTTCATGGGATGTGTAGTTCTGCAAGAGCTGCAGGGCCGTAGTTTGGGAATCCCTGGCCTAGAGGACTCATGGCTTTTTTTTTTTTTTTATATATTTTTATTGAAATTTTTAACAATTAAAAAATATAAGAAACATCTTATATATTAAGGTCCATACCACCATGAATAACAAGTAAAGCTGTACCAAAATAAAATAATACCATAAAAGGCAAAAAGAAAGAAGGACATATCCGTAGTTTCCTCGCGGAAAGAGTTAGGAGGAGAAAACCACATAAATCCTAAAAGATTGAGGTCTGGATGACTTAAATACTAACTTACTGTAGATACTTGAGTAGAAGTCATTACGAATATCAAGTCATATAACTTAACATGAGCAATACAACTGGGGCCAGTCCTAACAGTCTACATCCGATTAGGTCAACTTGAAATTGACAAGCGAATTACATAAATCAGCCTTGCAATACCATTTTGAATAACGAAAGGGGGTCATCAGAGAAGATATTACCTCATGGCTTTTTGAGTCCACCATGCCACCTATTAGGGTTTATCCCTTACCAATCTTTTAAATATCCTTGGGATGTAGGTACCTTGTTAGAGTATCAACTATAACACGATCGACTTTATAGACTAAAAGAAGACTTTATAGACTTACTTCCTGATGTGTTCAACATCCATCACAATGGCACAAAGTGTGGATAAAATGGAACTTATCTACAATAAAATAAGAGTTCTTGTACAGGGCACCTGAGCCCTTTCAAATAAAATTGTGATGTTCCTCCATAGACATGAATGTACTTTGGGTATACAGCAGTACACACATGAACAAGGGTATAGCATAGGGACATATGCAGAAAATAGAAAAATGCATCCGCTCAATACACTCGTGTTTACAACAGAACCACCCTATACCTGGAGTACAGCCTCCCATAGCCATGCGTGTCTATGGGAGGCTAAATGCAGCACCGGGAAGAAGCATAATTTACATTGAACGGGTTCAGTTGCTCATGTACAAGAGGCTTAAAGTGGTTTTAAACCTAAGACATAAAATATGAACACAACATATCCCTCTATAGTGTGTGCTTGTCTCAATCCACAACACAAAGTGTAATTTCTGTCTGCTGTCCTGTTCCTCTGCTATAAGCATGAGTCACTTCTAAAGAATTTTCCTGACACCAAGAGAAAATAGGTGACAGGGGAGGGATCTCTAGTAGATTGACAGCCTCAGCTCTGTTTCTATGTGCTGTGTGAAGGGGGGGTCCCTTCCCTCCAATCAGCTCTCAGAGCTCTTCTTACTGATATAACTTTATCTCTCCGCCCCCTTCTTTTCAGAGTTGAGAGATCCTGTGTAAATTCTGCACTTTGAATGGATGTAGGCGAAAGATTGCTGTAGATAAACAGGTACAGCTTATGTAGGATGATTTGTTTCATCTCTGTGTATCACCTTCACTGGGTAAATGTAAGGGTTTACAGCCACTTTAAAAGTTTTTGGCTGGAATTTAGCTTTCATTAAAAAAAAAAAAAATATTACTAAATGGAAGATTAAACATTTTTTACAGCTCATTACTCTGTGAGAGGGAAGTTTAAAACCAGCAGCCACCTTCTTTGTATGGAAAACAATACTGCAGTAAACAATTGGAATATATTTTCATGAATTTGGAAGTTGATGTTATCATTAGAGCCATATCAGATGGTGATTTTGTCACTTTTCCAGTGGAAGAATCACCTCCAATATTACTACTGGCAATTTCTCCATCTTTGCTCAAATTGTTTCTGAAACTTAGCTTCTAGTGAAGGGATGGACACAGAAACAACCTAATGGGATGTCAATGATTCCTCAGAACTTCCACCAAACCAGCTCCTGGAGCGATCTCACCGTCTCCTAAAGCTATGGTCAAACCAGAGTTCTTTACAGTCCAAGTATTTCCATTTCCCCAAAGCTTGAAGATCTGTAAATTAGAGGTTATCACAGTCCAAGTATTTATTCTATAAAGTTTGAAGAACAGAGTTGTTTATAGTCTATATTTTTTCCTGCCATTTAGGGTTTGCTTATACATACTTTGTACTACCATATATTTATGCAATTGTAAAAAAAATGTGATACTTGTACAGTATCTCACAAAAGTGAGTACACCCCTCATATTTTTGTAAATATTTTATTAAACCTTTTAATGTGACAACACACAGCCATTAATGTCTAAACTGCTGGCAACAAAAGTGAGTAAACCCCTAAGTGAAAATGTCAAAATTGGGCCCAATTAGCCATTTCTCCTCCCCGGTGTCATGTGACTAGTTAGTGTTACAAGGTCTCACGTGTGAATGGGGAGTAGGTGTGTTAAATTTGGTGTTATCGCTGTCATACTGGCCACTTGAAGTTCAACATGGCACCTCATGGCAAAGAAATTTCTGAGGATCTGAAAAAAAGAATTGTTGCTCCACATAAAGATGGCCTAGGCTATAAGAAGATTATCAAGACCCTGAAACTGAGCTGCAGCACAGTGGCCAAGACCATACAGTGGTTTAACAGGACAGGTTCCACTCAGAACAGGCATCCCCATGGTCGACCAAAGAAGTTAAGTGCCCCTGCTCAGCTTCATATCCAGAGGTTGTCTTTGGAGCCTCTTCTAAAGATAAAGTACAAAAAAGTCCGCAAACTGTTTGCTGAAGACAAGCAGACTAAGGACACGGATTACTGAAACCATGTCCTGTGGTCTGATAAAACCAAGATAAACTTATTTGGTTCAGATGGAATCAAGCGTGTGTGGCAGCAACCAGATGAGGAGTACAAAGACAAGTGTGTGTTGCCTACAGTCAAGCATGGTGGTGGGAGTGTCATGGTCTGGGGCTGCATGAGTGCTGCCAGCACTGGGGCGCTACGTTTCTTTGAGAAAATCATGAATGCAACATGACATGTACTGTGATATACTGAAGCAGAGCATGATTCCCTCCCTTCGGAGACTGGGCCCCAGGGCAATATTCTAACATGATAAAGACTCCAAACACATCTCCAAGATGACCACTGCCTTGCTAAAGAATCTGAGGGTAAAAGTGATGGACTGACCAAGCATATCTCCAGACCTAAACACTATTGAGCTTCTGTGGGGCATCCTCAAATGGAAGGTAGAGGAGCGCAAGGTCTCTAACATCCACATAAATTCGTCATGGAGAAGTGAAAGAGGACTGCAGTGGCAACCTGTGAAGCTCTGGTGAACTCCATGCCCCAGAGGGTTAAGGCAGTGCTAGAAAATAATAGTGGCCACACAAAATATTGACACTTTGGGCCCAATTTAAACATTTCCGCTTAGGGGTGTACTCACTTTTGTTGTCAGCGGGTTTAGACATTATTGGCTGTGTGTTGAGTTATTTTGAGGGGACAGCATATTTATACTGTTATACAAGCTGTACACTCACTACTTTACATTGTAGCAAAGTGTAATTTCTTTAGTGTTGTTACATGAAAAGGTATAATAAAATATTTACAAAAATGTGAGGGGTGTACTCACTTTTGCGAGATACTGTGAATTGTATGTAATACTTCTATGTTAGGGCTTGTGTTTCTCTGTCATGATTGGAGGTTGTTGCTGCTTGTACAACCCAGCTGTGGGCTGTTACCTGGTGCACTGGGGCTTTTGTACCCATTGGGGATGTGTTATCCATCAGTGGGCATCAGAACTTTGTTCTGACTGCTGAATCCCCAATTCCGGTGTCTCCGGTCTGCGCGCATGCGCGGCTGCAATCGCCACTCTTCGTGCGTCACGTGTGAGGTCCTTCCACACAAGAGTCCCAGAAGGAGGTATTCAAAGGGCCTGCATGGTCGGGAAATGCAGTCCCGCTGCAGGAATACCTGGGGCACTCTGCACTATAAGCCAAACGTTGGCTTCCGTAAGGGAATACCTGCCATATCCTACTAGGAACTCTGTGGTGTACTTGGAGACACACCTCAGACAAGTAAGAAAGTGACTGGACCCTTTCTTTATTGAAATATTAAAAATTGCTTGTGCCCTCACATTATACACTATACTTACTACCCTTTAGACTAACCTAACACTAGCGGACGGCTATAGTAATTTTTTTTTGGCCCTAGTAGTAGCTGATGGCGGGTACTCTGGTCCTTGGACTGCAAGCCCCCCCTTGTGGAATTTATGACAGAAAACAATTCCCAAAAACAATTTTAATTTTATGTGGCTTTTGGTGGAGTATATGCAGACATTTAGTTTGATTGTAAGTGCTTCAATATTGAGGATATTAGTGTGACTTACCATAACTTCCAAAATTGTACAATATATTATATTGATTGATGTACTGTATTACAGATATAGTGCAATATTAGTCCACTGTATACACCCCTGATTAGAAAAAGGAATTGAAACGCGTCGGCTGTTGCTTCACATAATTCATCTATATCGATTATATTCTGTTCAAAAACCTTATGCATTTATGTACAAATGATGCAATGATGTTGTCAGGACCCAGACTTGAACCTGGGACCTCCATGGTATCTGGCAATGACTCTACTCACTGAGCTACCTGGAATGCTGGACAGCTCCCTGGACAAATCCTTGAATGATGCTGCTGTGAATCTTTATTGCCTTGAACCTTGAACCCTTTGCTCCTCCCATGAACTTCCTGTTATAAGCCATGTCTTTGCACTTCCTGGTCGCCAGAATATTGTGCCTTCAACAGCCGACATCTCGCTTGTCTCTCCTGCTGCCGTCTGTATCTTTGCTACCATCCGTTATCGACACTTGGCTTGTTCCTCGACTACTCTTCTGTTTGATCCCAACCTGCAACTACTGGTTACCGACCTTTGGCTACTCCTTGACTACGCTTCAGCTTAATCCCTATCTGCTACTGGACTCTGACTTGCTCACTTCCTGGTGGGGCGATCTTGAGGACCGCGACCTGGTGCTAACACGCAGCAAAATCCATCTCCACCTTCAGGAGCGCTGGTGAAGACTGGTTAGTACTTAGACTCCGCACCTCAGGTGAGCCTGCGTCATCTGCCTGGGTGACCTGTCAGTGTTCCTATCCTGCTGGTTCCTGTGTGACCTGCGACTGCTATAGCTACTGGTCTTCGAGCCTGACCCCGGATCGTGACAGATGTAATTATTTTATGCCAGCAGACCACAGATGTTCTTGTTTTTATTCCTAATGGTATTTTACCTATTTACCAAATTAATGTTAATATTTTAAACATATTTTGTATGTGGTTGCCTAAAAAGTCCCACAGGGGATATTCTTCCTTGGTGTTTTTATAGCCTATGTGTGCCTATATCCTGAAAGTTTAAAGATCTCCAAATCAGATTTCTTTACAGTCCAAGTACTCTTTGAAGGGTTGAAGCCCTGATGGAGGGTGTCCCCTTCCACAAAAATACACTGGATTGTTGACAGGCTTTTTGTCAAAAAAAGGGTCTTATTAGTTGGACTTTACCATTGGTCTGGCACTATCTTTGTTTTAAATACCTCCTAAAACTCAGTCTGTGTGGACAATGTGTCAGCTTGCTAACTCAAAAGATCCACTGGCAGTGTCAATTTACCAAAAAGATGAAGAGTGAAATCCATTGTAGTTTATTTCAGGTTGACACGTTACAATGTCTAAGAATATCTGAAAAAACGTTTCTGTTTCAAAGCTTTCTAACTCTTTAAAAGGGTCTCGTTACAGGACAAAGATTAACCTGAAACTACCTGAAAGCATGGAGGAGCTGGGGGTGTCTAGACTTTCTAACTAACACACAAACAGAGGGGGAAAAAAGAGGAACATACCAAAGCACAAACATTAATTATAAAACAGACTACTGTGGCAGAAAAGGGAATTCCTTCTATGAGACAGTTGTCAGCAGAACAGGTACCCCTCAACTCCCGCTCTGGTGACAACTGTAAAATGTTAGATTTCTCATATTTTTCTTTCTTGGTGACAATGGTCACTAGGACAGCAATAAAAACAAACAGGGGTTCTGATTCTTCCTTACTGTATTCAAAACTGAAAATATACATTACTTTAGTATCTGATATACTGTAGGTCTCTGGAGGTTGCTATATCATCTACCCATGTTGCTACGGGACCGATGCAAATATCCTGACATAGAGTGCTAATATGAGGGATACGAGTATGCTTCATAAATAAAAGTCTGATTAATATTTGCCAAGATATATTCACCCCTAAAATGAATAACCCTAACAAAATCAAACCATATCACTGGGAAATAAGGAAGAAGAGACAATAGGACGTGACTGAGGTAATGGATGTCTGAGAAAACTTTGGCACACACAAAATGCTGAGTAATAAAATTACTTCCATTAGGGTTTTCAAGTTTCTGGTTACATATGATGCAGAACATATTTCTACATATTGTATAATGTATATAACCTTTCAAACATTTTATCAAAACAGTCTTCTTTTAACTAAATCCCAATGTCTGCTGAATTTCCTTTGTGTTTTACTCAGTCCTTAAAGGACCACTAAACAGAAAGCAGATGTGTTTTATGCTGAAAACAATACAAATTATACAGGAAAGTTCACAGACATGTAGTCTCTTCTGATGTATCTATTGAAGTCTTTTAATAAGGGTGAGTTTTGCAACAAAAGTTGCTTTTTGCGTTCCACTTTAATGTTTACTGACACACGGCATTGGTTTTAATTGGGGTTCCCGATTACCTCCACAGTTTGGCACTTTTATGTAGCTGTTAGTGCAAATGCAGATGTAGATGGGCAAATGCAGTGCACTTTCAATTGCTTTCAACTTGTGTTTGAGATCAGTTTTAGATAGTTCAAAGGTTCATCTGGTTCATTCATGGGTGATTCTGATCTGCATTTGAACTTATTCAAACTCTTACCTTGAATTGTACGTGGAGAAAGGGGGATTGTAGTGAGAGGCTTGGTATATAAAAGGATGGGTCCCAGTTTTTTTGCCTATCTTCTTACCTTTGATATGTGGCCAGCTTCTCTTCTTTCTTGCTCTTTTTTTTATTATTGCAACAAATTGTGCTCTGCTTTCTTCCGATTTCCAATGCAAGTGGAATGTAACGCACATTTGTAAAGCATAGCACAGTGCAGTGTTTAAAATGTGCTAAAATGTAAAAAAAATTGCAGTAGGACCATGGTAAAACCATTCTACTGCTTTATAAACAGAGCCCTAAGTGATACTATGGAAGACAGTAAAGAGTAGGAATGGGAGCCATGCTGACACTTCAGGAGCAGGGACCATGATGCAGCTGCTACAGTTGAGAAGTGGCCAGGTGCAATAAAAAGCCGTGGCTCTGAGGAAGAGGCGTATGCCTTGAAACGCGTCAGCCGTCATCCTAATAGGAAAAGGGACATTCGTATGGACTACTCTCGATACTCAAGATTTTGAGTTTGATGTGATTGATTTATACCTTTGCTTGTGAGTAGCCATTTTTATGTTTTAACAATAAAGCCCATATTGAGGATAATGCGCTAGGTCGATGCGCCTTTCTTTGTGTTTCTTGTTTGCAATAAAAAGCCTCCCTGACATGTACATTCTACTAAACGTGGAGCGACTTTTTTGGTAGGCTTTCTCTTTTTGGGAAGCACTTCTTTCTTCCTCTTGTGGGTCTTTCTCTTCATCTTGTGGGTCTGCCATGAAGGTGGATCACCCTATAGGACAGCACTCTAAGAGTAGGCATCTCACTGAACAAACATAGTCATACAAGATGGAACCATGCTGTCGTGGACTGATGCAAACTATATAGACTGTTATGCTGCTGGTTGCCCAAAAGTAAAATAGTAGTTCCAGGGGAAATTATCTGAATCTCTTTATTTATGTGGTGCACAGTGGCTTTTACCTGGGGAACTAAAAGTAAGTGTATTGACTGGCTCAGTTAGGAGATTTGCGGTGGCTAGCAGAAGGTAAGTCATCCAACCTGGCAGTGATGACAGGTTCCCTGTCTGGACCACACACCTGGAAACATATGTATTTGGGCCATGTTTGTGGACCCGCTGTTCAGCCACATGATTGGGGCCCTCAACAATTCATTTGTAAAGTAATAGTGTTAGCTACCTAACAAATTACTGGAGGCCATGGCTTGCAGGCCAGAGCATGAGACAATGCTTTAAATAAGTACAGTAGGCCACTAAGCACAGAAAATGACTTAAAGTCAACCTTTTCCTCCTTTTCCCTAAATATCACATCAGCATGCTTCTTGTTCTTACTGGTTTCCCTGAAGGAAGTGGTGATAAAGCCCCTGGCCGCAAAGATGCCCCCTGGGAAGGCAATGTTACCGTTGCCTTCAGGGAAATATTGTACCTAAACTCAGATCTTGTGAGATATCTCAGTATTGCCATACTGTGCATGCACTAGATGAAACATGTGACTTTTCCCCAATATCTCGTATTTTTTTTTTTTTTTCCGCAACAGATATCACTCATACGACACATGTGTGAGATGAAGTCATGCACTTCATCCCCCGCAGGCCCTGTTTCACAGACATCTTCAAAATAGAACAGGAATCCAGGCAGCATAGAGACAGGAAAAAATAGGTATGTATGAATAAAGAGTCAGAAGGATGTAGGTACCTGTGATTGATTATTTCTTCCCTATTTAGGTATACAGGTTTATCGATTAGGGAAGGGAGGTTCTCTTTAACATAGCAACCGGCCACTATGGATGCTATATGCTATATATTTCAGTCTATTACTGACAGCAGTGTTAGCCAATGGGAGAGCAGCAGCACATGTGGCAGGGTAGAGTGAAGATGGTCCTTGCAACAATCATTGTTAGGATCTAAGGCAGGGGTCTTCAAACTATGGCCCTCTAGTTGTTCAGGAACTACAATTCCCATCATGCCTAGTCATGTCTGTGAATGTCAGAGTTTTACAATGCCTCATGGGATGTGTAGTTCCGCAACAGCTGGAGGGCCGTAGTTTGAGGATCCCTGATCTAAGGTATAGAATAAATACTAATGATAACTCTTCTGAATGAACTTCAGGGAATCAAGCCAATTAAGATAGTATTGATGTATCAGCATATCTGTAAGAACATCCCATGGATTAGGAACTGGTTGACACCACAACTTCAGTGTTCTGGATGTGTTTTTGCATGACACTTTTAATGATTTCCAGTGCGTTTTTTCCTCTTCTTTTTATTGTGACACTTTAAAAACCTTAGGACAAAGGATTCTTATGTGCATTCCTGTGCACTTACATGCATTTACATTGGTTTAGGCATGTAGTGACGCGTTCCAGGCAAGATGTTGTACTTTTATTGAAAACACTGGAGCTGTGAACTAGGGCCATTGGAATACATGGCAATTAGTGTACATGCGTTCTGGTTACGTTTTATAAACGCACTGGAAAGCCTCTGGTGTGAACCAGGGCTAAACAAGATATGTAGGTCACTGGTTTACTAATAAAATACTGTAACAACAAACAAAATATCAGAGCCATGAGTAATGTTACATAACTAAAGTTTCTGTTGCAAAGTCTGTTATCAAGTGTATCAATCAATCTGGCTCACCAAAATGTATCTCACCACCTCCTATAAATTCTAATTTATAATTACTGCCTCTCAGCAAAACTATATGTTTATGTTCCTATCTGTATGCATTTACCTGGGTAAAGGCTTTCGTAAATCACAGTATTATTTGCTCTTGTTCTGTTAACACAACGATGGGGGTTCTTGCTTTGATACCCCCTCCAGGGTGTAATAATAATCTTGTAACCTTATTCTTATGTGGGTTTCTAATAGAAAGACAAAATAAAACTCACACCGGCCATTGTGTTGTATTGTTTTTTTTGTTTTTTTTTTTTGTCTCATGTGACTACTGTCTACACATGTATTTTACGACATTAAAATGCATTCCAAGTTGAAGGCAAATTGATTTCCATTATATTATTCCTTATATATGTAGCACTGTCCTCGCAGGACCTGCGGAATAATGACTTGAAGAAGGGCTCCCCTGATTACCAGCACACAGTTACCTTGAGATATAGTTCATGGATCCCTCCTTGTGCCTGATGGCTCATCACACAAACAAACAGTCTAGGGGGTGTTGTTTTTTTGGTGATTAATTGGAACTGAGATAGGAGAAGGGAATAGTAGACTACTCCAATTGAACTATTCACATTAGTTAAGAATTTCTATCTTCAAGCCTTCTAGGTTAAATGGAAACAGCTAGGCTGCTTAATCCACACTGCAACAAGTGTAGAAAGGGTTAAGTCTCTTGCTCTTTACTTCCTAGCAAGATGGCTTGATATGAATTGACATGATAACTTATCTTCAGGACACTCTCACTAGCATCCCCTTTCAACCGGCACCCATTCACTGACTATCATAGGAGCAGGGGTGGCCCCTCTAAGGTCAGACCCCTGGACACAATATTCTGTACTCACTGTACTACAGAGCAAGATCCTCCAGCATCTCCCCTGGACCTCTGGGTTCAGCTCCTCACTGCTACTCTTGAGGCCTTGTGGCATCTCTACAGAGGAGGAAGCAGCCGCCCCCTCCCTCCGGGACTCTGCTATCCAGACGAAAGACCTCAAGCTTATGTGCTCCTGGCTTTTATACAGTATCCCAACATGCATTTTCCTCTGCCAAATTACCAGGACTGTATCAAAACCCCATGCACCCATTCGTCAGGTTTCCTTCCACTTTCCAACATGCCTCCCTATTGGACCAGTGTGAAACATTCTCCAGACAGAACGCGTTTGCAACCTGAGCTCAATGAGCAGACCTCATTAACAGATCCTGCTCTCTAGTAGGCAGAGAACAATATAGATTTACCTGCAGCCCCTCTGGTAAGCAGACAGAACACAAACTATACTTTCTCACTAGAACATACCTAGGAAGGCGCTACATATATATTATTTTTATATTGTTTTCTTTATTTATGGCCCGCAGTTTACTGTTTTTGAAATATAGGGGATATTGAATTTTTTTGTGTTCACAAATTATAGTGACTTTGTGACTTTAAAGCTCCACTTTGGCATTTTTACTCTTTTTTTTTTTTTACTTTTTTTTTTTTTTTTTTTTTACAAAAAAAATCCCTGCATATATACCCTAAAGCAGTATTAAACTCAAAACCAAAAATGTCATATTGTGCAGCTTACCAATCCATTGATTTGGTGTCTGCATTCGTTTTTTTTTTTTTTTTTTAAGCTTTTTCCCTTTGATTTCTGGCCAGTAACACACCTCCTGTGTTAGGGTGCCTACACTTTGGATGAAGAAGACACGTTTGGACAACAGCATTGTCAATCTTGGGGGGTGGGGAGTTTTAGATGAACTAGCAGAGTAAAGCTGGGTATACACTAGTAGGAAGTTTGTATGGAAATTCCTGGGAAAATTGTATGAAAATTCTCAGAGCATTCAAATGTCGTCCAAAAGTAGTTGATGATTTAATTTGCTTTTAAAGTCATACTAAAGTCTAGTTTTTGTATAAAAATAACAAAAATGTTATACTCACAGCATCTCACAAAAGTGAGTACACCCCTCATATTTTTGAAAATATTTTATTATACTTTTCATGTGACAACACTGAAGAAATTACACTTTGCTACAATGTAAAGTAGTGAATGTACAGCTTGTGCAACAGTGTAAATTTGCTGTCCCCTCAAAATAACTCAACACACAGCCATTAATGTCTAAACCGCTGGCAACAAAAGCAAGTACACCCCTAAGGGAAAATGTCCAAATTGGGCCCAGTTAACCATTTTCCCTCCCCGGTGTCATGTGACTCGTTAGTGTTACAAGGTCTCAGGTGTGAACTGGGAGCAGGTGTGTTAAATTTGGTTTTATCACTCTCACTCTCTCATACTGGTCACTGGAAGTTCAAAATGCCACTTCATGGCAAAGAACTCTCTAAGTATCTGAAAAAAACATTGTTGCTCTACATAAAGATGGCCTAGGCTAAAAGAAGATTGACAAGGGGGAGGGCGAAACGCGTCTAGCAAGGCAGAGAGCGTACAACGTCACTTCCGGTCACTTCCGGTTGGTGGAACGCACACTGCAGGAGCAGCAACCACCGGATCATAAGGCGCAATTTTCCACAATTATATTGTACGTGTACCTCATAAACTTCTGTAAAACGTATTTCACAATGGTGAGTATCATTTCCTTTTGTCACTGAGGGGATATACGGCCAACAGCTTTTTTCAGCAGCCTTCTGCAGTTAGACATAGGACCAGCATTTGGATGAATAGGCTTGGAGAACACATTTTGAAGGGCACAGCAACTGTGTACAAGGCCTGACATACACAGTGTTCCGGTGAGTAGGGGCACTTAAGGGGAGCACCAGCGCTTTGTACAGGGTTTCCATTAATATGTTTGGATACAGCACTCTGTGAACAGCCAGCTTCTTTAGCAATGACCTTTTGTGACTTATCTTGTGGAGGGTGTCAATGACTGTCTTCTGGACAACTGTCAATTCAGCAGTCTACCCTGTGATTGTGTAACCTACTTAAAGCGGAGTTCCGGCCTCAAACACCTTTTTTAACTAAAAATACCCCTATAATACTATTCCATCCCCCTTTTACAGAACCGCTATTCTCATACTTACAAGGTGTACAGTATTGGATTTTAGTCAAAATCTTACTTTTAAAAACGCTGTCTGAGCGTGGCCATCTTGGATGTGGGCATCTGAAGCCACAGTGTAATCTGCTGTGTCCTTCTTCCTGATTCCAAGGAGTGTTCTGGGAGTTCTTCCTGATTCCAGCCTCCTGGGAGTGATTACAAACAGCTCCCAGGATGCAATGCAAAGGCGGAAGTGATGTCGGTGGCCGCGGCCACAGAGGGGGGAGAAGGAGGAAGTACAAATAAAAATGCCCTGAAAATAAGGTAAGGGACCCCCGAAAAAAAATGAAAATGCCCAATTGTTGATCAGCATAGCGAGCACTCCAGGAATCACTAACGTTGCAAAATAGGCCGGAACTCCACTTTAACCACAGTTATAGACGTTTCTAAGGGTCAGGAAACTTTTTCAGGTGTTTTGAGCTAATTGGCTGATTAGAGTGTGACACTACCCGAGTCTACAATATTGAACTTTTTCACAATATTCTAATTTGCTGAGTTACTGAATTTTGAGTTTTCACTAGCTGTAAACTATATAGAAAAAATACTTGAATTATATCACTCTGTGTATAAAGAATTTATATAATATGAGTTTCACTTTTTTAATTGAACTATTAAAATAAATTAACTTTTTGATGATATTCTAATTTTTTGAGCTGCACTTGTATATCAGTGCCTATGTCTTTGTGTAAATATCACCAATCTTCTTTCAACTGACAAAAATGCCGCTATAATATTACACCTTTAGCAATCTCGGATTGGTTTTATGTTTTCCTGTCATACTCCTTCATGTATCTGTGCTGGACAATAATTAGAACACATATCACTGGAAAATGTTTTTTTCCAGGCACTGGATGGTTCAAAATAATAAGAAACACGGAAGGGTAAATGTATTGAATCTGTAGTGTTCCTTGTATTATAGTCAACCCACGGTGCTGTCTAATACTTGTACAGAAAGTTAATAGAAATGAAATTGGATGAGGTTGTAAGATATGAATCCACATGGCAGAAACCCAAGAGTAAGAGGAACTGAAACTAGCTGTTTAGTTGGATGGTAATAGTAAGTCTTGACTGATCGTATGTCATAATACTCTAATTATCATAGGTGAAGATGACTGATACGTACTGATGCCACCATCTCTGTGTAATAAGTGCCATAGCAATAAACTAAAAGCAAAATAATAATAATAATGATATATGCATATAGTTAGCATACATGTGACACATCTGAATTGCTGTGTGTAAGAAACCAATAGAAGAGTTGTCCAAATACTCACATTTCTGAGTCTATTTTATGACATGCATTAAAACATGACAGCTGATTGGTTGTTATGGTCAACTCTTCTACTTTTCCATCACTCCACTTGCTACATTACAGACAGAGGGCTGAGCTACTATATGAAAAACTTGTCATATATGAGTTAAACTTTTTAGGCTTAGGAAATCAAGGCCCACAAAAGATCTAGGCTCATCAATGGTGGCATCAAGGCCTAAATTCAATCATATGCCAGACAAACCACTTTTATTTGTTGCACCAATAACCACAGATCTTTGTGGCAGCACAGTTATTTCCAGTTATATCTTAAATAAAAAGGCAATTATATTCTCTTTTTGGTGAAATACTGATTCCTAAGAAAAATGTGCAGTAATAACACAAGGGGCTAACTGCAGCTCTCCTTGCAGAGTTTGCTGCTTAGACCCACCCTCGCATATTCCTGTTGATCAATCTGTAGGATGAGCAGCTTCACTGACCAATAGGAATGTGATGAAGTTAGAGAGGGGTGGGGAAGCTTTGGTACAAACAGGAAGTAGCAAAACTTTGGGGAGGTTTGGTAGGCGGCTGTAATCAACTCTGGGTGTCTGCACTTCATACCTGTGACAGGTTTCCACATTCCTCCACCGGAGATAGAGAATTTTTAAAATCTCAGCAAACCCAAAGCCCAGCCTGGTTTTCATTAAATTTGGACTTGATAACTAAAATTGCTTCACTGGTTTGTGCACACCTTTATATTTGAGGTACAGTTCACTGACTCTAATGCATGTCAAAACAAATCCAAAATAGCTGAAAGCAATGAATACACACCTTTGTAGCTGCAGATACTGTGGAGCAATTCATCTTTAAAATTCACACCAAAAGCACTGAACTTGTCCAAGTCCCTGAACAGCTCAGCTACCCATGCCCCCCCTTCCAGTGATTAAAACTCTAAGGCCTCACTCACACTGGATGTTCTAAAAACAGCTGTAGTGTTTTGCCGAGTTTTTGTAGTAGCGTTTTTCATAGTTTTTTAGCTTTTTTTTTTTTAGCAAAACTATACTCCCATAAAAGGGTTATGGCTCAAAAACACTAATAAACACCAAACGTTTTATAGCGTTTTTTTTTGCGTTTTTCAGCTTTTATCAGAGTTAGAGTGTTTTTACTCCTAAAACCCACTAGTTCTGGGGGGTTTTTCCAGCCAGAAAACGCCCCTACCAATCAATAACCGATGATAACAACCTATGGGTGCGTGGACACATAGGATAACATGCTGGGGAGTTTATTGGCTGCAGAAAAAACATCTGAAGCCAAAAACAGCAGCTGTAAAAATGTCCAGTGTGCATGAGGCCTTATGTTTCAATTAGAGATTAGAAGGCTGAAAGACTGCTGAGTCACTAATGTTAAATCGATGGGTTTGGTTCCACTTTATGATTTACTGCTGTTTGGGGGCTTTGGGCTTCAGCCTCCAGCATGAAGAAAGTTGTTATGGGTAAAATTCTGCTTTAAGGATGGATGAATTGCTCCACATTGCAAGCAGCTACAGGGGTCAGTGAGAGCTTGTTTTAAAATGTATTTACTGCTTTTTTAAATAAGTAAACAGCTAAATGCTCATAGCCTGATAAAGGATTCACTTTATTTTTATTATTTGCTATAAATGCCAGGCTTTTTCTAGACTAGTGCAATTTTTGTCATGTACTTTTATTTTAGGTTTACATAAAGTGTAAAACGTGTATATATGCACTAACAGCACTATTTACAACATTGAGATTATGTAGCCCATTACCTCCATTTTATTAGCAGAGCTGTCAGCATGTTATTGTATTTGCTTACCAATGCTTATCAAACATTCCTACATCTGTAATACAGGTTTGTTATATTTTTTATAGCAAGGCTGCATTTTAGATCCAGTGCAGTATTGATATGCTGTTATTGTGGTGGTGTTGTGGGTCACCACATTAAATTTGTGGACAGAATGGAATGGTGTATGCCTGTCTTAGGCATAACAGTAGGTTGAAAAAGTTACACAGTGGAGCAAAAAACAAATGCTTGTGGGTTGGCATACAGTAATATTGTTTTATTAAGTAAATGGGGGATTTTTTTTAACAGGATTGGTGGTAAGATTGTTTATTTAGTGGGTTAGAGTTTTACAGTAGCTCTCCCTTATTTCCCAAAGTCGGTTTTCCGCTTCTTGTAAATACTAATGTCATTTACTGTATGCCTACACCAAATTTTATACTAAAGTTAAAGCAGATCCAAACCCAGTTACTAAACTTTTACACAAGGTACAGGATGTTAATTTAGTTTTAAAAACTGATTTATTTATTTTTTTACCTTCAGCATTCACTAAGGGCTCTTTCCCACCGGGTGTGGGCAGTATTGTGTGCAAAATTGCGCAGTTTCTCACCGTTTTTGTTGGAGCGTGCAGGTGGCATTAATTACTAATAAGAATGTAGCAAATGTACATGTGTTAGCACAAATCAAAATGCCTGGTACCACAGTACCAGGTGTTTTGGTACGGTGCGATTTTAAACATCGCGCTGGCACTTATTTTGTGCATTTCTCACGCATTGGGCAACACATTGAAGCTAATGAGCTACCTTAAAATATGACATGTGGGAACACTCAAAAAAGTGTGCATGCTTTGACCCACCTCCTGGTGTGAACGTGGCCTAAAAGAATACCTGTAGATCCTGCAGTGAAGATCCTTGCTCAGGCACTTCCTGTTAACAACTACTGGGGTAACAACTACTGTATTTCCCATTTATGTTCCTGTTTTGTCCCAAGCGGCTATGCAGACACACATTGCACAGGTATGGTCCACTGTTATCACTGTCAGGAAGCCAGTCCAGAGTGAGTGCATTTACAGGGAACAACTGGAGCAGATCAGTAATAGTCTTATTGTGGGCAATAGTCTTGTTGTGCTGATTCTCCTTCTCCCAGTCTCAGGTCTGTTGTATAGGGGACTGCAAGAGTCTGATACAAAATTGAAATAAGTTATATTACTCTGTTTCTTTTAATTCATGTTGGTGATATGTTATTGAACACCAAATGGCATTAATGTCATACCTCCTAACATTTGAACTATAGAAACAGGGACACTGGAGGAAGGACAAGACCTGTTTGCGCGCGACATTGGGGCCAAGCGCTTACCAGTGGGAGGGGCTTAAGGGATGTGGTTAAACAAAACCCTTTCCCCCAATCCCATCCCGACTCCATCCATTCCCCCAATCCCATCCAAGGTCTATCTATTCCCCTCAACCCATCCCAGCTCCATCCATTCCCCTGATCACATCCCGACTCCATCTACTCTCCTGATCCCATCTCGGCTCCATCCATTCCCCCGATCCCATTCTGGCTCCATCCATTTCCCCAATCCCATCCCCACTCCATCCATTCCCCTGATTCCATCCCAACTTCATCCATTTCCCAATCCCATCCCAGCTCCATCTATTCCCCTGATCACATTCCAGCTCCATCCATTCCCTTGATCGCATCCCAACTTCATCCATTCCCCAATCCCATCCCAGCTCCATCCATTACCCCGATCCCATCCCGGCTCCATCTATTCCCCCTGATCCCATCCCAGCTCCATCAACTACCCAGATCCCATCCTGGCTCAATCCATTCCCCCATTCCCATCCCAGCTCTATCCACCACCCTGATACAATCCAGGCTCCATCCACTATAACGATCCAATTCCGGCTCCATCCATTCCCTCAATCCCATCCCAGCTTCATCTATTCCTCCAATCCCATCCCGGCTCCATCCATTCCCCCTGATCCCATCCAAGCTTCATTCATTCCCAAATCCCATCTCCATCCATTCCCCCCATCCCATCTCGGCTCCATCCACCACCCTGATCTAATTCCTGCTCCATCTACCACCCTGATCCTATTCTGGCTCCATCCACCACCCCAATCCCATTCCGGATCCATCCACCATCCTGTTTCAATCCCGGCTTCATCCATCCCCTGATCCCATCCCAGCTCTATCCATTCCCCTGATCCAAACTTGGCTCCATGTATCCCCCAAACCCATCACAACTCTATCCATCCACCCTGATCCCACCCCAACTCTATCTATCCTACCGATCCCATCTCAATCTTTACCCCCGATCTCACCTCGGCTCCATCCATTCCTCTGATCTAATCCTGGCTCCATCCATCCCCTGATCCCATCACAACTTTGTTTCCCACGATCCTATCCCATCCCAACTCTATCCATTCCTCTGATCCCATCCCGTCTCCATTCTTCCCCCTGATCCCATCCCCGCTCCATCCTTCCACCTGATCGCATCCCAGCTCCATCCTTCTCCTTGATCCTATCCTGGCTCTGTATTCTGTACATAATGCACCCTTAAACACTGCACTCTGTACATATCACACCCCTGAACTCTCCACCTAGCACACCCCTAAACTCTGCATTCTGTACCTAGTGCACCCTTAAACCCTGCACTCTGTACGCAGCATAATCCTGAACTCTGCACTCTGTACACAGCACACCCCTTAACTCTGTATGCAGCGTAATCCTGAATTCTGCACTCTGTACCTAGAACACCCCTAAACTCTGCACTTTGTACGCTGCATAATCCTGAACTCTGCACTCTGTGCATAACACACTCCTGAACCCAGCACCAGATACAACTGACCCTGATGTGGCCCTGCATTTAATTTGAGTTTGACATCCCTGTGCTAGTGTCTACACCAATGGGATTATCCCGCCAGTGCAACAGCTTCATAGCCACTTCACACATATGAACTGTTGTTTCACTCTCTCTTAAGGAAGGAGTGGCAATTCATACATGATCCAATAGATGACAACCTATTAGTTACCTACAAGCACTGGTGATCTAGGTGCATCTGGATGAATAGTGATTGGTCAGGATAGAAATCCTGGTCCAATTGTTCTTGTTTTCCACCTGATAAGCCAGCAACAGAGATGTCTGCAGTGCACCTTTCTGCCAAGCTTAAACTTGAATAGATATGGCTATTCAGTTAGGGTTGGGCTAGCCAGTAGCATTTACATCAGGAAAATGCATATTGTTTGTGCTAGTGCAGAAGGGAAGAGATAGGGTAGGGCTACCAGCTGGAAAAATGCATGATAGTTGACCAGAGAACATTAGTGAAGGTTTGCAGAGTTATAATGCTTTCCAATCTGATTGCAAACAGCTGGACAAGTTAAACATTCTTTAATGTTTGTAGATATCTGAAACCTTGTTCGTAATAGTTACATAGTTGGTAAGGTTGAATAAAGACACTAGTCCATCCAGTTCAACCTGTGTGGGTGTGTGTGTTCATGTAAAAAATCATATCCCATATTCCTGTAAATTGTGCTCACTAAGATGCTCATCCAAGAGTTTTTTTTAACAATATCAATACTGCCCACTGACACTACCGATTGTGAAAGTTTGTTTCACATCTTTAATGCCCTGACAGTGAAAAAAAGACCCAATGCAGTTTCAGGTTTAACTGCTTCGCCTCCAATTTCATTAAGTGGCCACGTGCCCTTTTATACTCCCTGAGACTGAATAGTTTATTCCCTGTCCTAGAATCACCATTGAAGTATTTGTATATCGCTATCATATCTCCTCTAAAGCGTCTCTTCTCCAGGAAGAATATGTTTAATGCTTATAGTCGTTCCTGGTAACTGAGGTCCTCCAGTCCCCTAATTAACTTTTTCGCCCTTCTCTGAACTCTTGTCAGTTTCAGCACATCCTTTCTGAGCATTGATGACCAGAATTGGATGACATACTCCAGATTTGTTCGAACCATAGTTTTATAAAGAGGCAGAATTATCGTTTTATCTTTGTAAATTCCCTTTTTAATGCATGCTAATATTCTGCTTGCTTTGCTTGCTGCAGCTTGGCATTCTATGCCATTGCTGGGTTTGTCATCTACTAGGACTCCTCAAATGTTTTCCATACTGGATTCCCCCAGAGGTTCTCCCCTTAGTGAGTAACTTGCAAAACGTTCATATTCTTAGCCCCCAAATGCATTACTTTACATTTTTCAACATTAAACGTCATTTGTCATGTAGTTGCCCACCCCATTATTTTATTGAGGTCTGATTGTAAAGTTTATATATACTGCTGTGAAATGATTGTCCTGTTTACTTTTGTGTAATCAGCAAACACTGATATTGAGCTATATACCCCATTGTCTATATTATTTATGAATAAGATAAACAGAATTGGTCCCAATACAAAGCCCTGGGGTTCCCCACTTAATACTCCAGACCAGTCTGAGTACACATTAGTGATTACCACCCTTTGGATGCCCTCCTGTAAACAATTTTCTATCCATGTAAAAACTCTATGGTCTATGCCTACAGACCTCAGTTTGTAAATTAAGCGTTTGTGGGGGACTGTATTGAATGCTTTTGCAAAATCCAGATACACCGCATCCACAGACATTCCTTTATTTAGATAGTGGCTCACTTCCTTCTAGGGGCATGGTGTAGGGCATCCTTAATAGGGCATGATGTTTACAATTTTGGTCTCCTGACCCTTCTAGATCGGATCATGATCCACCTGAGTCTTTGAAACTGTTTACTAGAAATCTCTTGAAATGGTATAAAACCCCCAAAATCAAATTTGTCTGCAGATGGAAACTGACCACATACTTCTTAAAAAATCATACTGGATTTCAGTATGCCACCAGACCCTTGCTACCAGAAGGCTTATCTAAATACCCTCTCTACAATCTTCAATCTTAACAATTAAGGGTTATTTGCAGAAAAGTGGCTGAATATTTTAGGAAAGAGAGGTAATAGGGTGGGCTTGTTAGCTCCAAGGGAAGATATAAAGATATCTTGTACTGGGATTTAGATGTACTAAGCTCCATCCTGGACATGGAACAGCTATCTAGACTAGGGATCGACCGATTATCGGCAAAGCCGATATATCGAGGGCCGATATGCACTTTCCCCGATATATTTGAATCAGCCTTTTGGTTTACCGATATTGCCGATATTTCTGGAAAGTGCATGTACCGGGGTGATGCCTGCAGCTGGAGTCATTACCCCGGTACCGGTGTCCAAAGCTGACGGTCGGCTGTCTTGTAATGACAATCGATGCGGCTGAGAAGGCTGTCATTCCAAGGAGCGGGAGGGCATGTCCCCCCACTCCCGCCGCCTTCCGCGGCTCACCTGGGTCTCCTGTCCCAACAGGAGACCCGGGCATCCTACCTTCACCGCCACCGTCTGACCAGGACTCCATCTGCACCGCCGCCGTCTGACCGAGTTTCCATTTCTTTGAATACGGCACCGCCGAGCACACGGAAGTCATGTCATGACATCACTTCCGGGTACTGGCGGCACTGAATTCAAAATCTTACAGCCAAACTTGGCTTTTTAAATTCTTTAAGTGCAGAGGAGGGGTTTGGGGTCTTTTAGACCCCCAGATCCCTCCACCACAGTACCTGTAGACATTAAAAAAAAACGATATCCGATGACCAAAATATCAGTATTGGCGGTAAAAAAACGATATCGGTCGATCACTAATCTAGACTTCAAGAAACTACGTGATCACATGCTGTAAATCACAGCCTAACACTGGAAAACACTGAGCCGACCACTGACTGCCGAAGACACAAAGTGCTGAATTCTGCCCTGCAGTTCTATGAATAATTATTATTGTTATCCTAAGAACAACGCTCAATGCTTCCAACAGTGCAGCAAACAAACAGAAAGCCACTTTGATGAATGCATTAAAAGCCTCCAGCATAATCCCAGTAGACAGACAGGTTTGAGATGCCACAGGACAATTATACAATGTTTTTAATGAAACCAAGAACAGGAGGGAACAGCCTCGTGTTTCTGTTATGTCTTTCGCTTTCCTCTATTCAGGTCAACCAGGGACAAAAGTTCAAGGACATCTGGATTGTACACAATATACTGAAATCCATTTACAGATATCAGCTTTCATAATAATACAGCAGAATTAATTATGTCCATTTTACAAATGAGGGTAGAAAAAGAATATTTATATCATCCATCTTTCTGTGCATACTAAGATCTGACTTCATGGTTATATTTAAAGGAATTCTCCAGTCAGGTTACAAACTGCTAGTAAATTGAAAGAAAAAGACTAATATATATGAGAAAAGTCCCCGTTCAAAATTGCATGACAAGTCACGCCCCATTTCCGGCAATGGAACTGTTCAAATCGTTGCGACTTTGAAAAAGGTTCCTGCGCTACTTTTTTGCAATTTCATTGCGACTTGCATGAACTTCTGTTAAATGAAGTTGCAAGCCGCAATGAAATGGCAAAAACAAAAAAAGTGTTGCAGAACCAACACCAAAACAATAGTGTCTATGGTGCTACCACTAAAAAATGTTTCACCACACCTTCTAACAATAATGATTAAAAAAATAGTGAAGTCCTCCACTCTATATAACATATGATATTTCCAAAGTAAAAACAAATACAGAACCACCAAACCAAACAAATAGTGAAAAAGTTCTTGTGCATGTGTATAACGCATATTATTGTATAAAACATGTTTGCATAATATCACCTAATATGCTAAAAACCAATACAAGTGCTCTTATCAATAGACTTCAATACAGTCTGTTAAGATCCTCTAACAGATAACATAATAAAGTAAAACATATATACTGTATATATATTGTATTTGACTTTTTATGTTATCTGTTAGTGGATCTTAACAGACTGTTTTGAAGTCTATTGATTAGAGCAATGTTTCTCAACCTTTTTTCAGTCAAGGCACCCTTTAAATAATATAAACAATCGCGAGGCACCCCATTCTAAAATGTAAAAACTAAAAACAATTACACATTTGTAAATTGGTTCTGACTAGTATTCCAATGTTTTTCTTCTCCCTCAGTTTTTCTCCAACACTCAGCTAATGTGACCCCAGCGCCTATGGAGCTGGGCAAGGGAGGGTCAAACAAGGATGCTCCACACGCAAGCTTGTATACAATTTTTGGGCATTTTTTAGGCATTTTGCCAAGGCACCCTGGTTGAAAAAGGCTGGATTAGAGCACATGTATTCTTTTTTTTAGCATATTAGGTGATATTATGCAAACATGCATTGTGTATAATGACGTGCCTTATACACATGCACAGGATTTTTTTCACTATTTGTTTGGCTTAGTGGTTCAGTATTTGTATTTATTTTTTAAATATTGCAAATTATATAGAGTGGAGCATTTTCCTATTTTTTGGATCATTATTGCTAGTAAATTTACCTGATATCAGCATACAGTATATGCCATTTTCAATGTGTTTAGCATTGGTACAATATATAAAAAAATCCATGGAAATGCATATCTCTGACTCTGTCTACGACTAGGGATGATCGAACGGTTCGGGTTGACCATCGGTTCGACCCAAACATTGGCTGTTCGAAATTCGGCCGAATTCCGAACTTTTTGCGGTAAAAGTCCGGAATTCGGCCACCAGAACTGCCCAAAATGCAATGGGACAGAAACTGGCTTTAAAAGCCCGTGATTGGACCCGAAATGTCAGTAAAAGCCAATTGAGGGGGCAGGAGTCTGCTAGGAATGTGATTGGAGTGACTACGGGGTCCAGAGGCCAATCAGTTGTGAATACGCCCCCCAGTATATAACATGCAAGAACAAAGGTTCCCCTAAACGGGACTTTTAAGGCACTTGAGAAATAAATTATAGAAAATTGGAAAAATATATGCAGAAAATTCAATTAAATTTATTAAGTGCAAAAAAAGTAAACAATAAGTTAAAATGGCATGTACAAGCAAGGGTTGGACAGACAGACAAAACTCATAACACTGGAACTACATAACCCGACATGTTTCGAAGCTAATTAGTTGCTCCTTCTTCAGGGGGGGGTTTCACAGCGGTATTCTGGTAATACAAAAGTGGATGTATAAGAACCATAGAACTGTAAAATCTGCATCTTAGCAAATACTTTTGCAGTTTACATCATAGCAAGCATGTAGTATGAGTACTTACAGAGTTAGGTCAAAGCTGGACTTTCATTGCATGTACAAAAGTTAAAAACATCTGGTTGGTATGGATTCATCCGGTGATAAATATGGTGGTAGGTTGTAATTGTGTCACATGACTAAGACCCCGGAAGTTCAGGCCAGGGGTGCCCTACAAAGATCTGAGCATCTGAAGTCCTTGAGAGGGAGGGACCAGGAATATTCCCATAAGGTATGATGTCTCCAATAGAGAGAATGCCGATCTGTGGGGATAGGCAGAAAACCATTGGTAAAGTCTGCCCTGTGATTCATGCAAAATAGTGATGCATAAAAAGCCCCCAAGGGGGGTCCAAAATATAAGTGTATAAATGACATAATAGAAATATTCATGGCTGACAATACCTGAGGGATGATATGGTTGACCAAATGAACGTCCTCTCCACACAGCAACCAGCAGACAAGTGTGCTGGCTGTGTGTTGGAGAGGGCATGTTTTGAAGGCTTGATGATTGCTCTGATGGGAGGCAGCTGGTCTCCAGGTAGGGCTTCCTGGAGCACCGGTGCCGGGCCCGCCCCCAAACCACGCCAATGACGCACTAGGGCGTGACGCGGCGTGGGCGGGACCGGCATCTGCGCTCCACCGGCACGGTGAGTGGAGCCGGAAGTGTGTGTGACACCTCGGCTCCTGATTGGTCGACGCCGCCCATTGGATCAGCGTGGATGGACAGAGGACCAATGAAACACATCGCCTGTAGCGATGTGTGTGTCTCACCGTGCCGGGACGATAAGATAGGAGGAGCACATTCCGAGCCTGTTACATGACAAAGGAGATACAAGTCAAAAATAGTACGGGGAATTATTTAGGAGCATACTGTGCAAATAGCACTCGTAAGCAATAAAGAAAGCTGAAAAGATCAGCAACATTGGTATATAGGAGCAACCATATGGCACCGGAGGATCAACCAATAGATGTACAGTAACAGTTATCACTGGTGTACAATAATAGCAGGGAACAATCAGGAATTTACAGAATGGAATACAAAATTGTAAGAGAGGCATACAAAGATAACATGGTGGTAAAGTTAAGTTATAAAAAACCATATTGGAGGCAACAAATATACAACAGCGAATAAAGCATAGATAGGCATGATATTATCATAGACAATAAATTGATGTAATGGAACTAAGTAAAGGTACCAGAGGCATGTAAATGACCAGCAGTGTGGAAGATAGTATGGAAGGTGGTCAAAATAGAGTAAAAAATTATGCCTATGTTTCCATGCCCCCAGAGTTAAACCCTTCAAGGAATGGCTTGAAAGATAAAGTACCGTTTAACCCTGGAGATTCCGTGGCCTTAAGAAGGTAGATCCACCTTAGCTCGAGTTGGAGGAGAGCTTTGTTCCAGTCTCCTCCTCTAGGGCCAGGGTGGATTCGATCCAGGATCAAAAATTTGATTCTGGGCATTTTGCCACTATGTACTGCCGCTACATGTCTACCAAGAGGAAGGTCTGGGTCTGATTTCCTCATACTAAGAATGTGACGGTAGGCCCTTTGCCAGAATTCCTGTTTTGTTTTACCAACGTAAAAACATTTACAGTTGCATAGCAGAAGGTAGACTACGCCGACAGTTCGGCAGTTGGCAAAATGTTTAGATTTGAAGGTGGTACCATTGGGCAGGATGGGGTCTTTTTGTGTGAGCATGTAGCCGCAATACTTGCAGTTGCCACACATAAAAGTCCCTTTGTATTTGCAGCAGACAGGTGAGGAGCTGTCAATAAACTCACTGCGGACTATCTTGTCCCTCAAAGCAGGGGCCCTTTTGAAAGTAAAGTTTGGTGAATCTGATACATATTGGCCAAGCACTGGATCTGACGATAAAAGATGCCAATGCCTGGACACAATACGCCTAACTTTATGATGTTGTTGCATAAAGGGAGTGATGATCCTAAGTTGGTCACTAGTGTCAGAAATTTTTGTTGCTGCTGGAGCCAGAAGTTTTTTTCGATCACTGGATATGGCTCGTTGATAAGCTTGTTTTAGGGACTTTTTTGAGTATCCTCTTCGTAGGAGTCACCTTTGGAGCTCATTGGCAGCTGCCTGGAATGAATATAAGTCCGAGCAGTTGCGTCTGAGCCTCAGGTATTGGCTGACTGGGATGGATCGGAGTAGAGGTGTTGGGTGGAAGCTTGATCCATGCAGGATGGTGTTTCCTGCAGTGGGCTTCCGATAGAGGTTACTGTGAAGGACACCGCTTTCACTTCGCATAATTTCAACATCTAAAAAGGTGATATGATTAGGGTCAGCGTTCATGGTAAATGAAAGATTGAACTCATTCTTATTCATTCGAGCCAAACATGCTTGAAGTGACTCTAGGGGGTCGTCCCAAATTAGGAATACATCATCAATGTATCTAGCCCAAAAGTTTATGTGGTCTGTATAGATCGACAATGTGTCATCATTCAGAAACAATTGCTCCCACTCCCCCAGGTACAGGTTGGCGTAGGATGGGGCACAGCAGGTGCCCATCGCTACTCCCTGCACCTGGAGGTAGTGGGAGCCGTTGAAAGTGAACACATTGTGAGTGAGGATGTGCTGTAAAAGATCTAATATGAACTCCCCATAGGCATCAAGTGGGTCTTGGCGACAGATAATGTGTTTGACAGCTGCAATCCCCCTGGAATGGGGGATTGAGCTGTAGAGAGCCTCTACGTTGATGGTGACTAGGGAGGCAGTAGGGGGGATCCACATATCCTCGATTTTATTCAGAAATTGGATTGTGTCTTTCGTAAATGAGGGCAAACTGTGGACCAGCTGCTGGAGGTACGCGTCCACAAGCTTACTCGCATTATCGGTGATGGACCCCCGACCTGAAATGATGGGTCTTCCAGGTGGGTCATTAGTTCTTTTGTGCACTTTGGGAAGTCCATAAAATGTCGGGGTGATGGGGAACTTGGTTCGAATGAATTCCCAAGTATGCTTGGTAACAACATTGTTTAAATAGGCAGTATCCACCAGTTGATAGAACTCCAAATTGTATTTGGTGACTATATCTGGTGTTATACGCCTATACCAATTGGAATTGTTTAAGATCCTGGTGCACATCCGAATATACTGAGTATTGTCCATTATAACAATGTTCCCACCTTTGTCTGCTTGTTTGATGGTAATAAGTTTGTTGTTAGCTAGTTTGTTGATTGCCTCTCTTTGTGTTTGAGAAATATTAGATTGGCACATGGGACGTGGGTTTAGTTTTTCAATGTCTTTGGATACGACTTTTAAAAATGCGTTAATATTCGCATTTTGGATTGAGGGATAGGCATCCGATTTTTTTCGAAGGTCAATACCCGGTGTTGATTGCTCTGCAGGTTCAGCAGAAATGCCCGCCAATAAGGAGGTAAGATCCACTCGATCTATAAGATCTTCATTTTCCTCAAGGAGGGAGATTAAAGTATCTAGAATTGGGTCATGTTTGTCAGTTTTTTTGTTCTCTTTGTGGTAGATATGTTTAAAATTAAGTTTGCGTGCGAACAGGTGGATATCTTTAATAATTTCAAATTTGTTGATGTTAGATGTGGGGCAGAAGTTGAGGCCTTTTTGTAATACCGAAAGTTCCACTTCTGACAATTTGAATGTGGAAAGGTTGATGATAGAAAAATCTGTAGAATCATGTGCAATGGAGTGAGGGGAAGGGATTAGGTGGGAGGAGGTGGGGCAGTGATGTGGGTGTGAGATGGAGGGCACGTTGGTGGATAAGGTCTAAAAAAGACGACTGATCTTGTAGATTCGTGATGGAAGAATGATGTGTGGGTAACTCTGAAAGGTTGGAACTAGTGAGGGCTTGGGAGGGATGTGGTGTGGGTGTGTCTGGTGGTGGGAGTTCTGTGGGTAGTGGAAAGAGAGATAAACCCTCTTTATGGTGAAGTTTGACATTGGACTTTTTTGATTTCTGGTCCGAGCCAGAGTCATTGTGATAAGGGCGTTTTGTACACTCAACAAGTGTTTTAGAGGGTTTGGGAGGAAGTGATTGTTTGGAGGTGTGTTGATGTGGTAGTGTGTTGATGTCTTTAGAGGGGGGTCTAGCACTGGTCCTGTTGGTTGTCCAATGGTAGGCCTTTCCCTGTTGAAAGATACTTCTGTCCTTGTTTAGAATTTTTTGCTTTTTTATTAAGGTGTTTTTATTAAAGATATCTAGTTGTTCTTTAAGCTTGGCCTCCCGATGGGGGAATGTGGTATGGGTTTTAAATCTTTTTAACCTCTTACATGTGGAGGCTATAACAGTGTCCAATTTAGTTGCTCTCAATGTATACTGCTCAATGAGGAGATTCATGAGGGCTGCCGAACAGTGTTGTAGGGCTTCTTCCCATTTGATTTTAAATGAGGGGGTTGGATCTTCAAGTATAGGAAATACTTGAGCCCTGACACCGAATGGACTGATTTTTTCCCTGATGTGTTCCTGGAATGATCTAATATTTCAGAAGAATGTAGATTTTCTCTCCAACATTTTGGAGAGTTGAAAGAAAAGAGAGGAAAGTTCTGTCTCAATAAATTCTTTGTTTTCGAATTCCTGTTGGTATTGCTCCATTAGATTGTTCCACTCATCCCCAACGAAACCTGACAATGTTGTGTCATGCGTCATTGTGGAAAACAGTGATTTAGCCAAAAATTGTTATAATAGAAGATAGGTACTATCAAAGTTATGATCAATAATCAGTATATAACATAGCCCCGCCAAATTTCTAGCACTGTAATAGAGAGGCTGTGAAATAGAGTGGAAGCATTTCTGTTACTCCTGCTGCTCCAGTGTCATTTTGCAATTATTAGTGTCAGGAAAGGGATATGCAGTGTAGTTAGGGTACTATATACCACTATAGTTAGATTCAATAATCTAGTTTCTGTAGGGAAAGTGTTAAGTGTCAGGGTGACCGTAGTGTAGTTTAGGGTGAACTGACCCTGCTATGCCAGGGTGACCGAACTCTTCCATGTCAGGGTGACCGCCAGAAAAAAAAGATAATTTTTCTTAGAATTTTTAGTAGCGCAGGGATGGGGTTCCGCTCCTTTCACACCTGGGCGTTTTTGTTTCAGGCGTTTATTGGGCTTTTTTTGTGGACGTCTTTGGAGGCAGGCGTGACATCTGAACTTCTGTATAGGGGTATATATACACACACACACACATATATATATATATATATATATATATATATATATATATATATATATATATATATATATATATATATATACACATACACACATATAGGTGTGAAAGGAGCGGAACCCCATCCCTGCGCTACTAAAAATGATAAGAAAATTATATTTTTTTCTGGTTCTGGATATGCTACAGAGCTGAAACTTCACAGGTACACTTTTTAGACCACACAGACACTAAATCCAAAGAAATCTCTTTTTTTTTCCAATAATTTTTTCAATAATTGGCTCTCTATCAAAAACGACAATTTTTAAGAACTTTTTTTTGCCTGATTCATAGTCCCTGGGGAATGACCCAGAACCCTAGTCACTTTTTAGGGGCATTTATTGGGTTTTAGGGCTTCAAAATAGTGTTTTTTGATTACCCAAGTTCGGGTCCCATTGATTTCAATGGGGTTCTGGAATCCGAACCAAACTTTCGGGGAAATTCGGGTGTTCTGGCCGAACCGAACTTTTCAAAAGTTCGATCATCCCTATCTACGACAAAGGATGCACGCATGTTGCTTCAGGTCATAGAGGTCTATGTCAGGTGTACATTAAAAAAAGACCTATTGGGTACATCTTTGAACATTTCCCATATTAGTTTCATCAATTCTGCAAGTACAGAAAAATGCCAGTTGATTCTGCCAGAAATCCTGTGTGCTCCCAATTTCTTGAAATTAGTTAATGACCTGACAACACTCTCTGCTCCACTGAAAAACCAAACAGTGTTGTTAACCCTGCCCATGTTTTTCAGTGGACAACAGAACACCTCCTTGTTATGATATAGTAATGATATGTTCTGTTGTCCAGGGAGAGAGAACAGGACAGGGCTGACAACACTGCTAGGGATTTTAGAGCAGCTGAGGCAGCACTTTCTGTGCTTGTTACAACAAATAAGCTTGTAGGCGGGGGCAGTCTACTTTGTCCACGACAGTTGGTGCTCTCCTGCAGCAGTACTGTTGTTGGAGGAGGAAGTCAAGAAGACCAGGGTTCCTCTATGGTTTCCTTGGGTCACTGGGGAATCTATCCTATTGGATGCTGCCATCCCGTGTGACTCTAGCAGCTATCTTGGGTCAGGCACAGCCTATTTAGGTTCCTGGCTCCCGGGTTTGGTGATCTCTATGGTCTCTATGATATGGTCTCTATGATAACCACACTTTGTAGTTACCAGTATGGTGCTTGCACTATGTATTGAATAACCCTGATTTCCCCACTCAAAGTCGACAACGTCATATGATGTCATTGGGTGGGAATTGGTTAAGAAAGTCTTTTTGTCTCTTCTTGCTATCCTCTAGAAGTCTGCATTCATTTGGGTATATTTTCCCCTTTTCTTTATTGCCTTTTGCCTTCCTTCTATGTTCAGCTATTTGTATGGCCTCATTAGAAAGCCACTTTGCTTTCTTGCATTTCTTCTTCTTTGGAATGGTTCTTATTGCTGCTTCTTGTGCGAAGTTACACACTTGCTTCTATAGTTTCTCAGGCACTCTGTCTATCAGATCTAATCCCTTAAATCTGTTCACACCTCCATTGAGTATTCACAAGGGATCCAATTTAGATCATATCTGAAATGTCTAGCGGTGTTTCCCGCTTTCTTCAATTTAAGCCTGAATTTTGCCATAAGAAGCTCATGGTCTGAGCCACAGCCAGCTCCAGGTCTTCTTTTAACTGACTGTATAGAGCAGGGATCTTCAAACTACGGCCCTCCAGATGTTGCGGAACTACAGATCCCATGAGGCATTGTAAA
Source organism: Pelophylax lessonae (assembly GCF_965119305.1). NCBI lineage: Eukaryota > Metazoa > Chordata > Amphibia > Anura > Ranidae > Pelophylax > Pelophylax lessonae. The sequence continues at coordinate 104,591,205 of NC_138768.1, forward strand.
ACTCTGACATTCACAGGGATGATGGGAATTGTAGTTCCTGAACAACTGGAGGGCCATAGTTTGAGGACCCCTGGATAGAGCTTCGACATCTTTGGCTGCAGAGAAAATAATCAATCTGATTTCTGTATTGACCATCCGGTGATGTCCATGTGTAGAGGCGCCTCTTTGGTTGTTGGAAAATAATGTTTGTTATTACCAGTGTGTTCTCTTGATAAAACTCTATTAGCCCTTGTCCCGCTTCATTTTGTACTCCAAGGCCATATTTACCTGTTATTTCTGGATATGCTTTGACTTCCTACTTTAGCATTCCAATCTCCCATTATGAGAGGGATATCTTTTTTTGGAGTTAGTTCTAAAAGGTGTTGTAAATCTTCATAAAAGCAGTCAACTTCAGCTTCTTCAGCATCAGAGGTTGGTGCATAAACTGATGTTGAGTGGTTTGCCTTGGATACGGACTGAGATCATCCTGTCATTTTTGGGATTGTACCCCAGTACTGCTTTCCTCACTCTTTTTTTGACTATAAGGGAAACACCATTTCTTCTGAGAGATTATTGTCTACAGTAGTAGATATAGTAGTCATCTGAGTTGAAATCGCCCATTCCAGTCCATTTTAGTTCACTAATTCCCGAGATATCGATGTTCAATCTTGCCATCTCCTGTTTGACAACATCCAGCTTACCCTGATTCATTGATCTTACATTTCAGGTTCCTATGCAGTATTCTTCTTTACAGGATCTAGACTTTCTGGTCACTCCTACCATCCATAGCTGAGAGTCCTTGCGGCTTTGACCCAGCCATTTCATTAGTTCTGGCGCTATTTGAAATTGCCACCACTCTTCCCCAGTAACACATTGAACACCTTCCAGTCCGGGGGACTCTTCTTCCTGTGTCATATCTGTTAGCCTTTTGTTTCCGTTCATTTAGGGTGAACTGACCCTGCTATGCCAGGGTGACCGAACTCTTCCATGTCAGGGTGACCGCCAGAAAAAAAAGATAATTTTTCTTAGAATTTTTAGTAGCGCAGGGATGGGGTTCCGCTCCTTTCACACCTGGGCGTTTTTGTTTCAGGCGTTTATTGTGCTTTTTTGTGGACGTCTTTGGAGGCAGGCATGACATCTGAACTTCTGTATAGGGGTATATATACACACACACACACACACACACATATATATATATATATATATATATATATATATATATATATATATATATATATATATACACATACACACATATAGGTGTGAAAGGAGCGGAACCCCATCCCTGCGCTACTAAAAATTATAAGAAAATTATATTTTTTTCTGGTTCTGGATATGCTACAGAGCTGAAACTTCACAGGTACACTTTTTAGACCACACAGACACTAAATCCAAAGAAATCTCATTTTTTTCCAATAATTTTTTCAATAATTGGCTCTCTATCAAAAACGACAATTTTTAAGAACTTTTTTTTGCCTGATTCATAGTCCCTGGGGAATGACCCAGAACCCTAGTCACTTTTTAGGGGCATTTATTGGGTTTTAGGGCTTCAAAATAGTGTTTTTTGATTACCGAAGTTCGGGTCCCATTGATTTCAATGGGGTTCTGGAATCCGAACCAAACTTTCGGGGAAATTCGGGTGTTCTGGCCGAACCGAACTTTTCAAAAGTTCGATCATCCCTATCTACGACAAAGGATGCACGCATGTTGCTTCAGGTCATAGAGGTCTATGTCAGGTGTACATTAAAAAAAGACCTATTGGGTACATCTTTGAACATTTCCCATATTAGTTTCATCAATTCTGCAAGTACAGAAAAATGCCAGTTGATTCTGCCAGAAATCCTGTGTGCTCCCAATTTCTTGAAATTAGTTAATGACCTGACAACACTCTCTGCTCCACTGAAAAACCAAACAGTGTTGTTAACCCTGCCCATGTTTTTCAGTGGACAACAGAACACCTCCTTGTTATGATATAGTAATGATATGTTCTGTTGTCCAGGGAGAGAGAACAGGACAGGGCTGACAACACTGCTAGGGATTTTAGAGCAGCTGAGGCAGCACTTTCTGTGCTTGTTACAACAAATAAGCTTGTAGGCGGGGGCAGTCTACTTTGTCCACGACAGTTGGTGCTCTCCTGCAGCAGTACTGTTGTTGGAGGAGGAAGTCAAGAAGACCAGGGTTCCTCTATGGCGGGCATCACTAAATGGCGGCCCGCGGGCCGTCTCTGGCCCGCGCTGCTGCTCCATCAGGACCGCCGCCATCAGCTGCTGGATTTCTTCCCTGTCTCTGCTGCTGTCATTAGCAGAGCAGGGCGGATGGCCGGAGGCGGGACTGAGACTGGGGGCGGGACACCGGCATTGAATGGAGGGAGGCAGCTGCCTGAATTAGCATTTCAGGCTGGAGGTGATTGGCTGCTGGGAGGCGGAAGGTGATTGGCTGCTGGGAGGCGGGAGGTGATTGGCTGCTGGGAAGCGGAAGGTGATTGGCTGCTGGGAGGCGGGAGGTGATTGGCTGGGAGGCACACAGTCGGCTGCCTCTATGCATGCAGCGCTGCTGTTCCTCTGTCTTCCTCGAGATTGTCCCGCCTCCTGCTCTCCGCTCTGTGTAAGGTAGGAGAGTGAAGGGAGGACAGCGCTGTGAAGTTTGATTGGGGAGCAGGGGTCATGTGCAGGGGGGGGGGGGTAGTGTGGTGTTTCATGTAAAGGGGAGCAATGCTGTGGGGGTGATATGTTAAGAGGGTAGTGGTCTGTGTTGATGTAAAGGGGGGCAGTGCTATGGGGGTGTGTGTTAACAGGGCAGTGCTGTGTATGTGTGTGAGGGTGATGCAAAGGGGCAGGTCTGTGGGGGTGATATAAGGGGGCAGTGGTGTGTGTGTGTGTGTGTGTGTGGGGGGGGGGTGGGGGGGGTGATGTAAAGAGAGACAGTGCTGTTGGGGGGATATGCAAGAGGGACAGTGCTGATGGGGGGGATATATGAAGGGGACAGTGCTGATGGGGGGGATATATGAAGGGGACAGTGCTGATGGGGGGATATATGAAGGGGACAGTGCTGATGGGGGGGATATATGAAGGGGACAGTGCTGATGGGGGGGATATATGAAGGGGACAGTGCTGATGGGGGGGGGGGGATATATGAAGGGGACAGTGCTGATGGGGGGATATATGAAGGGGACAGTGCTGATGGGGGGATATATGAAGGGGACAGTGCTGATGGGGGAATATATGAAGGGGACAGTGCTGATGGGGGGGATATATGAAGGGGACAGTGCTGATGGGGGGGATATATGAAGGGGACAGTGCTGATGGGGGGATATATGAAGGGGACAGTGCTGATGGGGGGATATATGAAGGGGACAGTGCTGATGGGGGGGATATATGAAGGGGACAGTGCTGATGGGGGGGATATATGAAGGGGACAGTGCTGATGGGGGGGGGATATATGAAGGGGACAGTGCTGATGGGGGGATATATGAAGGGTACAGTGCTGATGGGGGGATATATGAAGGGGACAGTGCTGATGGGGGGATATATGAAGGGGACAGTGCTGATGGGGGGGATATATGAAGGGGACAGTGCTGATGGGGGAATATATGAAGGGGACAGTGCTGATGGGGGGATATATGAAGGGGACAGTGCTGATGGGTGGATATATGAAGGGGACAGTGCTGATGGGGGGGGGGGATATATGAAGGGGACAGTGCTGATGGGGGGGGATATATGAAGGGGACAGTGCTGATGGGGGGATATATGAAGGGGACAGTGCTGATGGGGGGATATATGAAGGGGACAGTGCTGATGGGGGAATATATGAAGGGGGCAGTGCTGATGGGGGAATATATGAAGGGGGCAGTGCTTTGTGTGTGTGTGGGGGGTGGTGATGTGAAGGGGGACAGTGCTGTGTGTGTGGGGGGTGGGGGGGGGGGGTGGTGATGTGAAGGGGGACAGTGCTGTGTGTGTGTGTGTGTGTGTGGGGGGGGGGGACAGTGGTGATGTGAATGGGGACAGTGCTGTGTGTGTGGGGGGGGGGGACAGTGGTGATGTGAAGGGGGACAGTGCTGTGAGTGGTGATGTAAAGGGGGATAAGCAGCTGCACAGAAAACGTGCAGGGTACAATTGACTCTTAAATGCAATGAAATACAAGGTGCGGTTTCCCACACATGGAAATTGCATGGTACATACGCGCCATGCAGTTTCAATGCGACAGCGTTTTTAAAAAGGTGCCAGGGCCTTTTCCCAGCAGAAAACACAGACACAACAGCCCATTCAAATGAATGGGCTGTCGTGCCTGCACACCTGGGCTGTGATGTAAAGAATCCGAGTCATCACGCAAAAATGCAATCTGGACCTCTGCTGGAAGAAAATTTTGCTAATCGGACCTCCATGAATTTTAATTCAATACCCCTGCTCTATGGTTTCCTTGGGTCACTGGGGAATCTATCCTATTGGATGCTGCCATCCCGTGTGACTCTAGCAGCTATCTTGGGTCAGGCACAGCCTATTTAGGTTCCTGGCTCCCGGGTTTGGTGATCTCTATGGTCTCTATGATATGGTCTCTATGATAACCACACTTTGTAGTTACCAGTATGGTGCTTGCACTATGTATTGAATAACCCTGATTTCCCCACTCAAAGTCGACAACGTCATATGATGTCATTGGGTGGGAATTGGTTAAGAAAGTCTTTTTGTCTCTTCTTGCTATCCTCTAGAAGTCTGCATTCATTTGGGTATATTTTCCCCTTTTCTTTATTGCCTTTTGCCTTCCTTCTATGTTCAGCTATTTGTATGGCCTCATTAGAAAGCCACTTTGCTTTCTTGCATTTCTTCTTCTTTGGAATGGTTCTTATTGCTGCTTCTTGTGCGAAGTTACACACTTGCTTCTATAGTTTCTCAGGCACTCTGTCTATCAGATCTAATCCCTTAAATCTGTTCACACCTCCATTGAGTATTCACAAGGGATCCAATTTAGATCATATCTGAAATGTCTAGCGGTGTTTCCCGCTTTCTTCAATTTAAGCCTGAATTTTGCCATAAGAAGCTCATGGTCTGAGCCACAGCCAGCTCCAGGTCTTCTTTTAACTGACTGTATAGAGCAGGGATCTTCAAACTACGGCCCTCCAGATGTTGCGGAACTACAGATCCCATGAGGCATTGTAAAACTCTGACATTCACAGGCATGATGGGAATTGTAGTTCCTGAACAACTGGAGGGCCATAGTTTGAGGACCCCTGGATAGAGCTTCGACATCTTTGGCTGCAGAGAATATAATCAATCTGATTTCTGTATTGACCATCCGGTGATGTCCATGTGTAGAGGCGCCTCTTTGGTTGTTGGAAAATAATGTTTGTTATTACCAGTGTGTTCTCTTGATAAAACTCTATTAGCCCTTGTCCCGCTTCATTTTGTACTCCAAGGCCATATTTACCTGTTATTTCTGGATATGCTTTGACTTCCTACTTTAGCATTCCAATCTCCCATTATGAGAGGGATATCTTTTTTTGGAGTTAGTTCTAAAAGGTGTTGTAAATCTTCATAAAAGCAGTCAACTTCAGCTTCTTCAGCATCAGAGGTTGGTGCATAAACTGATGTTGAGTGGTTTGCCTTGGATACGGACTGAGATCATCCTGTCATTTTTGGGATTGTACCCCAGTACTGCTTTCCTCACTCTTTTTTTGACTATAAGGGAAACACCATTTCTTCTGAGAGATTATTGTCTACAGTAGTAGATATAGTAGTCATCTGAGTTGAAATCGCCCATTCCAGTCCATTTTAGTTCACTAATTCCCGAGATATCGATGTTCAATCTTGCCATCTCCTGTTTGACAACATCCAGCTTACCCTGATTCATTGATCTTACATTTCAGGTTCCTATGCAGTATTCTTCTTTACAGGATCTAGACTTTCTGGTCACTCCTACCATCCATAGCTGAGAGTCCTTGCGGCTTTGACCCAGCCATTTCATTAGTTCTGGCGCTATTTGAAATTGCCACCACTCTTCCCCAGTAACACATTGAACACCTTCCAGTCCGGGGGACTCTTCTTCCTGTGTCATATCTGTTAGCCTTTTGTTTCCGTTCATGAGGTTTTCTTGGCAAGGATAGTGGAGTGGGTTGCCATTTAGTTCTCCAGTGGATAAAGTTTTGTCAGATCTCTCCCCTGTGACTTGTCCCTTTTGGCTGGGCCTACATGGAATAGCTCATAGCTTCACTGAATTACTCAAGCCCCTTCACCATGGCAAGGCAGTGATCCATAAAGAATGAAGGTAGCCACTCTCTAACAGAAAGTAAGATCACAGCAGCAAAAAAAAAAAAAGGTATTTAGAAATTTAGAGGAGGAAAAGAGCAACAGAAGGGGCTTTTTTTAAAAAAAAAAAAAAAAAAGTAGAAGCAAGGGATTTTAAAAAGATAAGGAACCATACAGTACTTCCAATGTTGGCTCTAAGCCTTAGAACTGAGTGATCACATGACTGCTTATCACTCCGGGCTCAGTCTGCTCTCTGAGCTGCCCCTTCAGTGCTCACTAGAGTGCTGGGCTGGAGAACGAATGGGAGCAGCCGGCCCTTACCCATGTGCTAAAAGGCAAAGCCAGCTGTCAATCAGACAGCGGAGGGCAGAGGCATAACTAGAACCTTCAGGGCACAGGTGCAAGAAACCATAAGGGCCCCCCAGACCCTTGGCTGGGGCCCTTCCCTTCAAGCCGGGGGCTCTTCCCACTGACCCTGGGGCCCTTTACTCTCATTGCGGGCTCTTTATTATGGTCCTGAAATGTGACCCTTTCACAAGTTCTGCAGTGGGCCTTCTTCCTGCCATCTTGGGGCCTCCCCACGGTGGTGGAATGCCAAGGCCCGGTCGCAAGTGTGACCTTTGCGATCCTGGAAGTTCACCCACTGGTGTCAGTAGTTTTTATTTTTTTGGTATTTTAATTGTATTATTTTTTTATCATTATATTTTATTTTTTAATACAGGGGAGCCGCACAGGACCAGTTGCAATTGCAACCCTTGTAGCTACGCCCCTGGCGGAGGGGGAGGTGTGGGAGGGGGGGGAAGATCCCGACAATATTGTTGGAATGCTTTCTGAGCCTAAAACGGCTCTGCCACTTGAGCTGACTCTGGGTCACAGGAGGACAAAAGTAATTGTACTCCTGTGACCCACAAGAGAAGAACGGCCAAAAAAGCTTTGACTATTCTTTTCTTTGTTAAAATATATACTTAAAAATATATATTTTTTTAAAGTTTAAAGGGTTTAGTGTCGCTTTAACATAAAAACCTATAGGATACGGGAAAAATTAGGGTATCAAGTGAGTTCCCATTTAAATTATTAACCTGCCTAATTTTAAGTGCAGGGAACAGCAGCTCTGACAGTCTCACATTTCAGGCACACTGGTGTGAAAGTGTTTTGCTAACACATAATGTTATAACAGAGTCCATATATGTCTCAGACAGTTCAATAAAGAATATTGATGGGTAAAGACAAGTTCATTATTTTAAAGCAGTCAGATCAATAATAGATGGATAAGCTGATTGCTGTGGGATTCTGCACTTTGCATATTTCTCTTTGTCCTATTTTAGTTACAAATGATACTAAAGATAAGTCTTCCTATCAGGGATATCCAGATACAGCCAGCCTCCAACGTGTACCTGTTCTTTGCAGCACCATTATCTTATTACAAGAATTCAAGTTACACATTTGCATCTTGTTACAGTAAAATGCTTTTACTGTGCTGTGCAAAATGAGGCCTTTGTGTCCTTCGATAACACAGAAGAATAAAGCCTCTGTTTCCAACGTCAATGTCATGTTAAACTTAAACTAAACCTAATGCACGCCTTATCAGTTATCACCTTAAGTGTTTGTAAAGCATTTTAAAACAAGGTAATGTTTGGCAGCCTTCTAAGCTGTCACTCCACACTGGGAGAAGCAAAGTGGCCAGTCAGACTGATTAAAGGGAAACTCTATCCCCCATTTTTATCCCACTGTGTACAATAACAGACAGTAGTGGTATTGGAGCCGCAGACATTCAACTTGAAAAATCAAAAGTCCCCATTTTGAAGGCTCATATGCAAGTTATTGACCTTAACCACTTTAGGATCGGAGGATTTCCCTGCTTTACATCTAGGCCACTTTTTGCAACTTGGCACTGTGCGACTTTAACTGACAATTGCGCGGTCATGCAAGGCCGTACCCAAGCGAAATTTACGTCCTTTTTTCCCCACAAACAGAGCTTTCTTTTATTGGTATTTGATCACCTCTGCGCTTTTCATTTTTTGCGATATTAATAAAAAAAGAGCGACAATTTTGAAAAAATAACAATATTTTTCTACTTTGACAGTTAAAAAATATCCAATATATTAAATTTTTGTCATATATTTAGGCCAAAATGTATTTAGCTACATGTCTTTGACAAAAAAATTCTCAATGAGCGAATTTTGATTGGTTTGTGCAAAAGTTATCGCAGCTACTAACTACAGGAAATGTAATCATTTTTATTGTTTTTTTTTAACTAGTAATGGCGGCGATCTGGCGGTGATCTGCGATTTTTTTTGCGGGACTGCGACATTGCGGCGGACAGATTGGACCCTTGACTGACATTTTTGACACTTTTGGGGGTACCAGTGACATTACTACAGTAATCAGTGCTATAAATATGCACTGTTACTGTAATAATGACACTGGCAGGGAAGGGGTTAACTTTATTGGTGATCAAGGGGTTAAATATATGCCTGGTGCTTACTTACGTGTGTGGGGGTCACCACCTCTCCTCCCCTGGCCTGGAGCGAGCCTCCGGCGGCGCGCGCGCACCGCCTTCCTTGGGGGAGGAGCGATATCGAGCCACTTTGCCGCAGTACGCTCCATGTGAGCGGTCGGCAAGTGGTTAAAAAGGGTATGGAGGTCCGTGTACTGCCCTGGGGGACATGTATCAATGCAAAATATTTTTTTTAAAATGATTTTTACAGGTTTCAGGTGCGGCACTGGGGGTGGTGTCGTGATTGACGAAGGATCTACATTAACCACTTGCCGACCGCCGCACGACTATCTACGGCGGCGGTCAGCCCCTCACAGGCAAAGTGACGTAGGTCTACGTCGCTCGCCTGTGAGGGTTTAGGGAGCGAGCGCGCGCCGCCGGAGGCGCGCTCCCGCTCCCGCGTGGTCACGGACCCCCCCGCGCGTGTGACCGGCGGACCCGATCGCCGCCGGCCACTCTGCGATCGGCGGGGGAGAGGGAGAAAGTCAGGCAGCTTGTGTAAACAAGCTGCCTGTCATTCTCCTCTCTGTATGAGAGCTGATCACATGGATCTACTATGTAGATCCATTGATCACTCTGCATACAGTTGAAGCCACAGCCAATCACAGTTAGAATCACGCCCCTAGGGACACACACAGCCCCTCCCTCTCAAATAAAGTTAACCCCTTCACTACCAGTGTATTTTTACAGTAACAGTGCATATATATAGCACTGATTACTGTAGAAATGTCACTGGTAACCCCAAAAGTGTCAAAAATGTCAGTCAAGGGTCCGATCTTTCCGCCGCAATGTCGCAGTACCGCAAAAAAAATCGCAGATCGCCGCCATTACGCGTTAAAAAAAAAACAACAAAAATGACAAAAATCTTTCCCTTTGTTAGTAAACGCAATAACTTTTGCGCAAACCAATCAAAATACGCTTTTTGCGATTTTTTTTACCAAACATAGGTAGCATAAAACAAATTGGCCGAAAATATTAAAAAATTTTGATTTTTACATTTTTTTTGGGGGGAATTTCATATAAAAAAAAGGGAAAAATATTGCTATTTTTGCAAAATTTACGCTCTTTTTTTGTTTATAGCGCGTGATCAAAAAATCGCACAGGTGATCAAATACCGCCAAAAGAAAGCTCTGTTTGTGGGAAAAAAAGGACGCCAAATTCGTTTAGGTACAGCGTCGCACGACCGCGCAATTGTCCGTTAAAGTCACGCAGTGCCGAATCGCAAAATACCCTCTGGTCGTTTAGCAGCCAAATCCTCCGGGGCTTAAGTGGTTAGGGACACTGTTTTTTTATTTTTTAAAAAAGAAATTGTCAAAAACTGTCTCTGTGTTTTTATTACTTTTTGACACTTTTTTGGTGAATGGGTAGGAGTACTATGTACCACATACTCATTGACATAGGGAGGGCAGGATCTGGGGGCCCCCCTGTTAAAGTGGGATTCCAGAAGCCCCCTGCCTGCAGACCCCCACAATCACAGCCCAGGGTTGGTGGGATGAGGTCCTTGTCCCCATCAACATGGGGACAAGATGCTTTGGGGTGGGGGAGGCAGAGCCCTCCCCCTGCCCCAAAGCACCCACACTCCCATGTTGAGGGTATGTGGCTTGGTAAAGTTCAGGGCGCTTGCTCGTACCCCCCCCTTTCCTGGCCTACCAGGCTGCATGCTTGGATAAGGGTCTGGTATAGATATTGGGGGGGGGACCCCATGCTGTTTTTTTAAATAAATTTTGGTTACCCTTAAGATCCATACCAGACCAAAAGGACCCTGCAAATTTGGGTGTTTGCGGAACCATTTGCCCAACTCTATTTAGGACCTTATAAGGCTTCTTGCTCATGATTACTGCTATTTTTGCTGCTAGAGTGTTTGACCTCATTTCTGGTCTATGTGTATGCTTAACCACTTCAGCCCCAGGAGGTTTTACCTCCTTAATGACCAGGCCATTTTTTTGCGATACAGCACTGCGTTACTTTAACTGCATGCGATGCTGTACCCAAATAAATTTATGTTCTTTTTTCCCACAAATAGAGATTTCTTTTGGTGGCATTTGATCACCTCTGTGATTTTTATTTTTTATTTGCACTATCAACAAAAAAAGAGCGACAATTCTAAAAAAAATATATATATATTTTTAACTTTCTACTATAAAACACATCTACTAAAATAAGGTAAAAAATCTAATTTTTTTTGTCAATTTAGGCCAATATGTATTCTATATGAAATAAAATGCAGCGCTATAAATTGACTGGTGTATACATTTCACTAAAATAAGAGTCCACTTCAAGATGATATATGGAGCAATCAAATCCACCAGAAACACCTTGGTAAGTGAAAGTCCATAAGGTCGGTGACTGGAACAGTGAGAACCTCCACCACACAAAAGGTAGCCGATTGGCCTCTTACCGGATAAATATGACCACTGCTCTCACAATGGTCACCAAACGCCTTATGCCCAAAATGGAAGATCAGCCCCGAAACTGCCAATGGATAATCCCAAGAGATCCAGGTATCACATCCCAGAGACAGGAACAGTCATACAACACCTCTCCCGGATATTAGGATGCAAAAAAAAAGGGGGGAAGACCATAGTGTAGTACGTTCCAACATATGAAAATTTATTTAAAATAGATACACTCACCAAGTATATATGTATAAAAGACCTTCAGTAAAAACATCAGATGCAAAAAGGACCGCTGTGAAGCGGCAAGTCCGTCCCAGCTTGTGACGTCAGCGCTTGCTGGGAACTCCACCTACATGTTTCACAGGCAACTGTATATGTATTCTGCTACATATTTTTGGTAAAATAAATATCCAATAAGGGTATATTGATTGGTTTGCGCAAAAGTTATCGCGTCTAAAAACGATGGGATATTTTTATGGCATTTTTTATTTTTTTACTAGTAATGTCGCCGGTCAACGACTGTTGACAACTGCGACATTGCAGCAGGCAAACCAGACACCTAACTGACACTTCTTTGGGGACCAATGGCATTTTTACAGTGATCATTGCTGAAAATAGGGGTTAACATCAGGGGAGATCAAAGGGTTAAGTGTGTACCTAGGGGGTGCTTGCTAACTGTGGGGGGGTTACTCTGACTGGGGGAAGACTAGCATGAACACAAGATCTCTATCTTCTCCCTTGTCAGAATGGCAATCTGCCTTGTTTACATAGGCAAACCGCTGTTCTGTCTCTCTCGGGAACGATTGCGAGTGGCCAAGGGACACTGGACCCGCTGATTGGCTCCCCCTCTGTACAATCTGCGTGCGTTTGTGTCTCTGGCGGCGCGTGCCCCCTAGTGGCTATTGCATGAAATGATGTACAGGTACGTGATTTCGAGTAATAGAGCCGACCTGCCGCAGTAAATGTACATATGATGGTTGGCAAGTGGTTAAAGCCCAACCCTGGAACTTGAAAATAATTCCCCCGTGGAGCTGCGCCTGCACTGCAAGGGTTAACCGCACTTTTAAGTCTAGGGGACGTCATAAATCAGATTTACTTATGCAATCGTCCACTCCTCCATGCTAGCTTGGTCCCCACAACATCTTCTCCTGTACGCTCCAGCTGCCTAAGGTCCTGACATCATCGAGACCATTGTAGAGTCCAAAGCCGCTGAGGGACAGTTCACCCCCTGAAGTGTGGGGGAGCGCCAGCTACCAGGGGAATGGAAAAACAGATAAGTAAAAATGCTTTTTTTAATCAACAACCAAGCTTTATTGAGTTTAATACAAAATACAACATATAGATAAAAGAAAAATACTGTAAATTGGCATAAAACCCAATAGCAAGAAACAAAATAAAGACATTGCGTTTCATATGTAGCAACAACGAATCACAATGTGACACAGTACAAAAAACGAAGAAAAGAAAATGATATTGACATACCAGTAGACCTCACAGATGAGAGGCAGAGCCATAGTGAGCAATATATGCTACTAAAAAAGTAATGTCACAGTTAGCCTACGTATAATAAGGGATGTATATCCACAGACATATTGAAAATATTAGTTGATACCACCAATAGCATAAAAGTCTAAATTACCACTACAAAGTACAAGTCAATGGAGACTGTAGCCATTTATCCCAGATATTATTATATTTGCCAGGGCAGCCCCTATTGGTACAGATAACTTTTTTGTAGGGTAAAGTATTTTTTATTTCATTAATCTAGGCTGTAAGAGTAGGAGGTATCGCTTGTATGAGTGCGTTTATCCATATTGGAGTCTGGGAATAAACCCAATAGACATTGTCTAGGATCCATTGTCACCGGTGAGCCCATCTGGTCATGAAGGATTTGGACAACTTAGTAAAAATGCTTTTACTCTCCCCTAAAGAGTTGTCACCCTGGGCCAGGAAGTGTTACTGGTAGGATTATTGGATGAAAATATTGGGGAAAAAATGCTGAAAAAAAACAAAAAAGGAATTCAGCCATCACTGTTAAGCACTGCTAAGCATCAATACAATACATTTTTTTTGGGGTTTAGATATACTTTAAGCACCAAATGGGAAAAGGGTTTTGACACTTGGCTTAAAATAAATCGCAGTGTAGAGCACCATCTCCTACATAGATAAGATATATATATATATACAGTATCTATTTAAAAAATGTAGAGAAAAATTTACAGCTCTTTCTCTTCATCTATGACAGCACTGTGGCTAAGTGGTTATTACTTCTGCCTGGCCGCACTCTAGGGCTGTCGGTTTGAATCCCAACCACAACACTACCTGCCTGGAGGTTGCATGTTTTCCATGTACCTGTGTGGGGTACTCGGGTTTCCTTCCACACTACGAAGACATGCTTGTCAGTTAATTGCCTCCTGTCTTATGAATGTGAGTTTGAGACCTTTACCCTGCACATGCTCAGTTTGGTGTGTATTGCTAAAGAGGTTTTCTTTTTTTTGGGAGGATGCATCAGCACAGAGCCAATCAGCACTATCCAGACAGAGGGTCAGGGGTCATGCAACCTCATAGGACAGTCAGAGGAAAATGAAAACTCCTCCTAGAAGCTTTTACCATTGCTTGGCCAGACACTGATAGAAGTCACAAGACTGCTAAATACTGCTGATGAGAAAAGGTTACAGTATTTTAGCAGTTTATATCTACTAAAATAATTGTATGTCCATGTTCTGTGTATTGTTGGAGACCAGATATAGTGAATGCAGGCTCCCGGGTTTAGTAACACTTTAACAGTAACCCCAATATTACCACTAACCCTTATTGTCACTCGTACCCTAAGGCTCCTTTCACACACTCTGTCCGTCGGACGGAGTCCATTTTTCTCAGCGGGGGATCGATCCGCCGATCCCCCGCTGAGCAAGAGGATGACAGCTGTGTCCTTGTGCTGTGTGCGGAGACACAGCTGTCAGTTCCCCATGCATCTCTATGGGGGAATCGGATGGGAACGGACCGTCGGTCCATTCTCATCCGATCCCATCTGATCTGATCCGCTGGACGGATGGAAAATAGGGTTTCCATCCGTCCAGATTTGACGGATCGGATTGGGTGTCAGCGGACATGTCTCCGCTGGCATCCGATGCCCCATAGGGATGCATGGGGGGACCGTTCAGATCCGCCAATAAAAAATGACAGGCGGATCCGAACGGTCCGCCTGTGTGAAAGGGGCGACTAGCCATATTGCAGGCCAGCTAACAGACTGGCTCCAAACTACACTGTGCATCTGTCCATTGTTAACTCTTTTTGGTGAAGACCAGAAGTTCAGGGAAGCAGCACTGAGAAAGCAGAAACCAGCAGCATTGAAGCTGTAAACTGCAAGCACTAAGAGTAAGAAGTTTAGCAAATGTTTTACTGAGGAATGTTTTTTTCTGCTCAATATGTTAAAGTAAAAAAAACGAATTTAACTTTCCTGTAACCCTAATTTATCCACCTTGTAACTCGAAAATTTACGTACATACTCTAACACTTACAATCCTAAAACCCAATACTATCCCTCGCTGTAACCCTAGAGGTGGCCATACTCATAGCGATTTCTGATTAATATAGTTATGAGCAATTGCAGACAAAGAATCTATCATTGATTAAAATAAAAAATGATGTAACACGCATGGTACTGTTTAAAGTTTTGCGATCGACTGAAAATATTGACAGAAAATATGATTTATCAGTTTAAAAATGTAAACAACCCATCAAAACCCAATTATTTAAACAATCTAGATTGCAATTGGTTCTCTGACACACATGTGGATCTGAAGCAATCAATAAAATGATACCATGGTCAATCAGCTCACTAAATTGATTAAATGGAGGACTTATAACCTTTACTCAATATGATCAGTTTAGTTGCATTAAATGGCCAATTGAATGATTATATTGATTTTATGCAACACAGACATGTGCTTTAGGCTACATTTAGAACTGTGAGAAAGGGGCAGCGTGGTGTGGGGGACAGTAAACACACCGAGTCCAAGTCAGGCAGTAAAATTATTGTAGAAACTTTCAACACAACTTATTCAGGCTCGGTGGGTGGGTAGGCAATGGCATGCCCGTTCGGAGTCACTTATGAACTGTGAAAGACTTAAAGAGTATCTGCAATGAGGAGCCGAATGCAGCCTGGCCAGTCGACACCCAAAGGAAAGGCTTGCTGAAGAAAGATAGACGTAGTCCCTACCCTCTAAGACCTTTCCTTGCGGCTAAGCACTGTCCCTACCAAACGGGCGTCCTGTCCCTACCTATTCGCATAAAGCGCTCCAAACCTGGGAGCAGGAGTCTTAAATAGACCCTGCCTGACCAAAGATGGCCACTGGAGTCACATGGAGTGCCAGCATCCAATCAGACAGCTGTCTCCCTGTGACCGTAGGAAGTCATAGAGGAACCATGTTCCCCACAACTTCCTTCCCCTTTTGCATTGTAGCTTCGGTCGAGTGCCACCTGCAGTGGGGAGTACGGACTGCACCTGCCTACAGATGTGCTCCTTTGAAGAGCAATCTGAATTTGGATCACTTTTCAGAGGCAATTGACAGGTGGTGAGGTGATGTGCCGCCTCCTTACCATTTGTTTTCACCCCATTTTTGCTAACACCCGTAATTACGTGGCTGCCAATGTCATGTTTGGTAGTTTTTTTGCCATTGCAATCGCGGCATGTAAACAATGCTGTCTGCTGCAGTTGATGTTTAATAGGGAAGTGGTGGTGGTGGGTGGCGCTAAAAGTGTGTTTCAACTGCACATTTTTACTGCCCCCCCCCCCCCCCCCATGGTATGTCTAAACTTACTCTTTTAAATGTGCTCTGCATTCAATCCACCAGCTTTAGCAGAAAACAAAAAAACTGAATGACAGTTCTGTAAACTAAAAAAAAAAAAAGAAAACTCCTGGTAATGTGACCAAAGTCACATGATCTGCTCTCATCAAATCACCAAGCTCTCTATGCTCTTCGGAGCTTTACTCTCTATACACCACCTCGTAATTTTTATAATTAGATAGACCGCTGTGCAGTGACGGGACAAGGTCATCCAGCGCCCAGGGCAAGGATGCCAAACTGCACCCCCCTTCTCTTAGGGTTAGGGCCAAGGCCCTATATCCCTGCAATAAACCATTGCACCCAGGGCAACCGTCCCTCCTGCCCACCCCTTGTCTCGGTCTTGCCACTGTGTACATACCTTAGAGCAGATATATCCACTCTCTGTTATTAATGACCCTCTAACCCTGTAAACATTTCTAATGCAAACTAAACTTCTGGTCTGCATAGCCACCTCTCCTGCATCAGGATCCCATAGCATTCAGGACCTACCTTCCTGCACGGGCCTACCTACCGAAATCCTAGTGCCAGAATCTATTGCTCCACAGTTACAGACAATCATGGACTGCTGCAGTCTGAAATGAAAATGTACTATGAAAAATAAAATATTACGCACTTATTATTGGACTAATCCACTTTCAACGTCCTCCTCAACAACAACGAAGCACCCTTGTACAAGCATTCACATGGATGTAGAAGGGTATATACAGGTCCTGTTTATTTGCCTTTGCTCTCTCCCCAGACATATTTTACTTTCCATAAATATTTGAAGGTCGGCTCAGACGGGATTTGCAGCACAATAGTGTTGGGAATGCCTCTAGAACAACTTTCATGGGGTCTCGAAGTTTGCCAGCAGAGGCATAAAGGGGGGCAGAGGCTGCTTATTGGACGTTCCTGTTGCTGGCCTAGCCAGTAATGACGAGTGGATACAAGAAAATGCTGCAGACCATTTTAATAGAGGAATTGTTTCAACTACTCTGTGTTTAATAGAGACGCTATCTAAACCTTGACAGACAAAGGAGGAACAAAGCCAAAACCTGATGTGGAAGAGGAGTGAGAGCTGCAAGTAACCTCTCCGTGACCTCTGCGTTTCGACTGACAGGGTTAATGTAGTATTTTGGCACAGGGGAATATTTTTCCAGCATGTTTATAGAAACAAAAGAGAACCCTACCCCACCCTTGCAGGGCAAGCTGTTTCCTGTAGGAACTTCACTCACCAAGTTGTGGCCTCGCTGCTTGCAGTCTAATCAGAGGCACGTACTGTACACCGTACTGTTCCACCACTGTTTTTTCCATTAGAAGTGGAACATTTTAAAGGGGATTTCTAGATCCAATTCCTGCTCTAGTCTCCTGTTATTTTAAAGACAAAAGAGACATATGATGCCAGCTACAACTTTTCATTACCTGTAGTTGAGCGCCTGCAGTATTGACGTTTGTACTGTGTGTAAGCAGGCAATGTAACCCCCTCCCACCCATCCCCAGTGTCCCTTTAAGTAGGGCTTTTTGCTCAGGGGGAGGAACAGACTTCCTGATCACGTGACCACTGTAATTGGCTGTCTCAGTGGTCACATGATTGAGAGCCCATCTTTCCAACACCCAATTATGACAGCTGTCTATGACAGCTTGGGAGTGTACAATGAGCGTGCTCTCGGCACAGGAACCTTGGCCATCCATGGACACATACACTATACTTAAAAAAGTATTGGGACACCTGCCTTTACATGCACATGAACTTTAATGGCATTCCAGTCTGAGTTCGTACAGTTCAAAATTGAGTTGGCCCACCCTTGGTGGGTTGAGTTGAGTTGGGTTGAGGTCAGGTCTCTGTGCAGGCAGTCAAGTACTTCCACCCCAAACTCGCTCCTGCATTTCTTTGTGGACCTTGTTTTGTGCACTGGTGCGCAGTCATGTTGGAACAGGAAGGGGCCACCCCCGAACTGTTCCCACAAAGTTGGGAGCATGAAATTGTCCAAAATGTCTTAGTATGCTGACGCCTTAAGAGTTCCCTTCACTGGAACTAAGGGGCTAAGCCCAACCCCTAAAAAACAACCCCGCACCATAATCCTCTCTCCAACAAATGATTTAGACCAGCAAACAAAGCAAGGTCTATAAAGACATGGATGAGCGAGTTTGGAGTGGAGTGTGAGCCCTGACCTCAACCCAATAGAACACCTTTGGGATATTTTAGAGTGGAGACTGTGAGCCAGGCCTTCTTGTCCAACATCAGTGCCTGACCACGCAAATGTGCTTCTGGACGAATGGTCCAACATTCCCAAAGAAACACTCCTAAACCTTGCGTACAGCCTTCCCAGAAGAGTTGAAGCTGTTATAGCTGCAAAGGGTGAGCCAACTCAATATTGAACCCTACAGACTAAGACTGGGAAGCCATTAAAGTTCATGTGCATTTAAAGGCAGGCATCCCAATACTTATGACAATATAGTGTATGTGTAGTTTGTGGGCACTAAAGCCTAACTAACTTGCATACAGGTACATATGCAATACCAGGGCATCAGGAGGTTAAAGTAGAACTATAGGCTAAGCTTTTTTTATTTTGCATTTTGGATAGAGTAAGGAAGGGATATAACCCCTGTCAGAATTTGTTTTTGCCATCTGTGTCCTGTTGGGGAGCTTTACCTTCACTTCCTGTCCCATAGCCAAAACAGGAAGTAAAATCAACTTTTGGGGTCCTCCAGGTCACAAGTACTAGTCTAGTGTCCCCATTGGAAGATGCCCCCCCCCTCCCCTATTACTTTTCTGGGGGCAACCCAAATGTTTTATTTTCTTTTACTTTCACTTTCAATGATAATGGTAAACATGATAAGGAGATAGATAGAGAGTCAATCTCCTTAACAGGGCCAAAGACAGACCTAAAAAAGATAATAGGTGTTCAAATCTCTCCATACTCTGTCCAAAATGTTTTAAAAAGTTTTGCCTTTAGTTATATTTAAACTCCCAATTCTAGGCAAAATCTGTGTTTTTTTTTTTATCTTCCACTAAACCTCCCTCCCACCCACCTCTAACCCAATGTTGTTACCCCTTGTTCCTCCTTACCTTGTGAAGCCAGATATTCTCACCTAGGTCCCCCATCCAGGTCACACACAGCTGATATTTCTGGGGGGTGGGGGAAATCATTGAACAAGCACTGTGATGCCCCCCACTGGTCCCCTCCACTTCCACTTGGAACTGGAGCATCATGTGGCCGTGGCTACAGGTAAGTAAAAAGGGCTTTTAGATAGGGTTATTGTTTTATTATAGCGAGGGGGAGTAGAGGGGAGTGGATGGAAGGAGTGGGAAGAGTGAGGGTTTTATCCTGGAGTGGGGCTTTATAAAGAGAAGCGTTTCTTATGTCAACCAAGTCTTAATCCTTGATCCGTATGAAGAAAATCACCACCGGTGAAAAGGGAGATGAGTGATGTAGATAGAAGGTGACCAAGGTGTTCCTACTTCACACCCTCAGTGAGTACCAAAATCTGCTTACCAGAATTCATGGACCACTAAGTTATAGGTGATCTAGTCAGGTACAGGGAAGTAGGTCTCCCTCAGGCCATGTGAACTGGATCCACATTTAGAGAACTCGGTCAACTCTCAAAAGACATTTCTCTTCTAGTTTATTAATTTTATATATATTTTTATGTATATTTTATGAATTTATTTATTCATCATATATATACTGTGTTCATTTTTAACTTAGCGCTGCACTATTTTTCATGTTTACTGATTTGGAGTGTGTATCTTTACTGTGTTGGCAGCTCCTTTTACTCTAGCGCAGTGTTTTTTGGTTGTTTTTGATTGTTTCTTATGTCGCCAGACTTTACCAGCACAAAATTTTTACTGATCATTATCTCAATTAATGGACAATTATTATTATTATACAGAATTTATATATCGCCAACAATTTGAGCAGTGCTTTCCAAAATACAGGGAGACAGTACAGTTACTGTACAATACAATTCAAAGCAAGATGTTGAGGAGGACCCTGCTTATGGGAGCTTACAATATAAAGCCTCGTACACACGCAACGATTGTTGGCCGACCGATTGGCCGTCTTTTGTCCAGTGTTGTTGTGTTGGTTGAAATGTGCTCTAGACTGCACACAAATTTTCTCGGCCAACAACAACCAACTTCAGAAGTGATGTCATGTGCTGGTTAACTTTCCGTGTGTTTTTTCTTCTCTGAGCATGCCCAGTCTTGCTCATCTGATTTTTGTCTGCCGAAATCTGTACTGACTGATGAAAAATCGGCCGTTGTGTTGGCCAACAAAAATTTTATAGCCTGCACACCAGATTTTTTTCGGTCGAAAAGTCGCAGTCGGTTGTCGGAAGCATCATACTAACAAGCCGACAATCGGCCGATCGGACGTTGGCCGAAAATTCCCGGCCAACAATCGTTGCATGTGTACGAGGCTTAAATGATTATTGATTGTCTGTGTGAATGTTTTATAGCATACATTCATAAATTCAATCCAAGAGATTCATTGGGCAGATCCAATACTGGTGGAGGGAAATGATTTAAATGGGTGTTGTTCTACAAGAAGCATATTAATATCCTACTTTACAATTTAATTTTAAAATATAAAGGAAGACTTACCATAATAAGGATAAAAACACAGCCAAGAAGGTATTGTTGATTAGTAAAATTAATGGATTTGTTTAGCTAGCTCCAACTTTTAGGCTAGGTTCAAACTAGTGCAGCTGCGGTTTGATACAATTTTCAGTGCAATTTTGCAGTTTGACTTGGTTGTATCTTGACAAGTTATTGAAGGGTTTTTATACTACTGCGTTTTTTTGGTAGGGGAAGGAGACTGGATGCTGGTTGTTAAGGATCTGACACCCGCCAGCATGACTCATGCCCGCTGTCACCTGGGGATTTCTGCCTGATAGCAGAATATAAACAAATGAGCCTGTCAGTGAAAATTTAAAATAAAAATGGCGTGGGGGTCCCGCCTTAACTGCTTGCCGACTGCCTGCTGCATTTGTACGGGGGCAGTCTGGCGCTCCTAGACTGGGAGTAGCTAGGGGGCCATCGCGTGTGCCCGGCAGCTCCGATGGCCGCTGGCCACTCGCGATCTCCCGCTGAAGTGAGAGGACAGACGGCTGATGTAAACACAGCCATCTGTCATTCTCACTAAAGTAATCACAGAGGCTATGCGATCCTGCTATGTAGGATCGTATGTCTCTGTGATTAAATCACAAGCCATGTCCCCCAACAGTTACAATCAAGCCCCTAGGGACACACCTAACCCCTTGATCACCAGTAAAGTTAACCCCTTCCCACAGTAACAGTGCATATTTATAGCACTGATTACTGTAGAAATGTCACTCCCAAAAGTGTCAAAAATGTCAGTCAGGGGTCCGATGGTTTTTGTAGGTGGCAAAAAATCTGCGTAAAAAAACGAAATTGGACTCTGTCACCTTATTTTGCCAGGTGTTTATGCAGCTTTGCATAAATGTTTAGACATGTATGTGGACCAATTGCTATTGGATTGTGACATGTATGTACTGTGTCACTGGCCAGATTGTCCGTTTGGTATGTTCCTCAGAATTCAGACCCCCCCCCCTTTTTTCTTTTTGGGTTTTCTTCCTCTTTTTTCTATCTCTCTGCCGCCTCCTTGCATAGAAAGACTGCGTACATATACAGACCTGTCACTGTAACTGACACTGGGGCTGGCCTCAGGGCTGGCCCAAGATATTGTGTTACCTGGGTCCAAGAATGAAATGCTGCCCCCCAAATAAAATCAAGCCCAAAAAAAGGCCCCCAATATTTTACATAGATATAACATTTAGAAAATATAATATATACTGTTATCTTCCTCCATAACTCACCCCTTGACTGGTCCACCAAACACCCCCTGTCTGTCCTCAGTCCTCCTGTCACTCATGTGTCTGCTACGCCCACCGCCCTAGAAGATCCAGCCTGCCCTGCGGGAGATGGAGTGCACTGATATCTGACATCATTGCGCACACCACGATCACGTGAGGGACGTTCCCTGGAGAAGACGCTCCGCCTCCTCATACTCAGCAGTTTGTATTACGGCGGCAGTATGAAATGGAAAAATGCCATCCGTAACGTACCACAAACTGATGACACACAAAACTGCTGGTAAAAAAAATCTTGGCAGTCAATTTGCTGCCCCTCTCCAAGTTCTGCCTGGGTCCAATGGACCCAGTGGGACCCATGGTAGGGCCAGCCCTGGCTGGCCTCCTGCCTCTTTCCCCCTCCTCGTGGTGCCGTTCGGCACATGTGGGCTGCCGTTGCATCCTCCGTTGTGTCGATGCTGCGGAGGCTGTGCCTTTTTGAACTGTGTGCTAGTTGTCATCCTTGTGGGCTTCTTTGCCATTTGCGGCTGTTCCTGGCCTGCGATTGGCAGTTGCCTCAGGTATCCCCCCCTTTCAATGCCGCCAACGGCCATGTCATGCGCCAGTGGGTGGACGACGCAGCGCACCGACACTCCCTCTCTTGTGGCCACCACGCACCCTTGGCCCAGGGGGGTATTTTCCAGCCTTCCTCCCAGTTTCATCGCCACTGGCTGCTGTCACAAGGTGTTCCTCTCTGAACACCGATTGGCTCCCTCTCGATCCTTGGTGGCCTTTATAACCGCTGAAGCCCTGCATGGCTTCAGTGTTACCTGGACAGCACTCAATGCACATGTATATATGGCTGTAATCCTGGTAGGTCGTTTTACTATTTATTGGAGCTGTATCCAACTGATGATCATTATAACTTGATGATATGCCGATTCACCTACACTCTGGTAGGTTTTGATCAGCTCCATTCTCTGCTCTAGCCTGTCCCTGCTTGGACATATTCAGTCAATTTTTGACCGAAAGCCAATCTGACCATCATTGGCACCCTCCTATGCATACTTGGTTGGACTCATTCGACCATTGTCCCAGATGTCAGTGCACCAAAAACATACGACTTTTTATTATGGTGACCTTTACTGATAAGCAGTATAAATTATATATCCTCTGACTATACTGTATATATATATATATATATATATATATATATATATATATATATATATATATATATATATATATATATATATTTGTATTCTCAAATTTTTTGCAGCCTCTAGGCCTTGTCAGGGTGTTTGGGCTCCATTTTGCACCCCCAGTGGCATATCACCCTCTGTGGGAATGCTAGGCGGGCTGCCATTTTCAACCCCATACTCTGGGGCAATGCAGATGACCTCTCCCTTTGGTTTTATACATGTTTTGGGCTTGTTCTGTACATGGAGCATCCCACTTGGATCTGGTCAGTGTTCTCTATATTATATATGTCGCACCCTGACACATATTGATGTGTCTATCTATCTAGTTTGACATTTTTGTTTTGTTTTATATTTTAGAATCTCTATGTATACTTGTATATGAGCATACCCGAAGAAGAGCAATTTGAAGCCTCGAAACACGTCGGATGCTTTACCCCCTTTTTCCCATGTGTCATAGAGATTTTTGTTGGTTTATGTGCTGCTTTCTATCTACATACAATTTAGCTCAATACCTGTTTGTCCTTTGGACAATTATTCTCTGTTGTGTAATAAAATGTATATATATATATATATATATATTTATGTTTCTTGATTATTTTCAGATTTTGCCTACAATAGTCCCACTTTTTTGGAGAGCCTTTCCTGTTCTACTATTCTGGGATGATGCCATTCTCTCAGCTCCCCACCAATTTTGTTTCGTAATATAACAACGATTGGCTCCTGTTGCTGTCAATTAAATCCTATGCTGAGGGGATGGAGCCGAGCCCCACTGTTTGTGTCTAGGCACAGGGGGGAGTCCATAAAAACGTCTTTATATGGTGGGTACTCACAGAAAAGGAGGAGACAGAAGTGCCGACGGGGGACCCCAGAAAAAAAAGGATCGGGGCTGCTCTGTGCAAAACAATTGCACAGAGCAGGTAAGTATAAAATATTTATTATTTTAGAACTAGGTGAAATGAAAAAAAGGATATCTCCCGCGCTATCATAAAATCAAATATAGATGAGTGTAGGGGTGAGGTTGCTGCTGTCACTTTGTAGCTTATCCGTAGCCAGTGATATATTCAATATTAGATATAGTGAAGCACTACCTCTTACAGATGTAGAGCTATGTGTAGCTAAAGAAATGTATATAGATGTCTGTGTGCTATGTGATACACATCAATTCAAGAAAGGTGCATCCATAAAGGTAAAAAATCACATATAATAAACAATAACAATCAAACAAAATCCAATGAGTGAAAATATACACAATAATGGGTTTAAATGATATATATCCAACGTGTTAGCAAATAATGTGATTATCCCAGGGCTTTTTTTCTCAGAGAATAGGTGCAGGAACTCAACCCCTTCTGAGTTTTCTTGTCTCCACCCCCCCTACCCACCTCTGAGCAACGTCCCTTGACTCCACCCCCAACCCACCTCCCAGTACCGCCCCTTTTAGAGACTAAAGACTAGAGACTACAGAACTTTCTGATGATAAGTAATTTGATCCCCCAGCAGCCAGCATCAATAGACTCTTCAGCACACCCCAGCTCCTCTTGCCATTACACACAGTCAATGCTGGAGGTGCCGGAACTGCGTTCCCCCGCGTTTCTACTGAAAAAAAGCCCTGGATTATCCAACCAAGTGCTGAGTGCACATACAACGGTGCAACAATAATGATGTGAATAGACAACAAAGTCATAAATCCACATATGCCAGTGCCAGAAAATATTCAATATATAAAATATGAATAAAAATATGTCAACACATAAATAAATAAATAAGTAGATAAATTAATAAATAAATAAATAAATAAATAAATTATTTTATTATTTTATTTAAAAAAAATTGAAACTTTACAATCACTTTAAGGATTGGTAAGCTGCAATATATTAAATTTTGGGTTTAATACTGCTTTAAAGGCAGTCGCCTCCTCCTTTGGCCCCTTCATCCTGGCTCTGGAGGAATCACACCGGCAGAACACATTTGCAGGCTTTCATTTCACATCTTTGAACAGCTTTTATTAGCAGATGTAAAGTGTGCAGCAGAAACAAAGGCCAACGGCCATTAATTATCCATGGTAAGGTTTTGTCATATCTTCATACACAGTGCCAGGAAAAAGGAGATCTGGCCGTGCGATAAAGCGTGTTATCTTATTTCACCACTGGCTCAAGCCCTTTATTGTATATACAATATTTATATTTTCTAAGCTTACCTAAGTGGGTGTGTGAGGTGAACAGCGGGGCCTCCACCACTCATGTTACAACCTGAAACTGATTTTCTCTTTTCATGGAACAATTATCCTTTGTACTCTGGCCAAGGGAAAATGTTATGTAGTAGCTTTTTAATTTTTTAATTAAAAAACGAGGAGCGTAGAAAGAGTGTAGAAGAGTCGTTATAGAGTGGGAATACAGGTAACCTCACATAGTTTACAACAATAACACCATCTCTTTATGGGTTTATTCCCTCGTCAGGTTGCTGTTTATATAAAAGGAAAAGGCTTGTTTCTATGTAATATTCCAACACCAGGGCTGGAACATGGGAATCACATCCACATTACTATTTGGGATTCTAGGACAATATCCCCCTGGACAATATCCCCCCGGTCAATATCCCCCAGACAATATCCCTCCGGACAATATCCCCCCGGGACAACATCCCCCCCGGACAATATCCTCCCTGGACAATATCCCCCAGACAATATCCCTCCGGACAATATCCCCCCGGGACAACATCCCCCCGGACAATATCCTCCCTGGACAATATCCCCCAGACAATATCCCCCCTCTAACCCTAACCCTCTAACCCTAGCCCTATGTCCCGGGGGATATTGCCCGGGGGATGTTGTCCCGGGGGAATTATTTCCAGGGGGATGTTTTCCTGGGGGATATTGTCCGGGGGTATATTGTCCGGGGGGATATTGTCCTGATACCCTATTCGGACCGTTTTCCAGTAGAGTCTTATCTACAGAGGCTGAAAATGAAACAGGACTTCCTTCCAATTTAATTCCAAAATCAAAATGTTTCTGTTTGTGAAACACTGGTGGGGAATTTTTTATTTGACACCAATAAAGTAGTAAAAAGTATCAATTTTGGCAATTTACATCAAGCATATCAGACTCAAAACAGTGGGCTGAACTGGGTGGAATTTGTCACTCTGAGCTCAGTCTTCTGTCCCCTGTCGCTGTGGTGGGTGATCTGGAAGTCTCGGCATCTTTACACATAGAGTCCACCCATGATGTCTCACTCTTCCCAGCTGAGTGACTTATGGGGTACACACTATAAGAAAATTGTGCGAACAATCATCCAATTTTCCTCAAGGTTTCACAGCAAATTGAAACCGATGAACGAAAATCTGTAAGAAAATTCTTGTACAACAAAGGCTTTTTTTTGTTGTTTATTGTTTCTGATCATGCGCAGTCTTTCTTTTCAGATTTTTCTTGTATGAAAATCGTACCAAAATTGTACACATTAAATGAAAATCCTTCGTTCTGTTCCCGTATGAGAAAACATTTTGGAGTTTGTCCCTTCTGGAATTGGCTGTCGAAAGTTGTGTACACTGTGCCACACTATATGAAAATCGTAAGAAAGTTTTTTGGACGAAAATTCTCGCCCAGTTTTCGTAAGCTGGATATACACTATACAACTTTTGTTGTTTGATTTCCTTCAGATTTACCTTTAAAGCGGTTCTATCCTCCAAAAAAAAAAACCCCTGCAGGTCAAAGGCATATTGAGCTAGTATGCATCACATACTAGCTCATTATGAAATACCTTAGAACGAAGCCCCGACACGGTCACCCGGACACTGCTCAGGGAGCTGACATCTTCCCTCGGCGTCTCTTCCGGGTTCCGCGGCTCCAGCGCTGTGAGTGGCCGGAGCCGCTATGACGTGCAGGGCGAATATGCAGGGCGAATATCTCCTAAACTGTGCAGGTTTAGGAGATATTAGTTTTACTTACAGGTAAGCCTTATTATAGGCTTACCTGTATGTAAAAGTTAAAAAGCAGAGTATACTACAGTTTTAACTATGTAGTACAAGGGACTGGCCTGATTGCATACAAATTGAAAGTGTTTAGGTCTGAACTCATATTATATGGTTTTGGTAAATCTAAAGGAAACAATCAAAAGAAAATTGTGTGTATCCACCTTTACAGTGTGTCAAAAGTGGGGGACTTGAGTCACATGACTTGACTTAAGTCAGACTTAAGTTTGAGGACTTGAGACTTTATTGACTAAAATTAATAAAAGACTCGACTTGACTTTGACTTGGTATTCATGACTTGAGACTTGACTTTAACTTGAGACATATGACTCGAAATGACTTAACTTTTTTAAGTTATTAAATATTTGCATTTTCTCAAGATGTGTTAAAGCAAAATGAATGTGCCTGTTATGTTTCTGACACCACAGTCACTTAAAACACCTCAGTGTGTTCTTATTTTTAGGACACTGGCTGTTTAACAATGGAAATACATGTTTTTAGTGACTGTGGTGTTGAAACATGACCAGATGAAGGATTTTGAGCTGTTTGGGCATTCAAAGTGTTTCTTTAATATGCCAAGAAAAAAGCACTAAGCAGTTTTGTTAATGTTGAAAATAAAACAAAACCTTTCCTTTTAACTGATTTAAAGGTGAAAATTGGGGTAGATCAGTATTTTGACTTGATTTGTGACTTGACCAAAATAAATGACTTGACTTGACTTGCTTGACTTCTAGCAGGGACTCGACTTGACTTGCTTGCTTTTCGCCACAGTAACTTGTGACTTGCTTGAGACTTGAAGGTTAAGACTTGAGACTTGCTTGTGACTTGCACATGTGTGACTTATTCCCATGTCTGCAGTGTGTACAAGCCTTAAAGCCTCGTACACACGATCAGATTATCAGATGATTTTTGTTCATTTTTTTTATTGCATGCTAGTCTCATATGGAAAGTGAAGAGGTCCCTATCATACGACAAAATTCAACTCCAGAAGTGATGTCATGTTGAATTGTTTTGTATGTATTCTTTCTTTTCTGAGCTTATGTAGTCTTGCTTCTACTATTTCTTTTGGATGAAAACTGTACTAATTAAACTAAAATCTGATGTTTTTTTATTTTTTTTTTATTTATAGCTTGCACATTAATTTTTTGTTATCTCAAAATTTGTAATCGGCTGTCGAATGCACTATACTAACAATCCAAAAATTGGCAGATCATTCATCTGACTAAATTTAACTTCTGATTTTCTTATCTTGTGTCGGGCCTTAACCACCTTGGCGGTAATCCCGAGCGTGACTCGGGGTTGATTTTTCATATCAGGATCGGTAACCCCGAGTCACGCTCGGGATAGATGTGCAGAGAGCGCAGCGGTGTTCTCTTACCTTATCCTGGCGATCCAGCGATGATCTCTCATTGCTGTGACCGCCAGCCGAGAGTCCCGCCGCTCCTCCGTCCTCCGTCGGTGTGATCACTTCCTAGTTCCGTTCCCTGCAGCAGCAATGCTGCATGGGAGCAGAACTAGGGAGGGAAATTCAAAAAAAAAAAAAAAAATGTTGCACAAAACACATTTTATATATATATATATATATATATATATATAAAATGTATATATGTATATATGTATATATATATGCATATATATATATATATGCGCATATATATATATATATATATATATATATATATATATATATATATATATATGTATATATACAGTGGGTACGGAAAGTATTCAGACCCCCTTAAATTTTTCACTCTTTGTTATATTGCAGCCATTTGCTCAAATCATTTAAGTTCATTCTTCTTCCTCATGAATGTACACATAGCACCCCATACTGACAGAAAAACACAGAATTGTTGACATTGTTGCAGATTTATTAAAAAAGAAAAACTGAAATATTACATGGTCCTAAGTATTCAGACCCTTTGCTCAGTATTTAGTAGAAGCCCCCTTTTGATCTAATACAGCCAGGAGTCTTTTTGGGAAAGATGCAACAAGTCTTTCACACCTTGATTTGGGGCTCCTCTGCCATTCCTCCTTGCAGATCCTCTCCAGTTCTGTCAGGTTGGATGGTAAACGTTGGTGGAAAGCCATTTTTAGGTCTCTCCAGAGATGCTCAATTGGGTTTAAGTCAGGGCTTTGGCTGGGCCATTCAAGAACAGTCACAGAGTTGTTGTGAAGCCACTCCTTCGTTATTTTAGCTGTGTGCTTAGGGTCATTGTCTTGTTGGAAGGTAAACCTTCGGCCCAGTCTGAGGTCCAGAGCACTCTGAAGAAGGTTTTTGTCCAGGATATCCCTGTACTTGGCCGCATTCATCTTTCCCTCAATTGCAACCAGTTGTCCTGTCCCTGCAGCTGAAAAACACCCCCACAGCATGATGCTGCCACCACCATGCTTCACTGTTGGGACTGTATTGGACAGGTGATGAGCAGTGCCTGGTTTTCTCCACACATACCGCTTAGAATTAAGGCCAAAAAGTTCTATTTTGGTCTCATCAGACCAGAGAATCTTATTTCTCACCATCATGGAGTCCTTCAGGTGTTTTTTTTAGCAAACTCCATGCGGGCTTTCATGTGTCTTACACTGAGGAGAGGCTTCCGTCGGGCCACTCTGCCATAAAGCCCCGACTGGTGGAGGGCTGCAGTGATGGTTGACTTTCTACAACTTTCTCCCATCTCCTGACTGCATCTCTGGAGCTCAGCCACAGTGATCTTTGGGTTCTTCTTTACCTCTCTCACCAAGGCTCTTCTCCCCAGATAGCTCAGTTTGGCCAGACGGCCACTTCTAGGAAGGGTTCTGGTCGTCCCAAACGTCTTCCATTTGAGGATTATGGAGGCCACTGTGCTCTTAGGAACCTTAAGTGCAGCAGAAATCTTTTTGTAACCTTGGCCAGATCTGTGCCTTGCCACAATTCTGTCTCTGAGCTCTTCAGGCAGTTCCTTTGACCTCATGATTCTCATTTGCTCTGACATGCATTGTGATCTGGAAGGTCTTATATAGACAGGTGTGTGGCTTTCCTAATCAAGTCCAATCAGTATAATCAAACACAGCTGTACTCAAATGAAGGTGTAGAACCATCTCAAGGATGATCAGAAGAAATGGAAAGCACCTGAGTTAAATATATGAGTGTCACAGCAAAGGGTCTGAATACTTAGGACCATGTGATATTTCAGTTTTTCTTTTTTAATAAATCTGCAACAATGTCAACAATTCTGTGTTTTTCTGTCAGTATGGGGTGCTATGTGTACATTCATGAGGAAGAAGAATGAACTTAAATGATTTTAGAAAATGGCTGCAATATAACAAAGAGTGAAAAATTTAAGGGGGTCTGAATACTTTCCGTACCCACTGTATATATGTGTGTGTATATATATATATATATATATATATATATATATATATATATATATATATATATACACACACACATATATCTATATATAATATATAATGCATGAATTATAATCTAATCAATAATATAATTTTATTATATATATTATATATTTAATAATAAAATAATATTATTGATTCGATTATAATTCACGTGTTTGTGTTTCAAATTTATCACATGTGGGATGTCTACTAGACTCTTGTTTTGGTCAGGTTTAAGTCAGTAATTACTAAGAATTGTAGGCCTATAATACATAACGCCAAATTTCCATGAAAAGAATTGTACTGCTTTTGGTATGTAATTCCTGACATAATCATACCGCCAGGGAGTGTCATTCGACAGGCACTGCGGGAGACAGCTCTGCATTGAAAGTAAGTATTGCAGTCTGAGCTGCCTTTTCTTTGAGAACCTGATGGGGCTTCATTTTATTTTTAAAAATATTGCCCTATCAGCAAGGATGAAGCTCCCCTGACTGCCCCTTCCATAGCTACCTACCCTTCTCTTCTTATCCCTTCATTTTTCATTCCCTACTCCCCTTTTAAAAGTGGGTTGTACTGTGAATATTCATATATATTTTCTTTTGGATCAAGCTTAATAGGGTTAAAGATGTGTTCCAGCTGGGGAAAAAAAAATGAAAAGTCAGCTGCTACAATTAATATAGCTGCTGACTTTTAATTAACAGACACTTACCTGTCCAGGGAGCCCGCTATGTCAGCACCCCAGCCGATATTCAGATCCGATCCTGGGTGCTGCCGCCGCCGGTCATTCCAAGGGAAACCAGCAGTGAAGGCTATCGACTTCACAGCTGGTTCCCTACTGCGCATGCGCAAAGCATGCTGCGCTTTCTAATCGGCCCAGCGGCGGGGGAAGGAGGAGGGGGGCCAAACTTCCAAGGGACTGGGCACTTTGCAAGTGCAGTTGCACTCATTTTCCTCAGAGCCTATTGAATGGTTTAAGCTCTGCTGATTTCCATCATCCAATCATATGCAAGCAAAAATGTTTTTTTTTGTTTTTTTTTTTAATTTTCCTTGCAGCTAATTGGGTATTCTTAAAGAAGTGAAGCTTCACTATAGTCACTAAGCTCTGAGGAAAATGAGCACAACTGCACTTGCAAAGTGTATAATTAAGTTGCCTTTAGTAAACCAACCTCAGTGTGTTTTTCGTAACTGAGAAACTGTTGTCCAAACCTTTCACTAAGGCATTTTTTTTTTCATTTAACCAGCAGGTTGAACAAAAGAAAATGACTTGATTTCCCCATCCACACACCCGATGTGGGTGGGGGAATCCTTCATGCTGAGCTATTCTATTCTGCCAGTGGGGAGATTTCCCAGCCATCAGAATAAATTCATCAGCACTAGCCAGTGGTGTTGATGGAGAGAAATTTTTCCAATAGGCTGGTTGTACACAAGTTAACCTTCTTAGTGGTATTCCCGAGCGTGGCTCGGGGGTTAAATTTCAGAGCCAAAAGCGGTAACCCCGAGCCACACTCGGGGTACCGCCAGAAGCATCGCTGGATCCTGAAAGCAGGGTTACTTACCTTGTCACCGGGATCCAGCGATGTATCCTGGCGTTGTCTGGCGGCAGTTCTTCCTCCCGATTGTCTCCGTGCCCCTCCGTGACGTTCGCAGTGGGGTGGAACCGGCGGCAAATTCAAATATAAAACACACCGAACACACTGATACATTGCAAAATAAAAAAAAATCACATTCGTTTGCCCCCCCAGTGCCCTTTCCTGCAGTTTTACTGTACTTTTTATGTATATATATATGTATATATATATATATATATACACACGTGTGTGTATATATATACACGTGTATTTATATGTATATATATATATATATATATATATATATATATATATATATATCTACATATATATATATATATATATATATACGTATGTATATATTATATACGTATATATATATATATATATATATATATATATATATATATATATATATATATATGTATGTATATGTATGTATATATATATATATATATATATATATATATATATATATATATATATATATATATATATATATATATATATATATACAGTGGGTACGGAAAGTATTCAGACCCCCTTAAATTTTTCACTCTTTGTTATATTGCAGCCATTTGCTAAAATCATTTAAGTTCATTCTTCTTCCTCATGAATGTACACACAGCTCCCCATATTGACGGAAAAACACAGAATTGTTGACATTGTTGCAGATTTATTAAAAAAGAAAAACTGAAATATCACATGGTCCTAAGTATTCAGACCCTTTGCTGTGACACTCATATATTTAACTCAGGTGCTTTCCATTTCTTCTGATCATCCTTGAGATGGTTCTACACCTTCATTTGAGTCTAGCTGTGTTTGATTATACTGATTGGACTTGATTAGGAAAGCCACACACCTGTCTATATAAGACCTTCCAGATCACAATGCATGTCAGAGCAAATGAGAATCATGAGGTCAAAGGAACTGCCTGAAGAGCTTAGAGACAGAATTGTGGCAAGGCACAGATCTGGCCAAGGTTACAAAAAGATTTCTGCTGCACTTAAGGTTCCTAAGAGCACAGTGGCCTCCATAATCCTCAAATGGAAGACGTTTGGGACGACCAGAACCCTTCCTAGAGCTGGCCGTCCGGCCAAACTGAGCTATCCGGGGAGAAGAGCCTTGGTGAGAGAGGTAAAGAAGAACCCAAAGATCACTGTGGCTGAGCTCCAGAGATGCAGTCAGGAGATGGGAGAAAGTTGTAGAAAGTCAACCATCACTGCAGCCCTCCACCAGTCGGGGCTTTATGGCAGAGTGGCCCGAAGGAAGCCTCTCCTCAGTGTAAGACACATGAAAGCCCGCATGGAGTTTGCTAAAAAACACCTGAAGGACTCCAAGATGGTGAGAAATAAGATTCTCTGGTCTGATGAGACCAAAATAGAACTTTTTGGCCTTAATTCTAAGCGGTATGTGTGGAGAAAACCAGGCACTGCTCATCACCTGTCCCAACAGTGAAGCATGGTGGTGGCAGCATCATGCTGTGGGGGTGTTTTTCAGCTGCAGGGACAGGACGACTGGTTGCAATCGAGGGAAAGATGAATGCGGCCAAGTACAGGGATATCCTGGACAAAAACCTTCTCCAGAGTGCTCTGGACCTCAGACTGGGCCGAAGGTTTACCTTCCAACAAGACAATGACCCTAAGCACACAGCTAAAATAACGAAGGAGTGGCTTCACAACAACTCCGTGACTGTTCTTGAATGGCCCAGCCAGAGCCCTGACTTAAACCCAATTGAGCATCTCTGGAGAGACCTAAAAATGGCTGTCCACCAATGTTTACCATCCAACCTGACAGAACTGGAGAGGATCTGCAAGGAGGAATGGCAGAGGATCCCCAAATCCAGGTGTGAAAGACTTGTTGCATCTTTCCCAAAAAGACTCCTGGCTGTATTAGATCAAAAGGGGGCTTCTACTAAATACTGAGCAAAGGGTCTGAATACTTAGGACCATGTGATATTTCAGTTTTTCTTTTTTAATAAATCTGCAACAATGTCAACAATTCTGTGTTTTTCTGTCAGTATGGGGTGCTATGTGTACATTCATGAGGAAGAAGAATGAACTTAAATGATTTTAGCAAATGGCTGCAATATAACAAAGAGTGAAAAATTTAAGAGGGTCTGAATACTTTCTGTACCCACTGTATATATATATATATATATATATATATATATATATATATATACAGTATATATATATATATCTATATATATATATATATGTATACATACATACATACTTTAACTTTTTTATAGTTTTTTATTATATTATAATTTATGATTTTGTGTTTCAAACGTTATCATACCCGAGAAGTTATAAAGAAGAACGCACAGTAAAAAAAAAAAACATATGTAAATAGTTGGTTTGGGCTGCTCATTCTTAAGAATTACATGCAAAATAATGGTACCGCTTTCAGCACCTAAAATCCGAAAGAATCATACCGCCAGGGAGGTTAATGGATAGATTGACTTGTGTACAACCAAACAGATCATACATGGATCAAAATTCGTCTGGTCCCTGCTGAAAAGTGACTGCATTGTCTATTTCCCATTGTGACCTCAGACTCTCATTATATCTGTATGCTTCTAATGGATGTATTGCACAAACCAAAAAAATCTCTTAACTAAAGAATTTTAAAAAAATTGCCCAGAGTTGAGCCTTAAAGTAAACTAAAAAAAATATGAAGTTTTGCTACCCCCTAGAAACATCTAGTAATGTTTATTATGCCTAAGCTGTACCCTTGGATAATTATTTCTTTTTGTTTTCTTGATTTCAGTCCCAGTGTACCCTGTGTCATCTAGTGGCTCCTAGGTCACCCCTTTAGACCCCATGACTCTCAAGTGCACCCCTGTGGCTCCAAGTGACCCCCAGTGTATCCTGTTATCTATTGACTCTATGTGACACCTGTCTCCATGCATCCTCCAGTTTGCTTCTGCATCATCCAAACAGTGCTTTTCTCAGTGGGTGCGGACCAGTTCCATGGCAGTGGCTGTGTCTAGTTGAGACTTATTAGTAAATGCCCATCACGCACCATCCTCTTATTGGTTAGGCTGCCAAACATCAATTTGCATTGTTCAAAACATTTGTAATATGTTGTTGCTCTTTGCTGCTGACGATCAGCACACCCTAATCACCCCTGTATAGCGTAGATTCTCCCTGGTGCCTGGACCCATGTAATTTACCAGCTGCTTCTTTTTCTGAATGAGCCCAGTAAGTAATTGGTACAGATCACTAACTGTATTCATTCATAACTGAAGCATAGTAAACTGTGTTTACTGGACTTTAGTTTTTGATTAAACAGGAAGCCATTCAGTACAGAGCATTTCCCATTCATTCACTGTCCAGTGCAGCTGACACCGCAGAGAAAGGGGGTGGGTGCACAAGAAAGCCTGCAAATAGTTTGCTGAAGACAAGCAGACTAAGGACATGGATTACTGGAACCGTGTCCTGTGGTCTGATGAGATCAAGATAAACTTATTTGGTTCAGATGGTGTCAAGCATGTGTGGCGGCAACCAGGTGAGGAGTACAAAGACAAGTGTGTCTTGCCTAAAGTCAAGCATGGTGGTGGGAGTGTCATGGTCTGGGGCTGCATGAGTGCTGCCGGTACTCGGGAGCTACAGTTCACATACTGAAGCAGAGCATGATCCCCTCCCTTCAGAGTCTGGACCGCAGGGCAGTATTCCAACATGATAACGACCCCAAACACACCTCCAAGATGACCGCTGCCTTGCTAAAGAAGCTAAGGGTAAAGGTGAAGGACTGGCCAAGCATATCTCCAGACCTAAACCCTATTGAGCATCTGTGGGGCATCCCCAAATGGAAGGTGGAGAAGCGCAAGGTCTCTAACATCCACCAGCCCCGTGATGTCATCATGGAGGAGTGGAAGAGGACTCCATTGGTGACCTGTGAAGCTATGGTGAACTCCATGCCCAAGAGGGTTAAGGCAGTGCTGGAAAATAATGATGGCCACACAAAATATTGACATTTTGGGCCCAATTTGGACATTTTCGCACAGGGGTGTACTTACTTTTGTTGCCAGCGGTTTAGACATTAATGGCTGTGTGTTGAGTTATTTTGGGGGGACAGCAAATTTACAAGCTGTACACTCACTACTTTACATTGTAGCAAAGTGTAATTTCTTCAGTGTTGTCACATGAAAAGATATAATAAAATATTTACAAAAATGTGAGGGGTGTACTAACTTTTTTTTCAGGTACGGAAAGTGACTGTATATATATATATATATAATATATATATATATACATATACACTACCGTTCAAAAGTTTAGGGTCACCCAGATAATTTCATGTTTTCCATGAAAACTGACACTTTTATTCATCAAATGACATTGACGAGGTTAGAAATAATAATTTTTATTTGAAAAATAAATTTTGTCCTTCAAACTTTGCTTTCATCAAAGAACTCTCCATTTGCAGCAATTACAGCCTTGCAGACCTTTTGCATTCTAGCTGTCAATTTGTTGAGGTAATCTGAAGAAATTTCACCCCACGCTTCCTGAAGCACCTCCCACAAGTTGGATTGGCTTGATGGGCACTTCTTGCGTACCATACGGTCTAGCTGCTCCCACAACAGCTCAATAGGGTTGAGATCTGGTGTGCTGGCCACTCCATTACAGACAGAATATCAGCTGACTGCTTCTTCCCTAAATAGTTTTTGCATAGTTTGGAGGTGTGCTTTGGGTCATTGTTCTGTTGTAGGAGGAAATTGGCTCCAATCAGCTGCTGTCCACCGGATATGGCATGGCGTTGCAAAATGGAGTGAAAGCCATTTTTCAAAATCAATTCACTTAAAATTATTCAAAAACCTTTTTACCTTGTACAAATCTCCCACTTTACCAGCACCAAAGCAGCCCCCGACCATCACATTACTTCCGCCATGCTTGACAGATGGTGTCAGGCACTCCTCCAGCATCTGTTCACTTGTTCTGCATCTCACAAATGTTCTTCTGTGTGATACAAACACCTCAAACTTAGATTCGTCTGTCCATAACACTTTTTTTCCAATCTTCCTCTGTCCAATGTCTGTGTTCTTTTGCCCATCTTAATCTTTTCCTTTTATTTGCCAGTCTCAGATATGGCTTTTTCTTTACCACTCTGCCTAGAAGGCCAGCATCCCAGAGTCGCCTCTTCACTGTGGACGTTGAGACTGGCGTTTTGTGGGTACCCTATTGAAGCTGCCAGTTGAGGACCTGTAAGGCGTCTATTTCTCAAACTAGAGACTCTTATGTACTTGTCCTCTTGCTTAGTTGTGCACCGGGCCTCCCACTTCTCTTTCTGTTCTGGTTAGAGCCCATTTGTGCTGTTCTCTGAAGATAGTAATACACACCGCTGTAGGAAATCTTCAGTGTTTTGGCAATTTCTTGCATGGAATAGCCTTCATTTCTCAAAACAACAATAGACTGTCGAGTTTCAGAAAAAAGTTTTCTTTTTCTGGCCATTTTGAGAGTATAATCAAACCCACAAATACTCATGCTCCAGATACTCAACTAGCTCAAAGGAAGGCCAGTTTTATAGCTTCTCTAATCAGCACAACAGTTTTCAGCTGTTCTAACATAACTGCACAAGGGTTTTGTAATCATAAATTAGCCTTTTAACATGATTAGCTAACACAATGTACTATTAGAACACAGGAGTGTTGGCTGCTGAAAATGGGCCTCTGTACACCTATGTAGATATTCTATTAACCCCCCTAGCGGTATTCCCAAGTGTGGCTCGGGGGTTAACTTTCCGTACCAAAAGCAGTATACCCGAGCCACACTCGGGATTACCCCGCAATGTTACTCACCTCCCTGCGCTCCCAGCCGTCCTCCCCGCCGTCCACCCCGGCATCCTGACAGTCTCTCCCCGCTCTGTGCATGGCTGATTGCCGGCACTCCTGTGAGCGTTGCGACGCAGGGGGTGGAACCGGCGGCAAATTCAAAAGTGTAAAAGACAAATTACATGATACAAAGCTTTGATCCTAACGGATTACACTGTATCATGCCATTTCACCACAGGATTTCACATGGTGACTTTTCCAGTGCCCTGCCTGTGCTTTTCCATGGCTTTGTGCCTGGAAATATTTAAACCACCATGGCGTCCAAAAATCGTTCTTTTTGCGCAAAAGCGCTTTTAGAAGAACTGGAAAACAGCGACAGCGAAACTGAGTTACTTGAAGAACTGAGCGATATCGATTCGTGGAAAAATTCGTCATCAGGTGCGGAAAGTGACGACAGCGACGATTCTGATGTCTCTTTCTGGCACATCGCTTGTGGAATTTGGGAAGTATATCAAATGATTCTTCAGAATTTCCAATGGAGTGATGTGCCAAAAAGAAACATCAGAATCATCGCTGTCGTCACTTTCCATACCTGATGACGAATTTTCCCACAAATCGTTATTGTTCAGTTCTTCAAGTAACTCAGTTTCGCTGTTGCTGTTTTCCAGCTCGTCTAAAATCGCTTTTGCACAAAAAGAATACTTTTTGGACGCCATGGTCAGTCTAAATTTTCCAGGCACAAAGAACTGGAAAAGCACAGGCAGGGCACTGGAAAAGTCACCAGGTGCAATCCTGTGCTGAAATGGCATGATACAGTGTAAGTCGTCAGGATAACAACTTTGTATCATGTCATTTAGTCTATTTACATTTTTGAAATTGCCGCCGGTTCCACCCCACTGTGTCTTCTCACCCCTCTCCCTGTTCTCACAGAATTTGACTGCTGTTGTCAGTCCAACCCTGTGAGGAGGAGCAGGGGGGGCGGGGCTGAGCCATGCTATGTGTGTCTACGGATCCACACAGCCCAGCTCGGGAGTTTATCTGCACATGTGCCCCATAGCAAACAGCTTGCTGTGGGGCATACACAGAAGAGGAAGAGCAGAGAGCATCAGTGGAGGATGCCATAAATGGAGGTAAGGGGCACAGAGTAAGAAAGTATAATGTTTATTATTTTAATCTAAAAATTGCCTTTAAAACCACATAAAGTAACTTGTTATATTCTGACTACATATATGCACATGGCTCTCAGCCGGGAATTTGCAGCAATCAACACTCCTGCTTTTATTAAGCTACTGTGGTCAGCTTCATGCAAAGGTCAAAGTCTAAAGTGATGACCTGCAAAATGGATTGACAAGTAGATATGGCTAAGTGTTAATTGTTTAATGACTGACTACAACATATTTCTGAAATAACAAAGACATATTTGCTGACTGATTAGCATCCTTAGTGGCAACGGGGCCAGATGCTCTACATTTATATTTGTGGTATTTATTTGTGCTAAGACTATGCCACAGTTAAAAGTCTCCCAAAGATCTAAGCGGGAGGTCACATATTTTGGCACAATACAGCCACCATCAGCCTCTGTTCCTCACTCTACAAACTCAGAGGAACGGGTAGAGTCAGGAACAGAGTATGGCACCTGCTGATCAGAACAATAGCAAATCAGAACAGGTTTCCTAAACTAGCTAGTCATGTTTTTCTGAATATCAGCTAGGTAGGACAACTATCATTTCATGTCTACAGGTACCTTAACCACTTTACCACCGGAGGATTTTGCTGTCTTACGTCCAGGCCACTTTTTGCGATTCGGCACTGTGCGACTTTAACTGACAATTGCGTGGTCGTGCAACGCCGTACCCAAACAAAATTTACGTCCTTTTTTTTCCCACAAACAGAGCTTTCTTTTGGTGGTATTTGATCACTTTTTGCGCTATAAACAAAAAAAGAGCATAAATTCTGAAAAAATAACAATATTTTTCACATTTTTTTATATGAAATTCCCCCCCCAAAAAATGTAAAAAATCTAAATTTTTTTAAATTTTTGGCCAATTTGTTTTCTGCTACCTATGTTTGGTAAAAAAAAAATCACAATAAGCGTATTTTGATTGGTTTGCGCAAAAGTTATTGTGTTTACTAACTAAGGGAAAGCTTTCTGTCATTTTTGGTGTTTTTTTTTTTTCAACAAGTAATGGCGGCGACCTGCGATTTTTTTTTGCGGGACTGCAACATTGCAGCGGACAGATCGGACCCTTGACTGATATTTTTGACACTTTTGGGGGTACCAGTGACATTACTACAGTAATCAGTGCTATAAATATGCACTGTTACTGTAAAAATGACACTGGCAGGGAAGGGGTTAATTTTTTTGGCGAGGGAGGGGTTAATGTATGCCGGGTGCTTACTAACATGTGTGGGGGGAGGTGACTGAGTGACACAAGGACAGATTGCAGGTTCAGCTATGCTGAACCCTGCAATCTGTCACTGTCTGTCACTTAGGAGATCCGCCCGCTTTGTTTACACAAGCGGGCGGATCTCCAAACTCGATTCCCCGACGATCGGGGAAGAGCAGCGGCGATCGCCGCCGCTCCTCCCCTGGCCCGACTCCCGCTGTGAATGAATACAGCGGGAACAAGCCTCCGGCGGCGCGCATGCGCCGCCCACTAGGGGAGGAGTCCAGCGACGTAGGTCTACATCGCTGGACGTTAACTAACCACTTTGCCGCAGTAGAGCTCGAGTGAGCCGTTGGCAAGTGGTTAAGTCTAGGTTCACACTAGTGCTATAGCATACTTTTTGTGCATTTTTACATGTGTCTTCAATGCGTTTTCATGCTTCATGGTTTGTTTCTTTTGAAGGAGGAGACTTGGAGGAGGTTGTTAAGCGCAAACCTTACCAAAATGCACCAAAACACCCACATGTACATTTGTTTTCCATGTGCTCCTATTGAAGACTATTGAGTCAAAAAAATGCAATATGCTGCACCAAAAGAAATGCTTGCACCTTTTTAAAAATCCCACTGCACCATAATGCATTGATATGAACATGCACCATAGAGAATAATGTGATTTCCAACATCTTGCATTGCAGTGCAATAAATATACTGTATTTATGCACCCCTGCCACACCCCCAAATTCCAAATGGAATAGGATACTGTTTGGGCACAAATAAAATCTCTGGTTTAATCATTTTTATTAGGTTTTTTCAAGATATAAAAAGGTGAGCACCAGATACATCCATGCAGGGGCTACAAATCTAAACTGCACAGAGCAATAAATATGTCAAGGTGCAGAGCACATCAAACAATCAACATGTAAACAAGTGGGTGGGAAGACCAAAGGGATATCTCATAAGGAGAATCAAATAATTGTACAAAGTTCTATTCTTCCCATCCCAGAACAACCCAGAATAAGAGAAGGAAATTATAGAATGAGGAGTTCTATTTTGCATTTTAGTGCTGCTGATATCCTGCAGCCTCTTTGTCGCCACTTCTTATTTATAGGTACTGCAGCAACTGCTGTGCATCAGTTCTCAGTGAGGTTTTCTGTTGCTGACAACAGTGGGCCGTGAGTGGTTAATGTGGGTCAGTAGAATTGCATGTGGTCTCTATGGAAAGCTTACAGGGTGACATTGTGACAACACAGGAGAAGAACTGGGAGACAAGAACAGATTGTTGTCACTCTATAATACAAAGTACCTAAACAACGACCTTGAAGGCAGGACCACTGCTTGTTATTATATGCTGCAGATTTAAAAATGTTAACATTTATTTTTATATACATATACTTTAATAACTCTTTGTACTTGTTTATTCAGCCCTGAGATTTACACAGCACTGCCAGACAGTACAGACAGGTTGGTGAGCTGAGTTTTCTCTGATGCATCTAAGCAATAAAGTTAGATCACCGCCCTCACCACTTACCATTTCACTGCCTGTGATTTGACAGGGAAGGAGCAGCAGGTGGTCACCCTTCTTCTCTCTGCTCCTGTCATGTTCCTTATCAGTACATGTATAAGCAGCACACCTGATTGGCTGCCAGTTCTGCCCTCCCTCCTGCTGCTCCCTGCTGCTGTCAGGAGCTTACAGGCGGCCTATACCAAGTCAAAATGATACTTACATTTGCTGCATTTAAACATATACTCTGGATTACCAAAAGTATTGGGACGCCTGCCTTTACACACACATGAACTTTAATGGCATCCCAGTCTTCGTCAGTAGGGGTTAATATTGAGTTGGCCCACCTCTTGCATCTTTAACAGCTTCTGGAAAGGCTGTCCACAAGGTTTAGAAGTGTGTCTATTAAAATATTTGACCATTCTTCCAGAAGCGCATTTGTGAGGTCAGGCACTAATGTGGACAGGAAAGCCTGGCTCGCAGTCTGTGCTCAAATTTATCCCAAAGGTATTCTATCAGGTTGAGGTTAGGACCCTGTGCAGGCCAGTCAAGTTTCTCCACCCCAAACTCACTCATCCATGTTTTTTGGACCTTGATTTGTGCACTGGTCCAAATTATTTGGTGGAGGGGGGGATTATGGTGTGAGGTTGTTTTCCAAGGGTTGGGCTTGGTCCCCTTGTTACAGTGAAGGGAACTCTTTAGGCGTCAGCATACCAAGACGTTTTGGACAATTTCATGCTTCCAACTTTGTGGTAACAGTTTGGGGATGGCTCCTTCCTGTTCCAACATGACTGTGCACCAGTGCACAAAGCAAGGTCCTAAAAGACATGCATGAGTGAGTTTGGGCTGGAGGAACTTGACTGACCTGCACCTCAAGCTGATAAAACACCTTTGCAATGAATTAGAGCAGGGACTGTGAGCCAGGCCTTCTCACCCACATCAGTGTCTGACCCCACAAATGCGCTTCTGGGCACACTCCTAAACCTTGTGGACAGCCTTCCCAGAAGAGTTGAAGCTGTTATTAGCTAAAAAGGGTGGGCCAACTCAATATTGACCCCTACGGACTAAGGCTGGATGCCGTTAAAGTTCATGTGCGTCTAAATGCAAGCGTCCGAATACTTTTGATAATATAGTGTATCTCATTATTGTAATGAATACATTACTACAATCAGTGTTTAATGGAATATTTATTTGGCATTGATCATTAAAGTAGATGTAAACCCCATTC
Organism: Pelophylax lessonae; assembly: GCF_965119305.1. Lineage (NCBI taxonomy): Eukaryota > Metazoa > Chordata > Amphibia > Anura > Ranidae > Pelophylax > Pelophylax lessonae. The sequence goes on from NC_138768.1 coordinate 104,633,955, forward strand.
ATTAAATGTGACCCAGGCACATATGTCTGTAGTGTTTACTTATCTCTCTTCAAAGTCCTGCTGCTCCATTCCTCTGTTATCAGCATGATAACTTCTGACAAATTCTCAGACACAGGAGATAAAAGCAGCTGGAAATTTGTGTCGGGTGGGTGCAGCTATTGATTAGCAGAGAGCTGGTCTATTCACAGCACAGCTCTGCATGTTTCTTCCTTCCTCTGCCTATGTGGAGGGGGGGGGGTGTCTTTCCTCCAATCAGCTGTCACACAGTGTATGCCAAGACTCCACACCCAGTGCTGGAAAAGGAAGAAAAAATGCTCAATGTTCAATTTTTAAACAATGTAAAAAGCTAAAAACAGAAGATATACAAATCAAACTTATGTAGGGAGATTTGTTTCATCTCTGTGTATCGTCTGAGGCAGTTCACTCCATTGGGTATATGTGAGGGTTTACATCCACTTTAATGCACTGTTGGTAAGATTGACGTGGTAAAATGTGGACAGAATCACTTGACTTTTTAACTCTAAAAATGTTTATTGTTATAAGCCGTATGTTTTTCAGTTGAGTCGTTTTTTTTCTTCTCTTGTATTAATAAGGCCAGACATCCATCCCCATCTTGTCCGCACTGAGGGCTCTTCTGTTTCAATTAAGCATTGAACTAAAGTTTTGTGCTGTGACGAGAGTTGTTTAAGCAGATTAATTAAATGGTACAAAAAGCATGTTGTCGTAAATACTCTTGCAAATGCACCGAGTTCCCAGTCAAATACAAAAGGAGATTTTATTAAAGAAAAGTAAGACTGGCTTGAACAAAAGGTTAAAAGGACAGTTTACATATCGAAGGCTTTGCTTTTCTATAGAGAGCGAGGCTGAAGTGTATGCAGGGCTCCGCTCTCCGGTTGGCTTATACAAGCTGATTGTGCATGTCAAGCGAAGGCTCTCTATTTCCTGTTCATCTGTCTTTCCACATTAATTAGAAAGAGTAACTTAAACTGTGAACACCAGAAAGGCTGGTGATAGAAATCACTTCTAAGGCACTGGCAATGACAGCTTGTTATATTCAATATTTTCATTTTCGTTAACAAAAGGAAAATACATGCACATCACAGTTACCTTTATTTGACAGAAAAAAAAAACTATGATTTATTTAAAGCTACATTCTAGGCAAAATGGCTAAATGTACAGATAAAATACATATAAATGTGGGAGATGTTGTGCCAAAAGATTTGTATTTCTGTCCATCCGGTTCTGAGATTTACACAGCTTTGTCACATACATGGCCCTGTCTGGCAGGGAAGAAGACCTGATGGTTCTCTGCTGTAGTTAAGTGACACTTAGAAGTCTTGCTCCTCCCTGAGACTGTGATTGGATAGTGGAAGGAGAAGTAGCAAACTGTGATGAACACTTTCTGGTACAATAATATTTATTTTAGAGTTAGCAATAACAAAACAACTGGTCAGCCACACAGGGCGATCATATTAAAGAGGAAGTAAACCCTCCTCTGCAAGTTGTACCTATAGGTAAGCCTATGATAAGGCTTACCTATAGGTACTGTAAATATCTCCTAAACATGTACCGTTTAGGAGATATTTACCTTACATGCAGCCAGTGACGTCACTGGTGCATGCACTCTGAAGGAACGGCCGCTGGTACACAGGTCTAAGATCATTTCACAAGTCCCTCCCCCCCCCATACAGTTAAAATCACTCCCCTAGGCTCACAATTAACCCTTTGATCACCCCTAGGTTATCCCCTTCCCTGCCAGTGTCATTATTACAATAACAGTGTGCATATTTCTAGCACTGATTACTGTAGTAATGTCACTGGTCCCCCCCAAAAGTATCAAAATGTCAGTTAGGGGTCCGATCTGTCTGCCGCAAAATCGCAGATCGCCGCCATTACTAGTAAAAAAAATTAAAAAAGTAAAAATGACATCAATCTTTCCCCTAGTTTGTAGACACAATAACTTTTGCACAAACCAATCAAAATACGCTTATTGGGGTTTTTTTTTTTTTTACCAAAAATATGTAGCAGAATACAAATTGGCCTAAAAGGATGAAAAAAATTGATTTTTACATTTTTTTTTTAGGGAATGTTATATAGCAGAAAGTAAAAAATATTGGGGTTTTTTGTTTTTCAGAATTGACGCTCTTTTTTTGTTTTATAGCGCAAAAATTAAAAATCGCACAGGTGATCAAATACCACTAAAAGAAAGCTCTATTTGTGGGAAAAAAAGGACATCAATTTTATTTATTTACAGCATTACACAATTGTCCATTAAAGTAGCGCAGTGCCAAATCGCAAAAAATGGCCTGGTCATTAAGGGGGAAAATCCTGCCGGTCCAGAACTGATAATGGATACAAACAGGCCCGGACTGGGACAAAAAATAGGCCCGGGCATTTTAGGCTGAGCAGCCCATTTTTTTTTTTTTTAAACAAAATGACCAATGATGAACAACTACCAGTTTCTCTGTTTTTTAGTTATATTTAACCTGCACACCCATGCGATCCGATTCTGCAAATCGCACTGTGTTTTGAAAACCGATTGCAGGGTGTCGTTAACCTAACATACACTCCGCAATCTGTTTGCATGGACGGGTTGCTATTTAGATGCAGTCCGCATTTGGTGTGAACCCAGGCTAAGAGATAACAGGTAATTTTAGGGTACATTAAAAATATATTACCCAATTTTTGGGTAAAATATAAAAGATAGGGGATAGGGATGACATCAGTAGTGGTGGTGGTGGGATAGGGATGACATCAGTAGTGGTGGTGGTGGGATAGGGATGACATCAGTAGCAGTGGTGGTAGGGATAAGGATGACATCAGTAGCAGTGGGAATAGGAATGACATCAGTGGCAGTGGTAGTGGGAATTGGGATGACATCAGTGGCAGTGGGGATAGGGATGACATCAGTGGCAGTGGTAGTGGGGATTGGGATGACATCAGTGGCAGTGGTGGTGGGGATAGGGGTGACATCAGTGGTGGTGGGGGATAGGGGTGACATCAGTGGCAGTGGTGGTGGAAATAGGGGTTACATCAGTGGTAGTGAGGATTGGGATATCAGTGGCAGTGGTGGTGGGGATAGGGGTGACATCAGTGGTGGTGGGGGATAGGGGGGACATCCGTGGCAGTGGTGGTGGGGATAGGGGTGACATCCGTGGCAGTGGTGGTGGGGATAGGGGTGACATCCGTGGTGGTGGTGGTGGGGATAGGGGTGACATCCGTGGTGGTGGGGATAGGGGTGACAGCAGTGGCAGTGGTGGTGGGGATAGGGGTTACATCAGTGGCAGTGGTGGTGGGGATAGGGGTGACATCAGTGGTGGTGGGGGATAGGGGTGACATCAGTGGCAGTGGTGGTGGGGATAGAGGTGACATCAGTGGCAGTGGTGGTGGGGATAGGGGTGACATCCGTGGTGGTGGGGATAGGGGTGACAACAGTGGCAGTGGTGGTGGGGATAGGGGTTACATCAGTGGCAGTGGGAATAAGAATGACATCAGTGGTAGTGGGGATTGGGATGACATCAGTGGCAGTGGTGGGGATAGGGATGACATCAGTGGCGGTGGTGGTGGGGATAGCGATAACATCAGTGGTGGTGTTGAGGATAGGGATGATATCAGTGGGAATGATGAGGATAGGGGTGACATCAGTGGCAGTGGTGGTAAGGATAGGAATAACATCAGTGGCAGTGGTGGTGGGGATAGGAATGACAATTTCTGCCACTGATGTCATCCCTATGCTCATCACCACTGCCACTAATGTCATCCTTATCCCCACCGCTACTGATGTCATCCCTATCCCCCCCATCACCACTGCCTCATGGGAGGGGGGGAGAGATCAGACAGAGGGATGGCGGTGGGAGAGATGGGATCCGGCAGAGGTATGGCGGTGGGAGAGATGGGATCAGGCAGAGGTATGGCGGTGGGAGGGATGGGATCAGGCAGAGGTATGGCGGTGGGAGAGATGGGATCAGGCAGAGGTATGGCGGTGGGAGGGATGGGATCAGGCAGAGGTATGGCAGTGGGAGGGATGGGATCAGGCAGAGGTATGGCGGTAGGAGGGATGGGATCAGGCAGAAGTATGGCGGTGGGAGGGATGGGATCAGGCAGAGGTATGGCGGTGGGAGGGATGGGATCAGGCAGAGGTATGGCATTGGGAGAGATGGGATCAGGCAGAGGTATGGCATTGGAAGAGATGGGATGAGGCAGAGGTATGGCATTGGGAGAGATGGGATGAGGCAGAGGTATGGCGGTGGGAGAGATGGGATCAGGCAGAGGTATGGCATTGGGAGAGATGGGATGAGGCAGAGGTATGGCGGTGGGAGAGATGGGATCAGGCAGAGGTATGGCAGTGGGAGAGATGGGATCAGGCAGAGGTATGGCGGTGGGAGGGATGGGATCAGGCAGAGGTATGGCATTGGAAGAGATGGGATGAGGCAGAGGTATGGCGGTGGGAGAGATGGGATCAGGCAGAGGTATGGCGGTGGGAGAGATGGGATGAGGCAGAGGTATGGCGGTGGGAAAGATGGGATCAGGCAGAGGTATGGCATTGGGAGAGATGGGATGAGGCAGAGGTATGGCGGTGGGAGAGATGGGATCAGGCAGAGGTATGGCGGTGGGAGGGATGGGATCAGGCAGAGGTATGGCATTGGGAGAGATGGGATGAGGCAGAGGTATGGCATTGGGAGAGATGGGATGAGGCAGAGGTATGGCATTGGAAGAGATGGGATGAGGCAGAGGTATGGCGGTGGGAGAGATGGGATCAGGCAGAGGTATGGCGGTGGGAGAGATGGGATGAGGCAGAGGTATGGCGGTGGGAAAGATGGGATCAGGCAGAGGTATGGCATTGGGAGAGATGGGATGAGGCAGAGGTATGGCATTGGGAGAGATGGGATGAGGCAGAGGTATGGCATTGGGAGAGATGGGATCAGGCAGAGGTATGGCGGTGGGAGAGATGGGATGAGGCAGAGGTATGGCGGTGGGAGAGATGGGATCAGGCAGAGGTATGGCATTGGGAGAGATGGGATGAGGCAGAGGTATGGCGGTGGGAGAGATGGGATGAGGCAGAGGTATGGCATTGGGAGAGATGGGATGAGGCAGAGGTATGGCGGTGGGAGAGATGGGATGAGGCAGAGGTATGGCAGTGGGAGGGATGGGATGAGGCAGAGGTATGGCAGTGGGAGGGATGGGATGAGGCAGAGGTATGGCAGTGGGAGGGATGGGATGAGGCAGAGGTATGGCAGTGGGAGAGATGGGATGAGGCAGAGGTATGGCATTGGGAGAGATGGGATGAGGCAGAGGTATGGCAGTGGGAGAGATGGGATGAGGCAGAGGTATGGCGGTGGGAGAGATGGGATGGGATGAGGCAGAGGTATGGCAGTGGGAGGGATGGGATGAGGCAGAGGTATGGCAGTGGGAGGGATGGGATGGGATGAGGCAGAGGTATGGCAGTGGGAGGGATGGGATGGGATGAGGCAGAGGTATGGCAGTGGGAGGGATGGGATGAGGCAGAGGTATGGCAGTGGGAGGGATGGGATGAGGCAGAGGTATGGCAGTGGGAGGGATGGGATGAGGCAGAGGTATGGCAGTGGGAGGGATGGGATGAGGCAGAGGTATGGCAGTGGGAGGGATGGGATGAGGCAGAGGTATGGCAGTGGGAGTCTGTGTTTTTAAATTGTGCTGCTGGCCTGCTGCCATTCTTTCCTTACCTGTTGTTGAGGCCTTGGCTCCTGTCCTGGTCGTGGGTGGTGGTGTTAATGCAGCTCCAGGGCAGGCACTAACTTGACACTGACGACTCCTCCACACTCTGACTCACTTAAGTTCAGACAGTCACTGTCTCAGACTCAGACACACTGTCAGTGTCTGTCTGCGGCGACGGCGACTGCTCACTTCCCGCTTCTTCCTGTGACAACAAGGCAGCATGGGGTCCCCGCCGGCCTCTAGCTCCACCCCCGGCCTTCACTTCACTTCACAGTCACACGGACGGTCCACCCACCGACTCCACCCCCTCCTGAGCTACGCTGGAGCCTGGATGCCGCTGCGGAGCCGGCTGCCAGCTGAGCAAAGTTAGGAGTGGGGAGTCGGGGATAGCGGCGGGCGGCCAGAGTGCCGTAATGCGGGGCCCGGGCAGTCGGGGACAGTGGCGGCCGGCGGGGTTTGGCCAGATTGCGGTAATGCGGCGGCGGCCCTCAGACTCCGCGGAATCAGCCGCGGAGAGGCAGGCAACGGCCGGACGGCGGACACTGTCTTCCATTATAATGCGCCTGGCGCTGGACTCGGAGCGGAGGCCTCGGCGGCCCACCGGGCATATGCCCGCTGTGCCCAATGGTCAGTCCGGCCCTGGATACAAAGCTGCATTAATTTGTATATCTGTCTTAACTTCACCATTCCAAATACAATAGTTTAGTTTTAGATATACTGTGGGGGAGATTTACTAAAACTGGTAAACACAGAATCTGGTGTAACTGTGCAAAATAACCAATCCATTTCTTACGTTAGCTTGTTCAATTAAGCTTTAACAGTAAAACCTAGAAGCTTATTGGTTGCTTTACACAGGTGTGCCAGATTCGGTGTGCACCAGTTTTAGTAAATCTTCCCCTGTATGTCCAAAGTACTTCTTGTATTTTACATCTTTTGGAACTTCGACATTGAGATCTCTATACTCGACTTCCCAGGGCTTGCCACCTACCATGGTAATACAAGAAATGGCCATTCTCCCTTTTTAATTTTTAACGTGGTTTGATTTTTTTTAATATACATTTTACTCATGTTCAGTTTAGGCTATCAAAAATTAAATAAGAGGCTTGACTATACTTCTCTTCACTTCTTATTCCATTATTACTTTCCAGGTTCCGATTTATGAATAGTCTGCATAAATCTGTACCTAGAAGACTAGGATTAATATGGGGGGAAAACAGATCCTGCTTAGCAGAGAAGTAAGGTGAATCCAGTGTGTTACAAGTCTATGCAGCTTATGGCCCCTGTTGGCATGTCGGCCACTCTAGAGAGACATAGGGAGGTTTTATATTAAATCCCTGTATGGAAAGGCATTAGGAGAGAGTCTGTTGATGCGGATGTAGCACCCTCCTAGGTAGGTGCTAGGAAAACGCATTTAGTGGCTTTTTTCTGCTTATCAGGATAGCCTGATCTGTTATGGCGCTTTTCTACTGCATGGAACCAAACGGTTCGGCTTGTTTTGTGCTTTTCCACTGCTGGCACCGCATGGTACGGTGTAGGAACGGTTCAGTACGGTACGGTGCGGCGGCGCTTTTCCACTGCATGGAACCAAACGGTACGGCTCTCAAAAACAGTACCACCTCGATTGTGGTTCCAAGAAGTACCATACACGGTACCATATCCCACAATCCTTTGTATGCAGTCACTACTAGCCACTGATTGGTCAGAGAATCCCACCCACCCCGTTGTTATCCCACCCACTTAACTAGAGTAGTACTTTAGTGGAAAAGCAAACCATACCGTACCGTACCGAACCGTTCCAACACCGTACCATGCGGTACCAGCAGTGGAAAAGCAAACTGCGCCAAGCAGGGCCCAGTAGAGCAGAGCCGGTACTTGCAGTGGAAAAGTGCCATTAGATTAGCCTGTCACATGTTTCCAGGTGTGATTTACTGGGTCTAGGGGAGTGCCCCCACAGGTATCCAATAAGGGAGCTTGTTGGACAGTGGAGGAAACCTAACCAGTAGCACACCAGGATTTATGGCTGTCTCAGTGGGTGGGCATGGTTGCAATGCATCCTGGGATTGGCTATAAATCCAGGGAAAGCTTGTCACAGGGTGTCTTTTGGCAGGAGCAAAGTCCCAGGAGGAGGTGGACGGCTGTCTCTCCTCCTGTAGGTGTGAGGAAGGTGGTTCAGGCAGTCGACCTAGTGAACCAGGAGTGTGGAGCTGAGCTGCAGAGGATCCAGAGTGCTGACAGTGGAGCTGCGGGCAGAATCATCTTGGGAAAAACAGTATCGTGAGTACCAGGAGATCTGCCTAAGGGTCTGCCTAGGAGAGGGGACCACTCCAGAGGAGTCAGGGGATCCAGGAGATACCTCACACCAGGAGTGTATCAGTAAAGGGGGTGCCGTGTAGATGACACTGAAGATTAGGAACAAAGGGGGTGCCAGGAAGGGCGCTGAAGTTTTTCTGCAGTACAGTGCAGTTTACCTCAGGATACAGTTTACCTCAGAAAGTTAATTCAATTCTGCATCACAGCTTGTGACAAACTGAAGCAGCGGCCTAGCCGTGACCAGCGTTACTCAGTGTTACTCAGCGTTAATCAGCATTTTCAAGCCGTCCCAGCCGATTGTGCATAGTGTATAAAGTTGGAGTATCCCACTCACTCTCTTCTCCTATCCAAGTTCTAAATAAAACCATAAAAACCAAAGATACTGGACTGTTTCCTGACTGAGCTAAAACACTTGGGAAATGTTGAACTGTCATGTCATTGCTAATGGTAACCCACGGGAACCCGTAACCAGCAGCTCCAGAGGGAGTAATGCTACACGCAGTAAGGATTTGTCCTAATCCTGTGATAGGTGAGGAGAGGTGTAATAGGTGAGACCCTATGAAAGATCAGGTGCCAACTGTGTGGTATGAAGATAGGACAGTTGGCAATTCTCTGACCTGATCTTCAAGAACAGATGTGGGTAATTTGGTTGTGCAATCATGTGTGAGAAAGCAAGATCAAGTGACAGCTGTCACTTCATTCTTTTATAGGAAATTCTACTAATCTGTTATTGTAAGAAGATTTTCTTAAGTGGATTGTGGCTGTTACAACATTTAGTCAACATTGCAAGATAATAACATCTGTTGCTATTTCATAAGTTGTGCCTTCTTACTTCTGGCATGTAAAAAAATACCCGCTATACTCTCCCCTCTGTACCTACTTATTGCAAATGAAGTATCAATAGAAGATCTTGTAACAGAGAGGCTTTGGATGACAAAGGCCCCATTAATCCCTTCCTGACCTTGACTGCAGTGACATATGCAGACAATGGATTCACGTGGCTGTACATAGAATAGTGATCCAGGCATTTATCATATTTAGAATCAAGAAGGATTCCCCCCATTTATTGTATGCTAGTTAGACCATACTTTATGATATTTTCCTTCCTCTTGACCAGGGAGTCTTGGGGGCATTCTGCACATACTCAGATTGGTGTGTATTGCTAGAGAGTTTTTCTTTTTGGTGGGTGCATGTGATCAGCACAGGGCCAATCAGTCCTGTCCAGACAAAGGGGCAAGGGTTATAGAGCCTCATAGGACAGTCAGAGGAGAATGAAAACTCCTTAACCAGTGCTCAGCCGAACACTGATAGAAGTCGGAAGACTGCTATATACTGCTGATGAGAAAATGAGAAAAGGTATTTATCAGTTTATATTTACTAAAATAATTACATTTCCATGTTCTGTGTACTGTGGGAGACCAGATATAGTGAATGCAGGGTCCTGGGTTTGGTAACTCTTTATCCTTTGTAAATAGTTATATAGGAATCACCATAGCTAGCTTGTTTGAGCTGTTATCATGATCCTGGCTTCACAACCTAGAGAGTCACTGAGATGCTGGAAAAAGTGGCCAGCAAAATACCATGTATTGAATCCTGAGTTATATACTTGTAGACAGAAAGTGGCTGCAACGGGACTGATGGAGGTCAGCAGCATTTGGATGCAACAAAGTATGAAAACAATTTTATGTATGATATCCAGGACTAAATATAATTAGGTTTGGATTTACATCTTGTTCTGTTTCAAATGTTGCTTTATGCATTAATATACCTTTATAAACCCATTTTCCTTATACAGTATGGTCACCTGCTGATTTGGGACGTTAACAGGCAGCTTAACTCAGAAGTTGAATTCAACACAGTTTTACTTCAGATAGTTGTAGTACATAGAATGATTTTCCAGTCCTTTGAAGCATAAGAAGACAATGGCTTTCCCAAGCTCTGTCTTTGCAAAGAACTAATACTAGCTAATACTGAACTACCTAAACCTAAGCAGGAGGGGAGGACAGAGGGAGATACCAAATCACATAAGTAAAGAAGTTGTAGTGGCCCTAAACCATCACTAGATGTCAGCATGCAAAAGAACAATAATAACCCGATACAATTCACTACAACAGAAAAATACATATAGGTGGGATAGAATACAGATACTTTACCCACTTGAACACCAAGCCTTTTTTCTGACACTTTTTGTTTACAAGTAAAAATCTGTATTTTTTTCTTACTAGAAAATGACTTATAACTCCCAAATATTATATATATTTTTTAGCAGAGGGTCTAGAGAATAAAATGGCTGGTTTTGCAATTTTTTATGTCACATGGTTTTTGCACAGCAGTTTTTCGAACACGAAAAATAAAACGTTAATGAATTTTAATGCACACTATATAATACTCATTTTTTGGTGAAATATAAAAGATGGTATTACGCCAAGAAAATATATACCTAACATGTCATGCTTGTGGAATGGCTTAAAACTATGTCGCCATAGGTGACGTTTTAAAAGCCTTTACAGGTTACCAGTTTAGAGCCGGTTCACACTGGGACGACTTGTCAGGCGACCTGTTCGCCTGACAAGCCGCGGTCGGTCGCTCGCCATAGATTAGCACAGGACCCGTTCTAATAGGAGCGAAACAAGTCGCTCCGACTTAGAAAAAGGGTCCTGAGCTACTTTGGGGCGACCTGGAGCGACCTGCATTGACTTCAATGATATGAAGTCCGTGCATGCCGCTCCGAGGTCGCGGTGCGAGCTGCGCACTGCGACTTCACAGGTCGCCCCTGCAAGTTGGGTCACGCCTATGTGAATCCGGCTCTCAGAGTTATAGAGGAGGTCTGGTGCTAGAATTATTTCTCTTGATCTGACGTTCGCAGGAAAATCTCACTCGTGGTGTAATCGCCGCTTTCGTATGCCTGTGGGATTAACGTATGGGTTCACCTCTGAGTGCGAGCCCAGGGGGGGTTGCTTTAAATCATTTTAAAACTATTTATATTTATACACTGTTTCTTTACATTTTTTAAATCCCTTTTGCTGTCACAAATACTTTCTAAAAATGGCGCTGTTTATGTCCGAGAAACCGGAAGTGACGAAAATGCTGATCACTTCCTATATCATAGAGCTCCTCGGTGACATTCCGATCCTCAGCCAGCCAGTGGTAAGGTCTATGGGTGGAGAGGGCTTTGGTGCAAAGAGGTTTTTCCCCAATCTGACAGTGCCACCTGAGCACTATTATGGTGCAATCTAAAGAATGTTTGTTCTCTTCAGGATTTACAGGCTGCCTACAGCTATACACTCACCGGCCACTTTATTATGTACACCTGGTTAATTGCTTGGTAACACAAATTGCTAATCAGCCAATCACATGGCAGCAACTCAATGCATTTAGGCATCTGTACATGGTAAAATGACTTGCTGAAGAATGGGGAAGAAAGGGGTCTTAAGTGACTTTCAACTTGGCATGGTTGTTGGTGCCAGACGGGCTGGTCTGAGTATTTAAAAAACTGCTGATCTACTGGGATTTTAATGAACAACCATTTTTGGGTTTACAGAGAATGGTGGGAAAAAGAGAAAATATCCAGTGAGCGGCACTTGTGTGGAGGAAAATGCCTTGTTGATATTAGAGGTTAGAGGAGAATGGGCAGCGTGGTTCCAGATGATAGAAAGGTAACAGTAACTCAACCACTTGTTACAACCAAGGAATGCAGAATAGCATCTCTGAATGTACAACACATCGAACCTACAGCAGCAGACCACACTGGGTGCTACACCTGTCAGCTAAGAACCGGAGACTGAGGCAACAATTTGCAAAGGCTCACCAAAATAGACGGATTGGAAAAAGTTGCCTGGTCTGAGGAGTCTTGATTTCTTGAGACATTCATGTGGTAGGGTCAGAATTTGGGGTAAACAAAATGAAAGCATGGATACATCCTGCCTTTTATCAATGGTTCAGGCTGGTGGTGGTAGTGGAACAGTGTTGGGGATATTTTCTTGGCACACTTTGGGCCCCTTAGTATCAATTGAGCATCATTTAAACGCCTACCTGAGTATTGTTGCTTACCATGCCCATCCCTTTATGACTACAGTGTACCCATCTTCTGATGGCTCCTTCCTGCAGCATAATGCACCATGTCACAAAGCTCAAATCATCTCACCACTGGTTTCTTGAACATGACAATGAGGTCACTGTACTCCAATGGCCTCCACAGTCACCAGATCTCTATCCAATAGAGCACCTTTGGGAGATTTGCATCATGGATGTGCAGGCGACAAATCGGCAGCAACTGCATGATGCGATCATGTCAATATGGACCAAAATCTCTGAGGAATGTTTTCCAACACCATGTTGAATCTATGCCATTAAGAATGAAGGCGGTTCTGAAGGCAAAAGGGGGTCCAACCTGGTACTAGCAAGGTGTACCTAATAAAGTGGTAGGTGAGTGTATATCCCCATATTGCCTTGGTTCCAGTCACAATCCCATTCATTGCCAATGCACCAATATCACTGCCATCACATTCTGTGACTTTAGCAGCATCAATGGATCTGACCCCATGTCTTGGCCCTTCAGAATCCTCTCTGGGTCTGGTCCTTTTGCAGAGAAGTGAAAATCAATACAAGTGCCTGGCTTCATCCTCTCCACCATGTGGCTCTCTTGAGCCCGATAGATTTTGCAGTTAATCTTTCCTTTACTAACCTCCATTTTTATTACACAGCATAATTCATTGTGTAGAACTTGGAAAACATTCAGCCTCCATGACTTGTGCATGTTGCAATCAAATAAAACTTTTAATCGAATTAAAACTGATGAAAGTATTTGGAAATCTAAGGAACTCAGGGCACGGCAAAAGGCAAAAGGCTGGCATGACCTCTTCAGAAATATTGTTTATTCCATGAAGAACTTTATCACAGATGCATCATAGAGCAGCATGGTGATTTTCAAAAGATCAGCACGATGGCTTTGCTTTACTTGGATCCTAGATTCTGCATGGAGTTTGTACATGCTCCTGTGTTAACTACAGGTGCCCTGCTGTTTTCCCACTCTCTGAAACCATATTGTTAGGACGGGCTTTAATTTAACACCACAAAAATGAAGAAGAAAAAATAAAACCTATTTTTACGCACCTGAGTCTGCCATCACATGACCCTCCCTGGCACCTCTTCCAGGAGTGCAGACTTGTGATACACTACTGCAGTCCAGCTTGGCCACTGACCAGCCATGTTGCTGAACCCCATTTAGATGTCATCATGGGGTTGGATTCTTGTGGAGTTTAAATTAAAATATCATTAATTTAAGACATCTATATTGAGATATAGTGGTTTGGAGAACCTCTTTTTGTTTATATTTCAGCTACCTAGGCAAAATACCCTTAAACATCAATAATTCTACCCCTTTACAAAGCAATTGTTCACCTTCATCTTGATAATACATTTAAACATTGGTCACCAATCCTCAGGAAAGACATTGCGAATTAGGGCTCTTTCACACGGTCCGCCTCCGCAGGCGGATCCGTGTTGCTCAGCGGGGATCGGTCCGCGATCCCCGCTGAGCCGGGCGGATGACAGCTCCGTCTCCGCTTGCAGAGCGGAGAGGGAGGTGTCTCAGCACCCGCTGCCCTCTATGGGGGATCGGAGGAGAGCGGACCGCTTGTCCGCTCTCATCAGATCCGCTCCGCTCCGATTACTGAACGGATGGAAAAATAGGGTTTCCATCCGTCCAGATTTCAGCACAGGATCGGATGCGGATGGCAGCGGGTGTCACCTCCGCTGACACCCGCTGCCCCAGAGAGCTGCATGGAGGATCCGATCAGATCCGCCTAAAAAACTGACAGGCGGATCTGATCGGACCGCCCGTGTGAAAGAGCCCTTAGAAAGAGTTCAGCGAAGAGCAACAAAATTAAAAGAGGGGATGGAGGACCTCGGCTATGAGGATTGGTTACATAGTGTACAGTTACTGACTCTAGATGAGTCACCTCTTTGCTGCCATATTATATACTTCAGTATGTGACACCAGGGGAGGACTGGGCCAGGGGGCAGAGGGGCAATTGCCCCTGGGCTGCTCTGATGCCTCATAAAAAAGGCTGCACCGCTTCTGCCACAGACATGCCTAAAGGATTCCTGGTGAAGAGAAATAAATAGTTAAAAGGTCCCTGCCGCTGACCTACTGAGTGCAGTTTGAAGACAAGGACAAAGCACAGCACCCCCCCCCCCCCCCAGCATGGATAGTGTAAACTGTGTCTGAGCAGAGGCCGGTTTCATGCCCAACTGGAGACTCTTCATCCCCGGTCAGCCGCAACCGAGCTGTCCTAGCTCCCCCCACACTCCCCCTGCTGGCCAGGTCGGGAACGAGGATTCAGCCGGTAAGTAGAGAGTATCTGGAGCAGAGCTTCAGCTCGGAATGGGGGTCAGGAGGAAGATTGAGAGAGTGGGAGGGTTTGTACTTGCCCCATAGGCCGAAAGTTGCCAGTCTGCCCCTGTGCGACACTGTATCTCCCCACTTATCTCAGGTAAACACTTGGGCACTTCTCTTCACTTTTTCTTTGCATTCACCCCTTTCTTTTCCTTTTTTATGCCTTAACATGTTCACCTTTTCTAGGTTATTCTCGGTAGTTCACATTCAACCATCGCTTCACTCTGTGCACACGTTGGGTGATGGCTGTATTGGCACACACATGATGTTTTTTTCATGACCTTTTTCTATATAGTTTTAAGCTTCAATCCCTGCACACTCCCCAATCGTTTTACTTTGATCTACATGAATACTATGTATACATGTATATTTTTTTCTTATTATTTCACAGATACTTGTGAGATATTATATTTTTTTACTCCACTTATACCATGGGAGAATACACTCTGGGTTACCCTTTTTCTGAGCGTCCACTCTACATGAGGGTTCATATCTACCTCAGCTCCCAGACAGGACATTATCAGCAACCCTGGTTTAGCATAACCGCACATTGGTGGTACAGTAGCCCTATGTAAGTTAGTAGGATTGGACCAAATCCTCTCCTTTCTTATTTACTCTATCTTTTGATATTCTATCTTACCATTAGATTTATTGATATGTTCATCTCTTTGTAGATACAGAGTACTCTTTGTAGATACAGAGCCTCAGTTCCCGAAGAAGTGATTCGTATCACGAAATGCGTTGATCTGTACTTGATGCAGCCATACCTACTCATCAAGATGTAGCTACACATATTTATCATATCCACCAATTTTTTATATCATCAAACCTTTATCCATTGCAATTACCTAATACATGGAGTACTATTATTAATGGTTTACATTATTACTAGACGTTATTTGCTGCTACATTGTATTTTGTATATATATGAGTTGTATTTTATTTATGTACTTATATATGTAATTTCTGATATTTGACATGTATATATTATAATGTGCCATTATATGCCATTAAATACTCGAGATATATTTCATAGCCAGACTTTTGTCAGTTGCCTCACTCAAAGTTCCAATTCCCCCTTTTTGTTGTTCTGAATATAGGGATGGAGGTGCAGGGGCACTTGCACTTCATTTAAAGTCCCACAAACCCCCTCTTTTTTCTGACTCTAGATAAGAAACACCTACAGTCAGGTCCATAAATATTGGGACATCGACACAATTCTAAACTTTTTGGCTCTATAAACCACCACAATGGATTTGAAATTAAACAAACAAGATGTGCTTTAACTGCAGACTTAATTTGAGGGTATTTACATCCAAATCAGGTGAAAGGTGTAGGAAGTACAACAGTTTGTATATGTGCCTCCCACTTTTTAAGGGACCAAAAGTAATGGGACGATTGGCTGCTCAGCTGTTCCATGGCCAGGTGTGTGTTATTCCATCATTATCCCATTTACAAGGAGCAGATTAAAAGTCCGGAGTTCATTTCAAGTGTGCTATTTGCATTTGGAATCTGTTGCTGTCTACTCTCAATATGAGATCCAAAGAGCTGTCACTATCAGTGAAGCAAGCCATCATTAGGCTGAAAAAACAAAAACAAACCCATGAGGGAGATAGCAAAAACATTAGGTGTGGCCAAATCAACTGTTTGGAACAGCCTTAAAAAGAAAGAACACACCAAAAGACCTGGAAGACCACGGAAAACAACTGTGGTGGATGCCCGAAGAATTCTTTCCCTGGTGCAGAAAACACCCTTCACAATAGTTGGCTAGATCAAGAACACACTCCAGGAGGTAGGTGTATGTGTGTCAAAGTCAACAATCAAGAGAAGATTTCACCAGAGGGAATACAGAGGGTTCACCATAAGATGTAAACCATTGGTGAGCCTCAAAAACAGGAAGGCCAGATTAGAGTTTTCCAAACAACATCTAAAAAAGCCTTCACAGTTCTGGAACAACATCCTATGGACAGATGAGACCAAGATCAACTTTTACCAGAGTGATGGGAAGAGAAGAGTATGGAGAAGGAAAGGAACTGCTCATGATCCAAAGCATACCACCTCATCAGTGAAGCATGGTGGTGGTAGTGTCATGGCATGGGCATGTATGGCTGCCAATGGAACTGGTTCTCTTGTATTTATTGATGATGTGACTACTTACAAATGCAGCAGGATGAATTCTGAAGTGTTTCGGGCAATATTATCTGCTTATATTCAGCCAAATGCTTCAGAACTCATTGGACGGCGCTTCACAGTGCAGAGTGCAGATGGACAATGACCCGAAAGCAACCAAAGAGTTTTTTTAAGGGAAAGAAGTAGAATGTTATGCAATGGCCAAGTCAATCACCTGACCTGAATCCGATTGAGCATGCATTTCACTTGCTGAAGACAAAACTGAAGGGAAAATGCCCCAAGAACAAGCAGAAACTGAAGACAGTTGCAGTAGAGGCCTGGCAGAGCATCACCAGGGATGAAACCCAGCGTCTGGTGATGTCTATGCATTCCAGACTTCAGGCTGTAATTGACTGCAAAGGATTTGCAACCAAGTATTAAAAAATGAAAGTTTGATTTATGATTGTTTTTCTGTCCCATTACTTTTGGTCCCTTAACCTCCCTGGCGGTATGATTCTTTCGGATTTTAGGTGCTGAAAGCGGTACCATTGTTTTGCATGTAATTCTTAAGAATGAGCAGCCCAAACCAACTATTTACATATGTTTTTTTTTCTTACTGTGCGTTCTTCTTTATAACATCTCGGGTATGATAAAGTTTGAAACACAAAATAATAAATTATAATATAATAAAAAACTATAAATAAGTTAAAGTATGTATGTATGTGTGTATATATATACATATATATATATATATATATATATATATATACTGTATATATACACACATATATATATAATACAAAAGTGCAGCGCTAAAAATTAAAGTGATTATGAATAGAAAAATTCCAATATTCATAAAGAAATATATAAAAAGTATGGGTAGTGTCCAAATAAATGAGTACAGTCCCACATAAAATAGTACAAAATAAAGATGAATCCGCATGCAGGATATTCCAGAGAGGGGATTCTTTCCCGAGACACCAAGGATAAGTGTGAGGAGGGGACAACTCTGTGATCAGGTATAATAAGCAGCTTACCAAAATTCCGTGGCTGCTCAATTGAATGAGTCAGCCTCTCCCGGCTAATAATCAAACCAATATGGTCGGATGTTAGACCCAAGTGTTTCAGAACTCCGTGATTGCTTTCCAGATAAGAGGGACCGCCTCTCCAGACAGGTGGTAGAATCAATGTAATTAGGGGATATCAGGCTTAGTACTCCTGAGGCCTTATATACTGGTAACGTCAGGTCCAGCATACACCGGAAACGGCACACAGGGTGTGCCTTATTATACCTGATCACAGAGGTGTCCCCTCCTCACACTTATCCTTGGTGTCACGGGAAAGAATCCCCTCTCTGGAATATCCTGCATGCGGATTCATCTTTATTTTGCACTATTTTATGTGGGACTGTACTCATTTATTTGGACACTACCCATACTTTTTATATATTTCTTTATGAATATTGGAATTTTTCTATTCATAATCACTTTAATTTTTAGCGCTGCACTTTTGTATTATATTGTTTGTTTGAATCACTGTTAGTTGATTTTGTGCCATCTGCTTATATTTATTCGTTTCTCTCACTCATCACATTGTCACATTAGCGCGGAAATTTTCTCTATATTATATTACACATATATATATATATATATATATATGTATATGTATACATGCATACATACATACTTTAACTTATTTATAGTTTTTTATTATATTATAATTTATGATTATGATGTATATATATATATATATATATATATATAAAAAGTACAGTAAAACTGCAGAAAAGGGCACTGGGGGGCAAACTAATGTGATTTTTTTTATTTTGCATTGTATCAGTGTGTTTTGTGTGTTTTACATTTGAATTTGCCGCCGGTTCCACCCTCCTGCAAACGTCACGTCGCAGGAGACGGAAGCCGGGGCACGGAGAGCATCGGGAGGAAGAACCGCCGCCAGACACTGCCGGGATACATCGCTGGATCCCGATGACAAGGTAGGTAATCCCGCTTTCCGGATCCAGCGATGCTTCTGGCGGTACCCCGAGTGTGGCTCGGGGTTACCGCTTTTGGCTCTGAAATTTAGCCCCGAGCCACGCTCGGGAATACCGCTAGGACGGTTAAAAAGTGGGAGGCACATATACAAACTGTTGTAATTCCTACACTGTTCACCTGATTTGGATGTAAATCAAATTAAAGCTGAAAGTCTGCAGTTAAGCACGTCTGATTGTTTCATTTCAAATCCATTGTGGTGGTGTATAGAGCCAAAAAGATTAGAATTGTGTCCATGTCCCAATATTTACGGACCTGACTGTAAATGGGGATACGATTACGATGTAGAAATATGTCAACGATAACTGTAATAAACTGTTTACTCTAAGGTCCCTGAGGTGGATAAGTGGCTTTAATTTGAGGTAGGAAGATAGGAGGTTTAACTTTAGATTGAGGAAAAGATTCTCTACTGTTAGAGCAGTGGAAAGTTAGAACTCCCTCCCCAGGAAGTGGTACTAGCTTAGAGCATCAACAACTATAAAGAACTTTTAGCTGTCTTCCTGAGGGAGCAGAATATACAGGGCTATGGGAATTGTTAGAGAAAAAAGAGATTTAACCACTTTACAACCGGAGGATTTTGCTGTCTTCCGTCCAGGCCACTTTTTGCGATTCGGCGCTGTGCGACTTCAACTGACAATTGCGCGGTCGTGCGACGCCGTACTCAAACGAAATTTACGTCCTTTTTCTCCCACAAACAGAGCTTTCTTTTGGTGGTATTTGATCACCTGTGCGATTTTTACTTTTTGCGCTATAAACAAAAAAAGAGCGTTTATTTTGAAAAAATAACAATATTTTTCACATTTTTTTATATGAAATTCCCCCCAAAAAAGATGTAAAAACCAATTTTTTTAAAAGTTTTTGGCCAATTTGTTTTATGCTACATATGTTTGGTAAAAAAAATCGCAATAAGCGTATTTTGATTGGTTTGCGCAAAAGTTATTGCGTTTACTAACAAAGGGAAAGATTTCTGTCATTTTTGGTGTTTTTTTTTTTAACGCGTAATGGCGGCGATCTGCGATTTTTTTTTTGCGGGACTGCGACATTGCGGCGGACAGACCGGACCCCTGACTGACATTTTTGACACTTTTGGGGGTACCAGTGACATTACTGCAGTAATCAGTGCTATATATATGCACTGTTACTGTAAAAATGACACTGGCAGGGAAGGGGTTAATTTTATTGGAGAGGGAGGGGTTAATGTATGCCTGGTGCTTACTGACGTGTAGGGGGGGAGGTGACTATGTGATTCATGGACAGATCGGATGTCCAGCTATGCTGAACAGTCCGATCTGTCACTCCCTGTCACTATGGAGATCCGCCCGCTGTGTTTACACACAGCGGGCGGATCTCCAGACTCGATCCCCGACGATCGGGTAAGAGCAGCGGCGATCGCCGCTGCTCCTCCCCTGGCCCGACTCCCGCTGTGAATGAAAACAGCGGGAGCGAGCCTCCGGCGGCGCGCAAGCGCCGCCCAGAAGGGGAGGAGTCCAGTCACGTTAATACTACGTGACTGGACGGGAACGAGCCACTCTGCCGCAGTACTATTACCGTGAGCGGTAGTAGAGTGGTTAATATTAACATATTGAAAGGATTCTTAACACTAAGAGCTCTGAAAATGTGGAATAGACTCCCTCTGGGACTAGTTCTGGCCAGCTCAGCTGGATGCATTCCTAAATGCACAAAATATACCTGGATATTAATTTTTAGAGGTAATAACACTAGAGGTAATTGATCCAAGGAATATCCAATTGCCTCCTGGAGGATCAGGAAGGTGTTTCCTCCCCCCACTGGAGCAATAGGATCAAGCTTTATTGGGGTTTTTTTTTGCCTTCCTCTGGATCAACTATGGATATAGGACTGTGTATATGGATTATTCAGTTTGTGTTTTTTTATTGATTAAATTGGGGGATTGGGGGTCAGGAACCCGTAGATTGTGATCCACTAGTAGATCGTAGACAGGTGACTGGTGGATCGCGGTCTGGGCTTGCTGACCCGCTATCCTAGAGCTTCAAACAGAGTGCAATGCAGAGGGAGTACTTGTAAAGTTGGAGCTGTAGTAGTGAGCAAGAGCCACATAAGCTGATGCCTCCTCTGTAGTGCTTGCTCCTGTCCAATGCAGAGTGATACCAACTGCACCCCACCTCTTATCCCGGCTAACGGTCTCCAGAGTGCTGCCAGCAGCAGGAAAGAGGAGATCTTCAGGTCAGTGTGAAGGAATATACTGGGCATAATAGTATAGGGCTGCTTTCATACTAATTTGCTGTGGTTTGCCTAATCCGCAGGTGCAATGCAGTGTACCTGAGACTTTTCTTGCTGGTTTGCTGCGTTTAACCATAGATTTAAATTATATCCTGCGGGTTTTGATGCACTTTCTGAATGCCAGAGTTTTGGTGCACTTTCAGAAAGTGCACCACACCTGCAGGGTATAATAGAAGTCTATGGAAAAGCGCAGCTAACCCAGCAAAGTTGCGAATGCACTGCGCTACTGATAAACGGCAGCACAATGGTGTAAAAGCAGCCTTACAGCAGGCTCAAACAGTAAGGGTTCATTTAAATGTATAGTTTGGGGGGTGTTAAAACCCCATAGTTAAGATGTTTTTACTAACTGCACCCCCTCTAGCTGCAGTGGCCAGGGCCTGTCATTGTTGGTGGGTGTAGCACCTGCCAAACAGGACCCGTTGAAGTGAATGAGGTCACTCTGTAAATTCCCTGCAACCTTGTGCAGTACAGAAAACAAGGGGTTACAGCAGGCAGCACTGTGTTGCTTTCTCACCACCTGCCCTAGTCCCTCAGACTCCGCAGAAACATGCAGTTGCGAGGCGTTTGCAGAGTGGCCCCGTTTACTTGAATGTGTAATGATTGGCAGGTGGCATCAGCTTCTCTCTTTTTCTCTGACCCGCAGGGGGTGTCACCAGAGGTCCTTGACCAATAAACACAGGGGCCATGGGCGGCTCATAAACTGCTAAGGGACCTCCCGTTTAGACAGATTTTATAACAGAATTCATATCTTGAAATATGTAATGGTTACATTCTTGAAACTGATATTTTATGGTACGGCATTGAATTTTACATCCATGGACACCAAACACAGGTTATCTCGTAATAACCTCTGACCCGTAAGGCATCTGACCGCTAGCTTGTCTTCCCTAGGAGCGAACGTGATCATATTTGATCCTAATTCGATCGGTATTTTATTTGGCATTCAAATATATACTTTCTAGAGACATATCTTGTATGGGTAAAAAGTTATGAATTTGTGTGTGAATGTATTACAGTTCTAATGACCATCTGGGTGGTGTGTTATTTACGACCCAGCCTGGTCAGTCTTAATGCTTGCTCGTTTATATATATATACATAAAAAGTACAGTAAAACTGCAGGAAAGGGCACTGGGGGGCAAACTAATGTGATTTTTTTTATTTTGCATTGTATCAGTGTGTTTTGTGTGTTTTACATTTGAATTTGCCGCCGGTTCCACCCCCCTGCAAACGTCACGTCGCAGGAGACGGAAGCCGGGGCACGGAGAGCATCGGGAGGAAGAACCGCCGCCAGACACTGCCGGGATACATCGCTGGATCCCGATGACAAGGTAGGTAATCCCGCTTTCCGGATCCAGCGATGCTTCTGGCGGTACCCCGAGTGTGGCTCGGGGTTACCGCTTTTGGCTCTGAAATTTAGCCCCGAGCCACGCTCGGGAATACCGCTAGGACGGTTAAAAAGTGGGAGGCACATATACAAACTGTTGTAATTCCTACACTGTTCACCTGATTTGGATGTAAATCAAATTAAAGCTGAAAGTCTGCAGTTAAGCACGTCTGATTGTTTCATTTCAAATCCATTGTGGTGGTGTATAGAGCCAAAAAGATTAGAATTGTGTCCATGTCCCAATATTTACGGACCTGACTGTAAATGGGGATACGATTACGATGTAGAAATATGTCAACGATAACTGTAATAAACTGTTTACTCTAAGGTCCCTGAGGTGGATAAGTGGCTTTAATTTGAGGTAGGAAGATAGGAGGTTTAACTTTAGATTGAGGAAAAGATTCTCTACTGTTAGAGCAGTGGAAAGTTAGAACTCCCTCCCCAGGAAGTGGTACTAGCTTAGAGCATCAACAACTATAAAGAGCTTTTAGCTGTCTTCCTGAGGGAGCAGAATATACAGGGCTATGGGAATTGTTAGAGAAAAAAGACATTTAATATTAACATATTGAAAGGATTCTTAACACTAAGAGCTCTGAAAATGTGGAATAGACTCCCTCTGGGACTAGTTCTGGCCAGCTCAGCTGGATGCATTCCTAAATGCACAAAATATACCTGGATATTAATTTTTAGAGGTAATAACACTAGAGGTAATTGATCCAAGGAATATCCAATTGCCTCCTGGAGGATCAGGAAGGTGTTTCCTCCCCCCACTGGAGCAATAGGATCAAGCTTTATTGGGGTTTTTTTCTGCCTTCCTCTGGATCAACTATGGATATAGGACTGTGTATATGGATTATTCAGTTTGTGTTTTTTTATTGATTAAATTGGGGGATTGGGGGTCAGGAACCCGAAGATTGTGATCCACTAGTAGATCGTAGACAGGTGACTGGTGGATCGCGGTCTGGGCTTGCTGACCCGCTATCCTAGAGCTTCAAACAGAGTGCAATGCAGAGGGAGTACTTGTAAAGTTGGAGCTGTAGTAGTGAGCAAGAGCCACATAAGCTGATGCCTCCTCTGTAGTGCTTGCTCCTGTCCAATGCAGAGTGATACCAACTGCACCCCACCTCTTATCCCGGCTAACGGTCTCCAGAGTGCTGCCAGCAGCAGGAAAGAGGAGATCTTCAGGTCAGTGTGAAGGAATATACTGGGCATAATAGTATAGGGCTGCTTTCATACTAATTTGCTGTGGTTTGCCTAATCCGCAGGTGCAATGCAGTGTACCTGAGACTTTTCTTGCTGGTTTGCTGCGTTTAACCATAGATTTAAATTATATCCTGCGGGTTTTGATGCACTTTCTGAATGCCAGAGTTTTGGTGCACTTTCAGAAAGTGCACCACACCTGCAGGGTATAATAGAAGTCTATGGAAAAGCGCAGCTAACCCAGCAAAGTTGCGAATGCACTGCGCTACTGATAAACGGCAGCACAATGGTGTAAAAGCAGCCTTACAGCAGGCTCAAACAGTAAGGGTTCATTTAAATGTATAGTTTGGGGGGTGTTAAAACCCCATAGTTAAGATGTTTTTACTAACTGCACCCCCTCTAGCTGCAGTGGCCAGGGCCTGTCATTGTTGGTGGGTGTAGCACCTGCCAAACAGGACCCGTTGAAGTGAATGAGGTCACTCTGTAAATTCCCTGCAACCTTGTGCAGTACAGAAAACAAGGGGTTACAGCAGGCAGCACTGTGTTGCTTTCTCACCACCTGCCCTAGTCCCTCAGACTCCGCAGAAACATGCAGTTGCGAGGCGTTTGCAGAGTGGCCCCGTTTACTTGAATGTGTAATGATTGGCAGGTGGCATCAGCTTCTCTCTTTTTCTCTGACCCGCAGGGGGTGTCACCAGAGGTCCTTGACCAATAAACACAGGGGCCATGGGCGGCTCATAAACTGCTAAAGGACCTCCCGTTTAGACAGATTTTATAACAGAATTCATATCTTGAAATATGTAATGGTTACATTCTTGAAACTGATATTTTATGGTACGGCATTGAATTTTACATCCATGGACACCAAACACAGGTTATCTCGTAATAACCTCTGACCCGTAAGGCATCTGACCGCTAGCTTGTCTTCCCTAGGAGCGAACGTGATCATATTTGATCCTAATTCGATCGGTATTTTATTTGGCATTCAAATATATACTTTCTAGAGACATATCTTGTATGGGTAAAAAGTTATGAATTTGTGTGTGAATGTATTACAGTTCTAATGACCATCTGGGTGGTGTGTTATTTACGACCCAGCCTGGTCAGTCTTAATGCTTGCTCGTTTATGGCTTTACAACCTAGCCTGCCATCTGCCAGGCCTGATGATAAGGTTTTCTTTGAAGCTCTAAGCCCAAACTTCCTGCATTCCAGGAGTTAATTAACACTGGAAAAAGGGGGCTGGGATGGTGGGGGCTGGTGAAGGAGTGCTTTTTCAAACTGTAGAGCTCGGAAACTAAAATGGCAGATGTGTAAGACAAAATGGTGTCCCAGCGCAGGATACCATCACAGTCAGTAACAAAGAAAACTAACATAAATAAAATTCAATCACACTTGGGAATAATAGTAGGATGCTTTAATAGTGACAGACTGGCAAGGAATAAAATAATAGTAAAACGATCCTCTAAGATCTAAACAGTGGTGACCTGACAATACAAAGGCAAAAAATGGCGGACCGCTAGTGGAACGCCACTGGTGTAAAATATAGTTTATGCTCAGGTAGTGACTGTGCTTTGCTGTTTTACTCTCTGCCTCGTATCTAACTTACAATTACACTCTGGGTATGTTAGTATTTATTTACTGTAGTATTATTTATCAGATGGTAGAAAACAGAATATAGAATACTTGCATGAAAATATCAACCAGTGTGGAAATACAACATCAAAAATGTATTTCAAGAAAGCCCCAAAGCAAAAAGAAATAAATAAGCCAATGGGGCCACATGAGAAGGGGGCAGAGGAACCAGGATAGGATAGGGTTAATGTAGGTAGAGGGCACTTACCTAGGATTGGTTTGTTCTGGTGGAGGAGAAGGGCTGCAGGGGGGATACAGCTTGTGATCTGTAAGGCGGCAAGAATTTGGAGCCCAACGGACGTAGAAGAAGCTTCCCACCCACCCTCCCTACATTGGATAGCTTTTTCATGTTGGTTATAATGTTTTGGCGGTTGGGGTCTTCGAAGGCTTTCAGATTTTTAATTATTCAGTGTGGGGACTCATCTAAGGTATGGAGTTGTCAGTTGTATCCCAGGTAACAGTGGTTTACCTGGAAAGTGGTAATGAGGAAGTATCTGCTAAGAGTTGGGTTGTCCCCGAGACGGTGTAGCGTGGCTGGGGAGCTTTTGGTAGTCACGCAAATACAAAATTGATTCATTATGCCTCCCAAGACCGGCAATCTTTATATTATTTATTACTACTGTTTCTGTTTTAGGGAATGTTAAAGTTTTGGTTTTTCTTAATAAATGGCCATCGCAGCCAAATGTTCTCCATATTGGTGTGGTTTTGTTATTTGTTAAAAGGTGCTAGATGGGTAATTAGTGTTACCTTTGTCAAGAGGTGGGGAACATCTGTAATACCCTAGTCAAGTCAATTTTACAATATCGTTAATAATTTATTTTTCTCCTTACTCAACATATGCTATTGTTTCCCTTTAAACACGTACTTAAAAAAGTACAGCTGTCTTCCTTGGCTGAACTAGTTTTTAGTCCCAGGGAGTTCCACCACCTGCTTATATATTATTAATGAGTAATGTCCTGATAAAAAGTCATCTTAGTACTGGTTGCCTTAAAAAAAAAAGCACTTAATATAAGCTATGATATCACTCTGCGCTCCCCCCTCATTATACAGTAATAACACTGCCAGCTCCCTCCAGGGTTCTCACTTTGGAATCAAGTACATCATTATTTTCAATCACAAACATGTTTCTATTTTATCACAGTTTTCCTTCTGAAAGCGTCCATCTGCTCTTACCGAAACTAAGATTGTACTCCCACAATCTGCTCTAATCTGCATACCGTGAGACTCGGTTTTATGTTATTTTTTCCTTTAGATCTTAAACTGCAGATGTGAACCTGTGTTTATTGCTGGCAGGTCTTCCAGACAATGCTAATGCACCTGCACCAATGTAGCACAGAAAAAGTAGTGGTCCTAGCAAGCTAATTTATTGCATCTTTCTGCAAGATTAGATATTCTAATGCAGAGTAATGAAATAGTTCATGCGAATATTTATTTTATATAAAGCCAACACATTCCATGACATATTAGAATGCTATCATGCGTTCCATGGGCGTACCCCCCCCCCCCCTTCCCGGAATCTCAACGTCCCCTTTAATGTGATTGTTAAGCCACTTTATACCATCCTATCTGGTCTGTTTAATAATCCTGTGTGCCCCTATGTATGTGTTTTAAAAAAAAATAAGGCGTTCTTTACCAGTTTTCAGAGCGCCGCTCATGTGACGCGTTGGCTCTGCTCTTCCCTTCTGCCTGCAGTGGGTGGGGCAGAGGATTCCTCGTTGTCATCAGTCGGGAGGGGGAGAGGAGGAGAGAGGCAACGGGTCACGTGAGCGGCGATTGGCACTCTGAAAACTTGTAAAGCATGGCTTATTTTTATAAAACACAGACACAGGGGCACACAGGATTATGAAAGAGACTGTAGACAGGATATGAAATATTAAATTAAACTACAGCAGCAGGAGGGGAGGGGGCACTGGCACAGGAGCAGTTAGGCAGGGAGGGAGAGGGGTGAAAGAAGAGAGAAGGACAGGTGAGTTGCGGATGACAGAGACACGTAAACTGACCACAGTGTCAGGGCTCAGCAGCCATGGTATACCATGGTCAGTTTACAGAGGGGAGGACAGAGCCAGGCAGGATCAGTCAGGTATTTCATTGATAGAAGGGGCCAAATTAGAATGCTATTAGAGCAGAGATTGGTGTCAGAGCAGTGGACGGTGTCAGTAGAGCAGAGATTGGTGTCAGCAGAGCAGTGGACGGTGTCAATAGAGCAGAGATTGGTGTCTTCAGAGCAGTGGACGGTGTCAGTAGGGCAGAGGATAGTGTCAGAAGGGCAGCGGACGGTATCAATAGAGCAGAGATTGGTGTCAGCAGAGCAGTGGACAGTGTCAGTAGGGCAGAGGATAGTGTCAGAAGGGCAGTGGATGGTGTCAGTAGAGCAGAGATTGGTGTCAGCAGAGCAGTGGACGGTGTCAGTAGGGTAGTGGACGGTGTCAGTAGGGCAGTGGACAGTGTCAGTAGAGCAAAGACTGGTGTCAGTAGGGCAGTGGACGGTGTCAGTAGAGCAGAGATTGGTGTCAGCAGAGCAATGGACGATGTCAGTAGGGCAGTGGGCGATGTCAGTAGGGCAGTGGACGATGTCAGTAGGGCAGTGGACGGTGTCAGTAGGGCAGAGGACGGTGTCAGTAGAGCAGAGACTGGTGTCAGTAGGACAGTGGACGGTGTCAGTAGAGCAGAGATTGGTGTCAGCAGAGCAATGGACGATGTCAGTAGAGCAGTGGACGAGAGATTGGTGAGAGTAGGGCAGTGGAGGATGTCAGTAGAGCAGAGATTGGTGTCAGTAGGGCAGTGTCAGAAGAGCAGAGATTGGTGTCAGTAGGGCAATGGATGGTGTCAATAGAGCAGAGATTGGTGTCAGCAGAGCAGTGGACGGTGTCAGTAGGGCAGTGGACGGTGTCAGTAGGGCAGTGGACGGTGTCAGTAGAGCAGAGATTGGTGTCAGTAGAGCAGAGGTTGGTGTCAGTAGGGCAGTGGACGGTGTCAGCAGAGCAGTGGACGGTGTCAGTAGGGCAGTGGACGGTGTCAGTAGAGCAGAGATTGGTGTCAGTAGGGCAGTGGACGATGTCAGTAGAGCAGAGGTTGGTGTCAGTAGGGCAGTGGACTGTATCAGTAGAGCAAAGATCGGTGTCAGTAGAGCAGAGAATGGTGTCAGTAGGGCAGTGGACGGTGTCAGTAGAGCAGAGATTGGTGTCAGTAGAGCAGAGAATGGTGTCAGTAGGGCAGTGGACGGTGTCAGTAGAGCAGAGGTTGATGTCAGTAGAGCAGTGGACGATGTCAGTAGAGCAGAGACTGGTGTCAGTAGGGCAGTGGACGGTGTCAGTAGGGCAGTGGACGGTGTCAGTAGAGCAGAGATTGGTGTCAGTAGGGCAGTGGACGGTGTCAGTAGGGCAGTGGACGGTGTCAGTAGAGCAGAGATTGGTGTCAGTAGGGCAGTGGCCGATGTCAGTAGTTTTTATTTTTATTGATAGATTGAGAGATTGGTGAGAGTAGGGCAGTGGAGGATGTCAGTAGAGCAGAGATTGGTGTCAGTAGGGCAGTGTCAGAAGAGCAGAGATTGGTGTCAGTAGGGCAATGGATGGTGTCAATAGAGCAAAGATTGGTGTCAGCAGAGCAGTGGACGGTGTCAGT
Organism: Pelophylax lessonae; assembly: GCF_965119305.1. Classification (NCBI taxonomy): domain Eukaryota; kingdom Metazoa; phylum Chordata; class Amphibia; order Anura; family Ranidae; genus Pelophylax; species Pelophylax lessonae. The sequence continues at coordinate 104,662,610 of NC_138768.1, forward strand.
AGGGCAGTGGACAGTGTCAGTAGGGCAGTGGACTGTATCAGTAGAGCAAAGATCGGTGTCAGTAGAGCAGAGGTTGGTGTCAGTAGGGCAGTGGACGGTGTCAGTAGAGCAGAGATTGGTGTCAGTAGAGCAGAGAATGGTGTCAGTAGGGCAGTGGACGGTGTCAGTAGAGCAGAGGTTGATGTCAGTAGAGCAGTGGACGATGTCAGTAGAGCAGAGACTGGTGTCAGTAGGGCAGTGGACGGTGTCAGTAGGGCAGTGGACAGTGTCAGTAGAGCAGAGATTGGTGTCAGTAGGGCAGTGGACGGTGTCAGTAGAGCAGAGATTGGTGTCAGTAGGGCAGTGGCCGATGTCAGTAGTTTTTATTTTTATTATTATTTTTTTGCAATCTTTTTAGAAACCCCGGTGGGGGCTTTGAAGTATTAATGGTCTAAACCGAGAAAAAGGGACTGAGGACAGAGCTTCCCCAGTCCCTTTCTCTGAAGCCTCAGCTGCACTAAACAGTGAACGAATGGGAAGAGCTGAGCGGGTCTTCCTGTTCATTCACAAACTGAAGCATAGTAAGCATAGTTTACTATGCTTCGGTTAAGAATAAACACAGGAGCGATAAGTACAGATCACTCACTGTGTTCATTTATTCATCCATCCTGAAACATCACCCGCAGCAACCAGTGGGAGAGGAGAGGAGGGAAGCTGGCAGCACTGCAGGGGGAGACTGGACACCAGGAAGCAGGGGGAATCAGCAGCGCACAAAATGATTAGGGTGTGCCCATGCACAACCAGCACACCCAGTGCGCACATCTATCAGTACACCAAGGATTTCCAAAGTGGGTCCAAAGTTTATAGGGATCGCATGCCTGATGAAGGGGTCCTGCGAGGCTCTGAAACGTTGCAATCTGCTGTAATGATGTGATCGCTGAATAAAACTTTGAACCCACTCTGAAGATCCTTGGTGTGCTGCTGACAATTTGTGCTTTGACTTGACATGGTCCAAGCCGTTGGTCGCTACAGCACCCACTTTAATGCACAGCAACAATTTCTACAGGAACGTGTGCGATGGGATTGGTGCGTTTCTAGTCTTGTTCTGTAATGTACACACAGGCTTTCATGATGTATACATTGGGCTCTAGGCTGTTCCTGCTACAAGCATGATAGAAGGATCAATTAATTTCCTGTACAAATACAGTGCTGACATATTAAAGAGGAAGTAACGCCTGGAAAAGAAAATATATACTGTATTTTTGGTTACCTGCAAAGTAAATGCATAATGTGCTAGTATGCAATGCAAACTAAGCTGTTTCGTCCCCGCTGGAGGCTGCATCCATCTTCGCCCATCTTCCTTCGGGGTCTGCAGACTCCGGCTGTGCTACTGGCCGGAGCCACGTGACGTCATTCCAGCGCATGCATGCGGGAGCTGCCAGTAACGGCACAGGGCTCTAAAGAAACGGCACGGGCAGCCGTTCGTTCCGAGAGCAGGTGCTGATGATGTCACTGGCTGCATGTAATGTAAATATCTTATAAACAGTGCAAGTTTAGGAGATATTAACCAGTGGCGGCTGGTGCTCAAAATTTTTGGGGGGGCGCAAAAAGAAAAATGTAATAGGTATTGCTTCGCGTCAAAAAACGCAGTAAAAAATTGCGTGACTTTGAAGTCATGGTACAGGCATGGCACAGGTGATGGTATAGGCATGGCATAGGTGATGGTACAGGCATGGCACAGGTGATGGTACAGGCATGGCACAGGTGATGGTATAGGCATGGCACAGATATGGTATAGGCATGTCACAGGTCATGGTACAGGAGATGGTATATGCCCCCTTTCAATGCAGTGACCAGCGTACATGCCCCCTTTCAATGCAGAGACCAGTGTACATGCCCCCTTCAATGCAGAGTTCAGCGTGCGTGCCCCCTTCAACGCAATGAACATTGTGCTGTGCCCCCTTCAATGCAATAAACACTGTGCTATGCCCCCTTCAATGCAGAGTTCAGCGTGCATGCCCCCTTCAATGCAACTGTGCTGTGCCCCCTTCAATGCAATGAACAATGTGCTGTGCCCCCTTCAATGCAATAAACACTGTGCTATGCCCCCTTTAATGCAATGAACACTGTGCTGTGCCCCAACAATGCAGAGTTCAGCGTGCATGCCCCCTTCAATGCAACACTGTGCTGTGCCCCCTTCAATGCAATAAACACTGTGCTGTGCCCCCTTCAATGCAATAAACACTGTGCTGTGCCCCCTTCAATGCAATGAACACTGTGCTATGCCCCCTTCAATGCAATAAGCACTGTGCTGTGCCCCCTTCAATGCAATGAACACTGTGCTGTGCCCCCTTCAATGCAATAAACACTGTGCTGTGCCCCCTTCAATGCAATAAACACTGTGCCCCCTTCAATGCAATGAACTCTGTGCTGTGCCCCAACAATGCAGAGTTCAGCGTGCATGCCCCCTTCAATGCAACTGTGCTGTGCCCCCTTCAATGCAATAAACACTGTGCAGAGTTCAGCATGCGTGCCCCCTTCAATGCAACTGTTCCGTGCCCCCATCAATGCAGAGTTCAGCGTGCAAGCCCCTTCCAATGCAGAGCGCCACAGCATTGTCCCCAATCACTGCAGAGCGCCACAGCATTGTCCCCAATCACTGCAGAGCGCCACAGCATTGTCCCCAATCACTGCAGAGCGCCACAGCATTGTCCCCAATGATTGCAGAGCGCCACAGCATTGTACCCCAATGATTGCAGAGCGCCACAGCATTGTCCCCCAATGATTGCAGAGCGCCACAGCATTGTCCCCCAATGATTGCAGAGCGCCACAGCATTGTCCCCCAATGATTGCAGAGTGCCCACAGCATTGTCCCCCAATGATTGCAGAGCGCCACAGCATTGTACCCCAATGATTGCAGAGTGCCCACAGAATTGTCCCCCAATGATTGCAGAGCGCCACAGCATTGTCCCCCAATGATTGCAGAGTGCCACAGCATTGTACCCCAATGATTGCAGAGTGGCCACAGCATTGTCCCCCAATGATTGCAGAGTGCCAGCATTGTCCCCCAATGATTGCAGAGTGCCACAGCATTGTCCCCCAATTATTGCAGAGTGCCAGCATTGTCCCCCAATGATTGCAGAGCGCCAGCTTTGTCCCCCAATGATTGCAGAGTGCCAGCATTGTCCCCCAATGTTTGCAGAGGGCCAGCATTGTCCCCCAATGATTGCAGAGCGCCAGCATTGTCCCCCAATGTTTGCAGAGTGCCAGCATTGTCCCCCAATGATTGCAGAGCGCCACAGCATTGTCCCCCAATGATTGCAGAGTGCCAGCATTGTACCCCAATCGATGCAGAGACCAGCGTGCGTGCTCCCTTCAAACTTACCTGGCGGCGGGGCGGCTCAGCTTCTTCCTCTTCTGCGGCGGGTCCTTCTCCCTCGTCTCGGCGGCGGGAACCGGCGGGCGGCCTGCTACCTTCAAACTTACCTGGCAGCGGCGCGGCTCAGCTTCTTCCTCCTCTTCTGCGGCAGGTTCTTCTCCCTCGTCTCGGCAGCGGGAACCGGCGGGCGGCCTCTCCTTTTCTCTGAGCGGCGGTGACGGTAAGTGACTGACGCACGCACCGGCACCGACCCCATTGCGACGTCAGCGATATCCTGGATGATGATTGGTCCAGGCTGTAGACTGGACTAATCACAGCCAGGATATCAGAAAGTGGGGGTGTCCAACTGCAAAGACTTGCGCACAGGATACCCCCCTACCCCCCAGAAGGCAGCCAATCGGCGCCTCTTCTGGGACGTAACCCCACCCCCCCCCCCCCCCCAGCCACCAGTTCCTTCAGGCGAGGCCGTCAAACCCAATTTTTTTTTTTGTACAACTTTATTTGTTCATTTTTTTTTTTTTTCTTTTTTTTTTAGGGGTAGGGGGGCGGCGCCCTGGCGCCCCCTATGCACGGGCCGCCACTGATATTAACAGTACCTATAGGTAAGCCTTGTTATAGGTTTACCTATAGGTACAAACAGTACTCAGGGGCTTACAACCACTTTAAAAAGAACATTTTTACAAAGTGCAATCAAATCCTGTGAGAAGGGGATAGGTGTGAGTCACACTATGTGTGTCAATAGACACACGCAGCCCGTCTCAGGTTCGAGCCCTCATGTCTGCTTCCGTAGCAAGTGCTTGCTATGGGGGCAGACATAGAAGAGGAGGAGCCGAGATTGCCAGTGGGGGACCTGAGAAGAGGAGGTTTGGGGCTGCTCTGTGCAATAGCATTGCACAGAGCAGGTTAGTATAACATGTTTGATATTTTTTAAAAAAATGCCTCACTGTATACAATTGTAAGTATTTGTGCATTTAATTGCAAAGTTTTTACCTGAAGATTCTCCCAGTGACAGCAGTTCCCAAAAATGCCAGGCAGTGGCTTAAGCCCAGTACACACTATTATTATTTTTATTATCAAACCAGTGGGTTGAACAAAAAAACTGACAGCTTAGGTCAGAGCCACTGTACTAACAATGTTAGTACAGCGATCTCCCCTGCTGAGCTATTGTGTTCTGACAAGGGAACGGCTCCCCCACAAGAACACTCCAGTCATTGCTCATAGCAATTGGCTGAAAGCGCTGATCAATGGACCTTTTACGGCAATGAGCCTTCGGCCGGCTTCTATTGGACCAGCCGCCATACACATGGACCGAATATAAGTATTGTTTTCTTTTTCCCTGCTCGCTTCTGGACTCCCCCGGTGACTACCTCCTTCTACTACCCCATCTCCTACACTAGTTGTTTCCACCCCCTTTTTTCTTCCTCCCTCTTGTTGTGTCTTCGTGTTGTGACGTCTTATCTGCTGACTGGTGGCTCTATAGTTGGGTTGGCCTGCCACTATTACCCCCTCCCAGCTATATCTCCAGGGGGGACCTTGAGGGCCACACCAGCTACTTCTGCGGAATGGTGGGGCGCCCAGGTGTCCGTCTAGGAACCCCCCTCAGCTGGACCCAGGAGGGTGTCTCCGGATGTTTCGCAACCTTTTTGGTGCTCGGAGACCTCAGCCTGGCCATGAGATTGGCACACCCCAAGTCCCCCTGGGAGAGGGACGGATAGTGGCGGGACTTCCCCCATTCCCTCCATATTTTCAACAGTTTGGGTTATATGTTATAGGGAATGGTGCCAGATTTCAGGACAGTCGCATCCCCCTTTTTCCCCTTTGCCCTTTCACCCTCGCATCTGGCTGGGTTTTTCTATACTGCATAATATGTTTTCTACAGATGTTTCACTGTTGGCTTACTTGTTGTATGTAACCTGATTGAAGATGTTTCTGCGAGCCTCTACTTGTTTGAGGTTCCATCCAATTGATTGTCTGATTTTATGCTTTGTTATATGTTTGACTAAAATAAAAAACTTTTTGATTGGAGAAATCTGCTAGTCCATTTAACAAATCTCCCAATCTATGAACCAAAAGATGACTACACCTAAAGTCTGCAGACAGTAACTATCATTTTTGCATCCTTCCCCAGTCAGACCACTGGATGTGCACACCAGTTCTGTCTTAGCTGGGTGGGAGTGCAATCTATCTATCTATCACCTTGAGTAGCAAAGGACCTTTTCCCATCACTTCTTCCAGTGTCTTCTTTTGCCCTGATAGAACAGTCTAAATGCTCTATAAATTCTGCAATAGAGATGTGACACAATTTTTACAAAAAGACAAAAAAACGGCGTTGGAATATAAAACATAACCGTGTAATTCCGTTTCCCACAAGTACTTCCAAAGTGCGTCTATTTACTCTGACAGCCTCCCGGCCATATGTGTTTTCCCACATCTCCTTGTGCTTGGATAATGAAAAGTACACTGGCAGTTTTGTTCCCTGTATCACTTAGTATTTGCTAACAGTATGCTCTCATTATACATTTGTTTTACAAGAGTGTTACGCCTCAGCTGTTTATATTTCTATATATAACTCTCTAAAAGCAGGATTACACTAGCAGCAGTGCTTGCTTCCCCTCTGAAAAGTGATTTGCCGTGGATCGCTTTTGAGAAGCATTTCACAGGTAATGAGGAGACGATATGTCACCTCCTACCTTCCTGTTTTAACCACTTGCCGTACCTGTCCTGGGGGCGATCGCACCCTACCGGCGCCATGCTCTCTCCCCCTCTAGGCAGCGGGGAGGCACAGATTGCCGCCGGCCATCCACGATCACTCCCCAGCGAGAGAGAAGGGCGGCAGCTGTTGTAAACACAGCTGATCGTTCTTCTCTCTGAAATGATCACAGAGCACCTGTGATCCTTCTATATAGGATCACAGGTCTCTATGGTCATTTCACAAGTCCCGTCCCCATACAGTTACTACACTCCCCTAGGCTCACAATTTAACCCTTTGATCACCTCTAGGTTAACCCCTTCCCTGCCATTGTCATTAGTACAGTAATAATGCATCTTTTTAGCACTGATTACTGTAGTAATGTCCCTGGTCTCCCCAAAAGTGTCAAAAATGTTAGTCAGGGGTCCGATCTGTCCGCCGCAATGTCCCAGTCTTGCTAAAAATCGCAGATCGCCACCATTACTAGTAAAAAAATAAAATAAATAAAAATGGCATAAATCTTTCCCCTAGTTTGTAGACGCGATAACTTTTGCGCAAACCAATCAAAACGTTATTTTTACCAAAAATATGTAGCAGAATACAAATTGGCCTAAGAGAATGAAAAAAATTGATTTAAAATTTTTTTTGGGGGAATATTGTATAGCAGAAAGTGAATTATTATTATTTTTTTTTTTTCTGAATTGTATTTATAGCTGAAAAATAACAATCGCACAGGTGATCAAATACCACCAAAAGAAAGCTCTATCTGTGGGGGAAAAGGACATCAATTTTATTTAGGTACAGTGTTGCACGACCGCGCAACTGTCAGTTAAAGTAATGTAGTGCCGAATCGTTTTGATTTTTACCTACAGGTGTAATCACCAGCGCATTCGCTCTGCAGGATTGGCATACCCATACTGTTGCTTCAGAGCGCTGTGCCTGGGCCATGACTCCCATGCACATGACATCATCGCTGCTCGGCCATTTAAGCTGCTGGAGCCCACAAACCCGGAAGGAAGACCTGGTGAAGATGGAAGACAGGGCACAGCTGGAGGGCTTTGTTCACAGGTAAGTATTTCATAATGTGCTAGTGAGATGCATACTAGCACATTACGTAGTTGCCTTGCAGGGGATTTTTTTTTTCTCAGTGACCCCTGCACTCTTTTTCCTGACAAACAAATGGCCACTGCCCCCACATATAACAGGCCTTTGCAGCAAGGAGCACATGAAAGGGCAAAACAAGTCAAACAAAACCAAAGAAAATTCCTAGTTCAACTTACCGACCAATCTGCAACCAACCAAGTTCTCCTGTCTAACAGTTTTCGTTAAAAGCAGGGGTTTAGTTTGCACACATTTTCAAACACATGCGTAAGCTGCAGAGCCACTTCACGGCTTTTTTCTGACCCCTGCACTCTGCAATATTTGATCCTGATTCCTGTGCTCTGCATTACTTACCACTGACCCCTGCCCTCTGCATTTCTCAGTAGTGATCTCTGGCTCTGCACTAACCGTTACTTACCCCTGCACTCTGCACACTCTGTAATCAGTGCAGCTGCATGAAATTAGTTATGTCTGTTCAGTGTTTTGACTGCTGCTGGTTTGATTGTTTTCTCTACCTTCCAGAGAACAGTAGAATTCTCTATAACACAGGTGTGGACTAATGCAAATGGAGGCTTGAATATTTTTACAACCCCCGGCCAATCCCAGGGAGGGTGGCCCTGAAGTCTGTTGGGAGTCTGTATAAATTCTTGGAGACACAGAGCCTCTGGGTCTTTTCTTGGAGAGGGAAGGTCCAGCCTGGAGGGGCTTGCTGCCCTCTGGGCAATGCTGCCATGTGCTTAATGTTAGTTGGGACTCATCTGGGCTAGCTAAGGGCCCTGAAAGCTGAAGCTACAGAGAGCTGATTGAGGGGCTGTCATCTGAAGATCTAGTGTGGTATGACAAGAGAAAGGTGTTGCACGCATGGATGTTGGAAGGAAGTGACCAACTTTCCTAGGACAGACTACTGTTAGAGATCTTAGAGACTTTTGGGCTGCTGCCACCGCTCTGGTGCTATGGAGTCAGCTGTGTTCGAGTTAGGATTACATTGGCCAGTATCCTGAGGAGCTCAGTCTTTCTAGTTCTTTGTGAAGGAATCCGGGCATATTTCCAGTGGCTCCTTTGGAGGTAGTGTTACATCTTGGTATCTTTTATTTGCAATATGTTTATTTTGTCTTTATATCTTAAATGCTTGCCTCTTGTTCCAAAAGCCTGTGATCAATTGTTGGAGGATAAATTCAAAATAGGGTTGTGGTTTTGTGGGTGTGGTTAAAAGTGGGTGTAGTCAGTTGGGTGTACCTGAATCTGGTAAAGTGATATAACGCCCTCCTTCTGGGTGGTCCTGTCCAGATCCTGCTCACTTTTCCAGGTGGTCCTAACCAGATTATGCCTACTTTCTGGTTGGTCTCACCCATAATAAGGCAGGAACTGGTCGCTTGCAGCCATGATCCCCTCAATCACCCTTTTTTGTTACAGCGCATGGTCAGTAATTCTTATAAGGATGATGCTGTGATTTCAGGACTCAGAATTACAGAGTACATAAATACAGAACTGTCTCGCCAAATCTGGGACAATTGGAATCTATGCATATAGTAGTCAGCTCCTGTGTTTGCCAGTTTGGCCTACTACCTACAACCCTCTCTGCTGACTAGTGAAGCCACCCATTACAGTCATAAAGTACAGAGGTTTTATATATATTTTTGTTATCCATAAGTATGCTTCAAAAGCTATCTAAAAACCGTGCCATTTTAAAGCTAAGCCCCAAAAAAACAGCTGAGTACACAGATAAAAAAAATACATAGAAGGGAACAATTTTTCCCATGAAAGGATTCCTATTCCGTTGGCATTTCTTCTCTTGGAGAGGGGATACGAGAGACTAGTCCTGGATGTGGGCATGGCTACTGGGATATGGATATTTCATGGTGGTATATCTGACCCTGACTGGGTTTATTTAGTGTTTGTTGCTGATGCTTTCACTCTGCTAGGGAGACTGGATTATTGTGTGATACCTGTTTTAGTGTAGATTTTTCCAATTACACTCTCAATGTCCAGTTTTAACATCACATTCAAATGGATGGCTTGTGGAGGTTTATATGAAATAGAAGTCGGATCCTGAAGAAGCCTGTAGCGTTGGCGAAACGCGTTGATCCGTACCTCTTTTGGAGCTCATCCAAAATCTTTACATGAAGATTGTATTCATATATGTATATGTGCAGGAATTTTAATGTACCACATTTTTGTGTACTTTTTTGTATAACCAATTAAAAATCTATTGTTTTTCGCTTTTGTAAGGATGTATTTTTCTTGGGCACACTCAAATCCCCAATTTCCAGTGTCTTTCTTCTCTTGAGACCTAAAACACATCTTGTACTTTGGATTCCTATTCCTCTCCATCCATTTCTAAAAGGGTAACGCAGCTCTGTCTGGAAGGCAAGAAACCTTATTTTTTTCTGCTGCAGCTCATTAGCACAGTCTAAGAATATCAATAATTTTAATTCATATAGGAAATAACTGGAGTCAAGAAAAAGAAAGCATTATAGAAGTGCAACTACTAAACAAGAGATTAAATTGTTAATTGCACAGTGCCTCCAGTCCAGGTCTTAAGTGCTTACTTTAATAAATCCTTAAGGACAAAAGACCCTCAGTTATTATATAGATGAAAATGAAAAAACAAGTGGCCCTTTGTTCAAATACACTGAAGGCCGAGCATGTGACTTAAGACATAAGACCAATATTTGCAGGTCCCGATGACTATTGGACTTTTTTAACCTTTGAAGCAAGCCACACACATTGCAATCTATGTGTACTATCACTGGTATAGGTGGATATTCAGTGTCAGTAGCTTTAGCTATAGGCTTCCCAAGGGTGACATTTCACGACACAGGCCTCCGGAAAGGTTCTTTTACACTTTAAACAAACTATTTCAAGTGACAGCAAACCTGGAGATCAGCTTCAACCTTATGCGTGATGAAAATAACAAGTAAAAGGAAGGAAGAGCACCTAGTTCAGGAGAGGAGGTGGTGATGGCCAGTGACAGAGGTTTTAAGCGGCTGGGTCCCTATGTTTGAGCTCCATGTGTGGCAGGACCCTCCTAGGGACTGGGCCAGGTCCATGGATGTGCAAAGCCTCGCAAAGTATACAGCAGCTTCCCTCCATGCCTTCGGGCTGGAGAAAGTAAAGTGTAACCTTTGTTAAAGAACTGGTGGAGAAAAATAAGTATTTAATGCTATTTCACTCAAAATGACCCCGGTGTAATAGTTTGGCCTCCGGCCTAACTCACACAAGAGAGCAATACTATCATGCTAACACTTAAAAACAAATAATAAAATAAACTGACAACATGCGGTTCCCCTGTGCTGCCAGCAAGGAGGCACTCTTTATGACTGGAGCAAAAAAGATTTACCCTCCCTAAGCGAAAAGACTTCTTCAAAGTAAGAGCTGTGAAATTGTGAGATAGACTGTGTAAATTATTTTTAGGAACTATGTAACTATATAAAATGTTTTGGGGTTTAAAATGCATTTTCATATACAAAAGTGGGATATTAGTATGTGTGCGCATATGGAAAAATTGTCTCTAGCAGCAAAAGTGTTAAGCCAGTCCATCTAATCGGTGCAAAGTGGGCATGCCCACCATTTGTTACATACGCTAGCAAGCGGAAACGGAGCTGTCATCCGCCGGCTCAGCGGGGATCGGCGAATCGATCCCCGCTGAGCAGCACGGATCCGCCTACGGAGGCGGACCGTGTGAAAGAGCCCTCAGAGCTTACTGCTATTTTGACTTTGTAAATACAAGCAGATTATTTGTTATGGGTATTGTTAACCTCCCTGGCGGTATGATTATGTCTGGAAGTTCATACCAAAAGCGGTACAATTATTTTCATGGAAATTTGGCGTTATGTATTATAGGCCTACAATTCTTAGTAATAACTGACTTAAACCTGAGCAAAACAAGACTCTAGTAGACATCCCAGATGTGATAAATTTTGAAACACAAACGCATGAATTATAATCTCATAAATAATGTAATTTTATTCAATAATGCAGTAAATAAGGAAATTTGTCAAAGAAAGAAAATTCTATATTCAATACAAATGCTGCGTGTGATAAATCTTGAAACAAGGAACTACACAAAGTCCAACGTCACAGTCAGGACATAGGAACCTAGTTTCCTTTCGGACTTTCTTTCCATTTCTATCGCGTTTCGAGCAGCAGACAACACACATCCTGGTTGGTGCTGCCTTTTTTGCAGTTTGCGGAATATAGTCTGCAAAGTGACGGCCGGTCAGACGCTCTGGGTTGACCACGTCAACAGCGCGACGTCCAGGTCTATTTTCAACTCCTGATGGTGTCTGGTACTTTGCAAAAATCTGCTCAGCCACCTTCCAGACAAACTCGGAATGAGCAAGAGGGTTTTCACTGTTGGCTTTGTGCAGGATGTAAGCGTTCCATAGACATTGTTCCAGAAGATGTCTAAATATTTTTTTATAATATTTTTTTTGCTGTTTTCGTACAGCGGGATAGAAGGTCATGGCCTGATCGGCTCTGTCCACACCTCCCATTGTTTTGTTATAGTCAATTACGACCTGTGGTTTCAGCACATCAGTCCCACGTTTTGTATGGACCGTGGCAGTGGAGGTAGTGTGAACAGTGCTCATAAGACACACATCCTTCTTGTCTCTCCATCTCATTGCCATCACCTTTCCCTTCTGCCAGGCAACCATTTCTCCGGTTTTTAGTTTTTTTTTGGCAAAAAAAGATGGCATGTCTCGACGGTTAGGCCGAACAGTACCATATGCGTCGGTTCTATTTTGTAGCAAAACATCATATAGTTCCGGGGAGGTATAGAAGTTGTCAGTCGTCAAACAATATCCCTGGTTCAGCAAGGGGTCAAGAAGTGTCAGGACGGATGATGTGGCAATCCCATAGTCGCTGTACCTCGGGTTGAATTTAGTGCCTTTGCCGGTGTAAATTACGGAATTCCATATGTACCCCGTGGATGACTCGCAGAGCATATATGATTTGATGCCAAACCGCGCTCTTTTTGATGCGATGTACTGAATCCAGTTTAGGCGACCTTTGTAGGCCATCAAACTCTCATCCACGCTGATGTCCCTTTCTGGCACGTAGGTCCGCTGGAAATTTCCCACAATAAGTTGCCATACCTCCCAGATCTTTTTCAGTTTGGGCGCAGGATGCGTGGCCTCATCAAATTCCTCATTGTTTGTGAAGTGCAAATACTTCATAATCAGGGAGAAGCGATACTCAGACATCACGGTCCCAAAGAACGGTGTGGCCAGTAACCTGTTGGTGGTCCAGTATCATTTTTGGAACGGTTTCCCCACCAACCCCTGAAGAAAGAGGAGTCCCATAAACAGCCACATGTCCTCTTTCGTTACCGGTTCCCACCTTCTGCTTCGGGAAAGCCTGGCATGCAGCGTTGCGGATTGCTGCTGTTGGTAGCGATTCGTCTCGGCGACAATTAATTCAATTACCTCCTCAGTGAGAAATAATTGTAGGTAGGCCAGAGGATTGTCACGCTCGACATCTACCTTCATCCCAGGTGATCCGGTGAAGGGGAATCTTGGGGGCGCTACCTGGTCTGCATCGCAATCAATAGCGCACCAAGTGCGCACATCGCTGAGGTCAGGGTCATCGCCGTTCTCACTTGCCAGATCCGTGTCAGTGTCAGTGTCGCTCACTTCCACGAGCACCTCTGGGTCGCTGTCGCTGCCGCTGTCACTCAGCTGGTCCAAAAGCGGTTTAGACTGGCGCTTTTTTGATGCCATAATATATTTTTTTTTTTGGGCACAAATCACGTTTACTGAAGAGAGGGGCACTGTAATATCAGATCTGAGGTGATCTGTGGTGATACAGTGTAATCCTATCAGATTACAGTGTATCACCTCTTTTATTTAGTTTCACTTTTCAAAATTCCCGCCCAGTTCCGCTCCCGTGCGCCGCCTCTGCTCGCAGGGAACGGAACCAGGAAGTCAGATGCCGGTCACCCGGCGATCGGAGCGAAGGACATCGCTGGATCGCCGGGACAAGGTAAGTGGAATGCTTCTGGGAGCCAAGGGAGGCTCCGCTGGCACTCTGCAACTCTACCCCGAGCGTGACTCGGGGTTACCGCTCTTGATATGAAAATTCAACCCCGAGTCACGCTCAGGATTACCGCCTAGGAGGTTAATGTCTGTATATTGTTCAACCTGATTAACTTTTTACTGCACACATGCATCCACATGGAGCGTTGGCCTTAAAGTTGGTTATGCGCATATAAACTACATTACCAAAAGTATTGGGACGCCTGCCTTTACATGCACATAAACTTTAATGGCATCCCAGTCATAGTCCATAGGGTTCAATATTGTGTTGGCCCACCCTTTGCAGCTACAACAGCTTCAACCCTTCTGGGAAAGCTGTCCACAAGGTTTAGGAGTGTGTCTATGGGAATGTTTGACCATTCTTCCAGAAGCGCATTTGTGAAGATGAGAAGGCCTGGCTGGTCTGCTCCAATTGATCCCAAAGGAGTTCTATCAGGTTAAGGTCAGGGCTCTGTGCAGGCCAATCAAGTTCCTCCATCCCAAACTCACTCATCCTTGTCTTTATGGTCCTCCTCAATGCATAATTATTTAGTCTCAGTGGTCCTCTTTGACGCTGGGCACTTTGGTCTTTACACTGTCTGTTATGGCTGCATTTACATCCTTAGTGTGTTACTATTTACTCTTTAATAACTATGGTGACTATAGTAAATACTCTTTTGTATTCCTCAGTCACAGAAATTCTTCTTCCCCATATTCTATTGCTGTAAACCGCTAACATCCTGTTACCTCCTCCCCAGCTTCTGTTCCTTTAACCTGCTTCTGCTTTGTGAGCACATTTTATACAGAGCAGATAGTAAAAGGCCCTGTCTATGTGAATAGAGATTGGAACTTGTAAAGGTTATAAATGTTTCCTTGTTAACTGCATACATAGCACAGAGGTCCAGTGTGGGAGGCCTGGGAGAGCGCAGTCACTCCTCCAGTGCCAAGCAAACACTGTCAGTGCCGGTGTTGTACTGCACGCCGGCTGCAAATATAAACAACTTTATTTTAGAACATCTGCCTTGTTCTGCTGTACAGCCATTTAAGAACAATGCTGCGTGTCGAGGGTTAGCCTTAAAATACTGAAAATAACAATCTCGTGCAGCCCATGCAGACATCATTGGTAGGCCGAAATAGGTCAAAGAAGAAAAAGCTGGCCACTGTTGACATTATTGTTAAAAATGGTGGCACAGGATGCAGAGCCCGGGCAACAAGGACCCGTGGGAAACGGACAATCTAATAAAGTATGCATGTGTTCCTATTTGGAAGTTCATTGGCTTCCCTAAATACATTTTATTAGGTTGGGCAGTGTATTAAGGGGGAGGTCCACTTTAAATGGTTTGCTGCAATGCGTTAATGCCAACGGATGTAAAAACATACATGACCTTTTTTTAACCACTTCTGCACTGGAAGATTTTCCCCCTTAATGACCAGGTCTTTTTTTGCGATACGGCACTGCATTACTTTAACTGACATTTGCGCAGTCGTGCGACACTATACCCAAATAAAATTGATGTCCTTTTTTCCAACAAATAGAGCTTTCTTTTGGTGGTATTTGATTTTTACTTTGATTTAGATTTTTTGCACCATAAACAAAAAAAGAGCGACAATTCTAAAAAAAAAAAAAAAAAAAAAAAAAAAAACAACAATATTTTTCACTTTCTGTTATATAACATTCCCAATAAAAAATGTAAAAATCAAATGTTTTTATCATTTTAGGCCAATTTGTATTCTGCTACATATTTTTGGTTAAAAAAAATCCCAATAAGCGTATTTTGATTGGTTTGCGCAAAAGTTATCGCGTCTACAAACTAGGGGAAATATTTATTTATTTTTCTTTTACTAGAAATGGCGTAGATCAGCGATTTTTAGCAGGATTGCGGCAGACAGATCGAACCCGTAAACTGACATTTTTTACATTTTTGGGGGGACCAGTGACATTATTACAGTAATCAGTGCTAAAAATATGCACTGTTACTGTATTAATGACACTGGCAGGGAAGGGGTTAACCCAGGGGCAATATAAGGGTTAAATGTGAGCCTAGGGGGGTGTTTTCTAACTGTGAGGGGGGTGGGCTTATGGAATCAACACAGAGACCTGTGTTCCTAAATAGGAGGAACACAGGAGCTCTGTTTTGATTCCTGAGAGGACAACGGTCTGCTGTGTTTACAATAGCTGACCATCGTCCGCCCTTCACAGGGATCGATCGCGGGTGCCCGGCAGCAATTGCGGCTGCCGGACCCGTAAATCAGCTACCCCGCTGGCAAATGGGGGCGCATGCGCAAACAGGATCGCTCCCACGAACCACCATACAGGTATGGCGTACAGCCGTACAGGTCTGGTGATCCACGAGAACCTGCCGACCTGCCGCCATATATCAAGGGCGGCTGGTCTGCAAGTGGTTAAAAGCAAAGCGCACTAAAAAGCACAATATATGCGTTGTGGTGTGCTACAGTGCATTTTGTGTTGGGCACTACTATAAAATGCGTTGTGATACAATTCACAATGAATGGCACTGCAATACACTGCATGTCGAGGAGGTGTGTTGCCATGCCTTGTTATAACACACATTGGAGGAGATTTACTAAAGCTGGAGCGTACAAAATCTAAAGCAGCTGTGCATAGAAACCAATCAGCTTCCAGGTTTAAGCCCTCATTCACACTGAACGCGGCTTTGAAATTGTGCGAGTTCATCTGAACTCGCACAATTTCAAAGTCGCCTTTTAGTCCAACTTTGGACTTTGGGGATATTAAAATCACCCTCGAAGTCACCAAAAGTAGTGCAGGAACTACTTTTGGAAATCGGTGCGGTGCTGCAAAGTCAGCGTCTCACCAATTGGGACGCTCCGATTGTCGGCAATAGGTTGCGATTTGACCTGTAAAATAGCATGTTAAATCGTGCTGATGTGAACGGAGGCTTATTGTCAAAGCTTGATTGAACGAGCTGAAAGCGGAGTTCCACTCAAAAGTTAAACTTCCGCTTTAAATACTCCTGACATACCGCATGTGGCATGTCATTTTTTTGGGGGGAAGAGCGGGTACCTAGTTTTGACAGGTACCCGTTCCCACTTCCGCTTGGGGCGCCTATGCCCTCCCTCCCTGCAATTTTCTAGAACACGTGAGAGGTCCCAGAAGATTGCTTGGCCATTCATGATGCACAGCGCGACTCGCGCATTCGCAGTGCACACCTGGCTGTGAAGCTGTAAGCTGTCACAGTCGGGTGCCCACACTAGAGATGCCGGCGCCCCCGAGAGGAGAGGGAGAAGAGCGAGGCTTCAGGCGGCCGCATGGCTGGATCCTGGGACAGGTGAGTGTGTTTTTATTAGAAGTCAGCAGCTACACTTTTTGTAGCTGCTGACTTTAAATAAACACAGAAATGGCCGGAACTCCACTTGAAGTTAGAAGCTGTTTGGTTACCATGCACAGCTGCACCAGATTCTGAGGCCTCCAGCTTTAGTACATCACCCTTATTGACTCTGCTGTCAGCTTGTTTCTAGGCGTACAGACCCAACCATCAACATGCGCTGCTTCTGTCAGCCTCATCACCCTAGGGCACAGTCTCCGTTGGCTATACTGAAGTTCAAACCTGACTGCACCCCTTAACACATTTGGTCAAAATATCACAATAACTGAAAGACTTAGGGGTAAATTTACTAAAATTGGAGCACTCAGAATTGGGTGTAGCTGTACATGGTAGCCAATCAGCTTCTAACTTCAGTTTGCTCAATTAAGCTTTCACAATAAAACCTAATTTCTACGCAGAGCTGCATCAGATTTTGTAAGCTTCAGTTTTAGTAAATCTCCCCCAATGTGGGCTAAAGCTCCACAAGGTGAGATGGTGCCTGAGATCCTACTGTCACTCAGACACTTCAGTAATTACTCCCACTGGCTTTATTGTTACTATAGGACAGGGATCCTCAAACTACGGCCCTCCAGCTGTTGCGGAACTACGCATCCCATGAGGCATTGAAAAACTCTGACATTCACAGACATGACTAGGCATGATGGGAATTGTAGTTCCTGAACAACTGGAGGGCCAAAGTTTGAAGACCCCTGCTATAGGATATAGAAGCCAGCAGAAGAACCCCAGGGTGCAATGGTGAGAGCAGGTATTCGACACACCCTAAAATGTTTTATACCTGCTATTCTTTTGCATTGCAGGCTGCTTTTACAAGTGATCTGGTGCTGACAGCTTCACTTTAGAGGTTGTAAACCCATACGAATTTTTTTTTTTTTCGTCCTGAAAGAGAAACACATAATGAGCTAGTATGCACCGCATACTAGCTCATTATGAAATACTTACCTTAGAACGAGCCCCCCGTCGTGCCGTCAGCTTAGCTGTATGATGGGCGACATGTCCAGTCGCCCGTCTTCCGGGATTGCGGCATCTGGCCATCTGATTGGCCGGAGCCGCGGTGACGTCACGGCACGGGTCTCTGAAGAAACGGCACCTGCAACGTCACTGGCTGCATGTAAGGTAAATATCTCCTAAACGGTACATGTTTAGGAGATATTTACAGTACCTAGAGGTAAGCCTTATCATAGGCTTACCTATAGGTAAAAGTGTCAGAGGAGGGTTTACTTCCTCTTTAAGCCCTGTGAAGATTTATACCCAAAGAAGTACAGCCAAAAGTTTTGGGAATGATACAAATATTAATTATCACAAGGTCTGCTGCCTCAGTTTCTCTGATGGCAATTTGCATATACACCAGAATGTTATGAAGGGTGATCAGATGAATTGCAATTAAGTCCCTCTTTGCCATTAAAATTAACTTAATCCCAAAAAAAAAACTCCACTACGTTTCAGCCCTGTCACTTAGGGACTTGCTGACATCATGTCAGTGATTCTTTTGTGCACAGGTGTCAGTGTTGACAAGGACAAGGCTGGAATGTAATGCTAATGCTCTGTAATGCTGACTGAAATAGAATAACAGACTGGAAGCTTTAAAAAGAGGCTGGTGCTTGAAATCATTGTTCTTCCTCTGTTAGCCATGGTTACCTACAAGGAAACATGTGCAGTTATCATTGCTTTGCACAAAAAGGGATTCACAGGCAAGGATACTGCTGCTACTAAGACTGCCCCTAAATCAACCATTTATTGGATTATCAAGAACTTCAAGGAGAGAGGTTCACATGTTGTTAAGAAGGCTTCAGGGCACCCAAGAAAGACCAGCAAGTGCCAGGACCGTCTCCTACAGTTGATTTAGTTGTGGGATTGGGGCACCACCAGTGCAGAACTTGCTCAGGAATGGCAGCAGGCGGGTAAGAGTACATCTGCACGCACAGTGAGGCGAAGACTTTTGGAGGATGGCCTGGTGTCAAGAAGAGCAGAAAAGAAGCCATTTCTCTCCAGGAAAAACATCAGGGACAGACTGATGTTCTACAAAAGGTACAGGGATTGGACTGCTGAGGACTGGGGTAAAATTATTTTCTCTGAGGAATCCCCTTTTTGATTGTTTGCGGCATCCGGAAAAAAACAGTGTCCGGAGAAGATAAAGTGAGCGCCACTATCAGTCCTGTGTCATGCCAACAGTAAAGCATCCTGAGACCATTCATGTGTGGGGTTGCTTCTCAGCCAAGGGAGTGGGCTCACTCACAATTTTGCCTAAGAACACAACACAACCATGAATGAAGAATGGCACAAAAACATCCTCTGAGAGCAACTTCTTCCAACCATCCAAGAACAGTTTGGTGACAAACAATGTCTTTTCCAGCATGATGGAACACCTTGCCATAAGGCAAAAGTGATAACTAAGTGGCTTGGGGAACAAAACATAAAAAAAAAATGGATCAATGGCCAGGAAACTCCCTAGACTTAATCCCATTGAGAACTTGTTGCCAATCCTCCAGAGGCTGGTAAACAAAAAACACGCAAATTCTGACAAACTCCAAGCATTGATTATGCAACCATCAGTCAGGATGTGGACCAGAAGTTGATTGACAGCATGCCAGGGCACATTGCAGAGAACTTGAAAAAGAAAGGTCTACACTGCAAATAAACACCCATGAAGAAAAACAAAAAAAACTGTAACACAAAGGCATAATAAGCTAGTATGCATTGCATACTAGCTCAATACGAAATACTTACCTTAGAACGAAGCCCTGCAGCAGTGCCCGCACGCCGCTGACACAGCCAACATCTTCCCAAGTATTTCTTTCAGGTTCGTAGGTTTCGGCGCTGTTATTGGCCAGAGCCGCGATGACGCCACTCCTGAGCATGCCCGCGGGAGCCTCTGAGTACGGCACAGGCCCTAAAGAAACGGCACGGGTGGCCATTCCTTCAGAGCACATGCGCTGATGACTTATTTGGCGCAGTATACAGTAAATATCTCCTAAATGGTGCAAGTTTAGGAGATATTTACAGTACCTATAGGTAAACCTTATTATAGGCTTACCTATAGGTACAAACAAACAAGGGGAGTTTACTTCCTCGTTAATGTAATTGCCAAAAAAAGAGACACTTATGAAATGCTTGTAATTATACTTCAGTATACCATAGTAACATTTAACAAAAAATCTAAAAACACTGAAGCTGCAGACTTTGTGAAATTAAAATTTGTGTCATTCTCAAAACTTTTGGCCAGGGCTGTAAGCCAATGACATGTGCAGGAAATGCGACTTACGAGGCTTTGTACATGTGTAGTACTTCAGTATAAACCTCCAGATATTGTAAAAAGTTTCTCATGTGCGTTCTAAAAGTGTGCCAAAATGATGTACCCGTCTACAACTTACACTTAAACTTGGCAAATTATGTACCACTTTTGGAACACAACACACACCAGCCACTTGTGCACAATCTTTCTACCCAAGGGTCTCTCTCTGTACGCTAAAGTAGAGTTGGTCTTATTTAGCTCCACTTTCATTAGATATGTTGGTATTTTATTTTGAATTTGGCGCAGATGTTTCACCGCAATATAAAAGCGGCACATTTAAGAACTACTAAATTCGATGCAGAAGTCACTGGGGAATTTGGTGCAGCACATTAACAAGAGGGATTAACGCCAGAAAAGGGGCCAGCAGCTTTACTGAATCCCCCCCCCCCCCCCCAGTGCATTCATTTTGTAAATGCAGTTTCACTTATAATGCATTTTCATATGTGTGCTAACAAAAGGAACCTTATCCTATGTGTACCTGACAGAACACGTCAGGGAAAATTGGAAACATTAACCAGCAACATCTAGATCATTACACATCCATTGATCAGCACCGAGAAACATCTGAAAGTAATTTTACGCTGAGAAAGAATAATCTGTTGTTTTTATATCAAGTGCCTAAATCTGTCTCTGTAAAGTGAGTGTGAATAAAATAGTAACGGTTTTTACGGAATTACCTATTTAGAGGGTAGCCCACTGTGAACTTTAGAAATGGCATTTTCCAGATTTCCAAGACAGTCTTAAATTTTGAACTTTTATTTAAGAAATTTTTATTTTTTACAAAAATGAGTGCAAGTGAATGCAATTTAAATTAATCTCTTAAAGCAGAGCTCAACCCAATAGGAGAAGTTCTGCTTGTTTGCATCCTCCCCTCTCCAATGCCACATTTGGCACTTTTTGAGGGAGAGGGGGGAACGAGTACCTGGTTTTGACAGGTACCCGCTCCCACTTCTGGTCAGATGTGCCGTGGCGATCTGAACCAGAATCCCCCCCCCTCCCCCACAGCCTTCTGGCACACATCACAGGCCCCAGAAGACCATGAAACCATTCACAAGGCGCAGGGCGGCTCACTAATGCGCAGTAGGAAACCAGCTTTTAAGCCGTAAAGCTTCACTGCCTGTTTACCTTACTTGAGATGCCGACACCTGCACCCCAAGCCAATTGAAGAATCGGCTCGGGTAAGGACAACACTGGATCCCTGGATAGGAAAGTGTCCTTATATAAAAAGTCAGCAGCTATTTGTAGCTGTTGGCTTTTTCATTTTTTTTTTGGTTGGGGGGGGGGGGGCTGGAGCTCCTCTTTAATATGTAGAAAGTTACTTTAAACCCATCTTTTATGTTATACAAGTTCTCTTCTACTAATGTGCCCTAATTTGTGTAAAAACCTGCTGGTTTCTATTAACCTATATGAGATTATTATTAGTATTATTATAGAGGATTTATATAGCGAAGTGATAGATGCAGAATTACACATACACGGGTAGATTTACTAAAACCGGTGAACTCGAAATCTGGTGCACCTGTGAATGGTAGCCATGCCAATCAGCTTCTAACTTTAGCTTGTTCAATTAAGCTTTAATATCAAATCCTTGAAGCTGATTGGTTTCTATGCGGAGCTACACTAGATTTTACACACTCCATGTTTATTAAGTCTCCCCCTACAGGGCCCTTTGTAGTACTTTAATAAGGTTTTATTGAAATGTGTTCCTATAACAGGGTAATGAGTGAGAGCCTTTGATATTCCAGTATGGGGTATGTACGGTTGACCAACTAGCTGATACGTGTGCTTGAACTAATTCTAGTGTTGATAAATAAACATTTTTGTAGTAAACCCTCTTAACTTTCCTCTTTAATTCTTTCACGCCCAGACAAGCAAACCCTTGTGTCCATGCCCATTTCATCTTGTGTTGGGTGTTTCTGTAGTAAACCCTCATAATGTCCAAAACTAGTGTCCCACAATGTCCCAAAAAATCATGTCCAATAATGTCCTGTAATGTCCCAGGATATCCCAAAATAATGTTACATGAGGTCCAAAAAAGAATGTCCTACAATGTCCAAAAAATAATGCCCTGCGATGTCCAACAAATAATGTCCCATCCCAATCCTCTGATCCAGATTCCCTAGCCAGCAGCTAAATGTACACAAAGGGGTAAGGGATGATGGGTGGCTGAAATTGTATGTTTTTGAAACAGATTAATAAATGAGAACTTTTGAAACTCCAGTCTGGGGTATTTACAGTGCACTTCTATCCACTTCGAAGCTACTGGTGAATTGGCATCCCCCCACATTGCACAGCCAGGTACACCGAATCTCCACAGTATCCCAGAGTCCAGAAACAGTCCAGTGCTTGCATTTATGTTTTATTGAGGGGATAAATCCTGGATAGGGTAGAGGGAAAATTATGGGATGCCCACCTGACTTTAGAACTCTTCAGGGACAACTTGGCTATTTACAGTCTATATACACTCCTCTTCCTCCAGCACATCACTTGCTTGCAGAAAATAACACAGACCTAGCTGGAACACTGTTTGACAAATCTAGCAAAGCAGATCAAGCCAAAGCCCTTTACAGGCAGGGACCGCAGGCCCCTTTGGTTGTGTAGAGAAAAGTCCAGTGTCTAGCTACATTCGTGCACTGCCAGCCCGCCTGGCTGGAGCTGCCCCTTTCACTAGCCCTCCTGGCTATTTCCCACAGTCCTCCCACACTGCACACTTACCAGCCCACCCTACTGACTTCTGGAAACCTCCTGGACTCGCTCCCTGGCTCTTGCTGTTTTTACTCTTGCTCCTGTGCCTCCTTGACAGAACTCCTCCATGTGTTGTAAAAGGATCCCCCCCAGGCCCGAGGTCACCCCCCCCAGACTAGGGGGCACCCTCAAGGGCCACCAACAGCCTCCTCAGCACTCCATCCTAATCTTCCACCTCACTGCCCCTTGTTGCCCTGACCCAAGAGTATTTAAGAGGTGTCTGCCCCCTGCCAGCCCACCTTCTGGGGATTGGCTGAGGCCCTCCTCAATACTCCAGGCAGCTCCTCCTAACCTCCCTCTCATTCTTCTGGAAGCTTCTCCAAGGTTCCAGCAAGTAGGAGGAGGTACCAGATGTCCTGCCTGATGAGTCATCCACCCTCCCTGAGTCACTCTGACCCACATTCAACTCAGGCTTGGCTGCCAGCCGAACCTATTTTACCTACACTAGCCAAAAACTATTATAAAGCCAGCCTACTAAACTAGAGGGTGCTACAAACCGTTCTGCAGTAAACCTTCCTAATGTTCAAAAATAATGTCTCGTCATTCCAAAAAATAATATTCCATGATGTCGAAGAAATAATGTCCCACACCAATCATAATGTCCCACACCAATTTCAGCCCCCAGGGCTGAAATTATATGTTTTTTAAGCAATTTAATAAGTGAGACATTTTGATACTCCAACCTGGGGTACATCAGTGTATTTATATGTGTAGCTTTAATAAAATAAAAGATTTTACAAATTAACAGATACGAAAATACAAACTAGTTCTGCTGTTATTAAATAAAAATTTCTGTAGTAAACCCTCATAACAAAGGGTAAGAGTTTGCTGTGTAATTCCATCATGCCTGGGCAAGCAAACCCGTGTGTCCCTTCACATTTCATCTTGTGCTGCGTATTTTATGCTGAAGAAAGATTAAGACATAACTGGCAAGATTTATTATTGCATTATAAAAGGCTCTTTTGTATAAGCATGTTGCAACATAATAGCTAATGGTGAACTGCCCACAGTACGTATCAGATCAAACACAAGGCGGGCAGCGTATACGAAAAAAAAAAAACCTAACATAAAGCATGTAAGGGAAAGAAAAAGTATTCATTTCACTTTTAGTCTGAAGCTGGCCAGAGACATCAGAGGGTAGTCGGATTATGCATTCACTGAAATATTTTTTGTTTTGACAGATTTTACCATATACATGTATGCTTGGATTGCCTGAATATGAATGTGCATGACCGAGCAGGTAGGAGTGTGAGTGCAGCTATTTAAGAAAAAGAAATGTGACTGGTTAAAAATGATCCAGCACCGCAATCATTATTTCCCCCGAGAACAACTGATAATATTTGATAGTATCCATACACAAGAACCACTTTAAGACCGGAGGATTTTCCTGCTTAATGACCAGGCCACTTTTTTCAACTTGGCCCCACGTGAATTAAACTGACAATTGCGCAGTCATGCAATGCTGTATCGAAACAAAATTTACGTCCTTTTTTCCCACAAACAGAGCTTTCTTTTGATGGTATTTGATCACCTCTGCACTTTTTATTTTTTGCGGTATTAATAAAAAAAGACCGGAAGATTTTACCCTCTTACTGACCAGGCCATATTTTGCGATTCGGCACTACGTTACTTTAACAGACAATTGCGCAGTTGTGCGACGCTGTACCCAAATTAAATTTACATCCTTTTTTTCCCCCCACAAATACAGCTTTCTTTTGGTGGTATTTGATCACCTGTGCGATTTTAAATTTTTTAAAAAAGAGCGACAATTTTGAAAAAAAAAAAAAAACAATATTGTTCTGATATATAACATTCCCCAAAAAAATTTACAAATCAAAATTTATTAACATTTTAGGCCAATTTGTATTCTGCTACATATTTTTGGTAAAAAAAAAAAAATCGCAATAAGCGTATTTTGATTGGTTTGTGCAAGTTATTAACTACGGGAAAAATTTGTCATTTTTATTGTTTTGGGTTTTTTACTTGTAATGGCGGCGATCTGTGATTTTTTTGTGGGACTTTGACATTGCGGCGGACAGATCGGACCCCTAACTGACATTTTTGACACTTTTGGGGGGACCGGTGACATTACTACAGTAATCAGTGCTAAAAATATGCATTGTTACTGTAATAATGACACTGGCAGGGAAGGGGTTCACACTGCTGGTAATCAAGGGTTTAAACGTGTGCCTCATGCTTACTGATGTGTGTGAGGGGAGGGGGTTCTGTGACACAGACAAAGATCACAGGTTCAGCTATGCTGAATCCTGTGATCTGTCCCTGTCTGTCACAAAGAAGATCCGCCCGCTTTGTTTACACAAACGGGTGGATTTTCTCACTCTTTCCTCGACGATCTGGAAAGAAAGATCTCCTCCTCCTGCCCGACACCCGCTGTGTCTAAACACAGCGGGAGCGAGCCTCTGGCGGCGTGCGCGCAGCCGAGACAGGGAGGAATCCAGCGACGTAGGTCTACGTCGCTGGACCCAGGTCTGCAGTGTTAATTTTGGCAGCAAATTTTAATTTAGTTTTAGTCTTAGGACTAAAATGGCATTTTAGTTTTAGTCCCATTTTAGTCTTCTGCAAGTGTTTTAGTTTTAGTCGTATTAGTTGACTAAAACTCCAGTACATTTTAGTTGACTAAAACTCATTTTAGTCATCTATAATCAAATGGGTGTAGTTCAATTGTAATTTGTAATGCATTACTAAGCATTTCTCTACAATTTCCAAACTCATTATATGCTACTGCTGGTCCTGGAGTGAAATATCTAATATGTTATTATTTATGGTATTAAGCTTTGAGCATGCACCAGTGTTAATTTTGGCAGCAAATTTCGATTTAGTTTTAGTTATAGTCTTTTGACTAAAATGCCATTTTAGTTTTAGTCGTATTTTAGTCTTAAGACTAAAATGCCTAAGTCATATTTTAGTCATCTGAATTGTTTTAGTTTTAGTCGTATTTTAGTCGACTGAAATTGTGTTAATTTAGTCGACGAAAACATTTTAGTCAGTTTTAGTCGACGAAATTAACACTGCAGGGCTGCCACCTTTCTGCAGTAGCAGTCCTAAAGTGGTTAAAGGATTTGCAAGAAATCAGCCAAATCACCAACAATCACATTATGTGTATTTCTTTGCTTTCTGTGGTGTTATCTCATTCAGTGTTGTCATCCCAGCCAAGTTCTCTTCTGTGAACTACAGAAGACCTTACTCTATGCAATGGAGGTGAAGAGAAGGGGAAGTGTTCTGTAGTCCTAACACACCTCCAGTCCTAGGGGTGACAACTATCTACTCAGTACAGTTAGTAGGTGAGTGTTATCAGTCTGGGAAATGTGTTATTGGCAAGATAACTAGATGAAAAGAAAGGAAAACCTATGCAGCTACTACATCGGCGGAAAGCTGCAACATTTTACATTGGCGCTCTGGGGTTTTAAAGCACTTTAATAAAGGTGATATTGTTGCTTTTGTGTTTCTGATTTTTTGTTTTAATCAGTGTATTCTGAGAGCAAAAATCCCCCGCTGTCAGAAAAGAATAGCAAAACAAGAAGGATTTCTCCATCTATCTTGATCCTTTCAGTTTCTTTTGATCAGCTCACTGAGTCATCTATGGTCAGCTTTAGCGACAGTGCTTCATTCTGTGGACTGCATTGATTATTAGTTGGCAATAACCCATAGCAATCAATACAATTTTAAATTTCATCAGTTAGAGCAGACAAAACAATGGACATTTGTAATCAGTTATTATGAACTACTGACCTTGATGGTGGCAATGCTAACAAAATGATCCAAAACACGTTATGAGAATCAGTATTGCAACTAAGTATCAGATGTATTTTATTTTTCTGCTCATCACGTACATCACAAAGAGAATTAGCCATTTGATGTAGCTCTAATTCTGCTGTCACTATCGTATTTCAAATTATCAATGAACAGCGGTGCTAGGGCTCATGTAGAATACATGTCAATGCAGGTCAACAAATTTCCATTACTTCAGTTGGGTAATGTAGATGACAGTTCAGATGCTGCATTAACTTGCTTTAGATTGCATTTCTTTAGATGCAACATGAACTATTGAGGTGCATTTGAACTGCATGCAAAATCAGTTTATTGCAGCCTTTTGTTGTCAAACATTGTATTTTCCAATGGAACACATGCATTTAAGCAGTGCCTTATTCAAATGGAAAAGGCTTCGTTTGAGAGGAATAAAAAAGATAGAAGATAGTCCTGGCGCTTATCCTCCGGATAAAAAATCCTTGGACAATAAGTCCATTGACCACTGATTAATATAGGAATAGTAATCATGATAATAATAATGATGATAATATTGATGATAGAACCACCACTCTCAATGCCGCCAATCCCTGGCATGGGATGTAAATGTAAAATGTATAAGCTAGAAAGGAGAGTGGCGCACAGAAGTGATATGGATGTACAATCACCCCAAAATGTAAACACAGTCAGCAGGGGGTAGATACAAATAATTTATTCATATTACCAAATAAGAATGATAAAATGAAGTATAACCGTCTGCTCCTGGATGTCAGTGAGGACGTTGTGAGGGTCCCGGATAGAACAATAGAGTTGGTAGACACTATTATAAGTACCTCTTTGGGGGTAAGGGAACCCCTGGAATAGATGGATGGATCCCTGGTGTAAGAGAGGAGCGGAGCCGGGTAGATGGTTGGCGTGTGTGTCGGCAGTTCCACACAAGCGCCGAAGCCCAAGGATTTTGTAATGCATTTTTTGCATATTATTGATGCGTTTTTCATGTGCTCCTATTGAAGTCTATAAAACCAAAAACATGTTATTTCACACCAAAAGAAGTGTCTACATCTTTTTTGAATTGCACAGAAGCGAAAGTGCATAGGTGTGAACAGGCCCCATAGATAATACAGTAAACCCCCGCTCCATCGCGGTTCAGTTTTTGCGGTCCCAGTATATTGCGTTTTTTTCTGAAATGTTATTTTACTATATAAATCATTGAAAATTAAATATTTTCGTGTTATCCATAGCTCTTGCTATGTCTCTCAGTATGTTTTATGTGTTTAAATGAGTTTCTATTGTTTTAAAAGTGTGTTTAAATTTAAACCCCACAGTACAGACCCCCTAGCACAAACCCCACAGTACAGACCCCCTAGCACTAATCCCACAGTACAGACCCCCTAGCACAAACCCCACAGTACAGGCCCCCTAGCACTAATCCCACAGTACAGACCCCCTAGCACAAACCCCACAGTACAGACCCCCTAGCACAAACCCCACAGTACAGGCCCCCTAGCACTAATCCTACAGTACAGGCCCCCTAGCACTAATCCTACAGTACAGACCCCCTAGCACAAACCCCACAGTACAGGCCCCCTAGCACTAATCCCACAGTACAGACCCCCTAGCACAAACCCCACAGTACAGATCCCCTAGCACAAACCCCACAGTACAGGCCCCCTAGCACAAACCCCACAGTACAGACCCCCTAGCACTAATCCCACAGTACAGGCCCCCTTTCAATGTAGTGACCAGCGTACATGCCCCCTTTCAATGCATTGACCAGCGTACATGCCCTGATCAAAAAAAATCGCACAGGTGATCAAATACCACCAAAAGAAAGCTCTGTTTGTGGGAAAAAAAAGGACGTAAAATTCATTTACGTACAGCATCGCATGACCGCGCAATTTTCCGTTAAAGTCACGCAGTAAAAAAATCGCAAAAAAAATCCTGGTCAGGAAGGGGGTAAAATCCTCCGGGGCTTAAGTGGTTAAAGGACAGTTGTTACAGAACATCTGCTCATGGAGCTCCTCTGCTGCCTGCTGACCTCAGTAACTGCACATATATGTTAGTGTCACTCATACTGGGGAACAGAATGTGGGTTCAAATACGTGAATAATGACTAACCAAGTCCATGAGGAGAGAAGAAAATATTATTGTAGTTAAGGAACTGTGAAGTGAGATGAAGACTTGGTACTTGTCAGTATAGTTTGTAATATTGCTTTGGTAGATCCAATCAAAGAAGAAAAAACTATTTTCAAGCAATAACAATATCTATCTCCTGCCTGTAAGATCTTCTCTTCTCAGTGCAGCTGTCACCATAGTTATTTCATCTACATGTGCAAAGGAAGGTATTAATTTGAAGGCATAGTCCACCTTTTGCAAAAATTCAATAAATGCACTCTCATTAATAAGAATTTTCATTTTTACCTCCAGCTCTGGGTCCATACAGAGGTATGTACCTTATATTATGGGGATGGATGAAGTAAACGATGGACAACAAGTTCAGTGACATCCTCGCCCTGTTTTAAAAAACAAAGTTTTTATTTTTAAAGGAAATTGGTGGAATCTCTATTTTTATTGAGTTCTTCAAGTAATAAAGCAATTATCATTTTCCTTACAGCAACCATAAGCTTTAAAGTTAGCTTCAAAGTGGAACCCCAAGCACATAATCCTGCACATCCACTGCTCACTATTCCCTCCCTGAATTCCCTGGTCACCTTTTTTTTTTAAAAAAAAAAAAACACTGTATATTTCAATTTCCCCCTACACTCTTCTAGTGGGTCTGCCGTCTGATGATGTCTCGGGTCCTTCATCATCTTCCTATGTGGTCCATCTACCTGGACTGAGGGATGCTCAGTCCTGGAGTATTATGAGCCCAGGATGCACGATGATGCACCTCGGGGAGGGGGACCTCCAATCCCAGAGGATGCCAGTTTTGGAGAAATGCGTCGGGCCGCGTGTGTGTGACGTCATCACGTGCCAGCGGGTTGGGAGACACCGCGGCAGGTGTGTTTATTACATTGATGCCTTTTAAACACTGCCTAAATGTAATTGTAACTCTCTTTTTTTCTTTTTAAATACTTTGGTTATATTGCACTATGAGGTTTTCCCTGCTTATATCTCACACATGCTGTTGAGGACTCTCTGATGCCAAAAGGGCTGATTATTATACTCCATTGCAGTCTACTGATGAAATACACCATCTGGAATTTGGGAGCTTCTTGCCTGGAGATGGAGCTTGTGCAATCTTGATCTCTGTAACTCGGGATCAATTATTTTTGGTAAGCGGCCCCCTTTTTTCTTTCAAAGGACCATGTTTGAACACTAAAGCAGTGTCAAATGGAATTTTTGCAGCACTGAGCACTTTATATACCATTAATTGCACAATATCATTTAGAGTCACTGTATTTTACCAATTTGTAAATATTTCGGATTTTATATATGGTATTTATTCATTGCTTATTTACACGTTGTTTTCTTATTTTGCACTTAATCGTGATTTCATGCATCAGCAGTTTTTAAGATATATTTGCTTTATTGCACTCATTCCCCATTTATTCACGTAAAGGGACAGCGCACCTTTTTAGTCTAGATCAGTTATTGTCCCAGTGTCTGGGTTGCATGAGCTGCAGCAGTCCACTATATTATCTAGTTTGGAGCTGAGTGCAAGAAATCTCTTTACTTTATTGGGGTGTCATTGACAGCCTGGCTGTAGGAAATGGGTTAAATGACGCTGGCTGACATTCAACCTGGAAGAGGAGAGTATATTTTAGGCGCTCACAGGGGGTGCTGATCCTTTTATTGGCTGCAAGTAAAAACAATGGTCAAATGGTGGAAAATTAGGGCACTGGCATATCGGAAAAATGAAAGCTTGAAGGACCTTGGAAGGGATGGGATGAAGGGTTCGTGTGCCTGTGATACAAAGTAGTGGTGATGGGCTAGTCTCGGTTCAGGGCAGGGAGAAGCAGGGGTGTAGATCCACTGTTCTTGAAGTGGATAGAGGGGGTTGGACTGGTCGGCACTCTGGGCTGCTATCCGGGTGAGCGAAGCAGCTCTGTATCAAGCATAAAAGAAGGGGGAAGAAGCGCCACTTGAGTGCAGTAAAACAGGTTTATTGGACAAGAAGGTATGGTGACTCACATCTGCTGATTCATTGCAGTGCGCTGCGTGGTGTAGTCCACTGGCTGGGTGCCTGCTCTGGTTCCGGTGCGGTCCGATCGCCCGGGAGAGGTCCGGGGGTAGGCTCAGGCGACTTACGGGACGGATCAGCGGTGGAGCTGCGGAGAGCTGGAGCGGCGGCAGGCAGCGTCTGACGTAACAGACAGTGTGGGCTGTGTGGGCGTATCCGGGCTTCACTACGCGTTTCAGAGCATGCGCAACATGCCGCTGTCGGGCATGCGCACTCCTTTATCAAGTGTGAGCCTGAGCCTACCCCCAGACCTCCCCCGGACGATCGGATCGCACCGGAACCAGAGCAGGCACCCAGCCAGTGGACTACACCACGCAGCGCACTGCAATGAATCCGCAGATGTGAGTCACCATACCTTCTTGTCCAATAAACCTATTTTACTGCACTCAAGTGGCGCTTCTTCCCCCTTCTTTTATGCCCTAAACCTGGAAGAGGACTGGAGGCGCCGAATAGAGGAAGATACTGGGGACAGCGCTGCAGCATGGAGAGAGTAAGTAGAGGCATCAAATCACCAGTGTTGTCAAATGAGAGGAAGGAAAGTGAGTCACTTCCTCCTCCATACCCAGATATGCTTGGCAATTAATTTGTTCTAGTTGGCAAAACTAAGAAAAGGAAAGGTGAATATGCTGTGGTGGTAATAGACCACCAAAACAAACATGTTGTGCATTGAAACATTTAAACATTTTGTGCATTGAAACATTGGGGGCTACAAAAGTGTGACATGCAGGCATTAGACAGCTGATCAACCTTTTCCCAAAGGACCCATGCATAGATGCTTGAAATACCACCACCATCATATTAGGAATATCTATTGTCTGCCAAAGTCTATCAAGTAAAACTATCCTTTTCTTAGATTTAAAGATGCTAGCAAGGCATTTTGGAAACCTATTTCCAGATGTAATTACATCTGAAGAGCTGATACTGCCTACAGGTTTAATATGAAGTCTTTATTAAGTAAATGTAATTATTTACCATCAGTAAAACACATACATCTTTAGCAGGAAGGAGTCCTAGTTCAGACATGTTCAGGCTTTATGTTCATGTTTAGCTTCAGCCGCTCCCTATTCTGAATGAACAGATAATGGACTTTACATTAATGATCTCTTCTCAGATAAACAAACATTTCAGAGTTCTAATTTTCACGTACAACTCATGTTGTATCTTGCAAATGAGCAAGAGGTCGAGTCCAATACTCTTCCCTAAGATATCGAGCTCTGTATCTTAACCCAGAAACAAAATTGTGTTATTTATCACAGCTTACATTTTTTCAGGCTTTTTCCTTTAATTTCAACTTGTACTTCTGCGAATATATAATCCCTGTGATAGGGTGGCTACACTCATGCACTCTACTGTATCTATGGAGGTAGCCATAGTTGACATCCAGGCTAGACTTTGAACATGTCTTACTTTATTCATCACTGATGCATGGGAAGATTAGTAGTTTTTAGTAGGAAGTTCACATTTTGTTTTTGCTTCATGTTGAAGAAGAACTCCAGGTAAGGATATTCTTACATACAGTAGTTACATTGGTGCAGCTTAGACCAATGAAACTATATCCAAGCCATACCTGTGGGATCCTTGTGGAAGCTGGAAATCACTGCAGTAGACACCCCTACTTTAGTGATCTCCACTAGCTCTCAGGCTCTGTGCTGAGCAGTTGCCCTGCTGCATTGGGACACAGAAGGCCGGCCACTGGGCATGGATGCCATTCGAAGAATGCTATGCATTTTCTTGAATAATGCAAAGCATTCTCTGGTTGGACGAGGTGGAGAGTGTGATGTCACTGCTCTGCTTCTAGTCAATCAGGGTCCCTAAGCAAAAAGGATTATTACCCCCCTTCCCTGTCTCCACTTAGCTTTAATGGCTGTTATTCTGAGCAATGAGGGTCAAAGATTTTGAATATTTCTAGGAGGAAAATTGTCATAGGATTAAGTAGGAGCATTTTCACTGATCACCAATCCCTCTATATAATAGTGGTCAGTGTTAATACCTCAGTTGTACTCTTGGTCAGTGTAAATGCTTCCAAAAATAGGAAACGGATCCTAGAACATTGATGGTCGGTGTAATGCTTCTTTTTATTGGTATTCAGTGAAGGAGGGCCCTCCATCACTGGTGTCACTGTAAAAAGTGCCCCCATCAATTGGTATACTAAATTGAAAAAGCAGCGATTCCTTCCTGCTGACTCTTCTTTATGATGTCATCGCTGAAGCTATAAGAGTTCCCTTACAGCTGATTTATTTTCTTTCACTATAAACACCTTGACCACCATATAGCCTTTTAGGTCCTGGGGTTCATTAGAGATCCTCTGTCTGTATTGGGCCACAGGACCTCAGAGGCCTGCAGTAGCTACATATGCAAAAAGTCCACCACTTGCCACATATAATAATCAGTGATGGGAATAACGGCGTTAAAAGCGTTAAATAAACGGTGTTACTAACGCCATTACTTTTGCCGGTAACAAGTAATCGAATTGATTACTTTTCCCTCCACGGTAACGCCGTTCCCATTACTTAGGCGGCGTTACCGCAATTACATTTACCACCACTAGATGGTAGTAGTGTAACTCCTCCTTACTCCTCTATGACCCTGCCGGTGCCGTCCGCTCCTCATGGTACTG
Organism: Pelophylax lessonae; assembly: GCF_965119305.1. NCBI lineage: Eukaryota > Metazoa > Chordata > Amphibia > Anura > Ranidae > Pelophylax > Pelophylax lessonae. The sequence continues at coordinate 104,695,739 of NC_138768.1, forward strand.
GCCTGTGGAGCGAGACCAGACCGGAGTCAGTGCGCCAGCAAGCCAGGTACCCGGGCCAAGATAAATATATAAATATAATTTATAAATAGCACCACCAGCCAGTCGTCCACAGTCAGGCACAGCCACTGCACTGTGCGCTCAGGACTCAGGAGGAGCAGGACAGTCACAGTAGGGACAGCAGCACAGGCAGATAGACAGACAGACAGCCTGGAGGACGGAGCCAGATGGACCAGTGTGCCACACCACCACCAGCAGCCAGCAGGTACCAGCAGGTACCAAAAAAAAATGGTTACCACAGTCAGGACTCAGACCCCACCAGTGTGCCACACCACCACCACCACCAGCCAGCAACCAGCCGCTGCAGGTACCAAAAAAAAAAGAAAAAACATACCACAGTCAGGACTGAAGTGGACTCAGGAGTCAGACTCAGGTCAGGTACCACCGTACCACACTGCCAGTACCCCCACCAGTGCCACACCACCAGCCACCATTGCCCACCACCTCCACCAGCAGCAGGTACCACTTGAGTAAAAAAAAAAAAACACCAGTCAGGAGTCACTCAGGAGGACTCAGGTCAGGTACCACTGCTAGTACCAGTGTACCACCACCACGCAGCCAGCCAGTACCACTCAGCAAATACCACTCGGTACCACTCAGCAAATACCACTCAGGTACCCACTGCCAGTGTACCACGCAGCCGAAAGCACTCAGCAAATACAGCTCAGGTACCAGTGCCACCAGTGCCACTCAGCAAGTACCATTCATCAAATACCACTCAGGTACCAGTGTACCACGCAGGTACCACAGTGCCACTCTCAGCAAATACCACTCAGCAAAAACCACTCAGGTACCAGTGTACCACGCAGCAAGCCAGTACCACTCAGCAAATATTACTCAGGTACCACCAGGGCCACTCAGCAAATACCACTCAGGTAACGTACCAGTGTACCACGCAGGTACCACTCACCAAATACCACGCAGGTACCACTCAGCAAATACCACATAGCTACCACTCAGGAATCAGGATTCACCACATAGGTGTCTCATTGTCCCACAGCAACATTAAAATAGATTACTGTACAATGTTTTATAATAATAATTGCTTCTATTTAGTGTTCATTTCATTCATTTAACATATTTAATATTGGGGGTATACAAGTTATTTGACATATTTAATTATTTTTTTAAAGTAACGCAATAGTTACTTTCCCTGGTAATTAGTTACTTTTTTACTTATGTAACTCTGTTACTAACTCAGTTACTTTTTGGGGGAAGTAACTAGTAACTATAACTAATTACTTTTTTTAAGTTACATGCCCAACACTGATAATAATACCAGAGGAAGTTCAGCATGACCAGCATTCAGTATGACATTTAGCTCCAAGGCCGTCCACCCACCTCCAGCCTCTTGATATGCAGAGTCAAACCATTCAGTAAACTGCAGATTGCTAGTGCTGGTGAAAAGGCAGTTATAGATTTGTTACATCGCCCAACAGACCTGCAAACCAGGTCCATCCATATCAGAAGAGGGATAAGCCATCTTCAGACTAGTCATGAGGCAGCAGAAACTTTAAAGAACAGCCATAATGTTAGACAGCAGCCCTCCAGCAATGAGGCTGGTTTAAAGCGGAGTTCCGGCCTAATTTGCAACTTTAGTGATTCCTGGAGTGCTCGCTATGCTGATCAACAATTGGGCATTTTCAATTTTTTTCAGGGGTCCCTTACCTTATTTTCAAGGGATTTTTGATTGCACTTCCTCCTTCTCCCCCCTCTGTGGCCACGGCCACCGACATCACTTCCGCCTTTGCATTGCATCCTGGGAGCTGTTTGTCATCACTCCCAGGAGGCTGGAATCAGGAAGAACTCCCAGAACACTCCCCGGAATCAGGAAGAAGGACACAGCAGATTACACTGCGGCTTCCGATGCCCACATCCAAGATGGCCGCACCCAGACAGCGTTTTTAAAAGTAAGATTTTGACTAAAATCCAATACTGTACACCTTGTAAGTATGAGAATAGCGGTTCTGTAAAGGGCGATGGATTAGTATTATAGGAGTATTTTTAGTTAAAAAAGGTATTTGAGGCCGGAACTCCGCTTTAAATAGAGAGAGATTTAATATCTGTTTAAATTCAGAAAAATATTTCTGTCATGAAAACCCCTTGAAGACAGAGTATCCTGAGATGGGTCACATTTAAATAGCTGTGAAAGCAAATTTAAGCAACGATGATTTTTTTTTTTTAAGGCTAAACAATTTATCTTCAGTATTTTTGAAACCACAGGGCAAATTCCCTTATAATTATATAACATGGCAGGTATTTTCTTTGATCAGAAACTCAGGCCTTAGGAATTTACAGGTGGTCAACACCTGGCTAAAAGGTAAATATGTTCAAAGCAAGAGATTTCCACTGTCATTAAAAAACCATCAGGGTTTACATTACATCCAAAGCAGTTTTATTCAATAGGTATGGGCAAGGACCCCTCAGGCGAGCAATTAGAAAAGATCTTTCACTGATCTGATATTGATAACATTAAATTTAATTGGTTGAAGTGGGTTCTTGCATTATCCCTAATCCTTATAGAAAATGCACAGGTTGTAAAGCAAATCATTCTGACAGCAAATACCATGTTATTGGAATTTTGTCTCAACCATTGCACTACAGAAAAACAAATGACACACAGGTACAGTATATGAATGCACAAAAGTACTTAAAGCGGAGTTCCAGCCATTTACTCACCTGTCCAACGGTCCAGCGATGCGGCCGCCGGAAGCCTCGATCCTCTCCCACGGCGCCGGCATCACTGCTGTGGGCACCCGGCTGTTACAGTTTGCGGCTTCACAGCCGGGTACCCACTGCGCATGCGCGAGTCGCGCTGCGCGCCGTGATTGGCCGGCAATCTTCTGGGACCTCTGACGTGTCCCAGAAGATTGCAGGGAGGGAGGGGGAGAGGAGAACTTCCGCTCAGGGCGCCGCGGCGCTCCGAGCGGAAGTGGGAGCGGGTACCTGTCAAAACTAGGTACCCGCTCCCCCCCCCAAAAAATGACATGCCAAATGTGGCATGTCAGGGGGTCAGGACTCCCTAAAGCGGAAGTCCCACTTTTGGGTGGAACTCCGCTTTAAGCAGAAAAGCCATACTGAGTTAATTGTTTATATCCACACAGGCACAAGGCAATGTGCCATAATAAAATGGACATGGAGTAAAATACACTATATTGTCAAAAGTATTGGGACACCTGCCTTTACACACACATGATCTTTGATGACATCAGTCTTAGTCCATAGGGTTCAATATTGAGTTGGCCCACCCATCCTTTGCAGCTTTAACAGCTTTAACTCTTCTGGAAAGGCTGTCCACAAGGTTTAGGAGTGTCTATGTGTCTATGTTTGACCATTCTTCCAGAAGCGAATTCAGGCACTGATGTTGGGTTCTGGCTGGCAGTCTCCGCTCCAATTCATCCCAAAGGTGTTCTACCGGTTGAGGCCAGAACTGCAGGCCAGTCAAGTTCTTCCGCCCCAAACTCGCTCATCCATGTCTTTATGAACCTTATATTGTGCAGTGGTCCTGGGTTGAGGGGGATTATGGTGTGGGGTTGTTTTTTAGGGGTTGGGCTTGACCCCTTAGTTCCAGTGAAGGGAACTCTTAAGGCATCAGCATACCAAGACATTTTGAACAATTTCATGATCCCAACTTTGTGGGAACAGTTTGGGGATGGCCCCTTCCTATTATAACACGACTGTGCACCAGTGCACAAATCAAGGTCCATAAAGACATGGATGACCGAGTTTGAAGTGGAGGAACTTGACTGGCCTGCACAGAGTTCTGACTTCAACCCGATAGAACACCTTTGGGATGAATTAGAGTGGAGACTGCGAGCCCGGCCTGACCTAACCTGCGTGACCTCCCAAATGTGCTTCTGGAAGAATGGTCAAACATTCCCATAGACACACTCCTAAACCTTGTGGAAAGCCTTCGCAGAAGAGTTGAAGCTGTTATAGCTGCAAAGGGTGGGCCAACTCAATATCGAACCCTACAGACTAAGACTGGGATGCCATTAAAGTTCATGTGTGTGTGTAAAGCCAGGCAGTGGAGGCCCTGTGCATTTGTGTAACACTCAAATAATTAACTATATGTTAAAAAAGATTGAGATTGGATTGAGATCTGGAGAATTTGGAGGCCAGGTCAACACCTCAAACTTGTTGTTGTGTTCCTCAAACCATTCTTGAACCATTAATACAAATATTATACTGGTGCCATTTCTTCACTGGGTAAACGACGAACACGCACCTGGCCATACACATGATGTAAAAAAAATTTGATTTATTAGACCAGGCCGGCCACCTTCTTCCATTGTTCCGTGGTCTAGTTCTGATGCTCACGTGCCCAAGCTCTTTTGGCTGTGGACATGGGTCAGCATGGGCACTCTTACCAGTCTGCAGCTAGGCAGTCCCATACACAGCAAACTGTGATGCTTTTTTTTTGCTTTCAACACATCAACTTCAGGGACAACATATTTACTTGCTACCAAATATATCCCACTGACTTTCAAATGCCATTATAATGAGATAATCAATCTCATTCACTTTATCTGGTAATGGTTATAAAGTTATGGCTGATCTGTGTATATAACTCTCTGAAACCTTACTGCTGATAGAATCATACATCAAGGACCTCTATTGGGCTTGATGTAAGCACATTTTGACCTTTCTATCTCTAAGGGTCATGAACGAGACTTTAGAGGTATCGTCATAGGACCAATATTTATAGTGTCACATTAATACAGAAAGATTCTATTTAAAATACTTCTTTAATATACAAAAATATCATAACAAAATACATATAAGGACAAGGGAACACATCATACAGAGATCAAAATTGGAAATTAACATAAGCATATCCTCATCTCTCAAAGATTGAGTAACTGAGAAGTACCGCTGGGCCAGATAAATCCAGTAACAATCAGGTAGTTCACTAGGTGTACCACAACCCTCTACCCTACATGTTTCGCGGTATGACCCGCTTCTTCAGGGGTGTAGGGGTATAGACAGTTGATCAGGAAGATGGCTGCAGAACGATTAGATAACAATTAATTACAAGACAAATGTATGACAAACTTGCATCACATTATTAAAACAATTTTACTGCACATACGGAGTATGGGTGAGCATCATCCCATGATACACCCACTGTGTCCATTACATAGTAAATAGCATAAATAATATGTAGAGAAATCACAATAAACTGCATAGACATAGGGACAAAAAAATGAACATGGATAATCCCAACTGGTAGGCTGCCGGTAAATTACTTTTCAAAAGGTGGTGGCGCTGGGTGGTGTGATTTTACACATATTTTGCAGTGGATAAGGATTTTTCTGTTTTTTTATTTACACAAATTAGCCATACCATCATGACCACCCACCATAACTACACCATATTACCTAATACTGAATAGGTACCCCTTTTGCCAGCATAACAGCCCTGACCCATCAAGGCATGGACTCCACTAGACCTCTGAAGGTATGCTGTAGTGTCTGGCACCATGCCATCAGTAGCAAATCACTGCCTCTGCCAGCTTGCCTTCTTCCCATACTGCATCCTGGTGCTATCTCTTCCCCAGGTAAATGTAAAAGAAAACATAATTCATCAGACCAGGCCACCTTCTTTCAGTGCTCCATTGTCCAGTTCTGATGTTCACATGCCCACTGTAGGTGCTTTTGGCTGTGGACACAGTATAACATGGGTACCCTGACTGGTATTCAGCTATGCTGCCCAATAACTAACAAACTGCAAAGCATTGTGTGGTTTGATACCTTTCTATCAGAACCAGCATTTTCTTTAGCAATTTGAGCTGCAGTAGCTCTTCTATTGGAACGGACTACATGGTCAAGCCTTGGCTCCCCACATGCATCAGTGAGCCTTGGCCGCCCTTGACCCTTTCACTGGTTTTCCTTCCTTGGACCAAGTCCAAGGCCTTGGTAGGTCCTGACCACTGCAGACCAAGAGCATTCCACAAGAGATGCAGTCTTTCAGTTGCTCTGACCCAGTCGTCTAGCCATTACAATTTGATCCTTGTCAAAGCTGCTCAAATCCTTATGCTTGCCCATTTTTTTGCTTTTGATACATCCACTTCAGGGACGTTCACTCTTGTCTTCCTCAACCTCACCTTAGTAGCAGAGTTTGGCTGTTTCCTTTAAGCCTCTTGCACAGCTGTTTCTGTGTCAGTTGATGACTCTCTTTCAGCCTACATATGAAATTGGTGATCATTAGCACCTGCTTGGTATTTTTGGTTAATCATACACCTGACCAGGGCTGGTGCAAGGATTTTTGCAGCGCTAGGCAAAATAAAAATTGCCGCCTGCCTCCTCCCCCCCCCCCCATATGCTCTCCCACCCCCACCCCAAGTTGCTGAAGAGTTTAAAACTCCTTCAGTGACTTACCTCGGCGCTGGGTCAGGCTCCGCCTACTCCTCTCCCTCCTCCGACGTCAGCCGGCGGGTTAGACCTAATGCGCATACGCGGCAATGCTTTCCTATGGGGATTTCGGCGACGCTGGAGGTTTTCACATAGCGCGGCTTGCTGTAGCGCTCAGGTGGCACAGCATGAGGAGTGCCGCACAAGCCGGCGGCCAGTCCATTACTGATTCCGGGTGCAGGATGCCGGCTGCCTAGGTCACCTTACAGGTAGCAAGGTGTACAAGGTGTGCAAGTGTAAGAATTAATACCGGTTTGAAGCCAAAGGGTAGTCACACCAAATATTGATATGATTTAGAAAAAAAGAGAAAGGAAAAAGGTGCGCTGCTATGGTGAACTTAAAACACAACCTCAAATAGAATGTGTGTTCTTTCTCATTTATATACACTTGGGAGCTGGTGTTGTAAAGAGAAGTTGGCAACATCCTACTATCATCGGTTGGAGAATTGAAGGATCTCTTTCAGGTGCTAATTTAGTGTTCTGCAGGTGAGCGTGCACTGCAATTGGATGTATTGGTGGAAGAATTTAACATCTCCTTTTTACACAGCTTAAAAAACTTTTTTTGATCGCTTTTTTTGATCACATTGTTTTGATCACATTTTTCGTATATGAACTTATTTATTATTGAACTTTTTATACACTTGAAATAGAAGAATTTCTAACGGCTATTTTAACATTTATTTCACATGTTGTCATTGATTTATTTATTTATTTATGTCATGTTTGCACAGAGGTTGTATTTATTGAATTAGCACACAGGAATAGCGCACCACTTTTGTTTTACTACTTGATATGATTTAGGTTTTTCTTCTGTTCACTTACTTTGCATTTTGTAAACTGATAAAAATAACCAAATAACAAGACGTTTCATGTCCCAGGTCATACACCATGGCAAGACTGAGCACAGCACAGGTAGTTCTACTGCATCACAAGGTCTCTCCCAGGCAAATATTTCAAAGCAGACTGGGGTTTCAAGGTGTGCTGTTCACGCTCATTTTAAGAAGCACAAAGAAACAGGCAGCGTTGAGGATTGTAGACACACTGGTCAGCCAAGGAAACCTAATGCAGCAGATGAAAGACACATCATGCTTGTAGGTGGGGTGCAGCGTGGTACGGCGGCAATAATTCACACAGTCAGGTGCAATGAAGAACTTCTATCGAATTAGCACTGCAACAGTTCACAACAAACCCAGTGGGAAAGCTACCCAACCAAGTGCACTCACGGTTTCCACTGTGAAAAGAGCGGGTATCAGCTGAATTTACGTAATCTGTAAAGAGATCAGAGTGCAGCCTGGTCGTCTAGTGCCCAAGCGACCCTACACTTTCCCTCCACATCAGGAACCTTTCCCTTACTGCTAGTACTGTATCTAACAGGAAGGGTAACTGTCCCTACCCTACGCTACCAACTCGCTAAATGCGTGCCAAACCTGGGAGCCAGGGCCCTAAATAGGCTCTGCCCAACCCAAGATGGCCCCTCGAGCCACATGGGATGGCAGCATCCAATAGGATAGCCTCCCCAGTGACCCAGGAAACAACAGAGGAACCTCGCTCTTCCCAACTTTAATCCTCTCCAACAACAGCATTGCTGTAGACAAAGTAGACTGCACCTGCCTACATGCTTACTTCTCTTCAACATCTGAAGATGTCTAGCAGTGCCATCAGCACAGAACTGGAAGAAACTAGTGGGACCCAAGTATACCCATCTACTGTCAGGAGAAGTCTGGCAAGAAGTGGTGTTCATGGAAGAATTGCAACCAAAAAGCCATACCTTTGACATGGAAACAAGTCTAAGCGACTCAACTGACTGCAAATTTGAAATATTTGGCTGTAGCAGGAGGCCATTTGTTTGCTGAAGGGCTGGAGAGCGGTATAAAAATGAATGTTTGCAGGCAACAGCAAAGCATGGTGGCGTTGTCTTGTAAGTCTGGGTTTGCATTTCTGCAAATGGATTTGGAGATTTGGTCATGATCAATGGTGTCCTTAATGCTAAAGGAATACAGGCAGATACTTATCCACCCTGCCATACCATCTGGCCCCAGATTTATTCTGCAGCAGTGCAACGGCCACAAACATACAGCCAATGTCATTAGGAACTATCTTTAATGAAGAACAAGGAGTGCTGGAAGTGATGGTTTAGCCCCACAGAGCCTTGATTTGAACATCATGGAGTCTGTCTGAGATTACATGAAGAGACAGAAGGATGTGAGGCAGCCTACATCCACAGAAGATCTGTGATTCATTCTCCAAGATGTTTGGAACAACCTACCTGCCGAGTTCCTGAAACTGTGCACAAAAACTTTGTGTACAAGCACTGTGATAATGCTGTTTTATAGGCAAAATGTGGTTACATAGTTAGTGAGGTTGAAAAAAGACATCAGTCCATCCAGTTCAACCTATGATGTGTGTGTGTGTTTGCTGTTAACCGTACATTGTATACCCCTGTATGTTGTGGTCTTTAAGGTGCCCATCTAATAGTTTTTTGAAGCTATTGATGCTCCCTGCTGATACCACTGCTTGTGGAAGAGAATTCCACATCCTTACTGCTCTTACAGTAAAAAAAACCCTACGTACTATAAGGTTAAACCGCCTTTCCTCTAGTTTTAGTGAGTGGCCACGTGTCTTATTGTATTCCCTTCCTCTGAATAGTTTGTTCCTTATGCTAGGGTCGCCAGTACAGTATTTGTACATTGATATCATATCCCCTCTCAAGCGTCTCTTCTCCAGAGAGAATAGGTTCAGTGCTTGTAGTCTTTCCTCATAGCTGATGTCCTCCATTCCCCTAAGTATTTTTGTTGCCCTTCTCTGGACTCTCTCCAGTTCCAGCACATCCTTCCTGAGGACCGGTGCCCAGAACTGGACAGCATACTCCAGATGTGGCCGGACCAGAGTCTTGTAGAGCGGGAGAATAATCTCTTTATTTCTGGAGTGAATCCCCTTTTTTATACATCCCAGTATTCTGTTGGCTTTGCTTGCAGCGGCTTGGCATTGCATGCCACTCCCAAGCCTGTTGTCTACTAGTACCCCCAGGTCTTTTTCCATCCTAGACTCACCCAGAGGTTCCCCCCCTAGTGAGTAGCTTGCTTTCTGGTTTCTGGCCCCCAAGTGCATTACTTTACATTTTTCAACATTAAACCTCATCTGCCATGTAGTTGCCCACCCCGTTATTTTATTCAGGTCCGCTTGTAAGGTTTCCACATCCTGCATAGAAGATATTGGCATGCTTAGTTTAGTATCATCTGCAAATACTGAGATTGTACTAGATATCCCCTCCTCTAGATCATTTATGAATAAATTAAGCAGGATTGGCCCCAGGACAGAACCCTGTGGTGGTACCAAATATTGATTTACATTTCTCTTCTGTTCATTTACTTTCCATTTTTCCATTTTGTTAATTCATAAAAATAAACTATTAACACTTCTATTTCTAAAAGCATTCTTCAGTCAGCATTTTTTCAAACCTGCCCGTAAGCTTTTGCACACTAGGAAGCCCATTGTCATGTTGTTAAAGGCCTTTGTACACAAACTCAAAATAGACCTTAAATTAAAAAAAATACTTTACAAGAGTACAACCTAAGTCACTTTAAAAAGTAAATTGCATTTCCCACCAATTGAATGTTGTTGTTTGTAGCTCTGCATGCCTTTTATGCTGACAAGACAGCCAACACTTCCTAGAACGCCATTCATGTCATGTCCCTTGCTGAGATATTTCTGGGAAGATAGTAGTCATTCTTGTTGGTGAAATCTCTGTGGTGTCCTCCAATCTTATTATAGACAGCTGTGCAATTCTACAACTGTAAATGACACTAATAATTGTTTTCATAGCAGTTGGAGAGAGGTGTACGATCTGTAAATATCTCTGTGTGATACAAAATACGTTTCCAAATGTGATTGCTTCCTAAAAGACAGTATATGGACACTTGCCTGTTGCTGGGACCATAGCCATAGTTTGTTCACCTATCTAAGTATGTGCTAATTGCTGAGGACAGAGTAAACGTAAGCACATTTGAAGGGTCTAACAGAATCCCTCAAGTTAAAATTATATACAATTAATGGTCCAGGGTAAAACAATGCATATACTGTATGAAATCTACTAGGTACTGCTTGGCTCTCCAACTGGGGTGGATGTATTTGGCTGCTCTATCGGCAAGAATCATTGGTGGATGTGGAGTAACATTTGTTGGGTTAAGTCTCAGCACACTTTACAGGTAGAGTCCTATCGTCCCACCACTGCACATCAATCATCGCTTTGACATTCCTGGTCCTTTACCTTATCAGTACAAATCATGGCCCTCACTGGCCCTAATGGGCTTGTCCATTGTGCTTTAGGTCCGCCCTGTTCCAGGTAAATGTTTTTCTTTCTGTTGTACTGAATAGCTTCAGGTTACTATTTTTCTAATGTATACTGACACCCACTAATGGTTTGCCCCCCCCCCCCCTGCCATTTCTTCAACATTCTTTCACTTATTGTTAGTTGGTTCTTCACAGAGCTTTTGAAGTCATTGTCTTCTTACACTTTAGAAGACTGGAAAACATCCTCTGCACCTCACTTATCTAAAGTAAAATTGCATTGGATTTAACCTCTGGCTGGGTTCACACTGTTGCAATCACAGACATTGCATGTGATTCGCACCGCATTGCTGTGCAGATCACATGCGATGCCTGAGCAATGCAAAATCAGCCATACAAACTGTATGGCTGAAATCGCATTTGCACCAAAATGGTGCAGGACCCTTTTTTTTGGTCCACGCCGGAATCAGATTGCATGAATGTTCACACCCATATGATCTGATTCCTGTACCAGAGATGCAAACCGATTTGGGGGTGTCATTAACTTTACATTGACAACCGCAGCGATTTGCAGATGTGAACCCAGCCTCTGTGCCTTGTTGAAGAGTTAAGCTGCCTGTGGTTGGTGCCAAGTCAGTAAGTGACCATGCTGCCTGGATAGATTGGGTCTATTGAGGTATATAATGCATGAGGTACATCTGAATCAGAAAACAAACAGTATACCTGGTTTATAACTGCACTTCTTCCTCAGCAATACAAGTCTATGCGAGTACCCTTATGTTAACTGATGTGGCTGTTACGTAGCCCCTCCAGCACAGGCTGATACAGTGGGGCAGGAAACAGCATTTCTAATGATACCAAAGGGGATTTTAAAAGATTTTTAATCAAAAATCATTCAAAACCCTTAAAGGATAAGTTCACTTTAACCTCCCTGGCGGTATGATTGTTTCCGATTTTAGGTGCTGAAAGCGGTACAATTACTTTGCATGTAATTCTTAAGAATGAGCAGCCCAAACCAACTATTTACATATGATTTTTTTTTTTACTGTGCGTTCTTCTTTATAACATCTCGGGTATGATAAAGTTTGAAACACAAAATCATAAATTATAATATAATAAATAACTATAAATAAGTTAAAGTATGTATATATATATATATATATATATATATATATATATGTATATATATAAAAAGTACAGTAAAACTGCAGGAAAGGGCACTGGGGGGCAAACTAATGTGAATTTATTTTATTTTGCATTGTATCAGTGTGTTTGGTGTGTTTTACTTTTTGAATTTGCCGCCGATTCCACCCCCCAGCGAACGTCATGTCACAGGAAACGGAAGCCGGGGCACAGAGCATCGGGAGGAAGATCCGCTGCCGCACACCGTCGGGATACATCGCTGGATCCCGGGGACAAGGTGAGTACCCTCTCTTCCAAGATCCAGCAATCTTCCTAGCCCTACCCCGAGTGTGGCTCGGGGGTTACCACTTTTGGCACTGAAATTTAACCCTGAGCCACACTCGGGAATACCGTTATGAAGGTTAATAAAAAAGAAAATAAATACACATCTTTTTGCAAGCAATGTGCATTTACTATTTTTCTTTTTTAGCAGCCTGGAAAGCATCGCACCAGGATCAGCAGATCGCTGATGCCATGCAGGTCTCCTGCAGATTGTGCAAGTTGTCTGCTTGTACATCGTACATTGTACATAGTACGGGCAGACATTTTCACACTGACAGGAAGAATCAATGAACTATCACAGTGCTCAACAGTGCCGTGGTAATTCATTGAGAACTACAAGTCGACAGCCACAAAGGCTGTTGGTAGTTTTAGTCCATTCATTCACAGAACACTGTGAATGAATAACGCGGCCAGATGGGCAGAGCCCCGCGTGACTGCATTTTCTTTAGATGGTGTCAGTGAGTGGGGGAGAAGATCCCCTGCTTGCTGCCAATAAGGGGGATCGGGGGTTGTGGGGGCCAGTAACATGTTAACTGCTACACTTATACATTTGTAACATGTTATATGGTACACCCTGAGCAAGGGTGTACAGTGGGGAAAATAATTATTTGATCCCCTGTAAATTTTGTAAGTTTGACCACTTACAAATAAATGAAGGGTCTATCATTTTTATAATTGGTGTATTTTAAATTATATAGAAAGAATATCAACCAAAAATCCAGAAAAAAAACACATAATACAAATGTTATAAATTGAGTTGTAGTTCAGTGAGGAAAAAAAGTATTTGATCCCCAAGCAAAGCATGACCAGGTTTGCACACATCTCAGGAGGGATTTTGGTCCACTCTTCTTTACAAGTCTCAAGTTCAGCTCCCTCTATACCATGTTCTATAGGATTAAGGTCTGGAGACTGGCTAGGCCACTCCATGACCTTAATGTGCTTCTTCTTGAGCCACTCCTTTGTTGCCTTGGCGTTATGTTTTGGGTCATTGTCATGCTGAAAGACCCATCCATGACCCATCTTCAGTGTTCTGGCTAAGAGAAGAAGGTTCTCCTCCATATGATAGTTACATAGTTACATAGTGAGGTTGAAAAAAGACACCAGTCCATCCAGTTCAATCTATGATATGTGTGTATGTGTTTGCTGTTAACCGTACAGACAACTGCTTAGAAGATCCCATGGTGCTGATTGTTGGGGCAAGGTCAGATGAGTCTGGGCATTTAAAACCTTTGAGATTGACATCACCTGGTCTTCACAGACGATGATTGAGAACAATCCATGACACTGGCAGGTCTCAGCCTTGCAAAGGGGGCAGTGCATGCTATAAATTCTGCAGGGTGCCCAAACTTTTGCAGACGCCATTTTTCTTTTTCTGTAATTTTGAAAGTGTCAATGATGGAAATAAAATCTAACTTTTGTTGACATATTATAAGAATGTCTAATCTGTAATTTGATGCCTTTTGGAGATTTTTCCATCTTTCCTTTGCTTCTTTAAGCACATTAATACAAATTTTTACCTGGGGTGCCCAAACTTTCGATCACCCCTGTATATATATATATATATATATATATATATATATATATATATATATATATATATATATATACTGGATATATATATATATATATATATATATATATATATACTGGATATATATATATGCAATGTAGCACTTTATATTAAAAAAGTGTTTTTTTTTGCTTTATATATATACATTGTAGCATATACAGTATATACTGTATGCAAAGAGGAGTGATTTATACAACCTGTGAGCCACACAGACAAGTGGCATAGGTATTTGTCATTGAGCACCATGTCACTAGTTAAAGGGGAATAAGATATTTAGCACTGTATACCAAGGTTTATTAATACTGTAACAGTAACATGTAACAAAAGGTGACCTTATCTTTTAACATGTGGAGGTACAGCACTATAAAGGCATAAAAGGTCTAAGACATTGAGGTGGCCTGAAGACAAAACTTCACCCAAAAGGGGAAATACCGCTTTAAGGCCTCCTCCCCGCTCCTGTTTGTGAAATGGAGCTTTTGGGGAGGAGGGGGAGCTGGTAACCAATTGTGACAGGTACCCACTCCCACTTCTGCTCTGATTGCCAAGGTGATAAAAACCAGAAATTCTCCTTCCTCCCTCCTGAAGTCTTCTGGGACACATGACAGGTCCCATAAGACTGCAGGACCATTCACAGTGCGCGGCACAGCTCACGCATGCGCAGTGGGCACCCGGCTGTGAACAGATCCTCTTTAACCACTTGCCGACAGCTCTATTGCTGACTACAGCTACAGGATGACTACAGCGTGGTCAGCTAGTTCTGGGAGGACACTACTGATCACAGATTGAGGTAAAGCGCCAATCAGCAGCTCTTTGGCACGTGATCAGCTGTGTCCAACCACAGCTGATCACGGAGGCAAACAGATGCCAGTTATCGGCATTCCTTTCCTCATGCTGAACATGCATGAGGAAAGAAGAAGAGTGCCGACAACCGGCTTCCCTAAAAGGGACATGTACTCTGATAATGAGGGCACTATTTATTAGTGTTCTGATTATGAGGGCAGTTCCAACGGTGCCCACCAGTGCTGCCAATCAGTGCCCATCAGTGCTGCCAACCAGTGCCCATCAGTGCCTATCAGTGTTGCCTATCAGTGCCCATTAGTGCCACCTATTAGCTGCTATCTCTGCCTCCTATTAGTGCAGCCTCATCAGTGCCCATCAGTCCCGCCTCATCAGTGCCCATCAATGCCCATCAGTGCCACCTCATCAGTGCCCATCAGTTCAGCCTATCATTGCCCATCAGTGCAGCCTCATTAGCGCACATCGGTGAACGAGAAAAATTACCTGCTTGTAAGACTTTAAATCAAACTATGAAAAAGTTTTTTTTGTATTTTTTTTTTTTTTAATTTTTATTCTTTGTTTATTTGGCAAAAAAAAAAAACAGTGGTGATTAAATACCACCAAAATAAAGCTCTATTTGTGTGAAAACAATCATAAAAATTTTGTTTGGTTACAGCGTTGCATGTTGCAATTCAAGTCATTCAAAGTGCAACAGTGCTGAAAGCTGAAAATTGACCTGGGCAGCAAGGGGGTAAAAGTGCCCAGTAGGCAAGTGGGTGAGTGGGTGAGTAAGCCGGTTTATTTGTGTCTACAAATTAGATTTTTTTTGCAATCAACATACCTTTAGTGCACACACAGCATAATGCTATCTTCATTATTCCCACACAATGCATTTGTCACTGTACACAGATACAAAGTTGCCTATAAAGGAATATGTCACAAGAGTCCATCGTTGATTTCTCGGTCTGTATTTGTTTTATCTGTCTGGGAAATGTTGCAGAACACATGAAAACTCTACAATTAATTTGAGAAACCAAAGCAATTAGATGCTCTGGCTGACATAAATTATTCCAGGACGCAAAGTATCCTGGCGTCGTTTATTTTATACTGTAATGGGATCCAGCTGTATTTTTTCCTTTCCTATCCACAAATATGCTTTTATGTTCCTCAGTGACAACACAAGATTAGCGCAGACTTTTCTGGTGGATTCTGCTAGATAGGTGTAATCCCTTTAACTAGTTTCATACAATAACTGTTTACATCCTCACAGCCTTCGAGGGATAAGATTTATACACCCTGTCTAGTCACAAAGGGCCGCATTCATAAAAGCATCTGAAGTGGTTATAGTTTTTATTTCCCATAACATTCAGGGAGATTCAGTAAGGCATTTGCACCACAGTATTGATGGTATGGAAGTAGTCACTAGTCAGCTGCTTTGCTCCAAATCCATGAAAACCCTGTGACATTTTCATCGTTTGCACTGACGCACGCAACAAATTCAAAGTAGTTCTTATTTTTAGAACTTTTACTGTATGCAGCTATTGATGTGACTAATTCACAATAACACCATATCATTGATAAGTGAATTAGAGATAAATAGTCAATTATTGATTGTGTCACATCTTTGATACAATTCTGTGAAAAAAAAACCTTTCTTTTAGTGCCTCTAGAAGTGAAATTTCAAGAACTCTATAAGAGCCCATTCAGACTAGCGCGACTTGTCAGGTGACTTGTCAGGTGACTTGTCAGGCTGACAAGTCGCGGTAGGTCGCGGTCCATTGAGCAGTACAGGACCCATTCTAATAGGAGCGACACAAGTCGCTCCGACTTAGAAAAAGGGTCCTGTACTACTTTGGGGCGACCCGGAGCGACTTGCATAGACTTCCATTATGTGAAGTCTCTGCAAGTCGCGCCGAAGTCGCGGTGCACAGCGGTGCACGCGACTTCACAGGTCGCCCCCCAAAATCGGATCGCCTCAGTGTGAATCGGCTCTTAAGCTTCTCTGTCTTTAAAACTCCAACGCTTTGCAGGAGAGATGCTTGCAACAGTTTTTGCAGAGTTGCAACATTTGCATATATAACCTAACTATACATCAATCTATCTATCTGCCACTTCATGCGCTAATTGGTTGCTGTAGGCAACAAGAATAGTTCCTCCTTCAAACACTTTTATACATAAGTTGCTATGAACCATCCCAGCCTCCACCATGGGCAGTTTTGACAGGGTGACAACACTGGGGCCACCACTGGGAGAGGGTTGTCAACTCATAACAGAAACTGCTGCTCTACTTGCCTACAGGGCACTTTTACCCCCTTCCTGCCCAGGCCAATTTTCAGCCTTCAGCGCTGTCGCGTTTTAAACGACAATTGCGCGGTCATGCAACGCTTGTACCAAAACAAAATTTTTATCTGTGTGTTTTTTTTTGTTTTTTTTTTGTGGCAGATAGAGCTTTCTTCTGGTGGTACTTAATAACTACTGGGTTTTTTATGTAAAAATGAAGACCGAAAATTTTGAAAAAAAAAAAAGTTTTATCCTAGTTTCTGTTTTTAAATTTTGTAAATAAGTATTTTTTTTCCATCACTGATGTGTGCTGATGAGGCTGCACTGATGGGCATTGATGAGGAGGCACTAATATGCAGCACTAATGGGCACTGATAGGCAGCACTGATGAGCACTGATCTGTGGCACTGATGGGCACTGAAGAGGCGGCACTGATGGGCACTAATGAGGAGGCATTAATATGCAGCACTGATGGGCACCGCTGATATGTAGCACTGATAGGTGGCACTGATGGGCACTAATAGGAGGCACTTATGGGTACTGATAGGCATCACTGATAGGCAGCACTGATATGTAGCACTGATAGGTGACACTGATGGGCACTAATAGGAGGCACTTATGGGTACTGATAGGCGGCACTGATTGGCGGCACTGATGACCAGGCACTGACTAGCATCACTGCTGGGCACTGTTGGGGCTGCACTGATGATTAGTGCCCTGATTACCAGTGCAGATATCCCCTGTGAGGAAATGCAGCTGATTGGTTCTCCTCACACGCTGACATTATGAGGAAAGGAATGCCGATAACCGGCATTTCCTTGTTTACATGTGATCAGCTGTGATTTCACACAGCTAATCACATGGGTAAAGAGCCTCGTCATTGGCTCTTTACCAAGATTAGTGATGGGTTGTGTGCCAGGGACAGAGCACACCATTGATCGCCGTGCTGCGCACCCCCATGGGTGCGCAAGCGTGGCAAGAGTGGGATGATGTCATATGATGTCATTCTATCTAGAACAACAGAGCAGCCACCCGCCCATCATTTGTCAATACGGCGGGTGGGAGTTGGTTAAACAAAAATTTTCAACACAGAATCATTCATCATAAAAAAAAAAACTAAAGCTGCATATTCACAAAGATTGAAAACAGCTTTTAAAAATACATTAATGTTAAAGTGTACATCAGATTTTAGTGTTTTTACAGTATTAGGATCAACCCAAAATAAATGATAACCTGCAATTATAGACACCATCTTTTTTGGATACAAAATACAGGCCTTCTTATTTTTTTTCTTTTTTATCTCGCTGTGTATTCCTATCAGTCAGGCCAGTAAGTTATGAACCAGTTAGCTACCTCAGATGATCTCCATGGCATAATGCTGCCTTATAATTACAATATTAAAATAGATTATAGATTATAGTAATATTCAATATAATGAGGAGAGCACAGCAGGAAATTAAACCTTTAGCCATACACCTGCAATTAAACTAATAATATGAAAAGAATAATTGCTATAGAAATATAAATGATTTATTATTTCAAGTGGTAAGTTTGCCACAGTTAAAAAACCCCTGAAATGTAGTCTTATATGCAACAGCATAAATGATGAAACGAAGGGAGGTAGACATTTTCAATGGTTTGTATCTATTTTCTATGTATATATATATAAATATATATCACTCACCCCCAAAGGAGTAACTGCATTGATTGGGTTCTTCTTTCCTGCTCCAACAATAGGCAACCCAGAACTGCAGAACTGACCCAAGACATACAGTGCATTGCGAAAGTATTCGGCCCCCTTGAACTTTGCGACCTTTTGCCATATTTCAGGCTTCAAACATAAAGATATAAAACTGTCATTTTTTGTGAAGAATCAACAACAAGTGGGACACAATCATGAAGTGGAACGAAATTTATTGGATATTTCAAACTTTTTTAACAAATAAAAAAATGAAAAATTGGGCGTGCAACATTATTCAGCCCCCTTAAGTTAATACTTTGTAGCGCCACCTTTTGCTGCGATTATAGCTGTAAGTCGCTTGGGGTATGTCTCTATCAGTTTTGCACATCGAGAGACTGAAATTTTTGCCCATTCCTCCTTGCAAAACAGCTCGAGCTCAGTGAGGTTGGATGGAGAGCGTTTGTGAACAGCAGTTTTCAGTTCTTTCCACAGATTCTCGATTGGATTCAGGTCTGGACTTTGACTTGGCCACTCTAACACCTGGATATGTTTATTTGTGAACCATTCCATTGTAGATTTTGCTTTATGTTTTGGATCATTGTCTTGTTGGAAGACAAATCTCTGTCCCAGTCTCAGGTCTTTTGCAGACTCCATCAGATTTTCTTCCAGAATGGTCCTGTATTTGGCTCCATCCATCTTCCCATCAATTTTAACCAATTTTAACCATCTTCCCTGTCCCTGCTGAAGAAAGCAGGCCAAAACCATGATGCTGCCACCACCATGTTTGACAGTGGGGATGATGTGTTCAGGGTGATGAGCTGTGTTGCTTTTACGACAAACATAACGTTTTGCATTGTTGCCAAAAAGTTCAATTTTGGTTTCATCTGACCAGAGCACCTTCTTCCACATGTTTGGTGTGTCTCCCAGCTGGCTTGTGGCAAACTTTAAACGACACTTTTTATGGATATCTTTAAGAAATGGCTTTCTTCTTGCCACTCTTCCATAAAGGCCAGATTTGTGCAGTATACGACTGATTGTTGTCCTATGGACAGAGTCTCCCACCTCAGCTGTAGATCTCTGCAGTTCATCCAGAGTGATCATGGGCCTCTTGGTTGCAACTCTGATCAGTCTTCTTATTGTATGAGCTGAAAGTTTAGAGGGACGGCCAGGTCTTCGTAGATTTGCAGTGCTCTGATACTCCTTCCATTTCAATATTATCGTTTGCACAGTGCTCCTTGGGATATTTAAAGCTTGGGAAATCTTTTTGTATTCAAATCCGGCTTTAAACTTCTCTACAACAGTATCTCGGACCTGCCTGGTGTGTTCCTTGATCTTCACGATGCTCTCTGCACTTTAAACGGACCTCTGAGACTATCACAGTGCAGGTGCACTTATACAGAGACTTGATTACACACAGGTGGATTCTATTTATCATCATTAGTCATTTAGGTCAACATTGGATCATTCAGAGATCCTCACTGAACTTCTGGAGAGAGTTTGTTGCACTGAAAGTAAAGGGGCTGAATAATTTTGCACGCCCAATTATTCAGTTTTTTATTTGTTAACAAAGTTTGAAATATCCAATAA
The DNA here is from genome assembly GCF_965119305.1 of Pelophylax lessonae. NCBI lineage: Eukaryota > Metazoa > Chordata > Amphibia > Anura > Ranidae > Pelophylax > Pelophylax lessonae. The sequence continues at coordinate 104,715,854 of NC_138768.1, forward strand.
ATTTCGTTCCACTTCATGATTGTGTCCCACTTGTTGATTCTTCACAAAAAATTACAGTTTTATATCTTTATGTTTGAAGCCTGAAATGTGGCAAAAGGTTGAAAAGTTCAAGGGGGCCGAATACTTTCGCAATGCACTGTACACCTTGTGGTGTAGGCTTTAATACAATGCAACAGAAAAAAAGCCCTGGAGGAAGGGAATTGGATAGAACAACCCCTGCAGTAACACAACCCAATAACAGCGAAAGTATGTGTCAAATCAAAACTATCACAAGGCCTAACTAAGGAGTACCAAAGTCTGTCTGCCCTACTGGCCAGTAGCATTAAACCCAGTCCTTCCAGTGTTGGAGACTATAGTCCTTGGTGGAGCACTCTGTATTAAAGTATATTTTAAATCCCATTTTGCCATGAAATTGTCTTTAGGTTGCAGAAATGTGATGTGACTTTGGCACTGATGTTCTAAGGAACAGAACAAAAGAATTTAACTCCACACAGTTTTAGGCAGAGGTGAGGCTTGACCAGGGTGGGCTAATTTTGTAGTCAGGCAAGTTAATTGTTTTTGGAACAGGCAAATTAATGGGATGGGGTTTGATGGATGGACAGCATCTAGGGCAGTGGTTCTCAACTCGGGTCCTCAGGCCAGATTTGCAAGATAACTGAAATACATCCCAGGTGATATAATTTGCTGCTCAATGATTGCAGTATTCTAGTCTGCATCTCCCCAAGGTAATACTTAAAATCTGCCCTGTTAGTGGGTCCTGAGGACTGGAGTTGAGAACCACTGATCTAGTGAGTACAAGATAAGGGATTTCTTGCTGGTGGCTCAGAGTTCCAGGAGGTAAGGGTTGCAATGAGTGTTAAGGAGTAACCATTTCCTTTGGAAGATCATCGTAAAAGAAAAATAGGAGGATCAGCAACACGCGGGAGCTAGCGACTTTACCTCCTCTCTGAAGCTTAGTCCCTGCTTGCTGTGCATTCATTATCTAACCATCCACCAACCTCAACTGATAGTACTACAAACTTTCCCCAACTTTTTCAGTGGCGGCTGGTGCTCAAAATTTTTCTTTTGGGGGGGCGCAAACAGAAAAATGTAATAGGCATTGCTTTGCGGCAAAAAATGCTGTAAAAAATTGCCTGACTTGGAGGTCGCAAAAGTGTGAAAGGGGCCTTCAGTAAATAAGGTATAGGGTGCCCCCTTTCAATGCAGAGCGACCAGTGTGCCCCCTTTCAATGCAGAGAGACCAGCATGCCCCCTTTCAATGCAGAGAGACCAGCGTGCCCCCTTTCAATGCACAGTGACCAGTGTGCCCCCTTTCAATGCACAGTGACCAGCATGCCCCCTTTCAATGCAATGACCAGCGTACATGCCCCCTTTCAATGCAGTGACCAGCATACATGCCCCCTTTCAATGCAGTGACCAGCGTACATGCCCCCTTCAATGCAGTGACCAGCATACATGCCCCCTTTCAATGCAGTGACCAGCATACATGCTCCCTTTCAATGCAGTGACCAGCATACATTCCCCCTTTCAATGCAGTGATGAGCGTACATGCCCCCTTCAATGCAATGACCAGCATACATGCCCCCTTTCAATGCAGTGACCAGCGTACATGCCCCCTTTCAATGCAGTGACCAGCATACATGCCCCCTTTCAATGCAGTGACCAGCGTACATGCCCCCTTTCAATGCAGTGACCAGCATACATGCCCCCTTTCAATGCAGTGACCAGCGTACATGCCCCCTTCAATGCAGTGACCAGCATACATGCCCCCTTTCAATGCAGTGACCAGCGTACATGCCCCCTTCAATGCAGTGACCAGCATGCCCCCTTTCAATGCAGTGACCAGCATACATGCCCCTTTCAATGCAGTGACCAGCATACATGCCCCCTTTCAATGCAGTGACCAGCATACAGTGTGTGCCCCCTTACTTACCTGGAGCAGCAGCGGCGGCGGGCGGGTTCTCATCAGTGTCCCGGCGTTGGCTTATCCTCAGTCCCGGCGGCGCGTCTCTGAGTCCTCCCGCTCCCGCCTCCTCCTCGGCCAATAGCATGGGGTTTGCCTTGCGGCCAATCAGGAAGCGCGTATCGGACGTGCTTCCTGATAGGCCAGGAGGAGGATCGGTGTGACAATAGCGAATTTTCATTCGCTATTGTCACAGAATGGGCGGGCTCGGGTGCACTGCTCTGCACCCTGGCTCCACCCTTTGCATCACCCTATTAGAGCCTCTGGCTCTAATCAGGTGATTAAAAAAAAAAACCATTCAGCTCCATGTGTCCAGTGCCCCTGCATGCAGATTAGGGAGCCGGACGCATAGATGGGGGGGTCGCCCTCATTACACCAGCCGCCATTGACTATTGGTATCATGATTATTATATAACTGTTCTGTAGGAGTAGCACATCTTGATGTCTGTCTGGAGTGAGTGAAGCTCTTTGAGTAAAAGACCTTCCCACTTTGAGGATTGTGTGTCTTATTTTTTATTTCAGGTATTTATATAGCGCTGTCAATTTACGCAGCACTTTACATATTCATTGCACATTCACATCAGTCCCTGCCCTCAAGGAGCATACAATCTAAAGCCTCGTACACACGTACCGATCGTCGGCCGAACGATCGGCCATCTTTTGTCCAGGGCTGTCGTGTCTGTTGAAAACTGCAAAAGACTGCACACGAATTTTGTCGGCCAACAACAGCCGACTGCAGAAGTGATGTCATGTGATGGTTAACGTTCCTTGTCTTTTTTCTTTTCTGAGCATGCCCAGTCTTGCTAATCTGCTGTCTGTCGGCCGAAATCTGTACTGACTGATGAACAATCGGCCGTTCTGGTGTTGGCCAACAAAAATTTTAATGCTTGCACGACAGATTCTGTTCGGCCGAAAATGCGCTGCCGGCTGTTGGAAGCATCATACTAACAAGCCTACAATCGGCCGTCGGCCGAATATTTGCGGCCGACAATCGGTACGTGTGTACAGGGCTTAAGGTCCCTAAATCACATACATATATAGTAGGGCCAATTTTATACAGGATCCAATTAACCTACCAGCATGTCTTTGGAGTGTGGGAGGAAACCGGAGTAAACCCACGCAGGCACAGGGAGAACATGCAAACTCCAGGCAGGTAGTGTTGTTGTTGGGATTCGAACCAGCGACCCTCTTGCTGCTAGGTGAAAGTGCTAACCACTACACCACTGTGCCGCCCTTATGTTGCTGAAGATAGAGCTTAAAGTGTTACTAAACCCACAACAGTAAAATCAGTCTGTATATGCAGTAAAGCATGCTTGTTATACTCATTGTGGAACCTAAGGGGTTAATCCTCCGAATTGTGTAAAACGGCTGTTTGATCCTGTCTTCTCTGATCCTCCCCTTCTTCCACTGTCCCCAATCCATCTGCTGAAAGGACAGAGCCTTTGGATTCACTCTGCACATGCTCAGTTTGGTGTGTATTGCTTTTTTTTTTCTTGGGAGGGTGCATGTAATCAGCACAGGGCCAATCAGCACTGTCCAGACAGAGGGTCAGGGGTCCTGCAACCTCATAGGACAGTAAAGACACTGATAGAAGTCACAAGATTGCTATATACTGTTATTGCATTTCCACATTCTGTGTACTGTAGGAGACCAGATATAGTGAATGCAGGGTCCTGGGTTTAGTAACACTTTAATGCTACCTGTGAATGCACCCATGTACTGTATCTTCTTATATCAGTGTCTATTACTGTCGGCCTACTACAGTCTGCAAAGGTGCCATTGACATTAGAGGACAATCTGATTGTCCTCAGGATTGGAAATCTATGGCAAGGCTCAAACAGGGGCAATAGGAGGTGCAGGTAGCCTGTTCTGACCTTTTCCAATCAGCTTCTAAACAATGGGGCCAAGGTAATCAACCATAAACCTAAAATGTAGGATGGGAGAATGGAATGGAGATGGGCAGCACAGACGCAGACACTTCCAGTGACAATGATCTTAGGGAGAAGTGAGTTGGCCAGAGCTTTCCAACTTGCCCAAATAATTGTTAAACGTAAAAAATTGCCAGCAGTTTTTTTTTTTTTTTTTTTGAGAACACATAGGTATTAGGTCATCAGGCAATTGTTACTTTGAGGTAGATTTGCTAAAACTGGAGGGTGCAAAACCTCTTCATGGGAACCAATCAGCTTCCAGGTTTTTTTGTCAAAGCTTAATTGAACAAGCTGAAGTTAGGAGCTGATTGGCTACCATGCATAGCTGCACCAGAATTTGTACTCTCCAGTTTTATTAGCTTATTAGTATAATTTTTCTGTCTGTGTCCATCTCTCACAGCTTGTGTCCTTAAAAAGTTGCTGCAGCCTATTTTTTTAGATTTTAGATATAATGGGGAAAGGTTAAATCTTCTCTTGAGTTTTTTTTTGCTGAGGACATTTTCCCCACTTCCTGTCCCATGAGCACGTTGTGACCAGGCAAAAAAATAAAGAAAACCTCTTGGTAGAAAAAAAGACAAAAAAATAAAAGACAATCTGCCATGGGTTCAAGTTTTTCCCTTCTCTATTTAAAAAGAGCGTGTTTATTTCTGTTTGTGTCCCTGCCAGGGATTCCACCTCACTCATGGAAATCCCCTCAATGAAAACCCACAGAGGATTTAAATTTTCCCTGCTTTATCTGAAACAATTTAGAAGAAAAAAAAAAAACAATTTTCATTATGGAAAACACTTTAAAGCTGCAATCCGGACCAAAAAATACTGCCCACCAATGGTGGACTTGGTGGCTGGAGAGGGTGGGTGGACTGGAATAAGGGTTGCCACCTGAACCCTTTAAACCCAAACACATATTAATTATACAAGTTCTGAGGATAACTGAATGCAGATAAGGCACCAAGTGAGTTTTATTACCACCTTAATCAGCCACAGAACCTGTGTAATTATTTATGTTTTTTTCGTTTTTAAAGGGATGAGGTGGCAACCCTAACTGGGTTAGTTGACCCCACTTTACAGTACCTTGTACAGCACAGTACAGACCAATAAATATTGTCCAAGCCCTCGGTCACACCAGTACAACTTCAGGCACGACATACGATTTACAAATCGTACCTGAAGTAGTATCTATTGCAGGGGTCTGAAACTGGCGGCCCTCCAGCTGTTGCAGAACTACAAGTTCCATCATGCCTCTGCCTATGGGAGTCATGTTTGTAACTGTCAGCCTTGCAATGCCTCATGGGAAATGTAGATCTGCAACAGCTGGAGGGCCACCATTGTGAGACCCCTGATCTAATGTGTTTCTATGTCAGTGTTTTATTGGATACGATTTCAAGTAGTGTAATTTGAGTAGCAGTTCATGTATTACTTTACCGGGACTTCAGCACAATTTCGCTGCCATAGACTATAATGTAAATCGTGCTGCAAATCGTACCTGTGTCTATATCAGCACTACTTGAGCCCTGAAAGAAGTTAAATATTTACCCTTTGCTAGTTAAACTTTTGTTCATAACATCACTGTTCCTCAATGTGACATGGAGTAGGGATGATCGAACGGTTCGGGTCGACCATCGGTTCGACCCGAACATTGACTGTTCGAGGTTCGGCCGAATTTAGAACTTTTTGCTGAAAAAGTTGGGAATTCGGCAACCAGAACCGACCAAAATGCAATGGGACAGGAAATGGGCTTTAAAAGCCCATGATTGGACCAGAACCATTAGCAAAAGCCAATTTAGGGGGCAGGAAAATGCTAGGAATGTGATTGGAGTGACTAGGGGGTCCCTAGGCCAATCATTAGTGAATACGCCCCCCAGTATATAAGATAGCCCCCGCCAAATTCTTAGCATTGTAATACAGGGACATGGAAGAGAGTGGAAGCAGTTCTGTTAATTTTACTTTTAAAGTGTCATTTAGCATTTATTAGTGTGAGGAAAGGGATATCTAGTGTAGTTAGGGTGCTATTTTCCACTTTAGTTAGATGCAAAGATTTAGATTCTGTAGGGAAAGTGCCAGGGTGACCGTAATGTAGTGTAGGGTGAACTGACACTGACTGCTATGGCAGGGTGACCAAACCCTTCCATATCAGGGTGACCGCTATAGAGAAGAGATAGTTTCTCTTAAGTCACATTCGGTGCACTAATATGGCTTCTCGCCGGTCAGCCTACTTTTTGACTGCAGGCGTTTATAGGGATTTTTTGAGCACATGTTTGGAGTCAGGCATGACATCTGAACATGTGTATAGGGGGTATATACACACACCCATGTATGTATATATACACCTGCACATATATAGGTGTGAAAGGAGCAGAAAACACTACTTGCGCTAATGAAATAATTAACACCAATATAGTTACGCTCCTATCACACCTATATATGTGTATGTGTAAAATACATATAAGTGTGTGTGTATATATATATATATACCGCTATACAGAAGTTCAGATGTTTTGCCTGCCTCCAAAGAAAAAATGCCCAAAAAAACGCTAGCGCCAAAAAAACCCGCCCAGGTGTGTTGTTGCATGCATTTTTTGGGGTTTTTTGGAGGCAGGCAAAACATCTGAACTTGTGTATAGTGGTATATATACACACATACTTATATGTATTTTACACTTACACATATATAGGTGTTATAGGAGCGGAGCCATATTAGTGTTAATTATTTCATTAACGCAAGCATATATTTCTGCTACTATCACACCTATATATGTCTAGGTGTATATATACATATAAGTATGTGTGTATATATACCCGTATACAGAAGTTCAGATGTTTTGCCTGCCTCCAAAGAACCCCAAAAAAATGCCCAAAAAAACGCTAGCGCCAAAAAAAAAAAAAAAAAAAACGCCCAGGTATGTTATTGCAGGCATTTTTTGGGGGTTTTTGGAGACAGGCAAAACATCTGAACTTGTGTATACGGGTATATATACACACATACTTATATGTATATATACACCTAGACATATATAGGTGTGATAGTAGCAGAAATATATGCTTGCGCTAATGAAATAATTAACACTAATATGGCTCCGCTCCTATAACACCTATATATGTGTAAGTGTAAAATACATATAAGTATGTGTGTATATATACCACTATACACAAGTTCAGATGTTTTGCCTGCCTCCAAAAACCCCATCAAAATGCCTGCAACAACACACCTGGGCGTTTTTTTTTTAGCGCTAGCGTTTTTTTGGGCATTTTTTTGGGTTCTTTGGAGGCAGGCAAAACATCTGAACTTCTGTATAGTGGTATATATACACACATACTTATATGTATTTTACACTTACACATATATAGGTGTTATAGGAGCGTAACTATATTAGTGTTAATTATTTCATTAGCGCAAGCATATATTTCTGCTACTATCACACCTATATATGTCTAGGTGTATATATACATATAAGTATGTGTGTATATATACCCATATACACAAGTTCAGATGTTTTGCCTGCCTCAAAAGACCCCAAAAAATGCCCAAAAAAACGCTTGCTACTAAACCGGCAAGGTGTGAAAAGAGAGAAGCCACTAACCTGTTCTATAAGTGACCTAATACAAACAATCTTTTTTTTTATGGTTCTGGACATGCTACAGAGCTAAAACTTCACAGGTACACTTTTTAGACCCCGCAGATACTAAATCCAAAGAATTTTATTTATTTATTTATTTTTTTCAATAATTGGCTCTCTATCAAAAATTACAATTTTAAAGAACTTTTTTTTGTGTGATTAATAATCCCTGGGGTATGACCCAGAACCCTAGGCACTTTTTAGGGGCATTTGTTGGGTTTTAGGGCTTCAAAATTGTGTTTTTTGATTACTGAAGTTCGGGTCCCATTGATTTCAATGGGGTTCTGAAATCCAGGCCGAACTTTTGGGAAGTTCGGATGTTCTGGCCGAACCGAACTTTTGAAAAGTTCGATCATCCCTAAGACAGCCCCTCTCACTAAAGTAGCACTGAAGTCATATCAAATCATTACAAATCCCAAAGAAGTAGTGCTGAAGTAGTGTTGAAGTTGGACTTTAAATCACACTGCTTTAAATTGTACCTCAGGCTAAATATGAGAACTATGGGGTTGATTTACTAAAGGCAAAGTGCACGTGGAAGTGCAGTCGCTGTAGATCTGAGGGGGACATGCAAGGAAAATAAATAAAGGAATTTTTGCTTGCACATAATTGGATGATAGAAATCAGCAGAGCTTCCCTCATTTCAGATCTTCCCCTCAGAGCTACAGTGACTGCACTTCCAAGTGCACTTGTAGTGCAGAGTGGGTTTGCCATTAGTAAATAAGCCCCCAAGTGTATGCATTGTGTTCCCAGTGTATTTTCTTTAGATATGTGCAGTAATCCAGCATGAAACAAACTGACATTTTGCATCTTGGCAGGAGTTTCCTGTAATAAAGACTGGTCTTTGCAGCTCCCTCTTCTTATGCAGGTTGACTGGTCCTACATGTGTCCCCCTGTAGTTTTTTGCAGGCAGCTTGTAGTGGGTAGACCAGATGGGTGAATTTGATGGGTGGACTGGAAGGATGGACTTGGTGTCTAGATCAGGTGGGTGAACTAGGTTGGTGGACTGGCTGTCTGCACAGACTATGTACAGCACAGTGATGATCAGGGTAATACTTTCGCAAGCTAATAGGTAAGACATTCGGTGCACACAAACTAAATGTATATCATTTGGAGTTTTTTAAAAATATGTACATGTTTTGTGCCTTGCGTTCAGCTTTAAATTCCTGACTGCGATCTCCTTAACCGCTTGCCCACCAGGATCCATAGTTTTACAGCGGCAGGTCGGCTCTGCCCAGCGAAACGACATACCTGTACGTCGATTCGCGGGACCGCTAGTGAGGGCGTGCGCACGTGCCAATTGAGTCATTTAGCGAGTCCAGCAGCCGTGATGTCCACCGGGTACCCGCGATCACTCCCTGTGGAGACAGAACGGCGATCTGCCATTGTAAACACGGCAGACCACTGTTCTGTCAGTAATGAACACAGGGATCCTGTGTTTCTTCTATATAGGAACACAGGTCTCTGTGTTCATTTAGCAAGTCCACCCCCCCCCCACACAGTTAGAAAGAACCCCCTAGGGACACATATAACCCTTTGATCGTCCGTGGGGTTAACCCAGGGAAGGGGTTAACACCACGGACGATCAAAGGGTTAAATGTGTCCCTAGGGTTAAATGTGGCCAGTGTCATTATTATAGTAACAGTGCATATTTTTAGCACTGATTACTGTAGTAATATCACTGGTCCCCACAAAAGTGTCAAAAATGTTAGTTAGGTGTCCGATCTGTCCGCCGCAATGTTGCAGTCCCACTAAAAATCACTGATCGCTGCCATTACTAGTATAAAAAAAAATGGCATAAATCTTTCCCGTAGTTTGTAGATGTGATAACTTTTGCGCAAACCAATCAATATACACTTATTGGGATTTTTTTTACATTAATATGTAGCAGAATATATAATGGCCTAAAATGATGAAAAAGTTTGATTTTACATTTTTTTGTATTGGGAATGTTATATAGCAGAAAGTAAAAAATATTGTTTTTTTTTTTTTTTTCAAAATTTTGTATATAGTGCAAAAAATAAAAATCATAGAAGCGATCAAAAACCACCAAATGAAAGCTCTGTTTGTGGGAAAGAAAAGACATAAATTTTATTTTGGTACATCATCGCACGACCGCGCAATTGTCAGTTAAATTAAAGCAGTGCCGTATCGCAAAAAAATGGCCTGGTCATTAACGGGGTAAAACCTTCCGGTCCAGAAGTGGTTCACTTTTGATATTTTAATAATAGCAATATCCTTATAATTTCCGTATACATTTATGTATATATAAAGTAAATATGTGGATTTTTTTTATATTCCAGATTGCTCTAATTGAAGCTACCCATGTCATGGTTAAATGAATCTCAAATCGTTGTAAACTTGGCATATGTTTCAGAAGAGCATTTCATATTCCCAGACAAGACTTTTTTGTTAGGCAAGATGATTTTGCCCTTTAGCTTTCATGCTTCATTGAAATCCTTCTAGCTTCTAGAGCCACATTCTGGCATATGATTAGGCATTAATGTGCTGTCCCCTGCTTGCACTGACTGCGGCTGCGATTGTGATACCATGGCTGTGGCTGTAAAAATAAGAGAGTTCGCAACCCTTCCGCACACACACACACCCACTCCGCAGCTGATATCAAATAGCTTTGGTGGGAAAAAGTAGACCTTTAAACTCTACTAGTCTCAATATGCTCAGAATCCCATTTATCCATTTGTTTTATAATGCATTCAGAAATTGCAGCCCAAGAGGAAAAATAAAGTTATCTATTTATTTGTAAGGAAATTACATATGCCAGTATTTCTAAAATAGGAGTTAAGTTGGCCATACACTAAAAGTTTTCTTTTTGGAACATTCGTACGATTTCCAACTAGTTAGTGGAGTCAACATGATATTCATTTTTTAAAAGTAGTAATGAAAAAAATAGAAGGAGCAAGATGGAAAATGTTTCTTAGAGGTTAAATTGGGATGAATATAGAATATGATTAAAAAAGGAAGCAGCATACTACCAGGAGAACATCTTTGTGGTGGCTTTTAGAAAATGACCCTGGATATGCCAAGACAAGAGATGAAAAGTTGGAACTCCAGTGTGTGTCTCATGGGTGGGCAAAGTTCTGCAGTACAGATGTCACCAAACTACATGTCCTATAATCCTTGCAGCTCACGTGCCAACAGACACAATAGACCAGTGATGTTGGCAGCTCATCTTGCATATTCTTGATGCTCTTCCTAAGTCCATCTGTTTTGAGGAAAGAAATCAGTTGAGGTTGGATTGAGTAGTTGAGGTTGGATTGAGCAGTTGAGGTTGGATTGAGCAGTTGAGGTTGGATTGAGCAGTTGAGGTTGGATTGAGCAGTTGAGGTTGGATTGAGCAGTTGAGGTTGGATTGAGCAGTTGAGGTTGGATTCTCCAAGTCAGTTCCAGTTTCCCAGCAAGAGACTAAAGCCCCGTACACACGCAATGAATTTCCGCCGACCGGTCGTCTGTCTTTTGTCCAGAGTGGTGTTTGTTGGTTGGAATGTGCTCTAGACTGCACACGAATTTTCCCGCATGACAGAATTCTTCTTCAGAAGTGATGTCATGTGTTGGTTTTCTTTCTTTGTGTTCTTTCATCTCTGAGCATGCCCAGTCTTGCTCATAAGATTTTTCCCCATCGAAATCTGTACTAATGAGATGAAAATCGGGCGTGTTTTGATGGTCGACAAAAATTATATAGCCTGCGCACCAGGATTTTTTCGGCCGAAAAGTCGGAGTCGGTTGTCGGAAGCATCATACTAACAAGCCGAAAATCGGCAGATCGGTCGTCGGACGAAAATTCCCGGCCGAATTTCGACTCGTGTGTACGGGCCTTAACAAATAAGGTGTCTGTCAGCACTTCCTCTCTTATATCCATAGACAAAAACATATATGCAAAGGTAGATGTAAATATGAATGGTTATGGAAAGATCATTTGTCACGGCTTGTCTTCTTGTGCCTTCGGATTGAACTAGCATAAAATGTCTATGGCCAGTTTTAGGTTCAAACCATCCCAAGGAAACATATTTATTCTTTTATTTCTACCAATATTTTTTCTCTCTTCACAAATTCTGCAAGAATAATAATTATGTTCTGAGCATTGCTGCTACCATGGGGGAACAAACTATTTCTTAAAGGAGAACTACAGCCAAAGCTCGTTTGGCTGTACTTCTTCTATGGATCACAGGAGTGCAGCTCCTTTTGCACTTCTATGACACGTCTTCAGTACACAGCGGGCTGAAGTCTGCTGACGTCACAGAGATAGTCCAGGCTCAGGCAAGATTGTGGACCATGGAGTTGGGGATCCGCCCACATGCCTGGACCAGCACCCAGCTCAGCCTCTCAGTGAGAGCCTAAGCTGGCCGCTCCCGCCCCCTTCACAGATCAGCACTCTAGTGAGCGAGGAGGGGGCAGAGTAGAGAGAGCGGTGACTGACAGTCAGCAGCTCTCTGCTCGGGAGCTGTGAGAACCAAGCGATCAGCGATGTTCAATCGCTCAGTTCTCAGTGTAGAGGCGCCGGGGGACAGATGCAGCATCCACCTAGGTAAGTATAAATGTGCAATAACCTTGATTCTTATACTTCTCTTTTAAAGCAGACGTTTCCCCATAAAAACTTGATAAAAAATATTGTTGTCTAAAAAGAATTATATTTTCCACATTAATAATTATGCTACCAAAATTACTGTGTGCTGTAAATTGCCTCCAGCATTGCTCCTGTTTCTTCTTGCTAGAGACTGCCATTTTACTGAAGCCCACAGCCCCTGAACAGCAATAAATTATTAAGGGAAACTAAACCCCCATTGATTTAACGATTTCGAAAAACTGTTACATTCCTGAAATGCCTGGATTGCTAACTGTCCCATTTGCTTGTGTCCCCAACCAAACTGTCAAACCATCAAATGGTTGGTGTCGTAACTGTTTACATGTGCAGCACCATGGCAGTTTCAGAACAAACAGAAGCAGCTTCCTTGGCTGTAAAAGATAGGAGGGTTTTTATTCCACTTTAAAGTAATTGCAAAGGTACATTTAAAAAGAAAAAAAACAAACAAACATGTCTATACTGATCTGCTCTGTGCAATAGAATTGCACAGAGCTGCCATGAACCTCTTTTTGGGTCCTCCTAGCTCCCAGTGCCCCAGCAAAGCCAGAGATACCTGGAAGTGAGGGTAGGACGTGCACAGCGCTGGATCAAATGAGGGCTCGGGTAAGTAAAAGGGGGAGTTAGGGGGGGATGCTGACATCTAAAAAATTTTCACCTTGCATTAAGATAAAAAATGTTTAGGCTTTATAAACACTTTAAGGCTGTCAGCAGATCAGCCTATACAAACTCAGCAGCTCCTAAAAATAAAGAGCAACTGAGCATGTGCAGAGCAGGATGAGTGTATTACTGGATTTTAAACAGTATAGACACTTATTTTTAATGTTTTACATCGCTATACCAGCAAAATGTTCCAGCCTGTAGTTATCCAGCAGGACTTATTTTTTTGACTAAAGTTCCACTTTAAAGTAAAGAATTCCTCCGAATAAATAATGTAAAGTACTAACATTATTTAAAAAAAAAGAAAGCAGGTATCTTCAGTGGCCCCCACCACTTAATATTAACTGGAGAGTGGAAGGGCTGGCCTGTTCCTCACTATTGGGCCTCAAACTTCACAGGCAGCCTCAGTATTGAGGCTTGCATAGACAAAGGCCACCATACTTTTCTCTTCTACTACCTCCATATAAGAGCACCCCATGGTCGTGAGTCCCAGGGAACACAAGCATGATGAAAAGTTTTTCATGAACAAAGGAAATTCTAACTATGAATGTGGTTTTCATTTGGGAAAATCCGTATGAAAATCGTATATATTTTAATGAAACCTGTTTAATAAATCTGGGATTACATTCAAATAGAAGGTCTAAATTATAGTTTAAGGACTATCAAACTAAATTAGTTGGCTTTGTAATGGCAAGAACTAGGTATAACGTTAACATTAACAGGAATTCAAACTTGTATCATGTTTTTTTTCAATTAATATAATACTGGCAGAACTTTCATACTCAAATTAAAATCTTTATGTGAATAAAAATATAAGCAGATACAGTGCCTTGAAAAAGTATTCATACCCCTTGAAATTTTCCACATTTTGTCATGTTACAACCAAAAATATGAATTTATTTTATTGGGATTTTATGTAATAGACCAACACAAAATGGCACATAATTGTGGAAGCTGTATGTTTAGGGTCATTGTTCTACAGGCAAGGTCAACCTCTGCCCCAGTCTCAAGTCTTTTGCAGACTCTAACAGGTTTTCTTCTAAGATTGCCCTGTATTTGGCTTCATCCATCTTCCCATCATCTCTAACCAGCTTCCCTGTCCCTGCTGAAGAAAAGCATCTCCACAACATAATGCTGCCACCACCATGTTTCACAGTGGGGATGGTGTGTTCAGGGTGATGTGCAGTGTTAATTTTCCACCACACAGAGTTTTGCTTTTAGGCCAAAAGTTCAATTTTGGTCTCATCTGACCAGAGCACCTTCTTCCACATGTTTGCTGTATCCCCCACATGGCTTCTCGCAAACTGCAAACAGAACTTCTTATGGCTTTCTTTCAACAATGGCTTTCTTCTTGCTATTCTTCCATAAAGGCCAGATTTGTGGAGTGCATGACTAATAGTTGTTCTGTGGACAGATTCTCCTACCTGAGCTGTGGATCTCTGCAGCTCCTCCAGAATTACCATGGACCTCTTGGCTGCTTCTCTGATTAATGCTCTCCTTGCCCCACCTGTCAGTTTAGGTGGACGGCGATGTGTTGAAAGCTTTGCAGTTGTGCCATACTCTTTCCATTTTGGAATGATGGATTGAACAGTGCTCTGTGAGATGTTCAAAGCTTGGGATATTTTTTTTATAACCTAACCCTGCTTTAAACCTCTCTACAACTTTATCCCTGACCTGTCTGGTGTGTTCCTTGGCCTTCATGATGCTGTTTATGTCAAAAAGGGGAGTGATTGGCGCTGCCAGGAAAGTAGGTTAATGGGAAATCTGGGTTAGGCTCCTATAGTTCAAGACCAAGTTCAACACATGCAAATGCACATAGAATGTATGTGGGAATGAGAACTATATAAGTAATAGGATATATAAACACAATGGGTGTGTAATATGTGTGTAAAATTAACACTATGTGCTGATACCAAATCAATAAATAAATAAATGTGTTCAATACCTAAACGGCTTGCAAATGTATATTTATACCTAAATATGCAAATATATGTAAATGTAGGTATAAAAATATAAAAGCATATAAAGATAGTATTAATAAATTATGGTGATATAGAGAGTTAGTGTGCAAAGGTGCTAAAAAATAAATATAGTGCACTAATCAAACTAAATAAGGTGCATTCCGAATAGTCATAACCATCTATTCAATAAAGTGCAACTGCATACTCATAAGCAATGAAACTAAATAAGTGGGTGAACTATGTGCATCCCACACTGGTGACAATATAAACACTAGTAAATAAATAAGTGCAGCCGTGCAAATAACTATATAAATTATGAAAGTGAGAACCATATAAATTCAAAGGCTCAAAAAGCAGGTTCTGTGTATTTTAAAATTGTCCAAAAATAGTGCAATCAAAGTTGGTACAGAAATCATAAAGTTCTATAGTCCATATAAGGATGGAGTAAGGTGCTCTTTTATATGGACTATAGAACTTTATGATTTCTGTACCGGAATGCACCTTATTTAGTTTGATTAGTGCACTATATTTATTTTTTAGCACCTTTGCACACTAACTCTCTATATCACCATAATTTATTAATACTATCTTTATATGCTTTTATATTTTTATACCTACATTTACATATATTTGCATATTTATGTTGAGTCTCAATAAGCCGTTTAGGTATTGAACACATTTATTTATTTATTGATTTGGTATCAGCACATAGTGTTAATTTTACACACATATTACACACCCATTGTGTTTATATATCCTATTACTTATATAGTTCTCATTCCCACATACATTCTATGTGCATTTGCATGTGTTGAACTTGGTCTTGAACTATAGGAGCCTAACCCAGATTTCCCATTAACCTACTTTCCTGGCAGCGCCAATCACTCCCCTTTTTGACATTTACACCTGACGCTCCCCCATTGGGGGTGCATCTTTTGGAGTGGGCAGCAGCCATTAGTGTTTTATTTATAGAAATTTTACGCACTATTTTATAGATAGTTTATCCTAAGCGCGGATCTTTCTTCTTTTCTTCATGATGCTGTTTGTTCACTAAGGTTCTCTAACAAACCTCTGAGGGCTTCACAGAACAGCTGTATTTATACTGAGATTAGATTTCACAAAGGTGGACTCTTATTAGTTAGGTGACTTCGGAAAGCAATTGGTTACACTAGATTTTAGGCTACATTCACACCTGAGCGTAGCGTTTTAGCGCGTTTTTTACCACGATTTTACCGCATTTTACAGGCGTTTTTACAGGCGTTTTTTGTGCAGGCGTTTTTAGATTGAATAGAGACCAATGGAAAACGCCTGTAATCTGCCCAAAAAGAAGCTCATGTACTTTTTTGAGTGTTGGGCGTTTTGCTCACAGCGTCAAAACGCTCAGATGTGAACAGGGACCATTGAAATGAATAGGATTTGTCTTGTTGGGCGTTTTGAGAGCTGATCCTAGAGCAGAAAAACTCCCCAAAAACGCCCCAAAATGCCTACATGTGAACGGAGCCTTAGTTAGAGGTATCAGAGTAAAGGGGATGAATACAAATGCATGCCACACTTTTCAGATATTTATTTGTAAACAATGTTGAAAACAATTTATCGTTTCCCTTCTACTTCACAATTATGTGCCACTTTGTGTTGGTCTATCACATAAAAGCCCAATAAAATACATTTATGTTTTTGGTTGTAACATGACAAAATGTGGAAAATTTCAAGGGGCATAAATACTTTTTCTGACTCAAGCATGACAGCATACAAGTATAGGCAGGCTCCGCCCCTTGCCCAATCAGGACTGGTTAAACTAGATAAATGAGTCACCTCCCCTAAGGTGGCATTCTCTTTTTGTTCCTCAAATGCTCATCCGATTATAACTATGGAAAGAAATTTTTTATTTTTGCCCTCCCCTTGCCGGATTCATCTGGCTAGGTGCACAGGTTCAGCCTCTCTCCTGTGATGAAGCTCCCTCCGTTCGGGTGTAAACCACCTATATGAGGGAGGCCTCCCCCAGCTCCAGGTACTGAGGGGGGCAGGATACTGGTCTCTGGATGCAGGTAAAAACGTTCTGCTTGGGACTGATCCATTCTCTCCTCCTGGTGAGTTGTGGCCCTACACACTATTGCTTAGTCTGGCGCACTATGTGTATTTGTTTCCCTTGCAAAACAATGGTATCGTTGTAAGGGCGGCTGCCCCCTTCCAAAATTGCTCCATGTCTACTTCCTGTGGCTGTACTGCAGGCTGCCTTTTCAAGATGGATGTAGGATGGGGATGGCGCCCGACAGAATTGCGGTTGACAGGGAGCAGCAAAATGGTGTTGGGATAACTTCCGGCTCATGGTGGTAGCGACCAGGAGCCCCAGGCGACTGCCTGGGGGTGTATTGGTGGCCACCTGTTCAGGAATCGAGCCTCTCCCATCACTTTAGAGACAGTTTGGGATGTAAGCTAAACCATAGGCTATTATGGCTTATCATGATTATTATGCGGTTAATATGTCGGGCTGCCAAAGTAGGGTAACCTGCTGTTATAGTTCTGCTTGTTTCATTATTGCCTCACAGGTTTTGTTTTGTCTGCAGTACTGCTATTGCATGGCCTGATATACAGGTGTTGCTGTGCAAAGTTGATTCTTTCCTATTTACTCAGCGATGCCTGGCTCTGCAGGTTGGATTACTGTTTATGCTCTAATGCCTGGGTTTGCTGTTTTTAACCTTTGCAGACCAGTGGCCTAGTGTATGTTATCCTGCCCGGGCTATTGATTTGGGGTATATTAACCCTTCCTTGTGCTGCTTATGATATAGTCATGCTTCAGTATTAATGACTGCTATGTGTTGTATGGCTGCTATGCGTTTAATGCCTGCTTTTGGCTGCCAAACATTGATGGCTGCTATGTGTTTTATGATTGTTATGCATTAACCTGTTATGTCTAAATGCTGGAGTAAGGTTCAGTGCCTTAAGTAATTTGTCTATTACACATCTATTGGTAACTACTTTTTCTGAGGGATTAATCCTATAGCATATAGGTCCATTTGCTGATTCAATTTCTGCAGATGGATGTGTGGACGGCCACTGAGAGTGTATTAATGCTAATGTCCTAGCCAGTACTTCCAGGCATTTATTATGACCACAAACCAGCAGCTCATATCCTTGAGGTATGAGCTTACCCAGAGACCAGCCATGATCAATAAGATGAGGGTCAGATAGGTATACTATACTCAAGGGGGCATGTATTCTGGTCACTGCATTGAAAGGGGGCATGTATGCTGGTCACTAGGGATGATCGAACGGTTCGGGTCCACCATCGGTTCGGCCCGAACATTGGGTGTTCGAGGTTCGGCCGAATTTAGAACTTTTTGCCCAAAAAGTTCGGAATTCGGCAACCAGAACCGCCCAAAATGCAATGCTTCAGGAAATGGGCTTTAAAAGCCCGTGATTGGACCAGAACCATTAGCAAAAGCCAATTGAGGGGGCAGAAGAATGCTAGGAATGTGATTGGAGTGACTAGGGGGTCCCTAGACCAATCATTAGTGAATACGCCCCCCAGTATATAAGATCGCCCCCGCCATATTCCCAGCATTGTTATAATGGACATGGAAGAGAGTGGAAGCAGTTCTGTTAATTTTACTTTAAAAGTGTCATTTAGCTATTTTTAGTGTGAGGAAAGGGATATCTAGTGTAGTTAGAGTGCTCCTTTACACTTAAGTTAGCTTCAAAAATTTAGTTTCTGTAGGGAAAGTGTTAAGTGTCAGGGGACCGTAGTGTAGTGTAGGGTTAACTGGCAGTGACTGCTATGGCAGGGTGACAAAACCCTTCCATAGCAGGGTGACCGCTATAGAGAAATGATCATTTCTCTGCTTCGGAACAGGAATGTGGCTTCTCACCAGCAAGCATTTTTTAATGCTGCAGGGGCTGCCACTGCCAGTGCTTTTTTGAGGACATGTTTGATGTCAGACATGACATCTGAATATGTGTATAGGGGGTATATATAGACATATATGTCTGAATATATACCCCTAGACATATATAGGTGTGATAGTAGCAGAAATAAATGCTTGCGCTAATGAAATCATTTACAGTAATATATTTCTGCTACTATCACACCTATATATGTCTAGGGGTATATATTCAGACATATATGCCTATATATACCCCCTATACACATGTTCAGATGTTTTGCCTGCCTCAAAAGAACCCCAAAAAATGCCAAAAAAACGCTAGTGTCAAAAAAAAAAATGCCCAGGTGTGTTTTTGCTGGCATTTTTTGGGGGGTTTTGGAGGCAGGCAAAACATCAGAACTTGTGCACAGTACCACTATACACAAGTTCAGATGTTTTGCCTGCCTCAAAAGAACCCCAAAAAATGCCAAAAAAAACGCTAGCGTTAAAAAAAAAATGCCCAGGTGTGTTTTTGCTGGCATTTTTTGGGGGGTTTTGGAGGCAGGCAAAACATCAGAACTTGTGCACAGTACCACTATACACAAGTTCAGATGTTTTTCCTGACTGCAAAGAACCCAAAAAAATGCCTGCTATTAAACCGGCAAGGTGTTACAGCAGAGAAGCCATATTCCTGTGCTTAAAGTTTTCTAATACAAACGATCTTTTTTTTTATGGTTCTGGACATGCTACAGAGCTGAAACTTCACAGGTACACCTTTTAGACCCCCCAGACACAAAATCACACAAAAAAAGTTCTTAAAAATTGTCATTTTTGATAAAAAAGCCAATTATTGAAAAATTTAAAAAAAAAAAAAAAAAAAAAAAAAGAGATTTTCTGATTTTTACTTTGGATTTAGTATCTGGGGGGTCTAAAAAGTGTACATGTGAAGTTTCAGCTCTGTAGCATGTCCAGAACCCCCCAAAAATTAGCATTTTCTTATAATTTTTATTAGAACAGGAATACGGCTTCTCTACGGCGCTTTTTCTTGCATTTATCGGGCATTTTTGGAGGCAGGCATGACTTTTTTTGGATTTAGTGTCTGGGGGGTCTAAAAAGTGTACCTGTGAAGTTTCAGCTCTGTAGCATGTCCAGAACCAGAAAAAAAGATAATTTTTCAGTAGAGCAGGGATGGTGGGACCCCTCTTTTACACTTATATGATCTTTTTTTGGGGTTCTGGACATGCTACAGAGCTGAAACTTCACAGGTACACCTTTTAGACCCCCCAGACACAAAATCACACAAAAAAAGTTCTTAAAAATTGTCATTTTTGATAAAAAAGCCAATTATTGAAAAATTTAAAAAAAAAAAAAAAAAAAAAAAAAAGAGATTTTTTGATTTTTACTTTGGATTTAGTATCTGGGGGGTCTAAAAAGTGTACATGTGAAGTTTCAGCTCTGTAGCATGTCCAGAACCCCCCAAAAATTAGCATTTTCTTATAATTTTTATTAGAACAGGAATACGGCTTCTCTACGGCGCTTTTTCTTGCATTTATCGGGCATTTTTGGAGGCAGGCATGACTTTTTTTGGATTTAGTGTCTGGGGGGTCTAAAAAGTGTACCTGTGAAGTTTCAGCTCTGTAGCATGTCCAGAACCAGAAAAAAAGATAATTTTTCAGTAGAGCAGGGATGGTGGGACCCCTCTTTTACACTTATATGATCTTTTTTTGGGGTTCTGGACATGCTACAGAGCTGAAACTTCACAGGTACACCTTTTAGACCCCCCAGACACAAAATCACACAAAAAAAGTTCTTAAAAATTGTCATTTTTGATAAAAAAGCCAATTATTGAAAAATTAAAAAAAAAAAAAAAAAAAAAAAAAAGAGATTTTTTGATTTTTACTTTGGATTTAGTATCTGGGGGGTCTAAAAGGTGTGCATGTGAAGTTTCAGGTCTGTAGCATGTCCAGAACCAGAAAAAAAAAGATCGTTTGTATTAGAAAACTTTAAGCACAGGAATATGGCTTCTCTGCTGTAACACCTTGCCGGTTTAATAGCAGGCATTTTTTTGGGTTCTTTGCAGTCAGGAAAAACATCTGAACTTGTGTATAGTGGTACTGTGCACAAGTTCTGATGTTTTGCCTGCCTCCAAAATCCCCCAAAAAATGCCAGCAAAAACACACCTGGGCATTTTTTTTTTTGACGCTAGCGTTTTTTTTGGCATTTTTTGGGGTTCTTTTGAGGCAGGCAAAACATCTGAACATGTGTATAGGGTGTATATATAGGCATATATGTCTGAATATATACCCCTAGACATATATAGGTGTGATAGTAGCAGAAATATATTACTGTAAATGATTTCATTAGCGCAAGCATTTATTTCTGCTACTATCACACCTATATATGTCTAGGGGTATATATTCAGACATATATGTCTATATATCCCCCCTATACACATGTTCAGATGTTTTGCCTGCCTCAAAAGAACCCCAAAAAATGCCAAAAAAAAACGCTAGCGTCAAAAAAAAAAATGCCCAGGTGTGTTTTTGCTGGCATTTTTTGGGGAATTTTGGAGGCAGGCAAAACATCAGAACTTGTGCACAGTACTACTATACACAAGTTCAGATGTTTTTCCTGACTGCAAAGAACCCAAAAAAATGCCTGCTATTAAACCGGCAAGGTGTTACAGCAGAGAAGCCATATTCCTGTGCTTAAAGTTTTCTAATACAAACGATCTTTTTTTTTCTGGTTCTGGACATGCTACAGAGCTGAAACTTCACATGCACACTTTTTAGACCCCCCAGATACTAAATCCAAAGTAAAAATCAAAAAATCTCTTTTTTTTTTTTTTTTTTTAAATTTTTCAATAATTGGCTTTTTTATCAAAAATGACAATTTTTAAGAACTTTTTTTGTGTGATTTTGTGTCTGGGGGGTCTAAAAGGTGTACCTGTGAAGTTTCAGCTCTGTAGCATGTCCAGAACCAGAAAAAAAGATCATATAGGTGTTAAAGTTAAAGGAGGCTCCCGAACCACATCCCTGTTCTACTGAAAAATTATCTTTTTTTTTTTCATGGTTCTGGACATGCTACAGAGCTGAAACTTCACATGCACACCTTTTAGACCCCACAGATACTAAATCCAAAGTAAAAATCAAAAAAATCTCTTTTTTTTTTTTTTTTTAATTTTTCAATAATTGGCTTTTTTATCAAAAATGACAATTTTTAAGAACTTTTTTTTGTGTGATTAATAGTTAATGGGGCATGACCCAGAACCCTAGGCACTTTTTAGGGGCATTTATTGGGTTTTAGGGCTTAAAAATGGTGTTTTTTGATTACAGAAGTTTGGGTCCCATTGATTTCAATGGGGTTCTGAAATCCGGGCCGAACTTTCGTGAAGTTCGGGTGTTCTGGTCGAACCGAACTTTTCAAAAGTTCGATCATCCCTACTGGTCACTGCATTGAAAGGGGGCATGTATGCTGGTCACTGCATTGAAGGGGGCATGTATGCTGGTCACTGCATTGAAGGGAGCATGTATGCTGGTCACTGCATTGAAAGGGGGCATGTATGCTGGTCACTGCATTGAAGGGGGCATGTATGCTGGTCACTGCATTGAAGGGAGCATGTATGCTGGTCACTGCATTGAAAGGGGGCATGTATGCTGGTCACTGCATTGAAGGGTGCATGTATGCTGGTCACTGTGCATTGAAAGGGGGCACGCTGGTCACTGTGCATTGAAAGGGCGCTCGCTGGTCTCTCTGCATTGAAAGGGGGCACACTGGTCTCTCTGCATTGAAAGGGGGCACGCTGGTCTCTCTGCATTGAAAGGGGGCATGCTGGTCACTCTGCATTGAAAGGGGGCACACTATACCTTATTTACTGAAGGCCCCTTTCACACTTTTGCAACCTCAAAGTCATGCAATTTTTTACAGCGTTTTTTTGCCGCAAAGCAATGCCCATTACATTTTTCTGTTTACGCCCCCCAAAAATTGTGAGCACCAGCCGCCACTGGATCTCAGATATTCAAGTGATAAACTACCTTATTGCTACCATTATCAAACAAAATAGCTCTAGTTTCTTCTTCTCCAGCACCATGCAAAGGTCTGTATCCTTTCATCTGGAACAGGACATCGCCCTTCCAGCTTGTCCAAACCTGAAATGTAAAAGTCAATGCAAGCTTGGGTAGTGGACTCGATGTGGAAGAAATACATGGAAGTGGTCCTTCTCTAGAAGGTCAGACAGTGGCATCTTCAGGCCTGGCGGTATCAGAAGATTTTCACCGTCCACTAGGACTATGGCATAATCCCTGGTCAAAGTAGCCTAGGGGGCTTACAGGACAAAGATGAATCCATCAATCTAGTGCTGAGCCCACATTATCAGGCCGGTGGTGCGCTCATGGGCAGAATTCACACGTCCAGAATTCCTTTACAGGATACCAACTAGGTTCATATTTCTTAGAACCATTTTTATCCTATTACTAAGTTAATCAGGTGACATTGGAAACAGGGGAGTTGACTTCAGTTCTAAACGAGTCTAAGAATATGTTGCATTGTTGCATAGTTGATTGTGTTGAGAGACCCGGGTCCGTCTGGCTCAACCAGTGGAGGACAGAGAACAGTGAAGAAAACTGTTCATTAAAACACTTCAGCATGGCCCTCCCTATGGGTTTTGTTGGCGTGCTACATCCCATATGTGTATGCTGTCATGCTTGTGTCAGGAAAACTGAAAATTTTATACTTACCTGACAGTAATATTTCTTTCCTGATGCATAAGCATGACAGCATACAGGTCCCTCCCTTGGGGGCTTCGCATTTCAGTCTAGTTACAAGAATGCGCCCTAGGGGAGGCGACTCATTTATCTAGTATAACCAGTCCCGAATGGGCGAGGGACAGGGGCCTACCCATACGTGTATGCTGTCATGCTTATGCATCAGGAAAGGAAAATTACGGTCAGGTAAGGATAACATTTTCCATTTTTCAAGGCACTGTATCGATTTCACAATAGACCCTGTTATTGTTATCTGCAGTCTAAGAACCAACAATGCTTGAGTCAAATTGGCTGTGTTGCACATGATCTACATTCTGCTTCTGGCTATTCCTCCAAAACTACTAAAGTCACCCTGTTTAAATATTTTAGGTTAGTAATTGATGGATTGGTAAGAGACTCTAAAGCCGGCCATACACTAGTAGAATTTCAGTCAAAAAATTATTTGGTATGTTAATTTGATTTTTATTTGATTGGGAAAAATTGTACATATTGTAAAGAAACCTGTTTAATACAACTGGGATTACATTTAAATATAAGGTCTGGACAAAATTTTAAGGTTTTTAGAATGAAATTACTTGGCTAATGATGGCAAGAAAGAATGATCTGATGAACATATTTTCAGAATTTTCCTTTCCGAAAATCTAGGTCATTCCCTTACTAATTCCAAATTTTTGGAACGATTTGAATTTGGATCGGTCAAAATATGATCGACCGATTCTAATTCTGTGTGGAGAACAGCTGGTTGTTAAGCAGCAGGCCAGGAACCCTGGGCTGTGGTTGTGGGGGTCTGTGGGCGGGGGGCTTATCGGAATCTGGAAATCCCTTTTACCAAGGGGGCCCCCAGATCCTGGTTCCCCCGTATGTGAATGAGTGTGAGGTACATAGTAGCCCTACCCATTCACCAAAAAAGTGTAAATAGTGAATAAACACACAACAAGAGTTTTTGACAAGTCCTTTATTTTAAAAAATATAAAACAATGTCCCCGATGTAGATCCATCATCAGTCACAACGCCCACCCATCGGACCCAGAGGCGACAAAGACTAACCAACGACTGCCTGCTCTGGCGTTTGAGAGTTCTTAAATAGGTAAGGAGCGGGACCACCTGGTGACCTTACCTAGTGGCACTGCCACCATGTGACGTCACTCCCCCAGCAAGCACCAGTTGACCACCAGTGACGTCACAAGGGGTTGGGTCATCGACTGATGTCATTGGGTGACTCTGCCCCTTAGCTATTTAGGACATGTCAGACGGAGGAGCAGGCAGTCAGTAGCAAAGCCTTATTCGCAGACAGAGCTTTTTTTTTTTTTTTCAGGTCTGGCAGGGTGGTGGACGTCATGATTGATGATGGTTCCACATTGGGGGAGATCGTTTTTTATTTTTTAATAAAGGACTGTGTGTTTTTTCACTTTTTACACTTTTTGGGTGAATGGGTAGGTACACATTTACATGGAGGGGGGCAGTATCTAGGGGCCCCCTTGTTAAAGGGAGCTTCCAGATTCCAATAGAACCCCATTAGGGATCGACCGATATTACCGATATTTCGGAAAGTGCTTGTACCGGAGTGATGCCTGCAGCTAGAGGCATCACCCCGGTACCGGCGTCCATAGCTGACGGTCGACTGTCTTGTAATGACAACCGATGCGGCTGAGAAGCCACTCGGCTGTCATTACAAGGAGTGGGGGGGATGCCTTCCGCGGCTCACCAGGGTCTCTTGTCCCACTGGCTCTGATCGGGACTCCATACAAAAACCCGGAAGTGATGTCATAACACCACTTCTGGGTACTGGCGCCAGATTTAAAAAAATGACAGCATTCAAAACGGCCAAACTTGGCGTTTTGAATGCTTTTAAGTGCAGAGGGGGGGGTTTGGGGTCTTTTAGACCCCCATATCCCTCCACAAGAGTACCTGTCAAGTAAAAAAAAAAAATAATAATAATTTTTAAATGTACGAACCTTACGCTGTTTTTTTTTTTCCTTTCCTATTGCCGGCATTGTTATGTTTACATTTTAATTTTAAGCTTAAAAAAACAGCTAATCTTCACACAGAAAAAAGGAAAGGAGTGGTTCCGCGCAATGGACTAATTAGTTATATATAAAAGAAGCTTCTGCCCCCACTGAAACAACTACCAAAGTAGATTTCTATGAGATGAAAAAAGAAAGAAAAGGGGAGTGGGTGAGGTGCTGCTAATGTGATGCAACAAATGTGTAATAGTAAGAAACAATCAATGTGCTATAAAACATCATGATAAGATCAGTTACAAAATACCATAAAACATCATAGTAAGATCAGTTACAAAATACCAAACAATATAATCAAACACGCACAGCCTAAATGTTTAAACCCTAATTTAGGGGAGCTAGAGCGTCATTGCCTCACATCCGGTCTGTGGAGTGCAGGGAGCTCCAGATTTCCTGGTTTTGTGTAAACGAACGTTGTTTCATTTTAACCTAAAATAAGTGCAATATACACCTTTTGAATAAAAGTCTGTTTAACGTTATTCACACTATGGAGGCTCCAATTGTTTTTACACGTCATCATTGAGGCAAAGCAGGATGTTTCGTGCCGTATCCTAGGAAACGGGGGCGTGTGTACAGTGTAGCTGGGACTGTGTTGGAGGAAGGCCGGTGGATCAGTAGGCATCGGGGTACTTGCATCTTTGGAGACATACCTGGCTTGGAGAAGTGTGGCAGTTGGTTCCTTACCAGGACATAAGCTCTGTCGACCTTTATAGCTGTACAGCATAGGGGTCATTTTTGTCCGGTAAGTGAATACCCAAAGGGGGAGGACCGGCACTTGCTCACTGCACCGAAACGATTGCATGATTGTGCACTTTCTTCCTGGCACTCCAGCACTTTCGTGGGACCCATTTGGGACTGTTTACATCTAACCATTTATTGAGATCTTAATGAACTATTTTATCTGGACTGGCACCTTATTCTATTATTATATTTATATGTTTTCTACATATCAGCTTTTTTGCACATTTTTGTAATATTGCACGTTGCACTTTAAGAGTTTTATATAGTAGAAAAATTATTTTTCTGTGTATTATTCACATTCAATTCTGTTTTGCGCTGTGTACATACATCTTTTTTGCACTTGAGAATTTTGGGTTCACCATAATTTATGAACAGCTGCATTTCGGTTTTTATTTCACATATTATTGATACTATGCAATTTTAGTTTATCACTTATCTTTGCGCTGTATTTACACTGCACTTTAGTTATTTGGTCACTACCATTTTGAACAGCTGCATTGAAGTTTACACCAGTTAAGTTGTTTTTCCTGAGCGCGGCACATACCTACCTTCCAAAGCAGGATAAAGTTATAGAAGCATCCGTGGGGACATCTACAAACAACCATTGCTATTGAGAATGGGGGCAACCCCTTTGAATGGGGAGATCCATCTGGTGAGTGTAACTACACAGGGGGGAGCACGAGTGTTATACGAACACCTCTCGTTCGTGTGTGATTTGCAGTTTTTCACTCACTCGTTTTGAAGGACTTTTATATTTCACCAAAGGACTTGCTGTTATATGTCATTTGACATATACTGTATACACAATTTATTCACTTGATGTTTAAACACTTCACCAATTCAGGCTGTATTAATTAGGGTTTAAATTAGGCTGTGCACAAATGATTATATTGTTTGGTATTTTGCAAGGCTTCTTTCACACGGGCGTTCCGTATGTCCGTATATCACCCCATCAGTTTGCGGGTGATATACGGACATAATGCATGTCAATGGGATTGCGGATGTCAGCGGATGACCATCCGCTGACATCCGATTTGCGTTCTTTCAGTTCTGTTCCGTTTTTTGGAATGGAACAGAACCCTATTTTTCTTCCGTTTAAAGAATGGAAAGGACGCAAAATCTGATGTCAGCAGTGTCATCCGCTGACATCCGCAATCCCATAGACATACATTATGTCCATATATCATCCGCAAACGAATGGGATGATATGCGGACATACGGACCGGATGACACAAGTGTCATCCGTGTCCGTAAAAAAAAAAAAAAAAAAAAGTGACTGAACGGACGACAAAAACGTAGCGCTCGTGTGAAAGAGGCCTAACTGATCTTACTATGATGTTTTATGGTATTTTGTTTTTGATCATATCATGATGTTTTATGGCACATTGCTTGTTTCTTACTATTAAAGCGGTTGTATCCCGCTTTTTGACACTTTTACCTACAGGTAAGCCTATAATAAGGCTTACCTGTAGGTACAAATAATATCTCCTAAACCGGCACGGTTTAGGAGATATTTACAGTGCATGCAGCCGCTCGTGCGAGCGGCGCATGCGATCTGAAGGTCCGGGGGGACCTTCAATTAAGTTGCCGGGAGCTTGCCGGAAAAATCACTCCCGCGCGCATGCGCCATCGCGGCTCCGGCCAATCAGCGCGTTGGAGCTGTCTCTTCCGGCCAATCAGCGCGCCGGAGCCGCCGAACCCGGAAGAGACGACGAGGGATCATGGCAGCACCCGCATCGATGTCCGGGGGTCCGTGTCGGGGCTTCGTTTTAAGGTAAGTTAAACATAATGGGCTAGTATGCGATGCATACTAGCTCATTATGCCTTTGTCTTGCAGGTTTTTTTTTTTATTTTTTTTTTTATAGGGTTTACAACCGCTTTAAACATTTGTTGCATATCATTAGCAGTGCCACACCCCCTACCCTTGTTTTTCTTTTTTCAAACTTCACACAGAATTCTAATTGGTAGATAATTTTTTGACTGACTCGAATTGTTACCAAAACGAAACAAAATTAAACGGGGTTTTCCGTTCTGCACATGTCTAATTAGGCGTGGAGAGCTGCTGTTTGAGCAGAAAACGAGCAACAGCTATTGCTCAATTCACATGTTTTCAGGCGTTTTGCTTCAGGCAACAGAACACTTATATGTGAACAGGGGAAATTGAAATGAATGGGATTTGGCTTTTTGAGCATTTTAGAGCTACAAGCTTCAAGCTGAAAATTGTTCAGGTGTGAACAGGCCTAAGAGAAACTGTGACCTTGTCTATTCAGCATCTTTGCAAAAGGGATTCCTGACCCACTGATGTTCACCTTGCAAAGCGCTCCCTCGCTTTTTCTTTTTCCATTGCATCCAGCTACAATACCCAGTCCTAAAGCCTAGTACACACGTAACGAATATCCGCCGACCGGTCATCCGTCTTTTGTCCAGAGTTGTGTTTTGTTGGTTGGAATGTGCCTAGACTGCACTGGACTTTTGTCAACCGACAGATTTATACTTCAGAAGTGATGTCATGTGTTGGTTTGCTTTCTTTGTGTTCTTTCTTCTCTGAGCATGCCCAGTCTTGCTCATAAGATTTTTCCCTGTCGAAATCTGTACTGACTGCACGAAAATCGGACATGTTTTGACGGTGGACAAAAATTTTATAGCCTGCACACCAGACTTTTTTCGGCCGAAAAGTTGGAGTCGGTTGTCGGAAGCATCATACTAACAAGCCGAAAATCGGCGGATCGGTCGTCGGACAAAAATTCCCTGCCGATTTTCGACACGTGTGTACGAGGCTTTAGGGGTAAGGAGGAGCATGCAACCTTCTCCCATGTTGGTTCATATCTGCACACATGCATTGTGATGCACTAGCAAGGTAGGTTGTGTGGCATTCTTCGCAGTCAGTTTTGTGTGATACTGTGTGTTTTGGTAACACATAGTAAAATGCTGGGTTTATTGCATGTTACCACTTATATTAACAATCCAGAAATTGTCATTTGAGGAGAATGTCAGCAATTGCAGCCAGCATATTGAGCTTGTGGGTTTCTTTAAAAAGCTGTTGAATGGATGAGGGCCTGTATCTTTGTGGAAGCATAAAAGATATTTGAAGCTAAGTCGTAATAATGATATCTACATAATCCACTTTCTTTATGAGTGCTGCTGTTGACTTTGACACTCTTGTCTTTTTGCCATTGATCCTTGCTCATTATGTTGAACCGCGTCCACAAAGATCAAAGTCTGCAGCCTCCTTATCTCCCAGCTAGAGTCCCAGATTCCCTCACCAGTGACATTTATTAAAAAAGGGCTAAATGCTAAGGAAAGCACACAAGAAATAAGAACAGCAGTCCTGGTCTGAATAAATACAATTATCTAGAAACCCAACATAAAAGGCAAAAGGGGACAGATGAGAGCAGATATGGTTACTTAGGGGATAAATTGGGATGAATACAAAATATGATTAAAAAGGGAGAGGCAGAATGCCAGGAGAACATCTTTGTGGTGGTTTACAGAAAATGACCCTGGGATATTTGTGTTAAAGCACACTTACTTCAAAGCTCATACGCTACAAAAGATATATGCGTAAAATATATGCAAGCTCGGAGATGAAAAGATGGAACTCCAGTGTGTGTCTCATGGGTGGGCAAAGTTCTGCAGTACAGATGTCACCAAACTGCATGTCCCATAATTCTCGGTGCTCATGTGCCAACAGACACAATAGACCAGTTATGTTGGCAGCTCTTCGGGCATTATCTTGATACATTTCTTCCTTTGGCCGTCTGTTTTGGGGGAAGAAATCGGTTGTTGGGGTTTGATTCTCCCAGTCAATTCCAGTTTCCAGCAATAGACTAACAAATAACGTGTCTGTCAGCACGTTCTTATGTCTATAGAGACAAAAAAGAAATGGTAAACGAAAAATGTGCATGTTTATGGAAAGTTTTTTTGTTTTTTTTGACAGAATGTTTTTTTTGCCTGCTGATCAAATTTGCATTGAATGTCTTATGCCAGCCTTCAGTACAGACAAATCCAGGGGAAAATATTTAATTTATTATATATTCTATTATTTTTTCTTTCTTCGCAAAATTTTGCAAGAATAATAATTAGGTGCTGAGCATTGCACTATTGGTGAACATTTTATTAAAGTAAGCAATTCCTCAGGATAAATAATGTAAAAGTCTAATATTAATACTGTATTAAGAAAGTATCTTCAAGGGACCCCAAAGCTGGAGGTGCTCTGATATCCAAATATCAACTGGAGGGGGCAAAGGGCCGGCCCATTCCTTCTTATTGTTCCTCAAATCTCAGCAACCTATAGACGAAGAAGAAAGCCACGCTTTTCTATTTTTCACATCAATCAGAGCACCCCAGGGTTGAGAATCCAAGGAAATATGAGAAATGGTTGAAATATCTGCAAATTTACTTTATTACAACTATGAAATGTGCCTGTTCGTAAATGGGATGATTTTTTAAATCAGTGTGTAGGCAGGTGCAGTCTGTTCTCTCCACTGCAGCTGGAGCTTGAGCGCAAAATCAATGCAGGTGGGGGAGGAAGTAGACAGGAACTTGGTTCTTCTATGGCTTCCTTGGTTACGGGTAGGCAGCTATCCTATTGGATGCTGATATCTCATGTGACTTTGGCCATCTTGGGTCAAGCATAGTCTATTTAAGACACTTTCTGCGAGTGGCAAGCATAGGGAAAGGATGCTCGTCTTTCACGGACAGCAATGAAGATAGGGAAAGGTTCTGAAGAAGTAGGGACAGTGCAGGGACTATGTCTACCTTCCAGGAAGTCTTCTCTTTTGGGTGTGGACCGACCAGGCCGCATTCCACTCTTCATGGCAGATGCTGTCGGCATCGTCCAATCTGCATCTCGTGGGTTCACCGCTGTCTCAGTTGTAAGTGGCTCCGGTTGGATGTGCTCTCCTGCTGGGCCTGTTGTGCTTGCTGGACTTTTCTACAATATATTATTACTGCCAAGACTGTGTGGGGTTAATTTACTAAAGGTAAATAGACTGTGCACTTTGCAAGTTCAGTTGCTCCAAAGCTTAGTAAATCAGGTAAAGCTTCACTCTGCAAAGAATACCCAATCACCTGCCAAGGAAAAAACTTAATTTTTGGTTTCACATGATTGGATGATGGAAGTCAACGGAGCTTCTGCTCATTTACTAAGTCTGGAGCAACTGCTCTTGCAGTCTAGTTGCCTTTAGTAAATCAACCCTAGTGTACTCATTGCCTGCTGCACAATGTTGCACCTAACCCACAAGTGCAGGGGCTTTTTAATGTTTATTATGTTATTATTATGCATGTGTTTGGAGGTGGAAATTTGACATTTATTATGATATAATGCAAAAAAATCTGATTAATAAAACGACATCCAATGTAAGCCTTGGGAACTTCAGAATGTCCTTATAACATGTTCTTTACACTTATGAAAAGTTAAAAAAAATCTTAATCTAAATAAAAACCCCACCAGGGGAAATTATTTTTTGGCAATTGTGTTTTTTTTTTTTCTTTTCGAGGCAGTGATATGCATTCATTTCACAGTCTTACCTGTAGTCTCCCTGCCTTTATCTTCTAATCCAATGAGTCCTCATATTTTGCCATTTCCCCCATCAGACTCCATCAACACTCCTATAATCTAAAATCTGGCTACTCCCCACACTGTCTCATTTTCAAACCAAACTCATATGAAGGTTTCTATGATCCCCCTGGATTCTTTTGACACAGGTGGTTTTCATTTTCTCTAGATTTTTCTCTCTCATGACCTCCTTTGCGATAAACTCCCTGCCAGTTGTGAATTTATCTGCTACCACAGAAGGGATGTTTAACTTCACACTTGTTAGAACTGATACAGTATTTGTCATCATCTGGAAGGTCACAGCATAAGCCCTCAAGCTCTTTGCATCAAAAGGCTAATGAAAAGAGAAAGAAAAAAAAAAGCTTTAAAGGTTAAGAGTGCCAAATAGTTTACTTCTGTAGCTTCACATATATTAAAATAAGTGTGAAATGTGTATACTCCTTATTGTGAAATATGTAAAACTCATTTTTGCAAATTTACTTTTATAAAATTTGCGTGGATTTATAAAGACAAAAAAACTGTTAGTTATTTTAGGAAGAAAAGGTAAATGTTATTTTTGGTGAACCTATTGAGAAAGGTTCTTGGGTAATAGCGGGGGAAGTAATCTCTGGGTCCAGTGATGGGAAGTGTATGTTAACTCCAAGACCCACAATCCACTGAAATCTTCCATAGAGTTTCTGCATATGAATAAGATTACTAATTTCCCCAGTTATGGAA